>NC_137179.1:64485191-65133187 GCF_951804945.1 Podarcis cretensis
TAGTTCATTATATATCATTTCCCAAAAAGCCTTTACCAGTGTACATGTCCAAAGCATGTGGTAAAAAGTACCTTCTTTCCCTTTACATTTCCAACATAAATTTGAGCTCGTTTTGTACATTTTTGCAATTTTCCTTGTTGTTAAATACCACCGATATATCATTTTCATATAGTTTTCTTTCACCGAACAGCATGCAGTCAATTTTATATCCTCTTTCCATAACTTTTCCCAAGATGAAAGTTGAATATTGTACCCAGAATGTTTTGGGTACATTAAGGTCTACGTTACAGTGGTACCTCGCAAGACGAATGCCTCGGAATACGAAAAACTCGCAAAATGAAAGGGTTTTTCATTTTTTGAGTTGCTTCGCAAGACAGATTTCCCTATGGGCTTGCTTCGCAAGATGAAAACGTCTTGCAAGTTTGTTTCCTTTGTCTTGCAAGTTTGTTTCCTTTTTCTTAAAACCGTGCATTCACTTCGAGGAGCAACTCATAGCACGCGGTGTGGTAGCCTTTTTTGAGGTTTTTGAAGACTTTGGTGATTTTTGAAGCTTTTCCAAAGTCTGTGCTTCGCAAGACGAAAAAATCGCGGAACAAATTAATTTCATCTTGCGAGGCACCACTGTACTTTGAACCTGCACCTGGTGGCACTGCAGGAGATCTTAGGACTGATCATGGACACAGAGAGTTGGTTGTGTTCTTCATTCAGGTAGAACCGATGTCAGAGAATTTCATTCCACTGGAAATTTATTTAAGGAATGCGAAACATATGGGCTCCCATCTGTACAGTTATTTTCCCATGTGAAGTAGCACCTATATCATTTGGGCTTATCACCATCCTAAATAAGGTGCTTCCCTAATGTAATTAAACAGAATCAGTCACACAAGTGCCTTCATCACGTGTGCAGCTAATGCATATTTTGTGCCCCCACACCTGTGCAGAGTGTCCTGATAATATTTCAAGCAAGCCTTAAACCCACAGATAATGAAGTGGAATCCAAGGATGTCCCCTTGAAGCTACGAATAGGATAACTGATGGCACATGATTCAGCCGCCTTCAAGAAGCTAAGCAAATATTGTTAGTTTCTGTTTCCTCACTGCGCAGCTGCTTGCAGTCACAGAACTCTGTTTACATTCCACAGAGTCCAGATACTGTTGGAGTCTCACAGGAAAGGGAGACGGGATGTGACGTTACTGGTTTCCTGTTTCCTTTGTTCTGTTGTTTCCTTTGTTCAGTTGCTCTCTGCTTCTCACAGAGAGGAGATGTATATTTCTTTGCTCTCTGCGTAGCTTAGTAATAAAGTATAGCAATGTAGCCCGTACCTATCTTATCCTTCCGTTGTGGACTTTGTTGTTTTAATGCTCTGCTGGGAGGGCTCGGAGGAAGATGAGCCTTATCAGCTCGGACGAACGGAGCTGGAATCCCAATAAATATGGGTGTGATCTTGTGCCTGGAAAACAGACCACCTGAGAATTCCACACACAGTGTCCTGAGTTCCTAAAGAAAGGAAGGAAGGTGAGCAGGGGCAGAGCAAGGTGGGTGCAGTAGGTGTGGCCTGCCCCGGTTGTGACAAAATGCTGTGTGTCACTCAGCGTCTGCCAAAGCAGTCCGCCCCCCACAACAATATTGGCTCCGCAAAAAAAGCTCAACACAACAACTCTGGCTCCCCCAAAACAGCTCAACAACTCTGGCTCCCCAGAGTTTGAAATAAAGTCAAACAATTTTTGCAGGCGAAAAACAACAACCCAATGTGGGGGGTTGACAAAAAAAAATTCTGCACCAGGTACCACCTGACCTTGCTACGCCACTGAAGGGTGGGATAAACGAAATGAATATATTGATCTCCTACAAAAGATGGTGGATGAAGCTTTTTTAATTCCACTGGCATTCCCTTACCTCCCAGCTCTGAGGCTTGAGCATGAGACCTGTCTGGTTGAGAAGGGATTAATTTCTCCCAAATAATGTTAAATAAAAGGTGAAACAATGTTTTAAATCCAATGCACTTAATTTTCCTATTTTAATGAGAAAGTGACCTCTTGTGCTCTTCTTCACTGCAGAATAATTACTATCTGCTGTTACTAACACTTCCAGAAATAAATGATCTAGTCTGGAGGAGAATTAACAAGCAAGGCAGATTGTATGTCCACAGGCAGATTTTTTTCATGGCATCATTTTAACCTGACGTTCTTCTCCACATCCCTACTTTTAGGCACTTTCCCAGGGAGTTTGTTCTTAAATAGTATTTATTGTTCATCAAAGAGTGTTTATACTATTTTGCTGGCTTGGGGGTGAGGTGTGGGGGTGCTGAGAGAATCTGCAATCAGCTGGAACAAGAAAATAAAACTGTCACATTCAGTAGAAAATGAAGTGATATATTTAAGGGTAACTTAGCAAATAGGAGGACCAGTACTGAACCGGAATAATGCAATTTAACAATTTTTTTATTAAACTTACCAAATGTCCTACTATCTTATAATATAGTTTGTAAAAAAAAAAATGTAACAGCATAAAAAAATAATGTTTTACATTTTCCCCTTTTTATTTTCTGTGATAAAAGAAATTCCGACTACAGTAAATGTAAAAAGTTAATGTCTCAATGAGTTAAATGTTTAAGTAATCCTTGCAAACAATGAATATAGACCATTAACAGGACACACAAGATGACTATTGCAAATATTTGACTGTCTCAACTCCGGTCAAAGGTAGATAATCCAAATGATTTGTACCTGTCACACTGGATGACAGTTCAAGTTCTCTAAGAACTTCACCTTTGGGTCCTGGATGTCAGTATTTTCATCCCTCCCAGTACAAGGATCACCTGATCATGTTGTTTTACTTTCATCCTGTGAGAAAGAAGGGGGTGGAAGCTACTCTTTGAGACTTCCGTCTCTAGTACTGTTGTATTGTTTTTCTTTGATCTGTCTAGAGACAGGATGGCTGTATGAGAGCTGCTCCTCTCGTACATGTTTGTTATGTTCTTTTCTTTGATTAATTGGTAGAAATAAATTAGGTATTGTCAAGTGCTGGTGGTGGTTGCTCATGAGTAACCTGGCAGGACTCCAACCTGTCTTTTACAGGTTTTATTGGTGGAAACTATTTACAGTGCAGAACCAAAAAGTTCATGTCCGTCTTAGTCGCTTTCAGATTCTGGGAGTGGCCCCTTCTGGTTTCTGCCCAAATCTCTGCCTCCCCTCCTTACATTTCACTCCTCTGCACAAGCTGGGCCACGGAACTGGCGTGTCTGCCTTCTGGCCAGCTGGGCTAGGTGAGGCGCTTGGGCTCTCAGTAGCATCTTTGAGCCCTCCCCTCACTTGGTTGCCCCCTTCCTCCTCTGCTCCACTGGAGGTGTGGCTTTCTCCACCGCTGGATGAGGTGCTGCTCCTCAGAAGCGTCAGAAGCTCTCTGTATCCCCCTTCCTCCCTCCCATGTTCCGATGGCAGTCCCCTGACAGGTATGCTACAAAAACTCCAGAGCTTTGCTTCCGTTTACTCTGCTGAATTTTGGTGCCAACATGAGCAGATGTGAGTCCACAGCACCAGGACCTACTCCTCAGGAATGCTACGTTGGTGTTCCTGTGTTCCTGTGATCAGACGGTTGGAGAAGGTGCTCCCATTACCCAGCCCATGCAGGTGCTGAAGACATGAGCTGAACATGGGCATACGGAAACTGAATACCATACCTGAAACCAACATGCTTTGTCAGCTCAGGCAGCGAGACAGGCAGGAGGAAGTCTAGGGCCAACCAAGTGTTTCGGCAGTAAAGAGCATCTTTTCCATTATACACCTCTGCATTTAAAGGGCATCACCACTTGCACAAGTTTGCTGCCTTCCCCCAAGTGCTTTATTTAAAGGATCTATTTTCAGTCAAGAGATCAAACCTGCATTGTGGAGAGAGCATTCGGTCTATTTCCAATGTGGTCCATTTACAGAAGACACACAACTGCTACAACGATACAGAATCTTTCTTTCCCATACACAGTTTCTATGAAAGATCACTTCCATGCATGTACTATCTATACTGGGATTCTAAAATGGCATATTATTCGACATAGCCTCAGGAGCAATATCCCACTTATTTCATGGGAAATGCTCCAAAGCAGCCACATGAGAAATACTTCTACATATAGTAGTGATAAATTGATGAGGAAGAGGGGAGAAATTAGGCAGAACGTGGTTATTAATAATACCATTTTGAGATGTCTTCAGGGGGGTTTTTTGGTAGATATTCTACACAGTGGAAGCTCACTGTATTTTATACTTCCACCTGATAAGAGTTGTAAAGGCTTTAGAAGCATTCATTCATAGTTTAGAGAAGGATGGCAAGTGCTGAATATGTACTGGGAAACGGCACATGCCAAGCTAAGTAAAAAATGTTGCATGACTAGGGTCAGCTTCTGACATGACATTTTTTCCCTGAATAATAACACCTACACAAACCCGCATCAGAGATGATAGAGGTGGCTCCTCAGGTCTTGGATTCATAATGCATTAGAAAAGCTAAATGCTTTGTTATCAGAATATAAAGATCAACTGGCCTCCATTCAAACTATTTTAAACGATGTGCTCAGATTTCCCCAGCATTAACTATAACTATGCGTTTTGCAGATGGCTCTGACCAGTAGGTCTTGGGGATCTAGTAAAAAGCTGGGCAGATCCAAAAAACCTGAAACTCACCCCACGCTGATGCAGATGTTATGGTAAGTAAGTGAGTAGCAATAGTCTTAGGATTTCTGCCTTAGTTCAGCTCCACAAACGAGGCACAGATTTTGTTTACTCCAGAGTGTTTCTCAGTAATTTTCCGCATTTATTTTCATGTATCTCCATTCATATTTTTTACCTTGCAGGTTGCTTCCGTATGTTAACAAAGTTCTTTTTTAAGATGAAAATTATTCTTCCAGTATTAGCATAAAACATTCAACCATGTAACTGCGCAATCCTCTGCATTTTAAGATTGATTAAAGACTATCTACCTAACCCCATCTGACAGAGCACTCGGCACTATACTTCGTTACGGACAAAACAAAAAGGAAAGGATTAAGCTGAGAAGTGTGCCTTAAGATCTACAAAAGATGCTTTTTAATACAAAGTGGAAAAGTCATTCTTACAATGAACGGGCAATACAGCAGATGTTTGGTAGAAGAAAGAAACATACCGTATTTTTCGCTCTATAGGACACACTTTTTCCCCTCCAAAAATGAAGGGGAAATGTGGGTGCGTCCTATGGGGCAAATATAGGCTTTCGCTGAAGCCTGGAGAGCGAGAGGCTCTCACTCTCCAGGCTTCAGGAAGCTCTGCCAAGCCGCGCCGGCCTCCGGAAGGTCTCGCAGAGCTGCCTGCCCTCCTGGGCTCCGCGCAGCTCTGTGCGACCCTCCGGAGCCCGGCGCCAAGCCGCGCATGCCTCTGGAGGGTCGCGCAGAGCTGCCTGCCCTCCCGGGCTCTGCACAGCTCTGCGCGATCCTCAGGCGCCCGGCGCCAAGCCGCGCCGGGCTCCGGAGGGTTGCGCAGAGCTGCCTGCATTTCGAAGCCTCGGGCGCACTGAAGAGCGCGTCCGGGCTTCGCACAGCTGTCCGCAAGCCTGGGGAGACTGGCACGGCTCCCTAGGCTTGCGGATAGCAGGCTGTTCTGGGGGCTGGGGTCAGGGGAAGCTCGGGCTTCCCCTGCGCCAGCCCCGTGCCTGGGGGGGAAATAACTTTTTTTCTTTATTCCCCCCCCCAAAAAAAAAAACTAGATGCGTCCTATAGGGCGGTGCGTCCTATGGGGCGAAAAATACGGTAAATGGAAAGGGTTCTTACCTTGCTTTTAATCAGTGTTGCATGTGTATGCATACCCTCCAACATTTCTCTGATGAAAATAGGGATGTCCTAAATAAATAAATAAATAAATAAATAAATAATTTTAATGTTTATACTCCACCCATCTGACTTGCCCCAGCCACTCTGGGCAGCTTCCAACATATATAAAATCATCATTAAACATTAAACATTTTTTTAAAAAAAACCTTCCCTATACAGGGCTGCTTTCAGATGTTTTCTAAAGCTTGTATAGTTACTTTTCTCCTTGGCTCGTTGGTGACTCCATACCCTTCAACATTTCTCCAATGAAAATAGGGACGTCCTAAGGGAAAGTGGGTCATTCTGGGATCAAATCAGAAAGCAGGATGTCTTCTGTAAATCTGGGACTGTTCCTGGAAAATAAGGACCCCAGCATGCACTTTCTGTGAGAGGAAGAAAACCTTGAACATTGAGAGAGATGTGTAAATATAATGTAAATAAACAGATAATATATATTGTGAAGCGGGTGGCACTGTGCTCTAAACCACAGATCCTAGGGCGTGCCTATCGAAAGGTTGGTGGTTCGAATCCCTCGACGGGGTGAGCTCCCGTTGCTCAGTCCCTGCTCCTGCCAACCTAGCAGTTTGAAAGCATGTCAAAGTGCAAGTAGATAAATAGGTACCACTCCGATGGGAAGGTAAACGGCGTTTCCGTGTGCTGCTCTGGTTCGCCAGAAGCAGCTTAGTCATGCTGGCCACATGACCCGGAAGCTGTACACCAGCTCCCTCGGCCAATAAAGTGAGATGGGCGCCGCAACCCCAGAGTCGTCCGCGACTGGACCTAACAGTCAGGGGTCCCTTCACCTTTATAGTTCATACACTGTACACACATATAGTGATGCCTTTTGCAATTTACCTATCCATGTTTTAAATAACTAGCTTTCTGTCTCTCTACTTCGATTCCTTATTCATCGCCATGGCACCCGGTCATAAACTTTATAAATACACAGACAGAGATCTCTGTATAGAAAGAGAGAAATTAATTTGGATCTAATTAAATACTAAAGTCCTAGTAGGAAAGGAAATTGAGCCATTCATTTAAATAAATTACTCATCCATGCATACACATGCATTAAAGAACTAATCGGTAAATAGTTTCTGATCCTTAAGATAATTAAATTTAAAACTTATTTCAGGTTGCCTCAAACTCTTCAAATCCACATGCTGGTTATAAGAAAACCTGAAGGGAGCTCACTTACTCGGCTACAGTAGAACTCAGCCAGTGTCAGGCGTTATTCAGAGATTTTTGAATTAGTTCAGTGAATTAGTTAATCTGAATTAGTTCAATTTAGGAGCAACTTATAGATTGACCCCCACTGCCACTTTCCACGTGATTTTGCTCTTTACACGATAAATGTGTGAATAGACTAAGAAAGTTGTATCTGAACTTCTGAACTTATTGAAATCATTCAACTACAGTGGAATGTTTCAGAACTATAGTGGAATATAGCACAAGTTTAGCACTCAGTTCCACATCGTTGGCAAATGGATTTTTTTTCTGGGCGGAAATAAAACAGAAATGAGTGCTAAACCATTCCATTATAGTTCCAGAAGTGACATTCACACCATGTGAAAGTTCAAATATAATGAAGAACACAGCACTAAGGAGGAATTGGTGAAAATGGAATAAAAGGCCATGTGAATGCAGCCATTGTTGAAAATTTCATTCTATTTATGGACCTTTATAGAATTATGGATTCTCATTGTCTACACTATAGGTTTGTAAGTGCAAAAAAAGATACTGTCACATTCAGTTTTTCCTCTCTCTATTTGTAACATTTTATTCATATTAGAGAATCAGAGGGGGGGAAATGCATTCATGTTGCTTAAAGATTCCACACTCAACAAAAAAGAATGGCTATATCTTATTGTACAACTTTACTGTTGGGGATACATCAAGTTTAGCTCTTTTGAAATCAATACTAGTTTTGCCATTGATTCAATATCATGTATATTCGAAAAAGATTTCTTCCCATAGTTAGATTCTTTTAGCCTGTCAAATTCATGCACAGTACTTTTGTGTCCTGTTGTTATTAATTCGGTTTAAATTGAATTTCATTATGATTACTCTTGCTACAGTAAATGCCCTTTAGCACCCATTGTGATAATGAACAGAGTAAAAATAATTTAGCATTCATACAGATGTCATACAGTGTGCATTTCCACAGAAAGAAAGGATTCTATTTAATTTATTGTCTTAAATAATGTGTTTTGCGCTTTGCCAAAATAATGAAAATCATGCAGGATATTTTCCATTCCTGCAATTGGAAATTGCTATTAGCTATGAATAGTTTAAGAAAACAAATACTTTCCCTAAAAATAATTAGCATAAGGACAGTAGTTCAATGGAGCTTCATCTGTCATACCAAATGTTTCTGCCCTTTCATTAAAATTGCTTATAAGCAAACAATAAGACAAATTGTTAAGTTCCTGCAGCCTTGGAAAGTATAGGAAGAAAAGCTTGTGATTAGTTTCCTGTTTTTATGGCCAGGCAGCAATATGGATATTCCCAAGCTGCAGAAATTTTGTTTTTTCACAATATTCATATACATAATATAATAATTTACTAGATGGTGTTGTAGTTAAGGTACGTTCAGGTTGCAACCCACCAAGCAGACAGCATTCCACCAGCAATATATATATATATATATATATATATATATATATATATATTTAAATAATATATTTAATATATTTTTATTGATTTTTACATAAAGTTTCCAAAAAGCATACAACATATTTTCTTATCTTATACAATGTTTTGGACTTCCATCAACCACATCTGAAGATTTTTCAGTTTTTTTATCATTTAATCTGCATTTCATTAGTTTCACTGTTACTTTTAATAGTCCTTCACTAATAATTCTCTTCATACTTTTCTCTGCAGTATTTTGCATAGTCCTCCTTACAAAACTTCTTGCAATCCTACTAGCGTAATCTGTTTCCACCAGCAATATAGAGGTCACTAATACACAAGACGGGACGCAGGTGGCGCTGTGGGTTAAAGCCTCAGCGCCTAGGACTTGCCGATCGAAAGGTCGGCGGTTCGAATCCCTGCGGCGGGGTGCGCTCCCGCTGCTCGGTCCCAGCGCCTGCCAACCTAGCAGTTCGAAAGCACCTCCGGGTGCAAGTAGATAAATAGGGACCGCTTACCAGCGGGAAGGTAAACGGCGTTTCCGTGTGCGGCTCTGGCTCTGGCCAGAGCAGCGATGTCACGCTGGCCACGTGACCCGGAAGTGTCTCCGGACAGCGCTGGCCCCTGGCCTCTTGAGTGAGATGGGCGCACAACCCCAGAGTCTGTCAAGACTGGCCCGTATGGGCAGGGGTACCTTTACCTTTACCTAATACACAAGAGTTTACTAAATATGTTATTTTACTCTTTGTCGATGACAGTGAAGGGGGGGGTCAATGGCTACTCACTACATGACTGCTGGCCCATGTGCAATGTGTGGGTCAAAGCTGTGTAGGCCTCATCTCACTGCTGCCACAGGTGAATTGAATTGAATTTATTACGGTCCCAGACCAGACTCACATACCGTACTAAACAAATCAGAAACGCAATAAAATTGAGTTTAAGTTAACAAAGCCTCTCCTCCTCCCGGAGGGGAGGGGTTGTGAGCGGGAGATGATTTCTGCGTCACACAGGGGGCTCCTAGCCCCCTGTCCATCAACATAGCTGGCGTGCCACGCCCCCTGCCGGGCGCCCAATCAGGAGTCACAAAGGGGGCGTGGTTTCGTCGCTCAAATGCAGCCACGCCAGCTATTTTCACCATTGCGTTCCCATCTTCGCCACGAGTTACCCACCCACCACTCCCTTAGGGCTTAGCTTCTCGCTGGACCTTGCTATGGACCCACGGTTGGTCGCCCTGGTTGCCCAGGGGTTCCTGGTAGGAGTTTTTTCCAATTGGCAAATTAATTGGCACCGGCCTCTTGGTTTTTCTTCGCCTACCTTGTAGCAATCGTCACAACTTTCTCGGTATTGGCGGTTAGGCACTGGAATGTGCTGTTGGTGTATGGAAGGGCAAGGTGTGGCCATCGCCTACCCCTTCACTTATGGGTATTCCATTAAAGGAATCTGGTGGTCATGGATCCTGTCCGATGCCCTGTGGGGCGGGGGGCCATGGCACGACCCTCGGTGACGTCAGGGGAGAGCTTATAGTTGTATTAGCATCAACAGGCTTCCCCTACTGGTGGATAACCCCTGTTCTGACTCACCCCTCCCCAAGTGGATGGAGTCAAATTTGCTGTGGTCCAGTGCCTAAGCCAATACCTTCTCACATGCTGTAATCAATAAAGTTATGGCCTTTTCTTCCCCATTAACCTAATATACTGTGTCCACGTGTTTTTATTCCCCAAGCGAGGATCGGGTCCTCGAATCACAATCAATGTAACGATAAACAATACAATTATGGCAGCTGTTAAAATATAGTTTAGGTCTCAATTTCTACAATATTATCTATAATTTACTTCTAAGACCTCAGTCTTTATAATAGCACAGCTTGTTCCCTAAGTTTTATGACAACTGTGAAAAATTAGGCCACCTTTAACGTAATCTCTGGATCCTTGTCCTCTATCAGAGATTTTAAACATTGAAGTTCGGAAGACTCATTCAGTTTACCCGCGTATCGGTCCTGCAACAAGGTGGATGGCAGTATGTTGTTGCCATAGGTACATAATGACCATGGCAGGTGTAGGAAGGACCACAAGAATGAACATAGGAGACTGGTATTGGGTTGGATTTATTGATTACAGGAAAGAGTAGGTTGGGCTAAGACAATGGGCAAGTATACAGCATCAGGCAGCCTGCCTGCTACCTGATAGGAACCTGGTGGGGTCGATCTGTGCTGGGAAGTCGCCTCTGACTTGAGTTGGATACCACGACCCCACACAGGCCACCATTGGGAGAGGTGTATTGGCCCATCAGTCCCCTGGTGGATTCCCGGACAAGTCTCTGCTCCTGGACCCAACTAATGGGTTACTAAGGATCCAGCCCAGTGCCTTATCCACCAAAGTTGTGATGGTTGCTATGTGGTAGGGAAAAACCTGTAAGCAAGCAAAATTGCTTGCAGGAGAAAATTCCTCTCTGGCCCCGACTGATTAAACCCTGGGTGAGCCCGTAAAGACTGGGCGAGCAGGCGGAAAATCCCACAATGATAGGCCAAAAGGGTGGCAAAAGCATCCTATACTTCTCCTATTTTCACACACCCCTCCCCACAAAACCCACAAACTATTTCCATGCACATACCTCATGTTCCAAGTCTGGGCTTTGAGCATTTAAAGCAAGCATGTGAACAAAGACACATGTAGATACAGTACATACTGTATATACTTCTAAAAATAAGTACTGTACGTCTTTCTGTCCTCAACCTTACAACATTCAGCTTCCAGGGATTGTCCCAGATTATAGTACTCTGACAGAAGGAGAAAAACTTCACTCTATCTGCATTATCCATAATCTTATAAAATAAGAAGTCCCAACCTTTCCTCAGTGGCATATTGCTCCACCCTCTTGAACACTTGAGTTGCCTTTTCTGAACCTTTTTCAGCTATGCAATACCCTTTTTGAGGCTACATTGTGCAGTGTGGTATCATGTGGTCACCGTATGGATTTGCATAATAGCACTATGATATTGGCAGTTCTATTTCAATCCCTTTCCTAAGGATCCCTAACATGATATCTACCTTTGTCGCAGCTGCTGCATTTTGGGACGACATCTTCACTGAACTATCTACTACAACCTCAAAGTCCTGTTTCCCATCAGTCACTGCCAGTTCAGACCCAATTCAGAAAATATGAGGGTTTGTCCCATTTTCAATTAGCTTACACTTCAATTGCATGTGCCATTTTCTTGTTCATTCAGCTACAGTGGTGCCCCGCAAGACGAATGCCTCGCAAGACGAAAAACCCGCTAGACGAAAGGGTTTTCCGTTTTGGAGGCGCTTCACAAAACGAATTTCCCTATGGGCTTGCTTCGCAAGACGAAATGTCTTGCGAGTTTTTCCGACTTTTCCCCCCTTTCCCCCCCTTTTTCTAATCCACTAAGCCGCTTACCTGCTTATCCGCTAAGCTGATAAGCCGCTAAAAGCCGCTAAAAGCCGCTAAGCCGCTAATAGCGCTAATCCGCTAAGCCGTCAATGGGCTTGCTTCGCAAGACGAAAAAAATGCTAGACGAAGAGAATCGCGGAACGGATTCTTTTCGTCTTGCAAGGCACCACTGTAGTTTGCAGAGATCCTATCGGAGCTGTTGGAGATCCTTTGATGTTTTAACCACCCAGAACAATTTGGTATCATCAGCAAATTGGGCTTCCTAACTACTCACACCTAACTCTAGATTATTTATGGAAAAGTTAAAAAGCATAGGTTTACTGATCCATGGGAGGTGACGCTTTCAACATCAGTCCATTGTGAGAATCATCAGTTTGTTCCTACTCTCTGCTTCCTGTTCCCTAATCAGTTACTGAGCTGTGACCACAGTCTTTTCCAAATCCTGTTCTGATGGTACCTTTCTGATGGTACCAATGAGAGGGGTTCATTTGACACATAAAAGCTTTAGAATTCACTTTCTCTACATGTTTGGCAGAAAAAAAGGCATTTCCAAAGTAACACACACACACACACACACACACACACACACACACACACACTGCCCATCTGGCTGGGTTTCCAACAAAATATTAAAAATACAATAAAACATCAGACGTTAAAAACTCTTGCAGTAGTAATGTATGATCTATGTGTTTGTACAAATACTAAGTAATCAGCAAAGAACAGAAGATTCCTTAGTTTTCAAACAAGAAAAATGATGTCTAATTGGCCCGGATTCAGTTGTTTTCATGGCAAAGAGGTTATATGAGGCATCAGAGACTGTCATAAACAGAAACAGTAAATTAAAATACCCTCTAGTGGGCTGTCTACTGAACTGTGGTTTATGCTCATAGCATGGTACCCATTGAATTGTTAATACTTTTGAACAGAGGATGACAACAGAATATCGCAGCTTTTAAAAATGTGGTCTTAACCATACAATATGGCATGGGTTATATTTGATATATTATGACTATACTCAAGAACAACCATAAAACCCAAGTATTGTGAATGTCCCATGGTGACACAAATGAGGGGAAACCAATGGGAAGAGGGGGGAGCACGGAATCACCCAAGCCCCTTCCTCCCCACCCAGTTTTATAAGACAATCCCTTCCTCCATAATATCACCAGTGGCGTTTCTTTTTGAAATTCATTATTTAAACTATAATTACTGGAAGCTACTGTACTTGGAGTTCAGTGGTAGCAAAGTGAGCCGCAAAGAGCTGAAAGTGTCTCATTCAGAAAATGACGCCTGATAACTTTATTGAAGGGAATGGTAGTAATGAGAAAAGGGAAAAAAAGCTACAAAATGAATTCATTTAACGGCATTGATTTTAATAAGAATGGAGCTTTGCTTGCATTAAAAGGAATAAGCCCCTAAAATGTCTGAGCCAGTGTAGTGTAGTGTAGTGTACTGACAAAAAACGTAAGCAGCGAGCAAGGAAATCTCAATTTCACCTCTGCTATGAGCTCTCTATGTGGCCTTCAGGAAGCTAGATCTCACAACCTTTCTGATCTCTGGGGGGAAATAACACTGATCTAACTTTCAGAGCTCTTCTGAGAATTAGTGAAATAATGTGCATGAAGATCTTGCACACTTCACTGCGTGATCTGCATGTCCCAGCGGTTTCATTTGGCCACAATAGCTGAGTCCACAGAGTGGGCCATCAGCTGGCAATCTGTTATTGTGCTGTCTCCTTCCTCTTCCCAGAGATGCACCTCTCAGTGCCGGATTTATGTATAAGCTAAACAAGCTATAGCTTAGGGCCCCACTCTCTTGGAGCCCCCCCAAAAAAATTAAAGGGAAAAAAATGGATGTACATTTCCAAAATATAAGATAAAAATAAAATAAAATAAAACCTACATACAGCAACAGTGTTTTGTGTTGTGTAGGCTCCTATTTGTTATGTGCAAATGGCTTTAGTTACCTATTAGGTCCATAAATTACCATATAGCATATATTTAACAACAAAAAACAGTGACAATTTGTTGTTGACAAAGGACAGCTGCACATATAAAGGGCCCCATTACCTTCAATAGCTGAGGGCCTCATCAAACCTAAATCCGGCCCTGCACCTCATACCCACAAATGAGGGAGAACAATAAACTCGCTTGCATTTTCTTGTCTAGACTTTTGGGTTTCCTGCTGTTGCTTCCTCTTAGAATTGGTCAATAGCTTTCTATTTCTCCAATATGGAAATACAACCGAAGTAGTAATAAGATTTAAACTCAGTGAGATCATTTCATTTCATTTTTTCACTTTCAGTTTGTATACTACCTTTCTATATTACTATACACAAGGTGGTTTACAGCAACAAAATACAGAAAACTTACAATGGTAATCTGATCCAACACAGAAAGTCATAATAAGACATAACTTGAAAATGAAATGACTTACCTGTATATCAAATAAAGTAATTTTCAATAATATTATAATAGAATAGTAGGGACGCAGGTGGCGCTGTGGTCTAAACCAATGAGCCTTGGGCTTGCCGATCAGAAAGTCAGCGGTTTGAATCCCTGCGATGGGGTGAGCTCCCATTGCTCGGTCCCAGCTCCTGCCCACCTAGAAGTTTGAAAGCACGAAGTGCAAGTAGATAAATAGGTACCACTCCGGCGGGAAGGTAAACGGTGTTTCTGTGTGCTGCTCTGGTTCACCAGAAGCGGCTTAGTCATGCTCGCTACATGACCCGGAAAGTGTGTGCGGACAAACGTCAGCTCCCTCGGCCAGTAAAGCAACATGAGCACCGCAACCCCAGAGTCATCCACAACTGAACCTTTATCTTTACCTTTACGCAATAAAAGTAACTCAGAACATCAGCGCATTATAATTTGACAGAAATTCACTCTTAACAATCACAATAAATAGCTAATTACTCTTTACAGTTCAAAACTGGGTTCAGTCAAGAATTTATGGGGAGGTCTTAGTCTACCAATTGCCTCTTAGCTTAGAACACCTCTGTCACAGAAGATGAAACTATTTCTGTTGTTTGTTTTATTTTGAGGAATTAATGGAATCTGCACAATGTCCTACCTAAAATCCCTTTTTTCTATTTTTTATTTTTTTAAATATCAGCGAAGTAGTTATTATATTGTTGTTCTTATGTCAGGTAGAATATGATTCAGCCTCTCCCTTCCCACAATGCCAGCAGACTCATGATTGTGGCTGTTAGCAATTCTATTTTAAATTTAAATTTATTGTCTTCTGACATTAAGATCTTGGATTGTAACATCCCAGCACCATGTCTGGTCTCAAGACTTAAACGGAATTCATACAAATTAATTACAAACACAGGAAGGCTTTCTGATTTAAATATTCTCCAAAGCTTTCTTTTAAGGCACAGTAAATGCTAGAAATTCAAGTTTTAAACAAACGGGACAAGAAGAAAAAATTAATCCTGGACTTCCAAACTACAATAAAAATTTTCATCGTTTAAATGGGTTTTGCCAATTAAGATTGGGTTCTGGGAGATGTAGGCTGAAGTGGTAGAATTTAAGTTGAGACATGAATCCTGAGAGAAATGTATACATCCTTTTAACCACTACAAAGTTATAAAGAGTGGAATGGATTCATTTCTTCTAAGATCCTTCTTAAACTAGCATGGTATCAGCAGATATGCCTTATTTTTTTTGTCTTAATTTCATTAAAGTTGCACCTTGCTATGAACTGGGGAATGTACTTTCTCTGTATCTCATAGTCATGTAAAAAAAATTAATTACTTTGCCCACTTCAATATATTTTATGACATTCATGGGACTCTGCTTGCATTCTCTGTTGGCTAATGCAGCACTTGAATGTGTTATATGGATGGCTCAAGGTAATTTTATGAATAGGTTATATGAGCAGATTGTGAAAGGATACAATTTCAAATCCTGCGGAGACTTAGCTTTCATTAGCACTTCCATTATTAATATCTACCTTCTTGTTGGGCCATGGATAAATTAATTCTTATTCTTTGAAATTATTTTCCCCCTCCCTCATTTTTAAATTGGTGTTGCCTTGATGACTGGGATCATGGAAGCATTGGGGAAGGCTTTGAAATAACAACCAACTCACTTTTTATATATATGGGGGGTGGCCCTCATTATTTTTATGTTAATTTTGGCTGAATGATCTATGAGAATCTGTGTGTTGGGAAAAGTTTGGGAAGAGTTTAAAACATTCACATCACCCAAAAAATTATATTCCCACCCTAGTGGGAATAGAGCATGGGTAGGCAACCTAAGGCCCGGGGGCCCGATGCGGCCCAATCACCTTCTCAATCCGACCCGTGGATGGTCTGGGAATCAGTGTGTTTTTACATGAGTAGAATGTGTGCTTTTATTTAAAATGCATCTCTGGGTTATTTGTGGGGCATAGGAATTCATTCATTTTTTTTCTTTCAAAATATAGTCCGGCCCTCCACAAGGTCTGAGGGACAGTGGACCGGCCCCCTGCTGAAAAAGTTTGGTGACCCCTGTAATAGAGCATGGAAGCAGCACATAATAAATTGTTCCATTCTCTTCCTCTTCATCGTAAAGCAATTCCCTGTGCTGGTTGACATGGATGGGGAGTCCTACAGTTCCAAAACTGCCATCTCTGCACTGTTGCCCCCTCTGACTCCCACCCCAAACATTTATTATCATGGTAAATAAAGCATGCTAATCATGCACCACAGAAATTAGAAGAAAATAATTGCAAAATGAAACATTTCCAGAGTCTACCTTTGATTGATGCTGACCACTTAATGGTGGCCTGGTTGATTGGAGTCTAATCATTAGTCCCAATTATTTATTAAAAATGCAAATAGGCTGAAGTAGTGAATCTATACAAGCTGGCCTTCTGGAATGCTTCTGTCTCAAATAAATGGCTTTGTACGAGGGTCTGACTAATATCCTCTTCAAGACCATTCTTTCACACTGCTAATTGGGATAGATGCATCATCACTAACTGCTGCCACAGATTTTATATGTCATAGTTTACTTAGTGAATGTATTATATCTTACGTGTTAAAAATATACCATGTAATTAACTTGGGTTTGGAGATGGATGGTCAGATGGGAAATGGCTTTTCCTTGAATAAGCAGCAAAATGTTCCATTGTTCTTGTGCCCAGGGCACTACAAAATGTGAATATGCCAGCTTTATTGTTGTTGTTGTTTAGTCGTTTAGTTGTGTCCGACTCTTCGTGACCCCATGGACCAGAGCACGCCAGGCACTTCTATCTACCACTGCCTCGCGCAGTTTGGTCAAACTCATGCTGGTAGCTTCAAGAACACTGTCCAACCATCTTGTCCTCTGTCGTCCCCTTCTCCTTGTGCCCTCCATCTTTCCCAACATCAGGGTCTTTTCCAGGGAGTCTTCTCTTCTCATGAGGTGGCCAAAGTATTGGAGCCTCAGCTTCAGGATCTGTCCTTCCAGTGAGCACTCAGGGCTGATTTCCTTAAGAATGGATAGGTTATGCCAGCTTTATACAAAGGATTAAAGAAGATCTCTTCCCCCAAACACCTGATACATGCACAAATCACTGCTGGCGTCAAAGGTTGAGATTCTTAGGCAATCCTTGCAAGGCTAACCTGCCTGGAGCCCACTCAGGGCTGCACCATATTTAGAAGACTTCTCACAATGCACCCCACAACTTAGGCGGGGAAATAGTGTAACAGAGGAAGACTAAACAGAATCATTCTACCAGACTTGCTAGATTTCTCTGGGCAAGTTTTCTGCCTCTTACAGGGAAGTATTCCCACTTGCAGCTTGCTATGGTACACTTTTACCAATTAACTTTGGGCTCGGCTACATTAGTACAAAAAACAGCTTTTTGAATGTGTTATAAACATGTGACACCAAATGGCGTAGGAGAGTGGGAGGGAAATCTTTGTGACTTTCCATAGCATTTTTTTTCCTTTTGTTATTATGATTTGATTTCTGACTTACTTATAGAGTCCCCCCCCCCCCCCCCGTGTGTAGATCCACCCTTTATTGAGTGTTTCAAGTGAGCATGTGCATGTTTGAATGAGCCCCAAGGTGTATCCATTAAGTCAGAGATCAATTAAATTCATGCAGTGTATCACGTAAATCAAGGATGGCAAACCTGGGACCCCCTGGACTCAAACTCCTACCAGCCCACTGGAAAATGGGAGTCCTTGGTGTGTAATTCCTACAACAGCCACACATTTTCTGTATTAAACTCTTATTGATTTTTCACCTTCCTGCAATGCAGCCGCTGTCCATCCCAGAGAATGGGCATGAAAAACAAGATGTGTGCCATGATGGGCTATCTTTTGGGGAATGTTGCCTTCTGGTTTAAGTTTCTGTTACAAATTGTGCAGTGCTGTGCACAGTTCACTCACTGGTATACAGAGCTGTTAAAGGTTTGGCAGGAGATAAAAAAAAAAAAAAATGTCAGCGGAAATCCATTACCACGAAGATGGGTTTAAAATAACCCTGTATCTCTCCTGGGAGATTCCTGGCAAACCCAGTTTTCATTCGTTGACTTGTCCACTGAGCAAATACAAGAGCAAGACTCTTCTTCTTGTATGTACACTAGGTCTTAAATAGATCATCTTGTTAAAATCTCTGCACTCTGAAACTCAAAATATCTGCCTTGCTTGCCCACTCAACCCCAGCTTGATCCTGACATTTCAGGGTCAGTGTTTCGTCTCCTGTTTTGTCAGGTTAGTATCTGGGCTTATATTAAATCTGTCTTCAGGGCAGTGTGTGCTTGCCCTTGGCCTTCCAGTGTTTGATGAAATCAACTCCACCATTTGGAGGTGGTTTGGTGAGTCTTTGTATTGATGCTGAGTTCTGTATATGGGTTCTCTATGAGGAAAAGGTAAAGGTACCCCTGACCGTTAGGTCCAGTTGCAGATGACTTTGGGGTTGCTCGCTCAACTTGCTCTGTAGGCCGAGGGAGCCGCCGTTTGTCCGCAGACAGCTTCCGGGTCATGTGGCCAGCATGACTAAGCCACTTCTGGTGAACCAGAGCAGCGCACGGAAACGCCGTTTACCTTCCTGCTGGAGCGGTACCTATTTATCTACTTGCACTTCAATGTGCTTTCGAACTGCTAGGTGGGCAGGAGCAGGGACCGAGCAATGGGAGCTCACCCTGTTGCGGGGATTCAAACCACCAACCTTCTGATCGGCAAGCCCAAGAGACTCAGTGGTTTATACCACAGCATCACCCCTGTCCCTTACACATAATGCAAAAAGGTAAAAATAAAGGACCCTTGTATGGTTGAGTCCAGTCAAAGGCGACTATGGGGTTGTGGCGCTTATCTCGCTTTACTGGCCAAGGGAGCCAACGTTTGTCTGCAGACAGTTTTTCCGGGTCAATGTAGCCAGCATGACTAAGCCACTTCTGGTGAAACCAGAGCAGTGCACAGAAACATCCTATACCTTCCCACCGGAGTGGGACCTATTTATCTATTTGCACTCTGATGTGCTTTCAAACTGCTAGGTTGGCAGGAACTGGGACAGAGCAACGGGAGCTCACCCCGTCGCAGGGATTTGAACCGCCGACCTTCTGATTGGCAAGCCCAAGATGCTCTGTGGTTTAGATCACAGCACAACCTGTGTGTGAGTCTGGGAGGCAAGCATGGGAAGCTGGGAAGCCTTGGAGAGGAGTGCCTAGTGCAGTACTGGGGAGCCTCTGACCTGCCAGATATCACTGGGCTACAGTCCCCGCCATCCATGACCATTCAGCATGCTGGCTGGGGCTGATAAGCCTTTGGAGTCAAACAACGTCTGGAGTGTCATGGCTTGCCCATGCATGACCTATTTCTACAGCAACCAAAGAGCAAAATCTGAAACCATTCTACTCCCAACCTTCCATTTTTATTGTACATCTGCACTATGAACTTGGGCATTCATGATAGATGAGTTTGTTAGAGTGTGGGGATGATTGATTGATTGATTGATTGATTGATTGATTGATTGATGGTGATGATTTTTTTATTATTTATACCCAGCCCATCTGGCATGGTTTCCCCAGCTACTCTGAGCGGTTTACAGCATATCTAAAAACATAATAAAAACATCAAGAGTAATGCCAAGGTTGCAGATTTGAGCCCCATATGGGACATCTGCATATTTCTGCATTGCAGAGGGTTGGACTAGATGATCCTCAGGGTCCCTTCCAACTCAACAATTCTTTGATGGTGCATCCTTAAGTAGAAGGGGCAGAGAGAGGCGAAACGGCTGGCCCTCCCTCTGACATTGTTCACCTTCCATTTAATCAGCACAACTTTTATGTGTTAAAAAACTAGTTAAATGAATGAATGAATGAATGCTGTTTATTTAAAATGGTCTGGAAGATCACCAGATCCATTTATGGGCAGTGTGCTTTGAGATAATACCCTCTGCCACTCTAGGCTGCTTCCAACATATATAAAAACATACTAAAACATTAAACATTAGAAAACTTCCCTATACAGGGCTGCATTCAGAGGTCTTCTAAAGTTACTTATCTCCTTGGCTTAGCAGTTGCATAACTCCATATCCTCCAACATTTCTTTGATGAAAATAGGAGCAGCCTAAGGAAAAGTGGGGCGTTCCAGGGTCAAATCAGAAACCGGGATGACCGGGATGATTTCTGTAAATCCGGGTCTGTCCCTGGAAAATAGGGACACTTAGAGAGTCTGTGAGAGGAAAGTTTAGACTCTCTCTCTCTCTCTCTCTCTCTCTCTCTCTCTCTTTCTCTCTCATGCTTTTTATGGGCATAATCAGTAAAGCAGAAAAGGGAAATCTCTTGTAAGACATGGCAGGAATAAAACTCTGTGCTGTAAGAGCTGGTGGGTGAAACTTCAGGTGTGAGTCCTGAACACTGGTGGGGCATGTGAGACGGTTAGTTAGTCCCTGCCTTAATCTGATCTCGGTGGGAAGAAATTCCTCTCAATTTCGGTGGGGCTTCCTTCCACATAAATACACTGGTGATTGCAGCTTTAGTAATCTCCTCATTTTGGCTAAACATTTCAGAATTCTCAGATGCCCAAGCCTCCTTATATATTTGGCAGTCTGAGTTTGACTGGGAGAGTTACGTCGAGATTGAAATAATTTTTATAGCTTTCTCTCGTCAGTAGTTTCTCTATTTTTGGTCGTGCCTTCGGGGACCTTCCCCGAAGAATGTGATACAAGTGCTTGAATTGGATTAGATTGGATTTTCAATCATTCATTTATTCATATGCTTGCTCATAACTGGCTGCATCAGGGTTCTCTAAGCCCATTTGTTTACAGCTAGTTTATGGATAAGTAGCACTCTTGTAATCACTTTATTTGTATATGTTGTGCACTGCAATCCTGCCAGGGTAGGATCTGAATCTATAAGCTGTTTCTCATTATTCTGGTTGCAGACTCTCCATCCTTGCCAGTTTTTGTTTCATTATTAAAAGAGAGAGGAAACATATAGGGGGAAATCACTGGGTAATTCAGACTGTAAAGCTATATTAGTATTAGCATTTCATCTCTACACTTCTGCACTGCAGAGACTCTGGAAAGCAGAACATCCTGATACTCTCACTACAGAATGCAAAGATGCAATCCCTAAAAAAATGGGGCTCCTATTTAGCCTAAGTGTTCCAGACACAAGTCTAGTGAGTTGTCAGCGTCCCCCCTGCATTGAAATAATCTAATTTTTTGGAGTTTGAAGACCCCAATCTTATTCTAGGAATTAAATATACAAAGTAGATTTTTCTTTGCATAAATTATCTAATTTGCATGCTTATGGCCTTGTTCCAGGGTGCAACTGTACATGGGGTGACTTTGCCGAGTGATACGTGGTCCCAGAAGGTGGTGCGGAAATGGAGTTACAGTTAAAGATAGAAGTTTAATATGCATAGAGTGTGATGTTTGTCAGCATTGTATTTATAATGTTATGCATGGCAGTTTGCATTAGACAAGAGAGTTTTGTCTCTGACAAATGCAGAAAGGAAAGGGGTGAACGTTTCTATTTAAGGGTTTAAGCGAATTGATGATTCATCTCTGGAAACTTGAGGCCAAGCAGAGATCTCTCTCCAGCAGGAAATCTGAGAACTCAGTGTCTCTGTCAGTCATTGGAGCCTGCAGCAGTAAAAACTCGGTTTAGTAATCATGAAGAAAAAAGATGCTTGCAAAGGATCTCTCTCTGTAAGCAGAGAGGAAGGTTTATTTAACTGTATCAAGGACCAAAAAGAAGACTAGACCACAGAACAATGTGTTACTTTGTATTTTGCCAGTGTTTGTTTTGGCAACTATTTTAAAACTGTTTCCAGTAAAACTTTGAAACTCATTCTCATTGTGGAGGACGGATTTGTTTCTACTCTGCACAAGGTTCAGATCAGATTCTGATTGCAGCAATTCTAACAACTATGTCTTCCTACTGGCTCTTGTGAAGTTGTGTGAGATGGTAACTGTCCCACAGGATCTCATGAGAGGGTGAAAAGACTGAGGCTTTAAGCAGGGGTCAGCAAGCTTTTTCAGCAGGGGGCCGGTCCACTGTCCCTCAGACTTTGTGGGGGGCTGGACTATTTTTTTTTTGGGGGGGGGTGAATGAATTCCTATGTCCCACAAATAACCCAGAGATGCATTTTAAATAAAAGGACACATTCTACTCATGTAAAAACAGCAGGCAGGCCCCACAAATAACACAGAGATATATTTAAAATAAAAGGACACATTCTACTCATGTAAAAACACAATGATTCCCAGACCACCTGTGGGCCGGATTTAGAAGGCAATTGGGCTGGATCTGGCCCCGGGGCCTTAGTTTGCAGTTGGAGGATGGATGGCGGCTAATGGATTGAAGTTGAATCCTGACAAGACAGAAGTACTGTTTTTGGGGGACAGGGGCTGGGCTGGTGTGGAGGACTCCCTGGTCCTGAATGGGGTAACTGTGCCCCTGAAGGACCATGTGCGCATCCTGGGAGTCATTTTGGACTCACAGCTGTCCATGGAGTCGCAGGTCAATTCTGTATCCAGGGCAGCTGTCTACCAACTCCACCTGGTACGCAGGCTGAGACTCTACCTGCCCGCAGACTGTCTCACCAGAGTGGTGCATGCTCTAGTTATCTCCCGCTTGGACTACTGCAATGCGCTCTACATGGGGCTACCTTTGAAGGTGACTTGGAAACTACAACTAATCCAGAATGTGGCAGCTAGACTGGTGACTGGGGGCGGCCGCCGAGACCACATAACGCCGGTCTTGAAAGACCTACATTGGCTCCCAGTACGTTTCCGAGCACAATTCAAAGTGCTGGTGTTGACCTTTAAAGCCCTAAACGGCCTCGGCCCAGTATACCTGAAGGAGCGTCTCCACCCCCATCGTTCTGCCCGGACGCTGCGGTCCAGCGCCAGGGGCCTTCTGGCGGTTCCCTCTATGCGAGAAGCAAAGCTACAGGGAACCAGACAGAGGGCCTTCTCGGTAGTGGCGCCCGCCCTGTGGAACGCCCTCCCATCAGATGTCAAAGCGATAAATAACTACCTGACATTCAGAAGACATCTTGAGGCGGCCCTGTTCAGGGAAATTTTTAATCTGTGATATTTTAGTATATTTTTTGTTTCTATGGAAGCCGCCCAGAGTGGCTGTGGAAACCCAGCCAGATGGGCGGGGTACAAATAATAATAATAATAATAATAATAATAATAATAATAATAATTGCCTACCCATGCTTTAAGGCCTTGCCCAAGAGACTTTGGGGACACTTTGACCCACAAATTTCCCACCCTTGAGCAAGAGCCTTGCACTGCAATTCAGATCTCTGGCTGACAAGACCAGGAAGGATTCCCCCCCCCCTATTAACCTCAGCTGACCACTGGTTAGTGGGGGGATTTTGCCTTTTCTACATGAACTATGGCTTATTTCATTTGGGCACCAATTGGCTTTGTAAACTGTTGTAAAATAATGGCATAGGGCAGGCAAAAAGGGCCTGGGAAGAGGATTAGCAATGGCATATCCTACATTTGGGTGGAATCTGCCTGGCTGGAATTTATTACTCCTGTCATCTAATGAGACTCTGGACACTTGGCTTGCACCACGCCAGAGTTCAATGTTAGGTATCTCCCAGGAAATCAATGTTTCCCAGCACCTTGAGCACTTACTACGTGGAATATAGAGACCTACACGTTCTGCAGGGGTGCAGGTGGAGCTGTGGTCTAAACCACTGAGCCTTGGGCTTGCCAATTGGAAGGTCGGCAGTTCGAATCCTCGCGATGGGGTGAGCTCCCGTTGCTCAGTCCCAGCTCCTGCTAACCTAGCAGTTTGAAAGCACGCCAAAAAGTGCAAGTAGATAAATAGGTACAGCGCTGGTGGGAAGGTAAACGGCATTTCCATGTGCTGCTCTGGTTTCGCCAGAAGAGGCTTAATCATGCTGGCCACATGACCCAGAAAAACTGTCTGTGGACAAACGTTTCAGCGAGTAAAGCAAGATGAGCGCCGCAACCCCCGAGTCGTTTGCAACTAGACTTAACTGTCAGGGGTCCCTTTACCTTTATCTTTAAGCGTTCTGCAAGATCAGAGCTAAGGTCTTTCTTGTCTAGTATCCTACTCTCACAGTGTCTAAACAGATGCCTTTAGGAAACTCTCATGTTGTGGGAACATCATGGTTAATAACCATTGATAGGCCTATCTTCCATTAATATGTCTAACTCCCTTTCATTCATTGGTTTTGGTTCTGTCATCTCCCACCCCCTTTTTAAGTGATTTTGGTTATAAATACATGGAAACCAATAAACTGTAAATGTTTGCAGGGTCCCCCCTTCTAATAATCAACTCAAATTATAGGCATTTATCTCAGTGCAGGCGGAGGGGGGCGTCTGATAAATTATAATGCCTTAAAAATTTTCTCCAGCTGAATATATGAAAGGTTCTGGACCTCACTGATGTGCAATAAACCCTAATGCCAGGAATGAAGTGTTGATTTGGGTATTGGTTTCTGCAAAATTTCATTTAAGCTAAAACACATTCCTCATCATCCGACAATACTTTAAATTAAAATTACCAGCAACCCATTTGGAAGCGCCTTGTGGATATTTCACATCGAGGGTGTTTAATAATCATGCCTGTTGTTACTGACAGCAAGCGATGAAATCTGTGCTCAGGTATTTCTTCGGTTTGCAATTGCTATAGAATATCAGGTGTATGATTAGCGGTGTGTAATTACGGAGAGAGGAGCTTCATTTTATTTATTTATTTTTATAAAAAGAGAGAGAGATAAAGAGAAAGAGGAGGGAAATGTACATTCCAAAACCACCATTCTGTTAAACAGCAAGGCCCATCACGATGCAGCTGTCGAACATTTTGGACAAGGTCTGCTCTTCCCTCTTTTGAAAGTGCCTGCAAAATGCAGCTGGTGTCCAACTTGTTTTCTAGCGGGAGTATTTGTATGCCAGAGCAGTCAGTAAACATTTAAGCAAATAGCAATCAAACACACTGGACCAAATTCATCCCCGATACAATGCCATATTCTCCATTTCAGCAGATTGAGCAGTTGGGGTCCATGGGTTTCTATCACAGTTTCAGCACCATAATATTACACTACTCTGGCCAACTTCTGTGTATGTCTGTGTATATGTGTGCATAAGAGAGAGAGAGAGAAGGGAGGGTGGCTGATAACTGACGATAGTTGTCTTCCAAAAAAAGATTTCTGTTTGGTAACCTTTAGGCAATACTCATAGCTGAGATAAAAGAAAATGGGAAAATGCAGCTGTCACTCTTTTTCCAAACGAAGACCCAAATTGAGGAAAAACATCTGTTCATGGTTGGCTTTGTATCCCAGTAGCTGGACAGCTTTCCAGGATTTATATGGCTTGCACGCTTTCCTTTTGTAAAATAGCTCATCATGCTCTAGCATTGAAAAGCATGTGTTCTCATATTTCTCCCGTGAGCAACGGAAGGATTCTATATTCCTGGTCGAGTCATTGCCATGTTTTGTCTCAAGTGAAATGCGGAGGTAAGTTTGGAGATTCCTGCTTCAGAGGAAGGAGGGAGAGAAGAATGAGTGAACAGGGAAATAAAATATAAAAAAGTCACAGGACTAAAGTGTATTTGGTCTAACATGTTTCAGAAGATTCTTGCACAGGGACAGTTAAATGCACAACGCTATCTTCTAAAATTAATAATAATAATAATTTATACCCCACCCATCTGGCTGGGTTTCCCCACCACTCTGGGTGGCTTCCAGCAAAATATTAAAACACAATAATTCATCAAATATTAAAAGCATCCCATAACAGATGTCTCCTACAAGTCAGATAGTTGTTTATTTCCTTGACACCTGATGCAAGGGCATTCGACAGGGCGGGTGCTACTACCGAGAAGGCCTTCCCTGTAACTTCGCATCTCGCAGTGAGGGAACTGTCAGAAGGCCCTCGGAGCTGGACCTCAGTGTCCGGGCTTAATGATGGGGGTGGAGATGCTCCTTTGGGTATACTGGGCCAAGGCACTGTTGACCAATGAATACTTTTTACATGACGTTTCCCCAAGGAACTCAAGGCAGCATCTAGAAGTCTTGACAACATCTCTTCCATACTATACCCACAACCAGCCTCTGATGTTGAGAAAAGAAAACCCCAAGGTGGTTGTCACCAATGGAAGCGAAGGCACAGAAAAAACTCAATATGGAGGCAAATTGGCCGAAATATTGGGAAATTATAGAACAAGATGGAGACAGAACAAAATTGCAGAGTTTTGAAAAATTGAAAAATAAAGTGCGAGATTGGTTCCATAATTATCAAATAATGGAGGCATACAATTTGGACAAAAAAGTTGGTTTCCAGGTGGAAAAATCAAAATTGGAAACAGAATTGTTAGATTCAAAAATCAAGAATTTGTCAAGAATGTATAACTTGCTGTTGAAATGGAACACTCAGGATGAAATGGTGAAATCAGCCATGATTAAATGGGCACAAGATGTTGGACATAACATAATGATGGCTGACTGGGAACTATTATGGACCACAGGTATGAAATTTACGGCATGTAATGCCCTAAGAGAAAATTTAATGAAAATGATTTATAGGTGGTACATGACACCAGTCAAGCTTGCAAAAATTTACTATTTGCCCGATAATAAATGTTGGAAAT
The DNA here is from genome assembly GCF_951804945.1 of Podarcis cretensis. Taxonomy (NCBI): domain Eukaryota; kingdom Metazoa; phylum Chordata; class Lepidosauria; order Squamata; family Lacertidae; genus Podarcis; species Podarcis cretensis. The sequence continues at coordinate 64,512,139 of NC_137179.1, forward strand.
ATAATGAGACTGAAGGTACATTCTTTCACCTTTGGTGGACATGCCCAAGGATTAAGACATTTTGGGAGATGATTTATAATGAAATGAAAAAGGTATGCAAATATACCTTCCTGAAGAAACCAGAAGCCTTTCTCCTGGGCATGGTCGGCCAATTGGTGCCAAAGAAGGATAGAACTTTTTTTATGTATGCAACAATAGCAGCAAGAATACTCATTGCGTAGTATTGGAAGACACAAGATTTACCCACCCGGGAAGAATGGCAGATGAAGGTGATGGACTGGAACGTGTCCAGAGGAGGGCAACCAAAATGGTCAAAGGCCTGGAAATGATGCCTTATGAAGAACGGTTAAGGGAGCTGGGCATGTTTAGCCTGGAGAAGAGGAGGTTAAGGGGTGATATGATAGCCATGTTCAAATATATAAAAGGATGTCACATAGAGGAGGGAGAAAGGTTGTTTTCTGCTGCTCCAGAGAAGTGGACACGGAGCAATGGTTCCAAACTACAAGAAAAAAGATTCCACCTAAACATTAGGAAGAACTTCCTGACAGTAAGAGCTGTTTGACAGTGGAATTTGCTGCCAAGGGGTGTGGTGGAGTCTCCTTCTTTGGAGGTCTTTAAGCAGAGGCTTGACAACCATATGTCAGGAGTGCTCTGATGGTGTTTCCTGCTTGGCAGGGGGTTGGACTCGATGGCCCTTGTGGTCTCTTCCAACTCTATGATTCTATGATTCTATGACTATATGGAACTGGCAGAAATGACTGGCAGAATCCGAGACCAGGGAGAAGAGTCGGTGGAAGAAGATTGGAAAAAGTTTAAAGACTATTTACAGAAATACTGTAAAATTAATGAATGCTAGAAAAATGTTAGATTGAAGTTATATGGCTTTAGTAGAAATGTTATAAGGAATCAAATATAAACAGATTAATAGAGTATTAAAGGAAAAAATAAGGTTAGAATGTGTTAAGATAATTATAGGATAGAAAACAGAGGAAGATGGAAAGGAATTTCTGAAACAATTAACAGAAGTGGAATACCAAAAGGGAGGTGTGAGGAGGTCGTTGAAATAAGTGAATGAAAGATAACATATTGAAAGTGTTTGATGTGTTTTAAACTGTTTTTGTTTTGTTTTGTTAGTTTAACGTGTTTGTGTTATGTAGTGTTTTTGTATTGTATTGTATTGTTCATTTTTTTTTTCTTTGTTGTTTGTAGTGTTTAAATTGCTGGAAAACTAATAAATATTATTTTCAAAAAAAAAGAGCAGCCTCTGATGTTGGTTAGGATGAGGGATAGTGCAGTGCTATTTTTCTAGAAAAAGAGGTGTCGGAACTCGCCTTGAACGCCTCCCTTTTTCTATTATAATGGCCATGGTGCCTACTTGAGAGGTGCTGGAACTGAGTTCTGGAGAGTTCTGCCTTTAAAAAAGCCCTGGATTCTAGCCCATGAGCACCTAGTGAGCTTCATGGCTGAGCCAGAATTTGCTCCTCGTCCTCTTAGGTCAAAATTCAGCATGCTCAAGGTCTCACTTTACATATTTCTCAGGATTCTGCCCAGGGCATGTACTTCTCCTTTGATCATCTACACCTAGCACTGCTCCATGCTGTCTTCAAGTGTTTTTGTCAGCTAGAATGTGTCCTTGAACTGTGAAAATAGCTTCTTGCTTGCCTGGATCAAGTGTGTGTGAATCTGACACTCAAGTGTTCTTTTGTAGAGAGCCAGTGTGGTGTAGTGGTTAAAAGTGGTAGACTCGTAATCTGGTGAACTGGGTTCGCTTCCCCGCTCCTCCACATGCAGCTGCTGGGTGACCTTGGGCTAGTTACACTTCTCTGAAGTCTCTCAGCCTCACTCACCTCACTGAATGTTTGTTGTGGGGGAGGAAGGGAAAGAAGAATGTTAGCCACTTTGAGACTCCTTAGGGTAGTGATAAAGTGGGATATCAAATCCAAACTCTTCTTCTTCTCCTTTTGTATGGCTAGCATGTAGCCAACAGTGCAAAGTTAAAAGTCACATCCATTCCCCTGTCAATGTTTGCCTCTGACTGCACCTGTCATTGGCTCGTAGTTTGCTTAAGGTTCCCTTCAAAGAAATGTGACTCTTTTTTATAATATTTTATTGCTTTCCCATTTTTTTTTACATTTAATCATATTCTTATTATTCACTCTATATATTGCTCACATGAGCCCTTCATCTTCCCTCCCTCCCGCTTCCTGGTTTTCTAATTTTCATCTTTGTATCCTAGCATTTATAAATCTTCCCCTTTACATTTTTCTTTCCAAATCTCTTAATTTTGAGATAAAAGTAAAAGGGTACAAATCATTGTTGTTACGAGTCTTCTTACAACCCTGCAAGTGTTGTTAGTTGATTACAATGTTCTTTCAAATATAATATAAATTTACTCCAGCTCTTATGGAAAGCTTGATGCTGTTAGTTTCAGATTTCCCTGGTGAGTTTCGCCAACTGCGCATGGTCCATCATTTCATCTTCCACTCTTCTAACATTGGTATCTCTTGCTGTTTCCATTTTGGGGCTAAAAGAGTCCTTGCTGAAGTAGTTGCATACATAAACAGTTTTTGATCTCCCTTTGATATCTCTTCCCCAACTAACCCCAGCAAGAAAGCTTCAGGTTTTTTAACAAAGGTATTCTTATACATTTTCTTTAACTCATTATATATCATTTCCCAATATGCCTTTACCTTATCGCAAGTCCACCGCATATGATAGAAACTCCCTTCTTTTTCTTTACATTTCCAACATCCCTTATTTCTCAAAGAAATGTGGATCTTGGGCTGAAGGGGGTTCCTCACTTTTGTGATATCCTCTGCAAAACACAGACTCTCATGTATGGATTTAAACTTACATGCCCTGGCTCGCTTTACAGGAACAGCCTCACGTTTATTCCCACTATGGAAAAAAAAAAGGAAAACAAGCCTGTAATTTATGTTTCAGCTCATAGGAGCCAACTCCTAGGGACCAAGGTCCCTTTGCTCCCTCTATAAAGTATTTGAGGGGGTAGCATCCCCAAAGTTGATGGGCATTGCCATTCAAATGGTGTCTGTGCACTTTGTCTTGTGATCAATTATGTGTGGTGGGGCTTACCTGCCCCCCATTATTTTATTCAAGTTGGCACCCCTGTTTCAGCTATGACAGCAATGTGTTTGAAAGAATATTGTCTGTATGAGGCAAATGTTTTCAGCAACCAATGATATTGAACACATCACTACAGAGCAGACAGGACACTTCTAAATCTCTTGATGGGAAATTATATGGTATCTCACATATTAATAAAATTTCAAGAAGCCTACTGCAGCCATTGCAGTGATATGTTTTTATGCCTAGGTACCCGCTGGCTAAATTATCCCCGCTCTCATTGAGACTGTCTGTAGCAAGTAATTCTCTCTGACAGTGGAGATACTTATCTGGTGCTAAGTAGGTTTGATCATTTGCTGACACCCATGGTAATATCCCATTCATGAAACCAAGCAGATGTTCCTACTGTGTAAACCAAAGAGAATATTGTAAACCATCCCCCCTTTTTTTTTACTATCCAAGAGCAAATTTGAGCTCAGCCAATATCTATATATATGGCTCAGATGTCAGCAACAGAAGGGGAACCTTAACATTATGTCTTTGAAATACAGTTTCTCCCTAGGAATAATTGGACTGACAAATTCTTTGTTTCATTTCATTTCCCCTTTTCCACTCACTTTCTAGTTAGAATCCCTAAGCAGATGGAATATTGTGTTTACATGCCACCTCAAAGAGAAGTGGCTTTCTTTTTATTTCAACAAGGAACTAAACACCAAAACACGTCTTAGATGAATAGAAACTCTGATCTCCACAGCACTGAATATAAACAATAAAATGTTTTAATTGTTTATGCTTAAAAAACAACACCAAATCAACTTCCTTTCAAAATGCCCAATAGAATTAGATGTTATTTTAATTGTGTGAATGCAATTTATAGGGATGTTAACAGTTGTGTAAATATCAGCCCTATGGTTTAGCCTTATTAGACTTTACCGCCTGGTGGGGTCTGCGTTGCTCCCGGGAGGGAAGAAGGAAGTCAAATGACACCGAGGTTGATTCAGAGAAAGAGTTTATTCTGTTCTCTGGATAGCAGAAGGCACTTGCGTGGTCAATCCACAGCAAGTCCAAAGAAATGAGAAATTTCATGCAGTATATATATCCTCCAGGCACCCTCTCCGCCCTTCCCCAGGAATCCAACCACGTCAGCTTATACATGTAAATTGACATCCATGACCATAAACAGATATTCCTGTTCCGGTACTCTTGACCATAAAAGGTTGTTCCTGTTCCTATACTCTTATATTGGGGCAGGAGGTCACCAACTCTAAGAACACTCCTGGCACCGTTCCCAGGTCTCTTGTCAGACCTGACAAGGTCTGTGCGTCTTTGTGGTCAGGATGTGAGATAAGACCCAGACATGCCATCCCTCCTCCACTAGGTCATCCATTGCCATCATGGACTGATAAAGGAGAGGGCTTTGAGAACTTGTTTATACAGCTGGCTTTCTGTTTATACATTGACTCAAGAGCTCAAGTTAATGCATTTTTAAAATGCTCCCTTGGAGGAGGAAAAATGAGGATTTTGGGTCCCGTTGCAGTCGGACTGCACAGAAACCCATTCCTTCCCCCTTCAATGGAAGTCTGAGCAGCCTTAGGAACATGAGGGGACCAATGAAGAAAAGCAATTTAGCTCTCACTTTCTCACAGCTCTTACCAAAACAAAACAAACACCCATTTCTGAAGCTGCTATTTGCAACTGAAGGGAAGCCTCCATGGACACTCATGGGAGCTTTCCTTGAAATGCAGCTTCCAAGACTGCACTTTTCTCAGGATGATGACAAGAGAAAGGGTTAAACTCTCCCACTTCCCCCCTGCACTGTTCTGAGGCTGCAGTTCACACAATAAATGCCATACCTATTTTGGCCGTAAAGTACAAGCAATATCAGATAATGTATTACATGATTTGCTATAGTGCCGAAAGGGATTCTGCCAGAATTGAATTGCAAAATTCAGAGAAGTGCAAATTTCAAATGATGGCCTACATGTCACTGTACTTCTCAGTCTACTTCCATATCAGATGCTGAGTCAGCAACAAAAAACATCACTATTTGCTTTGGTCACACTGTTTTGTTTCGTTTTTGCATGCAGCAAATAACCTGTCATACATTCACAGCCATGGGGCCGATTCATATGTTGCTTTTGCAGTGTGGGAATCATTCTGAGCAAACTAGGCATCACATCAGAGCAGTAATGAGACTCCTGTGGACTATGCAAGATGGATAGATGGTATGCTCAGAAGTGGCTCACTAGGTGAAGCGGAGCCAATACGCTCACTTTCCAGAAGGCGGGTGAGGAAGAAGGACATTGCTCTGCTGGTGCATTTGCACTGCACTGACCTCACCCTCTCTTTCTCCTAGTAAGCACAGCAAGCCACCAGGCAGAAAGTCAGAGACTCCACAAACACACCAGGGCAAGGAGTTTCTGGTGCTTATTTTCCACTCCCAGGCTAACGACACTTCTGTGGGAGAGAGCTGAACTGATTGTCTGTCTATGCATGCAAGCATTACATGGAATTGCATTTGATATATGCCTGTTTGTGTGTCCAGCGCTTAAGTTCTTTTTAAACTTGTTCCCATCTAATTCCAGCCACGTGCTTAGAGAATGTGAACGTGTCTCTATGTGTCTTTGTTAGCGAAGAGAGGCAGGGAGCAGAAAAAGAGGGATGGAGGCATAGAGAAAGTCGACAGGAGATACAATCATTGCTGAAAAGTATTGTGGGAGCGCATCTGTGATTTTTCACAAGTTTCCCCCGTACACTTTCCATTTTCCTTTGTTTCTCTTGGTTCCCCCTTTGTTCGTTCGATTTCTGCTCCTTCCAGCTTTCTTAGCTTCAGAAATGATTCATGTAGGATCATGTATGCCAGTTAAATTTTTAACGTGAAACATGCACACAGGTCACCCACCTCTCTGCCATGAGCCATCTGAGCATTTTCAGAGATGCATGGCAGGCAGTGCTGGAAAATGGAGCACCTCCCACTATTTCTTTCTGGTCTCCATGGCTGTGGCATTTTCAACAGCACTGTTACCATCTGTCTAACAATGAGAGAGGACGCTGAGGGGGTCTCCAGTCTACCTACTCCAGCCTCCTGTGCTAGTCAACATTCCTTAAAATCATTACCACTTTGCTTCTGCATGCAATTAGCACTCGTAGGCATTCCATGGAACTTCTATCGGTTAAGCACTCAGCTTCTGCTGGAGCTACCTACTATGTGAGTCCCCCATAAAGATTTGCCAATCAGCACCTGGGCTTGTCAGCGTTTCACACAGGCTATCTCAAGAGACCTTCAGAAACAAAGGAGTAGACGCCTGCTTCTTGGGAGAAAAGCAATGACAAACCTAGACAGCATCTTAAAAAGCAGAGACATCACCTTGCCAACAAAGGTCCGTATAGTTAAAGCTATGGTTTTCCCAGTAGTGATGTATGGAAGTGAGAGCTGGACCATAAAGAAGGCTGATTGCCGAAGAATTGATTCTTTTGAATTCTGGTGGTGGAGGAGACTCTTGAGAGTCCCATGGACTGCAAGAAGATCAAACCTATCCATTCTGAAGGAAATCAGCCCTGAGTGCTCACTGGAAGGACAGATCCTGAAGCTGAGGCTCCAATACTTTGGACACCTCATGAGAAGAGAAGACTCCCTGGAAAAGACCCTGATGTTGGGAAAGATGGAGGGCACAAGGAGAAGGGGACGACAGAGGACGAGATGGTTGGACAGTGTTCTCGAAGCTACCAGCATGAGTTTGACTAAACTGCGGGAGGCAGTGGAAGACAGAAGTGCCTGGTGTGCTCTGGTCCATGGGGTCATGAAGAGTGGGACACGACTAAACGACTAAACAACAACAACAACAACATAATAATAATAATTGCTGTATAGGAAGTGGTTTGAAGGAGTTGGGTTTGAAGGAGCTGGGAAAGAATCTGTTGTACTCATGTTGACTTTTTGGTTTAAACTTTGTTTTGCACCCATCCCAGCTCTTATCTCCTTGTTAAAACTTTATTTGGAAAACAGAACTCTCAATGATCCTTCTTTCCCAATCTATTCAGACTGATCTCATTGTTTTAAACCACTTCTTCCCTTTTCGTGCATCTCCATTTTGCTTACAGTTCCACAGCTACTACTCTTGTACAACCTGCCTTCTATTTTGCTTCCCTTCCCTGACCCTGACTTCATGCGAACCCAGGATTGTGATGCAGTGCTACGGATTCTCTGATGGGGGGGTCCTGTGATAACAATCTAGTGCACATATGGTCTAGAGAGTTGTGCACATTTTTGCAAAACAATATATTCACTAATCAATGCATTTGTATGCATACTTTTATGTATGCATTTTTGCACATAGTACTTGCGCTGCAGAACTGAATTGCAAAATTCAGAGAACTGCAAATTTCACAGGATGTCTGTGTTTCAGTTCATGCATTGCTTCAGAAACTGCAGGTTAGGCAAGTCCACATTTAAATGTGAACCAAATAAATATTTCTCTCTCTGACCCCCTGCCCCACCCCCAGTGTGTACAGGAACAACTATAGAAGCTAGATGCCACATTTTCTTCTTCAGTTATTATGCAACCTGCACCGAATTAGAGGGAATACTTCAGTAGGCATGCCTGTATGTTCTCTAGTGTTCTGTATCATCACAGTTTCAGGATGGATTTAAGACTTGCCCAGGTCATTTTTAGCAAAACCAACAAACTAGGAGGGAAGCGCTATTGTACCCCTGCAAATGCTGGGATGTGTCTAAGGTTGCACTCCTAACCATACATGCCATCAACCATCCCTTGATCAGAAGTGACTTGAACAGGGGGTATGAACCACTATGCAAGCTTCTTGACAGGTGGACCACTCATTCTTACCAAGAGGGAGATGCTGCAGGGAAGTTAGCATGTTGCCAATGCACTGGAAGAAGAAATTTAGGGTTCCTGCTGGTGCATTTGCACCACGTCAACTTACTTCCCTTCTGTTATCCCTCTTGGCAAGTGACCATGATCCACCAACTGGGAAGGTAGCATAGTGGCTTTGGCCTACCCAGCCAGCTCTTTGAACACTATTAATTTAATAATAATAATAATAATAATAATAATAATAATAATAATAATAATATAGAAAACATCTCCTTACAGGTAGGTCCCAGTAAGTAATCCCAGTACTGGTGAAAGTCTGCAAAGTTTTCACAGGCTAGAGGAAATTGTTAGTAACAACTTGTTGTTCAACTGTCATAACAGTATCACAAATCCATAATTTCTTCTTGAAGTTTTGATTCCCAGGAGGAATTTGCTGTCCTGGTGCAGCATGTAAAACCCTTCTCTCCATCACCCAACAATTCCCCCATTCATGACAATGGAAGCAGATGATTGCTAGGGTGGATTTATCCCTCCACAGAAAAGAAGAAAGCAGTGCATAGATTTTAGGGCACACATTGGGGAGCTATGAATTGTGGTGATAATGTGCCAATTGTGATGCACAACTGAATTATTGTACAATATTGTACAACAGCTTCTGTATCTTATGAAATGATTGTTTTGCTTGCTTTCGCTGCTTAAAGGTTCCCCGCGGTATTAAGCATACAACCTTTGCAATACTGTTAAGTACCTATATTTTTGTTTATTAGCTGATGTCTGCTGCGCCATGTCTCAAGAGCTAAAGCAAACAGTGCGAGCATTAGACATTAAAGGTCATATGAGATGACTATACCTTATCAAACTAAATGCATATATTTTGACATTTTAAATACAGGACATAAAATGGAAGCAATATATCTGTGCGACTGTACACCACTTTTCTGCTATGGTAAGCAACATCCAGGAAGCGTTGGAGCAAGCCTTACTAAAACTGTAATGTCATTCAAAAAATGTTACATGCATAAAATGTTACTTTAGAACTATTGATAGCACATAAGGCTTTAAATTAGATACATTAAAAATAGAATGCCCTCACTTTCTCTCCCTCTCTTCCTTCATACCCAGCCCAGAGTGTTTGACTATATCTGTCAATATATGTTATGTTTTATGTTATGTTATGTTATGTTATGTTATGTTATGTTATGTTATGTTATGTTATGTTATTATGTCAACATTATCTGGGGTAATATCCTCAGAATAATTCAGCATTGTTGTAGTGATTTTAGGGAAACTCCAGTGTACATATAGATTACCGTACTTTTCCGTCTATAGGACTCCCCCATGTATAAGACGCACCCTATTTTTTGGGACTCATATTTAAGAAAAAGGGGGAGATGGCACAGAGTTGTTGACCTTTTTTTTAAAGGGGAATTACCGAAAATCGTTCAGCCGCACATGTCACAAAATTTGCCTCCCATCTGTCCCATCGCTGGCAGAAGCTGCCAATCGCCCACCCAACTGCCAGAGCGTCAGCCAATCAACACCACCCATTGACGCAGCAACCAATAACACACAGAATAGCCACTGACAGCCGTGGCAGCAACCAATCAAATGTCCACCCTATGCACTACTCATGTATAAGACGACCCCCCCTTTTTTGCATTATTTTTAAAGAAAAAGACATAGTCTCATACACAGAAAAGTATGGTACCCTTGTCCGCAAGGCTTTCCCTTTGAGCGTGTGTGTGTGTGTGTGTGTGTGTAAGAAAGGGGACAAATGGTTGTGCAGCTCTCCTCATCCCTCCATCTTACAGTTATGCAACAAAACATAAGTTACAACATATAGAGTGTGACAGACTGAATGGTATGTTGTAACTATTGCATCTGCGTAACAAAGTATTGTATTTGTTTTGACAAAACATAAGTTACAAGCAATATAATCTCTGCTGTGTGATGCAGACAGGACATTTGCAGTAATAAGCATAATGTTGCTGGTCCCATACTGTGGAATACTCTTCCATTCGGTGCAGATCCTCACTTCTGACTTTACAGCATCCCTCAAAAACCTTTTAATGCTGAGAGACCTTTGCAGCTATATTTAAACTTCTATGGTTTGCCTGCCATTCTAATTATTACTTTACATTGTTTGTGTGGCATTATACATACTGTTGCAGGCCACCTTAACATTTAAGCGAGTTGGTGGCATACAAATATATGTATATTTATAAATAAATATTGTTTTCATTGACTGACAGTCCAACATGGCTACACTTCTGGAACTCCTGCATTCCATAGATGATTAAACCAATACATCATGGAGCTCAGCATTGCCATTGAAACTGATACAAGGCTCTACCTCGGGTAATATAAACTCCCCTCTACCACCACTGCCTACTGCCTCAGCACCCTTCATTCCACTCACTGATCTGACATTATTTATATTGTGAGCAACCTCACAAACCTAATGCTATATACATGTAATAATAACCAGAGCACAATAACTCCAACAGCATTGGAACAGGTCTTGCCTTTAGATTATTTAGCCCTCTCTCCTTTTTTTGATATTTATAACTATTCTTATTAGGTGGTATTCAAGTAAGTTTTACACAAAATAAACCCACAGAAATTAATGCACCTAACTTGCTCATTAATTTCAGTCAGCCTGCTCTGCGTCAAACTTACTTGAATACCACCTACCATATATTTCTTTGACACTTAGTTATTTATAACATGTTTAAAAGCATAACGGAAGGTCTGTAGCTTAGCAATAAGCCATTGTCTTTGCATTCAGAAGATCCTAGGTTCAATCCCTGGCTGATTAAGGTAAGTAGGGTGGGAAAGGACTCTTGCTACAAATTAGGGATACTGAGAAATTTGGTTCAGTTTGCATTCTTAGTGCAAATCTACCAAATTCAGACTTCCAAAAGAGTATGTGAGCTGAAATGCAGCTAGCTTTCAAAACTGTCCAATAAAAAGAAGTGTAATTTATTTTTTTGCATATATCAGGAAGAATTGTGCCTCAAATGCACGTTGCTAAAAATCGCACATGTACAAAATACGCTTGGGGGGGGGGATTGCTGGCCAAAATACAATTATGAGGAGAAGCACACCCCAAAATGCTGCTGATTTTCTGCAACTTTTACACTGAAAGACAGAAAGACTGGGAATAAAATTGGCAGATTCATCCATCATTACTTGAAACTGTGGAGATACGCTGATCTGTTTTGACAGTGCACAGCTAGATAGCCCAATAGTTTGACTGGGCGTAAGGCAGTTTAACCCAAAGTAACTTACAAATGAAAGAATAAAATAACAACAAAGTATAAAGGGTTGGAGCTAACTAAGTTCTACACAAAGTAGACCCAGTATCACCAATAGGCCTAAGGCAGTCACGCCCATTCATTTCAATAAGTCTACTTTGACTAGAACTTAACTGGATGCTACCCAAAACTATTAAAAATGAGTACTGAATTAAATCAATGTGAAAATTATTTACAAAAGAAAACACCCTTCAGACCTAGGAGCTGATAAAGAGTGGCTTGGCAGAGCTATACCCTAAGCAACAGATAATTTCCTGGAAAAATGTTATGGCAGTAAATAAATAATTTTTAGGCCTTATGCTATTGAAACTGCCTTTTCTTCTTTCAACATGCATTGTTGTTGTTTAGTCATTTAGTCATGTCCGACTCTTCGTGACCCCATGGACCAGAGCACACCAGGCACTTCTGTCTTCCACTGCCTCCCGCAGTTTAGTCAAACTCATGCTGGTAGCTTCGAGAACACTATCCAACTATCTCATCCTCTGTCGTCCCCTTCTCCTTGTGCCCTCCATCTTTCCCAACATCAGGGTCTTTTCCAGGGAGTCTTCTCTCCTCATGAGGTGGCCAAATATTGGAGTCTCAGCTTCAGATTCTGTCCTTCCAACATACATTAGGGACAAGCAAAACTATTCCCAAGGAATGTGGGAAGGAATCAAACAGAAACTGTGCAGACAAAAGGCTAAATGTCATGTTGCGGGGCGTGACTGTCATTATTTACTACTTTAAATGGAAAATGCATTACTTTTTAAAATGAGAAATATTGTCATTACAGTGCACTAATGGAATGTAGAGTCACTTAATAGAAAACCACACAAAAATTCACACAAAGCTTCCTATTTATCTCAGCCCTTTGCACCAAGGAAACAACCAGCATGTATGTGGCTTGCTAAAATAGGGCATCTAAACATGTAATATCATCCCAGGGTTTACCTGTGTTAATATTAATATAAACAAAATGGAGAGAATAGGTGTGTAATTATCTAACTGCTGTGATATTAGTTTTATGCCTCACCGTATAATGTGAACTTTCACTGTGGTAAAAAGCCAATTGGGAGTAACAAAATAACCGGTGAGACTTTGGGTGTTACAAGGTATTTAATTTGATAGCAAGGTTAAAAAGCTTGATTCAGTATAGTATACGCTCAAATGGTACCCAAAGCACTGAAGACTTTTATTAGTTTCCGACTGTGCTTAAAGGCACAGATCCTGGTGGAATATCTTCCTGGTATTGACAAATTGTTTAAAGACCAACTTCAGTGTACAAATAACATTAGCCTCCCATATACAGCACCTGACCCCAAGATTAAAACAGCAAGTGCCATTGATCTAACAGTTAAATATCTTTCCAGCACAGATTCCCTAGCCTGGGAAAATATTGACCCGCTATATTTTTGTAAAAAAAATAAAAGCTGATTTTGTCATAGTGAAAGAAAAATCGTGCAATCTAATGCCTAGACTTTTAATTTTCCAATTACCACACAATTTCCATGCTAACTTGATATACTTAGTGCATATTTATTTAACATATTTGCTACGAGCATTTAGCAGTAATCACAGAAGCTTGCGCTCCTAATTACCAAGACTATGACCTGCTGACTAGCGTGTTTATCAAGTTAAGTTATATATGCTCCATGGAATAAGAAAGCTGATATAATTTTATTTTATTTTAAAAACAGGAACATGCAAAACTTGTTAATTCTGCATATATGTCTGCATTATCTAAAAGTGACCATTGCATACTTTAACCAAAAAAAAAGGTGGCTATGGAAATTTTTTTTGCAAGGATAAGGTTTTCTGAACGATTAATGCATACATTAGTTTCAGTTAGCATAAGGGTGTATTGTTCATCCATCAAAGTACTGATTGTTTTGCTGCTGCTTATTCTATATCCCCATTAAAAAAAAATGCCAGCCAGTTTGTAAATGCATACCGTCCTACATCTCTCCAATGAAAATAGGGCTTTCCCATTCTGTTGTTGTTGTTGTTGTTGTTGTTGTTGTTGTTGTTGTTGTTGTTGTTGCTGCTGCTGCTGCTGCTGCTGCTGCTGCTGCTGTTATATTTATACCTAACCCATCTGACTGGGTTGCCCCATCCATTCTGAGCAGCTTCCAACATATATAAAAACATAATAAAACATTAAACATTAAAAAACTTCCCTATACAGGGCTGCCTTCAGTTGTCTTCTAAAGGTTGCATAGTTAGTTATCTCCTTGACTCGAGGGTTGCATAACTCCATACCCTCCACCATTTCCCCAATGAAAATAAGGAAGTCCTAAGGAAAAGTGGGATGTGGGTGGTGCTGTGGTATAAACCACTGAGCCTTGGGCTTGCCGATCAGAAGGTCCGCGGTTCGAATTCCGGCAACAGGGTGAGCTCCTATTGCTGGGTCCCAGCTCCTGCCAACCTAGCAGTTTGAAAGCACGTCAAAGGGCAAGTAGATAAATAGGTACTGCTCCAGAAGGAAGGAAAATGGTGTTTCTGTGCGCTGTGCTGGTTTAGCCAGAAGCGGCTTAGTCATACTGGCCACATGACCCAGAAAAACTGTCTGTGGACAAACTTCAGCTCCCTTGGCCAGTAAAGCGAGATGAGCACCGCAACCCCAGAGACGTTCGCGACTGGACTTAACTGTCAGGGGTCCCTTTACCTTTACCTTCAAGGAAAAGTGGAACATTCCAGGATCAAATCAGAAATCAGGACAGCTTCTGTAAATCTGGAATTCTCCCTTGGAAGCAGGCACACTTGGAGGGTCTGTAAATGTGTCAGACAGTTGCTTAGACATTTGGATTATTGTGCATTCTCTCTTGTATGCCTTTTTTTCTTCGAGTCAGAATACCTTTCACGGATCCATCTCCTTTCTTTGCATTCTTTCCCAAAGTGATAAATCTCTCCTTTCTTTAGAAGAAACAGCAAAAGGCAACTTTGACTCTGTCCCTTAGAGGAAGATTGGTGCTTTGTCCGACATTCTCACATGTTAGAGAACAGGAATGCAAACTCCTAAGGAAAAGAAAGAGGGCTTATGACAGTATTCCCAACATATCAGCATTGTCAGGATTTTGTCAGGATCTGAGGACTTCATGCCAAGCCGGCATCATTCTTGGCATGATACAGGTTAATTCTGGAGGGCTGTGGGAGAAATTAAAGTTTGGCTAACCCAAAAGGTTGGAATTTGTGAGAAGGGCTGAGGCCATGAACATGTTGTCTGCCCTCTCGCTCCCCAATTGCAGGCGGATTTGAAAAACCTGCTTCTCTGTGTTGGGCAACCTTGTTCAAGGACAGTCTGAACACTCCGTTAATTGGAATGACATTGTTCAGCCTTGCTGTCATAAGACGACCCTTCTATCACCTGACTTGAGCCATGGAAAGTTACAGCCAAGGCGTCTTAGGACTGGCCGATGTGCAAAACATCATTACCAGGCCCAAAGGGGTATAAAAATCATCAGCCTTAAACAATTGCATACCCTCCAACATTTCTCAGATGAAAATAGGGATGTCCTATTCCATAATAATCACCACAATATTATTATTTATACCCCACCCCATTGGACTGGGTTGCCCCAGCCACTCTGGGCTGCTTCCAACATATATAAAAAAACATAATAAAACATTAAACATTAAAAAAATTCCCTATACAAGGCTGCCTTCAGATGTCTTGTACAGTTACTTATTTCCTTGGCTCGGGGGTCGCGTAACTCCATAACCTCCAACAGGTCTCAGATGCAAATAGGGATGTCTTAAGGAAAAATGGGATATTTTGGGATCAAATCAGAAACCAGGACAGTTTCTGTAAATCCAGGACTGTCCCTGGAAAATAGGGACACTTGGAAGGTCTGCCCCTGCTAGTCCCTTACTTGCACCTGTTTCTCCCCATCTAACATCCTGACTTAGATTCATCAAGCCATTTCTTTTGAGCCACTGTGCACAAATATTTGAGCTAGGTAAAGTAGTTTCTCATTTCATTTTCCATAGGCATTCTTCCCAAAGTGTTTAAATCCAAAATTGGAGCTCTTGAAAGGTATTTTCTTCCTGCTAGGCAACAGCATTGCTGCTATTTTAGAACTTTAAATAAATTGTTGTTGTTTAGTCATTTAGTCGTGTCCGACTCTTTGTGACCCCATGGACCAGAGCACACCAGGCACTCCTGTCTTCCACTGCCTCCCGCAGTTTGATCACACTCATGCTGGTAGCTTCGAGAACCCTGTCCAACCATCTCGTCCTCTGTCATCCCCTTCTCCTTGTGCCCTCAAACTTCCCAACATCAGGGACTTCCGGGTTAGCGCGATCGGCTAATGGCGGATTCCCTCCGAGCTCCGGAGGGAATCGGCTCTGCTGCAGACGGGTCTCACCGCGATGGCGACGCGGGGACCCTTAGAAACCGCAGGCGCGGAAGCCTGCGGACTTGGTGACTCGGTGGGCACCTTAAGCGCCCCCCCGACCCACGAAGAGCCTTTTTAAAGGCTACGGAGAGGGTACGGAGAGTGGCGTGGTGCTATGAGTAGACCGCTACTGCAGTGGAGCGAAGCCGCGAGCCATGGCCGGAGAGCGCTGACTTTCCCCCCTGAAATTTGGACTTGAAACAACCCGTGAGTAGAATGGAATTTGGACTTTAAAATTTTTACCTTTGAATTTGGTACGACCGGGGGATGTGCTAAAGGGAAGTCCGCACCCCCTCTACCTACAAAAGATTTAAAGCAAGGATCGGAGAACTAAGGTGGAGAGATCTTTTTTTTTCGGTACGAGTTAAAAGACATTAATTCCATGAATTTGACAGAAGAAGATTTGTGCTGGAGAGTAAGAGTTGAATTTTAGAAGCTTTTGTCTAACCCCCCCCCCCCCCACACACACACGGGAGTGTCCCTGTGTGTGAGCTGGAGGAAAGGGAACAAGGAGTTTGACAGCTGTCAAAGGAGCTGTCAAACGGGCAGTTAAAGTTAAAAACTTTATTGTTTAACATCTCTCTGGACTAAACTTGCTATATTTGAATTAAAGTGCTTGGGAACAAAGTAGTTACAAATAACAAAGTAACAGACTGTTGGGAAAGGACTATTAAGTAACTAGAATCCCCCTAGGGGAAACTTTGAAACATTACAATGGCTACAGATGGAAAATTACAGGCAGAGATGGGAAGAATGTTTTTTCTCGTGGGAATACTGCAAGAGCAAAGCATGGCTATGAACAAACAACTTATAACCTTGAACTCTAAAACAAGCAACCCTGCTGAATGCATAAAAGATTTGACTGAAACAAAATCTGCAGCTGAACCAGAAGAGACATTTTTGGAACTGGAGGAGAGGGAAGAAGGAGTTAAGAAACTACAGGAGAGTACCAATCTGAAGCCTACATTGCTAGAACATAAAGAAGAAGATCTTGGGATTACCAATCTGCGAAAGATGCGAAAGTGGAAAGAGGAAGCCCCTGGAACACTTGGAATACTGGAACTTAAAAGAAATAAGAAATATGATTGGGGCTTCCTCTTTGAGTATGGGAGATCAGTTGACTTGTTGCAGCAGCTGTTACCAAGTATTTTGGATGGAAGAAAATTTGACGAGACTGTGCCAGAGCTCCTTCGAGAACTGAGGACCAACAAAGAGGGCTACCAACAAAACCGGCAGAGAGAGACTGACAGAGATTTGAAGGCCTCTGATGTGAGGAATCCAGGCTAAGAACTGTTTTGTGGACATTTATTTGGGAAGGGACAGAAACCGGGGTAGGGAGGGAGGGGAGAACAGAACTTTAAAACTTTTATGACTTTTGTGTTTGGCTATTATGACCTACATTTAATATAAAAAGGGGGAAATTCGTGGAAGGGAATTTGGGTCGACCTTAGAAAAGGACTTAATATTTATAAGAAAACTGGACAAGTAAAATTTGGCCAAGTAATAAGAATTAATTTTAAAACAACAATAATATGTTAAAGAAGAGAGATAAGAACCTGCTGAGCTAATTATTGGATTTGGGATGTATGAAGGGGGGGTGGGGGGAAGTCAGGGAGGGGGGTTAAGAAAGTAAGGTTATGAAATTATACATGTTTTGTTTTTGTTTTCATTTGTGTGTGTGTTTCTAAAATGTGAAAACCCAATAAAAATTATTTTTTTAAAAAAAAAAACTTCCCAACATCAGGGCCTTTTCCAGGGAGTCTTCTCTTCTCATGAGGTGGCCAAAGTGCAGTGGTGCCTCGCAAGACGAAATTAATCCGTTCCGCGAGTCTCTTCGTCTTGCGGTTTTTTCGTCTTGCGAAGCACGGCTATTAGCGGCTTAGCGGATTAGCGCTATTAGCGGTTTAGCGGCTATTAGCGGCTTAGCGGCTTAGAAAAAGGGGGGGGGGAAGGGAAAAAACTTGCAAGAACTCGCAAGACGTATCATCTTGCGAAGCAAGCCCATAGGGAAATTCGTCTTGCGAAGCACCTCAAAAGACGGAAAACTCTTTCGTCTAGCGAGTTTTTCGTCTTGTGAGGCATTCGTCTTGCGGGGCACCACTGTATTGGAATCTCAGATTCAGGATCTGTCCTTCCAGTGAGCTTTAAATAAATAGATATTCCATAATATGGTATTGCAGTTTGGAATTTTTGCCTTGGTTGCAATCCAGTACTTTTAAACCCTTGGTACACATTTGGCTCCTTCCTAAGTGTTTATCTTTTCTGGAGGCTCCTGGAGGCAAAGAGTGAACATTTGCCATGGAATCTCTTTTTATTTAGATTTATCAGTAGGCTTTCACCTCAGACTGTAACTTGTGGGGCAGCCTATAAGTTGGGGGCTAGGAGAAACTCTGAGCCTCCTATCTTGACAATCATATGCAAATATTACAGGTATACATTGTGCCATGTGATAATTGCACTTATCACATTAATAATATGACCATCATAATATATCTGAAGTATATTATATATTTCTATCTATCTATCATCTATATCTATCTATCATCTATCTATCATCTATCTATCATCTATCATCTATCTATCAATCTATCTCTTAGGCATGTGCTGATTATTTTCTGCAGCTTCTCTAAGACCTGCTGTCAACTAAGATAATCTACACCCAAAAGCTAAATTCTATTGACTATGGCAGGTGTAAGGTTTTGGCGGTTTTGTATAGTGCCTCAACATGTGTGAAATTTTATAATACACCTCAATGTGATTAGTTTATTATATTATATTACAAGACTCTATATCCTGTTTTGCATGGTTGGTTATCTTAATTTCATGGAGGATTCAATTTTAGGGTTTCTTTCTAAGCAACATTTATACAGTATTTATACAGTGATTTTATACAAATGATTTTTTTTTTTGCAATATATTGATTAGATTAAGAATTACATATTTTTGCACTTCATTTCTTGCTAAATTTCAAGGATTATTTTCATATATTATGGAGGCATAGCAGGCCTAGTGGTGGGGAAATAATTGCTAAAAGGAAGATATAACAGAGTATGTTTTATGAGACAAGTGCATAGGGAAAAACATTAACTAGGTTTTCCAGATTTGAAAAATAAATAAAATAAATATGTGATCGAAATACAAGATAAAGTTCCTATTGAATGTCAGAATTGATTGAAAAGGGAACAGTGCTAGTAAGCTACAGAACCATCTGATGATGGTTGTTCTAGCTGGACAAATCCAAAATGTATGCTTGGCTACTTGTTGGCAATATTCTTCAGGAATGATGATTTCACGAATGCACCGGTGAATGCTTATGTGATGACAAGCAGAGAACCACCTTTGAATACCACTGCCTGCTGACTTCTTTTGGACATCATTCCTGGGCTGGAAACTGCTGCCATTTTTCAGAAAAAGGAAGGCATAGTCGAGAATCTCTTCAGGTGGGTACGAGTGTCAGGGACTGGGGCAGAGGAGGAGTGGTGGAGACACCCTCCGCTTCCTGAACCTTCCAGAGAAGAGGAAGACAGTATAGATTTACAGCAGTGATTTGAGGAAGGCCACGGCTCAGAGGTAGATGAAGGGCAGTTGGGAAATAATGGGAGAGCGAGGGGGAGCAGAGCTGGAGCAGCTGGTTGACACATTATCACTGGAAAGCACTCTAATCTCCCCTTCTCCCAGAACCCGGCGGACATTGAAAGTAGGAGAGCAAAGGACTCCTAGGCAATTGGCCCTAAGGTGGCCACCGTAGGGTGGGTGGTGCTGTTGACGATTGAAGAGAGAAGGGGGTGGAGTTTACTCAGAGCAATGCTATTACTTCAAGAGGCAGCATTTCTAAGCCTGTCTCTGTGAATATTGAATAAAAGACATTGGTAAGAGCTTCCTTGTCTATCTATTCCTGGCAGCCTGCCATGTGGGAATTGGATTCCCTGACGCCTGACAACGAGAGGCCAACCCGCCTCTGAAGACATTTGCAACTGACTTGTTGCGAGGGGCGATGGAGAACCAAGACATTGCCACCAACTACAGAGATGAGAATTCTCAATTGGCGATATTTGTGCTTTAGTACTTGTGAGAGCGGCAAGTGAATGAAATGAACACAAAATGCAAAATGAAGTGGCCCAGTCCTTGGTAAGTACCCTCAGCTACTCTTCTGCCTCTGGATGAAGGAAAGGATTGTGGAGAGATATCTGTGGATGGCAAACAGGGGGAAATGAGAGGGGAAATGGAATTCTCATTTAATCTTAACTCACATCACAAGACTGGTAGTCGAGTGAACTGTGCAGCACAGAAACAAATCAGGGAAGCAACATGAAAGAGAGAATTTCCAGAAAGCAAATAAAAAATGTGGCCTCTATTCAGAGCCAGAAAGGATATTGAACTGTCTGATAGCAGAGATATATCCTTGGGTGACTAGCACGAACTATAACTTATACCCTTTGGCCCCATCGCTATAGAGCAAAGGCATATCCACACTTTGAGATACTGGGCAAGACAACAACAACAACAACAACAGCAACAACAACAACAGCAAAACTTATTATTTAAACCCTGCCCATCTGGCTGGGCTTCCCCAGCCTACTCTGCGCTGCTTCCAGCAAAATATTAAAATACAATAATTCATCAAATATTAAAAGCTTCCCTAAACAGGGTTGCCTTCAAATGTCTTCTAAAAGTGAGATAGTTGTTTATTTCTTTGACATCTGGTGGGAGGGCATTCCACAGGGCGGGCGCCACTACTGAGAAGGCCCTTTGCCTGGTTCCCTGTAACTTCGCTTCTCGCAGTGAGGAAACTGCCAGAAGGCCCTCAGAGCTGGACCACAGTGTCCGGGCTGAACGACGGGGGTGGAGATGCTCCTTCAGGTATACTGGGCCGAGGCCATTTAGGGCTTTAAAGGTCAGCACCAACACTCTGAATTGTGCCAGGAAACATACTGGGAGCCAATGTAGGTCTTTCAGGACTGGTGTTATGTGGTATCAGCAGCCATTCCCAGTCACCAAATGAGGAATTTCTTGATAGTGCTAAGTGGACTGCACTGGACCACCACTACAGATGGGGTGCCCCTAGGGAGACGACCACCTGAAGGACTGTGACACACAGAAGCAGGTCTTTCAGGACCCATGCTGTGCTACTGGAGCTGCAAAATGGATTCTATGCCCTCCTCTCAGACACCGATTCTAGGCCAGAGGAGCAAGAACAGCAGTTGCAGACCTCAGGACACTGCACGGTGGTCGTGGAAGGTGCTGATTCCTGCCACTCCCCAGAGGAGCAAGAGACCAGGACCGGATTTAGGTTTGAAGAGGCCCTAAGCTACTGAAGGTAATGGGGCCCTTTATGTATTACATGAAATCAATCAGTAGGCATAAATCTCATACCCTTAGTCTATGCTGCCTACAAGCAGTCTACAAGCACTTTTTAATATTAGATAACAGGTACAGCAGCTTGACCTACATTCAACTGTGCTGCACTGCAGTCTGCAGCTGCATGCTACACGTTGCCATGAAACCAGTCAATGCAGAATGTAGGCACCCTATACAGTGGTACCTCGGGTTAAGGTACCAGAAAAAAGGTCCGTTCTTAACCTGAAACTGTTCTTAACCTGAAGCACCACTTTAGCTAATGGGGCCTCCTGCTGCCGCCGCGCCGCCAGAACACAATTTCTGTTCTCATCTTGAAGCAAAGTTCTTAACCTGAGGTACTATTTCTGGGTTAGCGGAGTCTGTAACCTGAAGCATATGTAACCTGAAGCGTATGTAACCCGAGGCACCACTGTATATAGAAATGAGCAAACCAGTGATATTTTAGGGAGCAGGCTAGCAGGTGGGGCCCATGACTTACATCATAGGAGCCTACACCACACAAAACACTGTCACTGTTTGTAGGTTTTATTTTATTTGTTTTTTATCTTATATTTTGGAAATGTATATCCAGTGGGGCCCTAAGCTATAGCTTGTTTAGTTTATACGTAAATCCAGCACTGGAAGAGACATATGATAGTGGTGGTAGAATTGGCCCCATCAGAAACTGAAACTCCCTCACTGTGGGATGTTTTATGTGACCAATGAATCTCAACAAAACAAACAGCAGAGGGAATCTTTAGCAGAACCAACACACTGGAAAAAGGAAGTTTCTGGTTTGGAGGCCAGATTGGGAAAAGAGGGATGGGTGAAGCAGCAGAAATCTTGGTGTCGTCACTATGGCAAAAGCAGCTTCGGATGAGCTGCTTGGCATCCCTCCAACCACTGCTATCACATTGGCATTTCACTGAAGTATGAGCACTGGTGAATGATACAGTGCCATTCTTGTGTGCCCTTCAGTACGCATGCCATTCATTTTGAGCTCCTGTTAGCTGAGGCTAATTCTACATAAGTCAAGCCAATAGAACTTAAGCCAATGCCATAGGAAATTCCCTAAAGTAGCGTATTTTTTGCTCCATAAGACTCACTTTTTCCCTCCTAAAAAGTATGGGGAAATGTGTGTGCGTCTTATGGAGCGAATGCAGGCTGCGCAGCTATCCCAGAAGGAGAACAGTAAGAGGGATTGCTTTACACTATGCAGTGATCCCTCTTGCTGTTCTGGCTTCTGAGATTCAGAATATTTGTTTCTTCTTTTCCTCCTCCAAAAACTAGGTGCGTCTTGTGGTCTGGTGCATCTTATAGAGCGAAAAATACGGTATTTTGTTTCTTCCATTTCAACAGAGATTTTAAAATTTTAACTGGTGGGTTTTTGGTCTTTTTAAAAAGAAACTGCTATAAGGTTCCTGTCAGGGAACTGCCATCGGAAGGACAGGTGGTGAGAAGGCTTCAGGAGAATAGGAGAGACACTTCTTCAGCTGAAGAGGGAACCAGTAGGGGGAGTGCGGGAGCTCCAAAGGAAAGGGAGTCGGAGGGGAGGCTCTGGGATACTTCCAGTGAGAACAGTGAGGAGGTAGCAGGGCAGCCTTTAAGGACCCCCACCCCCCGCCGGAAACTGTCACGCAGGGAATCCAGGAGGCGCATGTCCGTGAAACAGCTTTTATGTTGGAAACGTTTCCGCAAACGCCCACTGTCAGATTCTACCAGCGACTGACGGAGCCATGCTGAAGGGCTCCGCTCAAGGCAGGGCTTCACTACACTGAGTGAGCTCTGAGGGATCCAGCTTCAACGCACAAGCAGCTCATTATCCCACCACAGTTCCCTAAGGAGAAATACTCCCGGAAGAGTATTGCTCCCACTAGTCTTCATTGCCCAGGGAAAAGAGCTGTGCGAACATTCTGGAAGATCCCCAATGAGTCAAATGAGACCAAATGGCTTCACATTGTCCTTGGAGAAAGTGTGATTTTTTATTTTTATTTCCTTGTGTTCCGAAAACTGTCTCAGGGGCCTGCGTTGTAAAATACAGACATTCGGTGTGGATTTCTGCTCATTTCTGCGCACAAATATTTGTGAAGCAGACTGTCATTTGCCTCCCATGTTTCATTTGGAGGGGTGGGGGGAAGGGGAGGAAGCTATGCAATAGGGGAGATGGGCAATTACTGTAACTACTGTAGCATGTTATCCTATTACTGCTAAGTACAAAAGTTTCTGAGCTTTTGCTTCCAAAATGTCATGTCAGACAAGACCTGGATTACTGTTGAAATTTTTTAATCTTCAGAGTAGAGAAGGCCAACATTTTTATAATAGGATGTGAGCACTGATACTCTATTGTCAATGACAATGCTGCAGCTTTTCAGCTTCTTTGCTGGCCTCGGCTACATTGTGTATCTGACATTTCACGTACTGAGTCATTTAAAACTACATCTCCAGGAATTGACTATTAACTATCTTTTTCCCTTGGATTTCATATAACCAAGAGCAGGCTTTCTCTGCGGAATGATATAGTTCAAAATAGAGACACCACCATGTAATTTAATACTACTGGTTACATTTAAGGGGGGGGGGAATGCTATGTGGCCACAGTTTGTAGCAGCATAAAACCTTTATACCTGTGCCTTTACAGAACAGGTATGAAAAATCTAATTACGTTGATGTACATTTGATAAAAAATGAGTCAGTCTCTTGCCAGGGGGTGGGGAAGTTTGTTTAGAAAGACAATTTAAGGCAGTGTTGGCCAAACTTGGGTCTCAAGCTGTTTTTGGACTACAACTCCCATCATTCCTAGCTCACAGGACCAATGGTCAGGGATGATGGGAACTGTAGTCCCAAAACAGCTGGAGACCCAAGTTTAGCCAACACAGTTTTAAGGAGTTAAGCATCGCCTACACACACACACACACAAAACAACAACAACAACAACAACAACAACAACAACACTGCATAGGTCTCATTTAAATTACTATTGTGCTACTTTAACAATCATGGCTTCTCCAAAAGACTCCCAGGAACTTTAGTTTGTTAAGTGTGCTGAGAATCATAGAGCTACAATTCCCAGTGTGGTTCAGAGGCGGCACATCCTGTTTCACTGCTTGAGGCAAAACAGGAAGTGACAACCTCATCCCCTCCAATATCTCTCTGATGAAAATAGGGATGCCCTATTTTATTTATTTATTTATTTATTTATTTATTTATATTATTATTATTATTATTATTATTATTATTATTATTATTATTTATACCCCAGCCACTCTGGGTGGTTTCCAACATATATAAAAACATAATAAAACACTAAACATTTTAAAAAACAAAAACTTCCCTATTTTGAGCTGCCTTCAGACGGCTTGGGGGTCAGACAACTGCATACCCTCCAACATTTCTCTGATGAAAATAGGAATGTCCTAAGGAAAAGCAGGACATTCTGGGATCAAATCAGAAACAGGGACAGCTTCCGTAAATCTGGGACTGTCCCTGGAAAATAGGGACACTTGGAGGCTCTGCAACCTACACTGCTGCTGCCTACACTTTGCAAGATCTTGCCCAAGATCCTTGCAGAATTTGGGAAACCCTGGGCTACACTGACTGGTGGCAGCAGATCTCTGGGGTTACAGATAAGGAGATTTTCCCTGCCCTGCCTGGGGATGCCAGGGACCTACAGTCCTTCGCCAACCTTTCTTAGCTATCACATATACGCACACTCCTCACATATATGAGGCCCACACATCCTGTGACCAATCAAGTTGAATAAAGACCATACACCATGCATTGTGGGTATCTTGGCTGGTACTTGACTACTCTGTTTTTTCTGGAGTCCCAGGCAATCACCCCAAACCAGGAGGTTGGCAGTCTTAGACAATGCCTTTGGGTTAGTGGACATAAATCATACAGTCTTGACTCCAGCAAAGGGAAAAAAATGTAAGACAATAATTTGTAGTAGGAATACACACACACACACACACACACACACACCTTCTCTCCCTCTCTCCCTCTCTCCCTCTCTCTCAATAACATTTATATATGCCTTTATAAAATAAGAAGCAGAAGAAGACTCACAGAAACCCAGAATGATGAGGCAATCAAGAAAATATAAATAAGGGGAAATCCCCAAAGATATGGAAAGATATGCAGTCTTCCAAATAATAAGGGTGCACTAATGATATGGTGCTGGAACAAACTGATAAGTTCCCAAGCAATAAATCATCAGAGCAACATCATCTACTAAGAGTTCTGTTTGAAAAGAAAGTCAGCCAGGAAATGAGGTAAATACTGAATAAAACAAGAGAAGCAGCAGTGCGCAGCCACGCGTCTTGAAGTAGGCGATGGTTTTGTCCACCTAGTGGGAGGCGGTAGACAATCAAAGCCCATGGTGTTGCCATTCCACAACAGCGGTTGAGGAAGGCCGCTGGGTTTCTGCATTGCACCAGGTCGAACAACTGTCCCTGAAGAATGGCTCTGGCAGCCAGCAGAAAGATGAACTCATGGTTGTATCATTCAGCACGACCTAATCCCTTAGTGTGAAGTACATCAAGGACAGACATATGCATGAAACCCTATGCAAAAGAGCCTTAAATCCCTAGACTCTATTGTTCTGCAGACACTTCCTCCCAGCTTCGCTCCAGTGAGGCATCTGATCAAGGCCTGTATTTTAAAATGAGCTTAAAGATTTTCAAATGTTTCATGCCAGGCAGAAAAACAGCTGGCTAAGGACTTTGGCAGTTGTTTATCCTCCTGGACAAGGGCCCCCCTGATTTATAGTAGTAGCAGTAGACAGGTTTCTCAAGGTTGTAAAAGGGAAATACAGGCTGGGAGCAAAGGTTACACTGACCCTACATATTACAGAATACAATCAAGCTGCAAAAACACTAATTAAGAGTTGGTAAATAGTAAGATCTCTGTTTAGATAGAACTTAATACCACGAGCCATCTGTTTTAGCCATTTGTTTTGGAATGTAGGGGCAACAGGGCAAAAGGGGCAAAAGGTGATCTGGTAATTAAGGTGCCTTGTTGAGGCAAATGTAAGATATATGGCTACTTGTCTGCCATTTATGGATAGAAGGAAATATAGCTCTTTGTCTCCCATAAAATGTAATAGGAAATGGATGTATCTTTTATGATTGGTTCTAGCAAACAGCCAATAGGAATTTCAACCAGGCTGATTGGACAGAGGCAGCCAAAGGAGGAGCAAGGGGGCTGGGTTGAGGAAATATAAGTGCTGGCCATCAGGGCTGGAGGGCAGGCAGAGCTTTGGTAACCATATACTACTGTGCCTATCATTTATTTGTCTGACAAATAAATTATTATTTTAATTTCTCTATTGCTGCGTTGAATATTTCATTCCAGCTAAGCGTTAACCACAAGCAGGGTGCTACACCAGTACAAGAGGAGTAGGGAACCTGAGGCTTTGGGTCCAAATGCCCACACTTACTCATATTTTATCTAAGCTATAAAAAACCTGATTGTTGTAACCTTTCCTAGTCAGTGAGTCGCTCCATCCCCTTGATCATTTTGGTTCCTGATCCTTTTCCAGTTGCACAATACCTTTTATTGTAACAATTTACCACTTTCTTGGCTGTTGTAGAAAGGAATATTTTATTAAATCTTTCACTTTTCTCATGCTTGTTCAATGTTCAGCAGCAATTGTTGAAAAAATTGTGTACAGTGGTACCTCAGGTTAAGAACTTAATTCGTTCCGGAGGTCCGTTCTTAACCTGAAACTGTTCTTAACCTGAAGCACCACTTTAGCTAATGGGGCCTCCTGCTGCCGCCGAGCCACCAGAGCACAATTTCTGTTCTCATCCTGAAGCAAAGTTCTTAACCTGAAGCACTATTTTTGGGTTAGCAAAGTCTGTAACCTGAAGCGTATGTAACCCAAAGCGTATGTAACCACTGTATTTTGTGGTTTAATATTCCGATTTTATTCTGTGAACCACCCTGAGACCTTCAGGTATAGGGTGGCATATAAATTCTAACAACAACAACAACACATAAGCTTGGCCTCTTCTCACTAGAATAGAGACAGAAGCAGCATATCTTGTTCAGCTGTTTATGGGGAGCCCATATTTCCGTGTTTGGAGACAAGAAGACCCCGCAAAAGTATATGAAGTTAAGAAGATTTGTAAATTGGAAGCAGAAGGAGAAAGCATCTTTATCACAACAAAGAATAGTTGAAATAGCAACAGTCAGCACTATTCCATGAAAGATTGAAGACACTGAAAGCTAATATCAAGGACACTGTCCAACCTTTCCACATGGTAGGAAAACAAATGTCAAGGACACCGTCCAACCTTACAATACTTTTTTTAAAAAAAATATAACAGAACAGAACCAAGAGAAGAATTAGTGTTCAAGAAAAGAAGGTGTCTTTCTTTCACCTTTTGATGTACACTTTGCTGCAAAAAAAGAAAAAGAAAAAAGTTAAATGAGATTGAGTGCAAGGTGATGAAAAGTCTTTCAATAGGACTGTTTCTTTTGTCATGAGCCATATAAGATGGAGACAAAATTACTATTGCAGCATCTTTCTTCTTGGAAAAAGAGTCACACAAAGGATGAAGAAGCTCTTGAGCAGTGGCCCACTTTGAGGTCACGACTCATGAGAGCTTCTCAGGTGAGTCATCAAGACAGTGTCATTGTATTTGGGGATAAATATGGAACAAAAGGATTAGGAGTCAGATGAGTGATGAACAAAATGAGAATCCAGATCTCTTGCCACTGTAGTACAGAGTTATAGAACACTGTAAACATTCACTGCACTTTGTATATAGTTTTGATATATTTGATTGATATAATCAGTTGCTGTGCTGAAAATGGGTTGTTGGACTAAGGACTGGCTATGTTTGCCAGTATGACCCAACCAGTCTTTAATATTCTTGGTCCTTTTATATGCAATTATAGATTTCTTTTCACAGCCCCCTACCCCCGCCCCCTCTCTCAGCCTGAGAACTGTGCATTCCTGCTTTTGTGGGTGGTTTTGTGTACCATGGTACCTACTCATTAATCCTCTTTTGGGCTTGTCACCAAACTATGAACACTCTTATGTAAGGCTTTCTCTCTCTACCCCCAGAGAATTGGATAGAGAGGAGCTTGGTTATTTCTGAAATGAGTTGTACAATTTCAGCTGAACTGCATCCAGCTTTCCTACTGTATCTGCTGCTTATGTCACAGCTCTTTAAAGGCTCTCTATGAACGGCAAGTCATGTCCAATTCTTTTTATTCTTAGAAAATAATAATGAATTCCTCTCAGAGCAGAAGGACTCATTGATTCTAAACTTCCTGGTTTCAGCAGATCTGTACTTCTTTGAATATATATGAGGGTGAGGCTGAAAAACTCTCTGTGGGTTTTCAGAAGGAAGTCAAACCATTGTAGTTCAACTGAGACTTCGAATCCTTCATGTCACGTTGACAGGGCTTCATGGACTAGCTGAACAGATTTCATGTTGTTTGCACATAAGTGCTCATCAAAATATCTGGAGGGGCTTGAATAACTTTTTGTGGAGAAGCTGAAGCAAATTCCTTCCATGAGCTGTCCTCTCTCTCTCTCTCTCTCTCTCTCTCTCTCTGTTTCTCTAACCTGTCAGAAAGTGATATGATAATTTTAGGACACATGCCCTTTGGGTAACAGCACCTTACACTTAATCCTCCCTCCCCAAGTGTAGATCAGAAACTATCTGCTCAAGGAGGGAAACATCAAAACTTGATATTTCTTATCACTGTGATCTCAGCACTTAGGTTCAAACAGAAGTTCTGGAAATGTGGAGTCAAAACACTCCAAGGAGACCTTGGGCTTGCAAACTACCAAATATTTCATCCTTCTAAGTCTTCCTCTAACGAGACGCCATCTTTGTCTATCTGTGTGCTAAGTCTGCATCATTGGAAAAGCAAGTCCACTAGAAATAAAGTCAAGAGAGCTATTTGAAACTGATGGTCAAACCAATGTAACCTTAAAGATGAGGCCTCTGCTGGCCTATATGTTTTCCCCATATCTTCCAGTACTGTTTAGTTAAAGTAGATATATGGTGTTATGTTGTCATGCTTCATATTTTCTCACTCTCTTTAAGTGGCAGCCAACTAAGTGAATGGATGGATGGATGGATGGATGGATAGATGGATGGATGACTATATGGATGTATATGGGAAATTCTCAACAAGAAGGCATAACTTCATGCATCTATTTTAGTAAAACATTAGAGATGTAGCCATGGTGGGGAATTCATGGCTTTAGATGATACGTCCTTTGTCATTGAAAGGAAATACTTGAATTGAGTTTGAGTTGGGAAGACAGGCGAACTGATGTCAGTGTACTGGAAGAAGCAAAGATCACCAGTGTTAAAGCAATGATTCTTCAACATCAATTTTGTTGGACTGGTCATCATGTGTGGATGCCTTCCAAAGCAACCACTCTATTCAGAACTTAAAAATGGAAAGCGTAATGCTGGTGGTCAACAAAAGAGATTTAAAGACTGTCTCAAGGCAAATCTCAAAAAATGTAGCATAAACACTGACAACTGGGAAACACTGACCTGCGAGCGCTCCAGTAGGAGAACAGCCTTTACCAAAGGATTCATTGGTTTTGAAGACACTCGAACTCAGGACGCAAGGGAGAAAAATGCTAAGAGGAAGGCACGCTTGGCAAATCCACACCGTGATCAACTCCTGCCTGGAAACCAATGTCCACACTGCAGAAGGACGTGTGGATCCAGAATTGGCCTCCACAGTCACTTACGGACTCATTGTTAAAACCATGTTTATGGAAGACAATCTTACTTGACTATGAGTGATCACCAAAGAAGAAGAAGGCCAACTTCAGAAGGACCTAGTGGCTCTGAACTGACTGGCTTCAAGGGAAAGGCTCGCAGGAAGTCCAGAATGTGCAGTGAGATGGGATTACTGGACTCTCAATCCGTAAGTAGAATTGGACAGATTAGTCCATCTGCAGTCTGTGTCAATTTTACATGTGGCCATTCATAAGTCTGTTCTGTCCCTTTCCCACCTTAAGTCTGCATCTTTATATCTATATCTATTATATGTATTTAAGGAAACAATCCTAACACGAACTCTCTCGCACACAAACACACACAAGCATGCACAGACAGCACAGTGGGGTTGTATGGAGCAATGGTACCGCCATAGCCCTGCCTTGCACAGCAGCAAGATCACTGTTCCAGCCTAGAGCTAGCACAATGATCAGGCCCATGTTGCGCATTACGCCACTGCATAACAGGGGAGGGAGAAGAGCACATCCTTGCCTCTCCCTTAAAAGCCCCACTTGTATGGCAGTCAACGGCTGTGAGAGACGCTGTTGCTTTGGCGCACACAGGCTTCCCGCTGCCAAAATGGTCCATCCACTGGCTCTCGCTCAGCTGTATGGCAGCCAGCAGTTTCCTTGTCACAAGACACGCAATCTCCCCAAAAGGAGATGAGGGAGGCGGATGAAGAGCGAAGGGGTGGCATGTAGATTAGAGCCCAACATCGCCATGCATTTTATTCTCTCTCTCTTTGGGGTGTGTGTAGATCTCAACTGCTGTCCCCTTTCTCCCCCACCTTGGTTGACACACACCAGGATCATGCCACCCCCCTCCTCTGGCCACGGTGCTGGAGATAGAGAGGTATGCATGCATGCGCCAGCGAGGCCATGTGGGATCCTTGGTGAGGCACTTTCAAAAATTTTGCAGCTCTGTTTGGCCCGCCTCCCCGACCTATCTGCAAACCCAGATCCTCACGGGGCACAGAGAAGGAAGTGGGGCAAAAGCTGTTGCTTTAGCACCCAGACACTGTTGCTTTGGTGTGCTCAGGTTTCCCACTGTCAAAATGGTCTGCCAGCTGTATGGTGGTCGGCAGGTTCCTCGTCGCATGGCACGCAATCTCCCTCCGAAAAGCTCAACAACTTTGGCTCCCTCCCCCCCCCCAAAAATGAAATAAAGTCAAACCATTGTTGCAGGCAATAACAAATTAAAAATTCAGTGTGTGGGGGTGACAAGAAATTTTCTGCACCGGGTGCCACCTCACCTTGCTCCGCCACTGCCACCAATGGCATTTTCACCCACCTTGGTTGGCTAGCATCATTCTGTAGGCAATGGCCAGTAGTGAGGACAAGAGGGCTGAGTGGAGAGATCCTTTGACCAACACACACACCGGCAGAGAGGGAGGTTTGGATTGCTCTGCTCATCTGCATTCAAACACAATGTTGTTGTTCTTCAACTGCACACACAGTTCCTCTGAATGCACCCATGTTATTCTACAATTCACATTTTCATGTATGTTTTGAGTCAAGAACTGCACTGTAAAACTTGGAGAGGCATAATATTGTCCTAATGCAGGGTAATGATGCTCTGATCCACATCCTAGAAGGTGCACATTCTGTTCCTTTGTTTTAAAATGTGGACCAAATGAAATTCCGCATTGATCCGATGTGGCCCAGATCAACTCATATCAGGATTGACAAAGATGGAATTTCTCAAACATTCCTGAATGTATTGGAGGGTAAGGTTGGATGAATGTGGGAGCTGGAATTCAAACTAAAACATCTACTTCATCCTCCCCACTTGTACCAGAATACTCTGATGTATGAAATAGTTTGATCCACAACTAAAATGAGTATACATAGCATTGCTTCGTGTGCCAGACATCTTCAATGTTAGCTGTAAACCTGCCCATTTGACAAGCCTGCTGGTTTTTGAACTATTAGGATTGAGTGACACATTCCTAACGTGAAGTCATTAAAATGAACTGCTTGGTCAGTTTGGAAAAAAGAAAAAAGAAAAAGCGGGAGGGTTGCATGTACGCCTTGCGTGACAGCACAATATGATATGTGGCATTATTTAAAGGATGATTAATGGGAGCTGCAGAGTGTGAGGGAATAATCAAATTCTTAACATCATTGCATGGATATTATGCTGAACAGGAGCCTGTATGAGCTGATAGAAACCCCATGACTTTCCATGATTGTCCTATTACACTGTGTGGTTTCTCCTTGTAAAAAAAGAAAGGAAAAAAAGATATGAGCAGTGGCAACAAATAAAACTAAAGAAAGTACTTACATTTCCCATTCCCTTAACATTCTGTTTTAGGGTGGCCCTAGATGTTTTACAAGGGACGCGGGTGGAGCTGTGGGTTAAACCACAAAGCC
This sequence comes from Podarcis cretensis, assembly GCF_951804945.1. Classification (NCBI taxonomy): domain Eukaryota; kingdom Metazoa; phylum Chordata; class Lepidosauria; order Squamata; family Lacertidae; genus Podarcis; species Podarcis cretensis. The sequence goes on from NC_137179.1 coordinate 64,544,219, forward strand.
TAGGACTTGCCAATCAGAAGGTCGGCGGTTCAAATCCCCGTGACGGGGTGAGCTCCCGTTGCTCGGTCCCAGCTCCTGCCCACCTAGCAGTTCGAAAGCACGTCAAAGTGCAAGTAGATAAATAGGTACCGCTCCGGCGGAAAGGTAAACAGCATTTCCGTGCGCTGCTCTGGTTTGCCAGAAGCAGCTTAATCATGCTGGCCACATGACCCGGAAGCTGTACACCAGCTCCCTCAGCCAATAAAGCGAGATGAGTGCCGCAACCCCAGAGTCGTCCACGACTGGACCTAATGGTCAGGGGTCCCTTTACCTTTTTAGATGTTTTACAGATAGGGAAATCTTCCAAGCCTATCCTTGTTTTATTCATTCCCCACTCCTCCAAAGTCTCCTCCCTCCTTAGGAAAAACACAAAATTATTCCTGAGTGAAACTAAACACTTGGAAGATATCACACCACCATCTGGGCACCCAAAAGCAGCTCTATAATGCCCCAAACCTGCTCCATCCCTCTCCTTTCCCATTTTCATTTTACAGAACAGGAGCAATACCAAGATAAGACAGGTACAAGAGATTTCCCACTCATTCTGCCCTCTCTAAGCCAAAGCCATTCCAGCTGCCACCCACAACACTCAACAAACCTCCCTGCTCCCTTTCCTTTCTCAGCAAAGCAACAGCATAATAAGAAAAGTAAACGAAATTTCCCTCTTCTGTCTTCCTTCTCTGTGATTGCCCCAAGTGTTGCTGGGTATGGTTCACTCTGATAGCTATAAGGTAAAGGTAAAGGGACCTCTGACCATTAGATCCAGTCGTGGCTGACTCTGGGGTTGTGGCGCTCATCTCACTTTATTGGCCAAGGAAGCTGGCGCACAGCTTCCAGGTCGTGTGACCAGCATGACTAAGCCGCTTCTGGTGAACCAGAGCAGTGCACGGAAACACCGTTCACCTTCCCGCCACAGTGGTACCTATTTATCTACTTGCACTGGTGTGCTTTCAAACTGCTAGGTTGGCAGGAGCAGGGACCGAGAAACGGGAGCTCACCCCGTCGCGGGGATTCAAACTGCCGACCTTCTGATCGGGAAGTCCTAGGCTCTGTGGTTTAACCCACAGCACCACCCGTGTCCCTTTTCTGATAGCTGTAGTTAAGGAGAAATCTCTTTCAAACTGATTTCTACATGGAATTTTGTTATTGTTGTTTCAACCTTCTGCCCTCATTGGACCAGCTCTTGCTTCCGTTGTTGGAAGGGTTCCAAGTCACCTTGAATTAAAGTCTGGTAGGTCTGCATGAGGAGAAAGTAGAGGGATTGAGAGAGGAACCACCAAGCTGTCTGGGCTGTCCTTTAACCCATACTGACATTCCCTCTTGTGCTACTCTCAGGGTTGCTGACATCATTTCCTACTCTTCCCTTCTTCATCCCTACCTTGAGAGAAGAGACATCTTTGGGGATGTCTCCCCCTGAGAACAAAAAACATGGCACTTTGTATCTCCACCTTAGGTAGAATGAGGATCTTTCCTAACAAGCAGGGCCTTTTTCTTCATCTGGAACTCGCCGGAACTCAGTTCTGGCACTTCTCAGGTAGGCGCCATTGCCATTGTAAGAGAACAAGGGAGATGTTCGTGGTGCATTCTGGAACCACTTTTTAAAGAAAAATAGCACTGCTAAAGCCTCTCCTCCTTCCAGAGGGGAGGGGTTGTGAGCGGGACCAAATCCTCGCATCATGCAGGGGGCGTTCTGCCCCCTGCCCTGTCATCATCTCTGGCGCGCCACGCCTCCCAGCTGGGCACCCAATCAGGAGACACTGCGGGGCCGTGGTTTAGCCGCTCAAATGCGGCCGCGCCAGCTCTCCCCGCCATTGCGCTGCCAATTTTCACGAGTCAAACTTCCCCTGCTCATTGTCATCCTATCGAGTCAGCCCAGCGATCCAGCGCAGTGAAGGCAAGGTGTGGCCATCGCCTACCCCTTCACTTATGGGTATTCCGTTAAAGGTATCCGGCGGTCGTGGATCCTGTCCCATGCCCGTGTGGAAGGGGGCCATGGCACGACCCCCGGTGACATCAGGGGAGAGTTTATAGTTGTATTTGCATCCACAGGCTCCCCCTACTGGTGGTTAGCCCCTCGTCAGACTCACCCCTCTCCGAGTGGGTGGAGTCAAATTTGCTCTTGTCCAATGCCAAAGCCAATACCTTCTCACATACTGTAATCAATAAAGTTGTGGCCTTTTCTAGCCCATTAACCTAATATACTGTGACCACGTGTCTTTATTAACCCAAAGCGGGGGACGGGTACTCGAATCACAACAAGTATTTATTTTCCTAACCTGAGGTTCTCCATATGTTGCTAGACTTCAACTCCCATGATACCTGACCATTGGCCCTAGTACCAGGACAAAATTTGGAGAGCCAGAGCATAGCCACTCTTGGTGTAGACAATATTGAACTCAGTGGTTCCCAATGAGCTAAGTACTGTGAAACCCCTGTTTTTCAAAAGCCAAGCCATAGACCCTCTACTACTCTATGGTAGTTTTTGTTATGTGAATGGTGCCACAGACCCATTGGACGGGTTACATGGACCCTCTGGGGTCCACAGACCACCAATTGGGAACCACTGGTTTAACTCAAATCCTAGTTCCTATGTCAATGTCTTCTCTCTTTGCTCCTGTGAACAGTGGTGGCAAGCTGACCTTTATATAGTCCGTATGATTTAGACTGGGGAAACAATCCACATTCATTCCACTTTTGATTTATCTCCTTAATCCTTTCAAATGAAAATAAATGGCACTTTTTCATTTTATAGAGATTTTATAGTTTTAAGTGCTCAGGAAGAAAGTAGCAGGTGGCTAATGTGTTTGTGTCTTGTATGGAAGTGATGTTTGTTGATTAAACATAGATGGAATCATAGAAGGAGATGGAAAGATGGTTGTGCCTAATCGATGACTTGCCAAATAGCATTGGCTCCCCACTATTATGAGGAATAAGCTTGTTTGTTTGTTTAAAAATGTTTATTTTCTCTGAAGGATCAGTTTGATATTTCATTGTTACAACATACATGTACTTCTAGCTGCAGCTCAAAACACAAATCAAATGTTTGGCAGAGAATATTAATATATATCACAAAACACTAGGGAATTAGCTGGTGCTCTGAATTACACTTCTATTATTGTTTCTTCAGCCTGTCCCTTTCTGTGATTATAATGTGTCCAGATTCCTTTTTTAGTGGACTATAAAAATAATTTAATCTGCAATTTGCAGTAATTGTTACTACCAAATAGCTTACAAGAATACCTTCCTAATAGTTAGAAAACACACTGGGGTATTCCCTTCTGCACATTTATCTAGAGGTATGTCTAAAGTAAAGAATGGTTTCTTTCTGACAGACCTTCATGGGGCATTTGAGGGGTTTTTTTTGGGGGGGGGGGAGTGTCAAATAAAATCTATAAACAAGTAACAATAGGAAACAAAGGCAGGGGGCACTGTGAAGCTAATGAATTTTGTTGAATCTTCATGCTCTAGCTATTAGTACAGGTTTCCTCAGCCTCGGGACTCCAGATGTTTTGAGACTACAATTCCCATCACCCCTGACCACTGGTCCTGCTAGCTAGGGATCATGGGAGTTGTAGGCCAAAAACATCTGGAGGGCCGAGGTTGAGGAAGCCTGTATTAGTACATAAACACATGCATGCTCTTGTTCCTGTGTTTCCCAATGTGGTGCTCAATGTGACCCTAAAATTAAGAGTCTTATGCTCTACTGACTGAGCTATCAGCATGATGATGAAGGAATTATGCCTGGCTGATATCTGTTCTTTATGCCGTAAGACTACAAAATCCACCATGCAGTGGAACTGGGGGGGGGGATTGTTTGTCCAGTTGCTTACAGTGACTAATATAATATCATATAAACAGCACAAATTAACCTGGCCAAAATCCAAAAATGAATATGGTTTTTCTGAGAAATAATGGTCTCATCCCAATGCTCTACCCATTGCATCAAAGTATTCTCCCATATATTATATTATATAAACTATATTATATAAATATCCCAAAATATTTCTAAAACTATGAGGTTAACGACTGGACATGCTTCACTATAATTACTGGGATAATTTTTAAATATATACGGTCGTACCTTGGTTGACGAATGCCTTACGACTCAAATGTTTTGCCTCCCAAACGCTGCAAACCCGGAAGTGAGTGTTCTGGTTTGCAAATGTTCTTCGGAACCTGAACGTCTGACAGGGCTTCCACAGCTTCTGATTGGCAGCAGGAACTTCTTGCATCCAATCAGAAGCCACGCCTCAGTTTCCAAACATTTTGGATGTTGAATGGACTTCCGGAACGGATTCCATTCGACTTCCAAGGTACGACATTATATACTAGAACAACATTAAATAGCATTATTATGTCTAGTTGAATCTCAACCACACTGGTTTACACAGAGAGAAATGCCTTTCAGGAAATGCCAAGCTTCTGTGCCCTTCAGTCGTATTCCCAAGGATTTCACCATTCAAAGTAGCAACCTGCCTCTACTGCTAACTCTTCAAAAAAACACTATTCCGGTGAACAAACCTTTAGGGATACTCTATCAAAAGTTAGAAAACATGTTCATTTCCTTCATGCTGTTTTAACATTTCATTTATATCTCTTAAAGGATCCCCCAGCCCAACGCAAGTCCCTAGTTAGCTATGAAATCCAGCTTTGGTGAATGCCCTTTCAAGATTGGCTGTTTCTTCCCATTTTTCTCCCCCCCCCCTCGACCCCCTTTAGATTACGGCCTCTCTAGAGGAGCTAGTTAGGTGACAAAACAAACATGCTTTCATACTTAATGGTGTCTAAAGTAAAATAAACACAACTAATAGGCACTTTCCAGTTTAGAAATCAGACGCTGGCTTTTTTGTTTTTGTTTTTTTCCCGTGTGGTGACTCTGCCAACTGAGTTGGAAGTGGGGTTAGGTTGTTCTTTACAGTTAATTAAGCATCTACAAGTGTTCTTTTTCTCAAGAAAATCAATCGCTGTGCCCTATGAAAAGCCGACCAGCTACATATTGTTGTCGTTCGTCGCCCCCCCCCCCGGCGGCGGCAGAAATGGAGGGAATATATTATTCATACATTCTAGCAGCCTATTAAAAATCTTCAAGGCTTTGGAATTGTTTTCTGCAGCGATAATGAAAGAGTCAGTTTAAATACAAATATCACAATCTTTCCAGTCTCTGCAAGAATCATTGATTTAATTTCCTAATGACAGAAGAATTAAGTAATAAGCCAGGAGTAGGAATGCAGGCAACCATGTGAATCCATGTGCCAAATTGATATTTCAGTAGCTCTGATAACTTATTAGGGCAATGACCATGGGTTGTCATGGAGTGGAGTAATAAATCTTCACTTGACTGACTTCATATTTCTCATTTCACATCACTTTTGTCTCACAAAGGTGTCATTTTTTGTTGCCTTGTCATTCTCCCCACCCCCCACCCCTTTAATATGATAAACCGAAGATGATAATGATATTAAAGATGGCAGGCCGGACGAGAAACGACATTTCGTGAAAACATGGGAACGTACATGTTCTCAAAAAGAGAAACATTGACTCTTATAAATGAAGCTGTTCGGAGTATTTCCAACAACAGAAACACAGCATAAGCTATGTGAAATGTAATTTATGTGGTGCCTCTGAATTGAACAGGTAGGGACTATGGAACACATGGGACATTAATTTTTATATGAATTCCTACCTGAACTCTATGCCAGGGGATATTGGGACATTACAATAAAAAATCACTATAAGCCATAAATGAAATGATATCCCCTTCTCCGCGTTATCTGAAGCTACTGACAGGGGTGAGGAAGCTTACTAGGCGAGGACTCCTATTCCTAAAATTAGCAATGCTAAAAAATTCATGGAGTCTAAGAAATTCAGTGGAACTGATGTTCCCTGAGGCAAATTTAATGTATAGCTTGGGCCTTCTCTAGTAGCCCTGAGGTGGCAATTGGAACAAGTGTACAATAAGGGGGGGGGGGGAAACAATAGCATTAGTCAACATCATTTAACGGCACGACCCATACACGGCTTCCTGGAATGGGTTCAATGGGCCTTACATCTGGAAAAACTCAGCATAGGACTGCAGTGAAACGATTCAGTGTGTTTCTTATTCGGGAATAAGGAAATGTTTAACATCACCCTGTGAAATGTTTTCTGGAGCATTATGGGTTTTATAGGTCAAGACTTAGGTGATTCTGACCAGAAAAATGATGGAGAAGAAAGGAAGATTAGAAATGCTACTGGGGACAACTGTCAGCTTGATGCTACCAAAGGTCAAACTCTGTCCTCAGGTATGTTCACTCGACTAGTACCTTTGTGAGCAGATCTTAGGCCTTGATGTTGATTGTTCAACCTTAGAACTGATTTCATTAAATATATGGTGTGTGTGTGTGTGTGTGTGTGTGTGTGTGTGTGTGTGTATTTCAAGGTCAGGATTGAACATTACTGCCCTGCATGGTACATAGTTGCTTTTGTGGAAGAAATTAGATTAAGTCCCTTTAGGAGGCATTAACTCTGCTGTGGAACTCTTCTATTGTCGTTTTCTATACTTCTGAGAAGATTTCTAGCCTGACATATTCTTAGTTTGCTCAGGAAAATGGCCAACATTCTAATTCCCTGTCTTTTTATTTTACACATATGTATTATAGGAATGGGAGTTAAGGTTATCTTTTCTGTGGTTCATTCCTCCCCAGTTTGATTTTTAAAAGTTGTGTGTGTGTGTGTGTGTGTGTGTGTGTGTGTGTGTGTGTGTGTAAGGTCCATTGAGGACAATGTGACTTGGGTTGGAAACTAAGGTTAACCATATTATTTGGAGCACAATGAGGGACCTTACTAGGGTTGGCTAATACACACATTCATTAGAAGGTCTGCAGGAAACCCCTGTATGCAGTGGCTTAGCATGGGTTGCCAGTGCCTGGGGCCATGCAAAGGGAGGGAGGGAGGGAAGGAGGGAAGTGGATGGAGTACACGTGCACATTCAACTGCCTAATGGTGCCTGTGTCACCCAGGAGATTGTAGCCACAGAAATAAGAAAATAAGAGTTGTTCCGTTGTCTGGGGAGGTCACTTCCTGGTTTACATGGAGAAGCCATTTTCAATGAAGCTCCGCAATGGAAACACACAGCTGTATCAAGGCATGTTGAAATGCTGTGCTCCTAACAATTTTGTGCCTGGGACAACCACCCCTGTGCCTAATCCCACACTACGCCACTGCCTCCCACACCGCCAATGTACAGCTGTATGCATAACATAGGGTTCCCAGTCATGGTGGAATAAAGTGATGGTCTAAGACTGGGTGGACCAGAGTTCAAATCCCACTGACACCTGCAGTTCACTTGGGCCAGTCTCTCAGACTAACCTATCTCCCTGTGTTGTTGTGAAGATAAAATGGGGAGGTGGGTACCGTGTATCGCACCCAGAGCTCCTTGAAGGAAGGGCAGGGCAAAAATATAATAAATAAACTGTACAAAGACATCTCTACAGTGTCATCTACAGACAATCTAATGAAGATGTATAGGAGAAGGCAGAGGCTTCCAACACAACGTCAGTCTTCCCTGTGCACATCCACATACACTTCTGAAAGGAGTCTAAAGGTGTTCTGAAAAGCAGAGTCATGATGTGGCAGGAAGGGAGAATCTCTTGACACAATAATAGCACATTACACCACACATTCTGCTTTATTAGCTGTTCTGCTGTCAGGGACAGGGCAGAATTTACAACAGTATAGATTTACAACAGTGGTTTGCGGGAGGTCACAGCCCAGAGGCAGATGAGGGGGAAATTGGAGAATAATGGGAGAGAAGGAGGTAGAACCAGAACAGCAGCTGGCTGACACAGTGTCATTAGAAAGCATCCCAGGCCCTCCATTTCCCAGAACCCTGCGAGCCTTAAAAGTAGGTGAGCAAAGAGCTCAAAGACAGAGGGCACGTAGCAGCACCCGTAGAAGTGACGAATCAGAAAGTGGGAGAAACAGGGGGTGGAGATTCACTTGAGACAATGCCATTATCCAAGAGGCTGGGTTCTATAACATCTCTCTGTAAATATTGAAATTTTAAAAGGTAGTAAGAAACCTTTCCTTGTCTTTATACTTTCCTGGGCAACCAGCTGGGAGCCGCTGACAGCATCATGACATCAGCAATGCTTCCCCAATACAGCAGTACCTTGGTTTAAGAACAGTCCTGTTTACGAACAATTCGGTTTACGAACTCCACAAAACGGGAAGTAGTGTCCCAGTTTGTGAACTTTACCTCAGTCTAAGAATGGAAGGGCACTGGCGGCAGGAGGCCTCATTAGGGAAAGTGAGCCTCGGTTTAAGAATGGTTTCGGTTTAAGAACGGATTTCCGAAATGGATTAAGTTCGTAAACTGAGGTAACACTATACAGTGGTACCTCAAGTTACATACACTTCAGGTTACATACGCTTCAGGTTACAGACTCTGCTAACCCAGAAATAGCACCTCGGGTTAAGAACTTTGCTTCAGGATGAGAACAGAAATCATGCCCCAGCGGCGCGGCAGCAGCAGGAGGCCCCATTAGCTAAAGTGGTGCTTCAAGTTAAGAACAGTTTCAGACTTAAGGCTGTATTATGAATCAGCAGCTTTCTGCTGGTTAAAAGATTGGCTGCTCCTCGAGGACACTGATGTTTTAGATTTGGAAGGTTTCGACAATGCGTTTGGTTGGCATGCATATTTATGGTATGACAAGGTTAAGATTAATAAGACTTTCAAGAACCATATTGTCAGAAAAGCAGTGTTTAATGTCTGGACAAAATACAAAGACTTATTGGAAAATAAAACTCCAAGGTGGCTTTCACCATTGGAAGCTAAGGCCCGGAAAAGACTCAATATGGAGGCCAAATGGCCGAAGTATTGGGAAATATTAGAAAAAGACGGAGACAACTGGAAATTGCAGAGTCAGGAGAAATGAAAGATAAAGTGTGAGATTGGTTACACTATGCTCAGATTAAAGAAGTTTTTAAACTTGATAAAAAGTTAGGATTCCAGGTGGAAAAATCGAAGTTAGAAACGGAAATGTTAGAGCCTAAGACTAAGGTACTTTCAAGAATGTATAACTTGCTGCTAAAATGGAACACACAAGATGAAACGGTTAAATCGGCTATGATAAAGTGGGCACAGGACATTGGGTATAATATTATGTTTGAGGACTGGGGAAAGTTGTGGACTACTGGGCTGAAGTTTACTGCATGTAATGCTTTGAAAGAAAATGTAATGAAAATGATATATAGATGGTACATGACCCCAGTCAAACTTGCAAAAATATACCACTTGTCTGATAATAAGTGTTGGAAATGTAAGGAAAATGAAGGAACGTTCTTTCACCTTTGGTGGACTTGCCCTAAAGTGAAGGCTTTCTGGGAAATGATATACAATGAGCTGAAAAAGGTATTTAAGTATACCTTCCTTAAGAAACCAGAGGCCTTCCTTTTGGGTATTGTTGGCCAAGGGGTGTTTAAGAAGGATCGAACATTTTTTATGTATGCAACAACAGCAGCAAGGATACTCGTTGCTAAGCATTGGAAAACTCAAGATCTACCCACACTGGAAGAATGGCAGATGCAACTGATAGACTATATGGAACTGGCTGAGATGACGGGCAGAATCCGAGACCTGGGAGAGGAGAGAGCTGAAGAAGATTGGAAGAAATTTAAGATTTATTTGCAAAAATATTGTAAATTGTATGAATGTTAAGCAGGATGTTTGATCATAAACAATTTGGCACCATTGAAACAGACGAAGTGAACTATGAAGATAAGTTAAATTCATGAAAAAATCAAATTTTTAGATAATTATTAGGCTAAGTTTAATGTCTTAAAGAGCGAAATAAACGTATGTAAAATTTTAAGATATAACACTGGAAAATTAGATTGTAAGGTGGGGATAAGGTGATAAATTGCTGGCTTAATTTCTATTAATTTGGAACGCAGGAGCGGGAGATGTGAGGAAGTCCAAAGAAGACAAGAAAATATGTTATGATATGTGATATTTTTGTATGTTTTTCTTTGTGTGTTGTAATCAAAAAACCTTTAATAAATATTATTTAAAAAAAAAAGAACAGTTTCAGGTTAAGTATGGACCTCTGGAACGAATTAAGTACTTAACCCGAGGTACCACTGTATTTCTGAATTATTGCCATCTGGGTGGGCCTCAAGCAACAGTGGCCTCTGTCCCTCTTTCCTTCCTTCCTTCCCTCTTTCCTCTGATGCCCTCTCACGTCTCTGCCTCCCAAAGGCTTGCACAGCTGTTTATTGCAGCAGCCCTGGCTATAAGCTCTGCAGGCGAATGGTCCTCTGGGAGGCATCTTTCTTTGGGGCGGGGGTGGGAGCAGCTCAGAGACAGGGACGGCAGCAGCAACTGCCCAGTGGCCTCCCAAGGAGAGGGGAAAGGAGAGGAGGCTGAGGGAACACTCCACCATGGAAGGTGTTCCAAAAAGGGTGAGAGGCTGTCGGCTCTGAAGGCAAGGGGGTGACATAACTGGACTCCTGAGCCCCACAGGGGTGCTACAGAAAGAATGTGGTTGGTCAAGGGAGCCGTGGACACCAAAAGCTTGAAAACAGCAGATTACATTTTGAAGAAACTGCTGTCATTTCTCTTCTCTGTCCTGCAGCTGGTCAAGCTAACCGTGGACTCAAAAAAGGTTGAAAACCTCTGGATTTCATTTGGAAGGGACTGCATCTCCTTTTCCTGTCACTTCCCTCCTCTTCCCTTTCTTCTGCTCCACAGGCTTTAGTGTAGATGGCATCACTGGGCTTTCGATCAGTCATCTTCACAGAGAAGGGAAGCCAGGATGAAGATGCTGCTGTGTAATATCACGGGATTCCTTTTTCATAGCTCCATCTTTCATCTCAGAATGACATACCAGTGTTTATTATGATCTGTGTGCAAGGCTGTACAAGCATCAGCGGTAGTGGTAGTCAAAGCAAGTCATTTGTTTCGCTCCCAGTATGTGTGATGGTGTTGAAGGTAGCAGGCTGACAGTGAATGGAGCTGTGCAGACCATAAGTGGCTTATTATCTTGCAGTGGTTTGCATTAGCTGTGAATCATCTGCTTCTAGAGATGAAAAGTACATTTGGACATGGTAATGGCATTCGGCTCTCTTTGGGAACTTTCTTCTGTCAAAGACGTTTCATCAGTGTGTATTTCTGCGCTATCTTTTTAAAAAGTAATTTTAAGTGTAGGTTTGGGGAGTACATGAAGCACATTCAGTGTGGATAGTTCTCACATTACAATTTAATTTAAATATATCTATTATTGTGGGGGAAGAAAATAAAATGGGGATAAAGGTATATTTTTTAAAAATCTGAAACTCTTGGAATGTGTACATTATGCTCTGTGCGCACACCATTTGTTCTGTGCAGAAATAAAATCTGGTCTGAAATTGTTTTAAGGTGTTTCTACAGAACATCAAACTGGCCCCAAAGGGCCGCAAGTTTTTGGACTCAGGTGACACTCAGATGACATCAGGTCATCATAAATAAATATAGTCAATGTGATCAAGTGACTACATACTAGCATCGTGCTAAAACCAGTCTTCCAGTTTCTTTAAAATGATATTTCCACGTGGAATAAGATTCTGTTTTCCTTCATCCTTATAGGGTGCTGTGTGTGTGTGTGTGTGTGTGTGTGTGTAGTGAGTGAGGAAGCAACATTCAAGGACTGAATTGTTCCCCCACAGCCTTCATAAGTCCCCATTCTCTTAGTCAGGCTTTCTCAAACTCGGCCCTCCAGAGGTTTTGAGCCTACAATTCCCATCATCCCTGACCACTGGTCCTGCTAGCTAGGTATCATGGGAGTTGTAGGCCAAAAACATCTGGAGGGCCGAGGTTGAGGAAGCCTGCTCTTAGTATTAGTAGTATTTATCAGTTTTCAGTTATTGTGAGGACAAAACATCAGGATATAAATATTATGCACACATACAATATTTTCTGGAACCCAAAGAATGAAGGTGCTTGCTTTGGAAAGAAAACATATATTAATTCTGCATTTTAAAAAAAGCCCTGCAAATCTTCGCATCTTTAAAGCCCTTAGGTGACTTTAAAGAGGCAGTCTTCCTCCCTCTTTCTTTCAACTTGCAGGGGCTCAGAATAAAGCTTTCCAGAAAGCAGGAATAAGGTCATGAAATCCCTATCCCCATTCCATCACCATTGTTGCTTGGTTAGGAAAAGTAGCAAAGCCAATTTTTGTTCCACCAGTAATGGTCTTTGACATCCCTCTCCTCCCAGAAATCCAGAATTGATATTCCAGAATTACAAAATCCCTCTTCAGTGAACTTGTAGAGGAAAGAAAGAATTCTGTGATGTACAACTTGGACAATCTTGGAAAATGTGAAGTATATTATGCTGATTTCCTCTTAAGGGGCTCTGAAGCAGGAAAAGGGAATTGCTATATGAGAGAGCCCTTAGGGTCATAAATAGGAATGTTGATGCAGTGACTATTGCTACCCTCTGGGAAGAGAAAGTGTCCAGAGCGAAAGGCATTTGGAACATTTCCAGTATATATAAAAAGGCTTGTTGCAAAGAGGAGGGTCACTCAGTGACTGTTCAGCAGATGGAGCAGATGTTGCTACTAAACAGATGCTTGTTGCTGTCAGTGGATGCCTTATGGGGAAACATCTAGATGGATATTGATGTACTAAACTTTGGCAAAGTCATAGATCTTGGGCTATTTTTATTGTGCGGCATTTCTTCAGCTCCCGTTAACTAAATTGTTTTGATGGAATGGAAGTAAGCTAAATGCCACCAATATATATCTCTAGTAAAGGCATTGTTCAAGAAATAATGGAATACACCAATACTGATTCAGCTTGGGTGATCAAAATAATCCAAGCCCTAATTTGTCAGTAGAACAGGACATCTTCATTAAAAGCATTGCAATGGACATCACTTAACCCCTGTTAGGAAAGTGCTGCACCAGGTAAAAACACAGCAATATTTACACTTTAAGCAGAGGGATGTGGGTGGCACCGTGGTCTAAACCACTGAGCCTCTTGGGCTCGCCAATCAGAAGGTTCGAATCCCCACGATGGGGTGAGCTCCCGTTGCTCGGTCCCTGCTCCTGCCAACCTAGCAGTTCAAAAGCACGTCAAAGCGCAAGTAGATAAATAGGTCCCGCTCCGGCGGGAAGGTAAATGGCGTTTCCGTGTGCTGCTCTGGTTTCAGTGTTCCGTTGGACCAGAAGCAGCTTAGTCATGGCCACATGACCTGGAAAAACTGTCTGTGGACAAACGCCAGCTCCCTCGGCCTGTAAAGCAAGATGAGCGCCGCAACCCCAGAGTCGTCTGCGTTTGGACTTAACTGTCAGGGGTCCTTTACCTTTAAACAACAGCTATTCTGTCTGGCTAGGTTATGTGGCATAACAATGACATTCGGACATGGCAACAGGCTTCATCCTTCATCCTTCATCCTTTAACCTTACCTCTTTCTTCTTCCAACAATTTTTCCTGTTTTCGTGCTACTTTGTCCTTTTCTCATGCTACTCTTGTAAATGCAGTGTTCAATGTGCAGCGTTCACTTGTTCTATCCATATCACACAAACTTCGATTTCCATTCTATAATTTCAATAATTTCTCCAATAGCATCTTGTTACATTCTCAGCCAGTATAGGATTTGCCTTTGTTCAGTACATATATTATTTGCCCCTGAAGCGGGGTTCTGTGGGGGATTAACAAATAAACTGAACTAAAGTCACAAATGCAATAAAACACAAAACAGTCAGATCTGAAAATAAGAAATTTTGATGTGACCTAGGGACAGATTGTCATGGACTTGGATCTGCAAATTAAAATGTATTAAATAAACACATTGTGCATTCTGCAATGCACTTGCAAAGTCCTAGATTCTAGGCTACAAATTTGTTATTATCGTTATCATTTTAAGACATTTTTATTCTGCTTTTTATTGTTTTGCGATGGCTTTCAAAACTCAGTTGTTGTTAAAAAGAAAAGTGGCTTGATATTTTCCCCTGTTGTAAACCATTATGCATGCAATTTTAAATGCCTTAGTTTACTTTTATGGAAGTACCACTTTGAGGAGATGAAGGAGGCTGTTAAGTCCCCCCCCCCAAAAAAAAACCCTCCCCCCCCACTAAATTCCAAAACACTTCCACAGCCACCTCTTTCTACATACCTCTCTTGCCTCTGGGCAACTAAAGGCCAACTGGTAATTCTTCAGGGGCCAAATTTGGCCCTGGGAATTCTAGCTCCCTGATCCTATTACAATCTGCTTTACAATTTGCTATTATTCTTTTTAATGGCTAGTTTCATTGACAATGTATTTAGCACAGTATGTCATCAGTTGCTGCTGTGCCTATTATATGTCTGTCTTGCCTGCCTGCCTGCCTGCCTGCCCACCACTTTTGAATGCCACAGGAAACCAGAATTTGGGTAGCTCCAGTTAACTCCCATATTTGAAAGAGACTGGCGTTTTCTTTTTGTGTCTGCTTAGAAACTCAGCCAGCACAATTTCTGATTTGCATTTCATCACAACCCTAATGGACAAACAGCAGTGGGCTTGTGAATTAGGACTTGCTAGATTAGAGAGTTTGTGCACCAGATTTCAAATCTCTGGTGAACAGCTTGCTGCAGCTCTACAAATCATTCTGTCAAAACAAATTGCGCTGCTAAAATATACCTTTAAAACTATGCTCCCCAAATAGGTTATATGGAGGTAATTGAAAAACCCAAAGTGCATACCAATAATTGGGAGGGGTGGGGGAAATACGTTGTAGAGGATGAAGGGGGGCGAAACAAAAACACCAGGGAGGGGGAATCGAAGTAAAAATGACTGTAGAATAATAAATATAATTTCGTTTTATCATAAGCTGTGGCTGCAAAGTTCACCGAAAGCCGAAAGAGCTCATTTAATACACTTTCAGTAAATATCTCTACAGAAAAAAATATGAAGAAAACCTACAGGAATTCCCAGTAATAGCGCACTTGCTGTTTATGGTTTACGGAATCCCATCAAACAGCTATCCTTGACTGGCTTGTGGTAAAGTTGCAATTATAGAAAGGAGGAATCAAAGGCCCAGAGGCAGCATTAATTTTATAAGAAACCTGTTTGATTAACAAACATATTATTTGGGGAGAGAGATGGTATAAGATTCCGTTTCAGGAGAACAACAAAACCTCACTCCATCTGAGGGATTGTCCTAGACTGACCTGTATAAACATCCCTGGCTTGGACTCTGATAGTGAGTGAGGTCTTAAAATATGCCCAGTCTAGGCAAACAGGTCATCATGTACTGTAGTTAAACTTTTCCCAGACTTTCAGTTCCTGCAGTAAATGCAAACAATGCTTGCTTAGAATTTTTATTGTATTTTTCCAACTTGTGGGAATGCACTTTATTTTCAGTAAAATGCTTAAATTTACAATCCAAACTGGATTCATTTATATAGTAAAACAAGTTGGTCCCACCTATATGTTCCATGCCTTGCTTAAAAAATCAAATAAATTGCATTAATGTAATCTTCTTGTGACCTTTTATCCCCAGGATTCCTAATCAACTGTCTTGGCTGATTAATCTGTCTCTATATACTATAAATTACTCTTCAAACCTTCTTCCTAAATTTTCTATTTAATTCTCAATTAGTTCTAAAGCATCTGAGAATATCACTAATTTTTTAAGTCCCCAAACTGAAGGGGATGCTTAACTGAATACAAATGACATCCTTGTTTTTTCCCTCAAATTACTGGGAAGGTCATGTCTAAAACATTGCTGTGTTCATATTTTAATGTTTTGTACACCATATTAATCCAATCAAGATCAAATATTAGCTGTCTTTTCTATACAAAAATACTTGCTGCGTCTTGAAATCTCCTGTACCACCAATTCAACATGGGGTTATAACTCAACTATTCTCGAATAATAAGTTTCAGACACTGCCTATAAGTCACACCAATGATTGTAAATCAGCCCATCAAGCAACAGCAAGATTTGGGAGTAATTGTACTTCCGCAACGTTTGAAAACAAAGTTACTGTTTCTCTCCTGAGAGATAGCATGTCAGTTGTCCTGCATTTGGTCCCAGTCTAGATTAAGGCAAATGCATTTTTAAAAGAAGTTTAATTGCATACGTGGGTTGTCAGATTCCCTTTTCCATAAAGAGGACATGTTCCTAGCTCTAGTTTAAAGAGAAGCAGGAGGAGAAACCTTCTCAAGCTGTGCAAAAGGAAGGAGGACAGATGGTTGCCAAGCTGAATCAGGGACTATTAAGAGAACGACGCGCAAGAAATCATAAGTAAGCAAATAAAGACTTTTTCAGGTGTTCATCTCATGTGATGAAGGCAAGAACGGGCTCAACCTCATTGCCCTCCAGGTAGGGGAAGGTGAACATATATAACAGGAAGAGATTCTATAGTTATGGAAGGTTCTCATATGATTTAGAACCCTGATTGCACATGGTTCTAGAATCCTGTAGGAAGCCTCCATGAATACACAATAGGCCAACACTATAGATGTTTCTTCTCTAATACAGTGGTACCTTGGGTTACATATGCTTCAGGTTACATACGCTTCAGGTTACAGACTCCACTAACCCAGAAATAGTGCTTCAGGTTAAGAACTTTGCTTCAGGATGAGAACAGAAATTGTGCTCTGACGGCGTGGCAGCAGCAGGAGGCCCCATTAGCTAAAGTGGTGCTTCAGGTTAAGAACAGTTTCAGGTTAAGTACGGACCTCTGGAACGAATTAAGTACTTAACCTGAGGTACCACTGTACATGGAGGATGGAAGGATGCATCAGCACAGTGGTGTGCAGTCTGTAGGCTGGGGGGGGGGCTAGGCTATTCCCCTAAATGTTCCCCTGGTGCCTCCTTCCCAAAGCCCAAGATGTTTCTGCCAAGAATAGGGAACAATGAGGCTCTGTCTGGTCCAAGACTCCTCCCACCACTTTCCCTATGTCCACCCAGCTTTGGTAAGGAGGCAGAAGGGCTGCGGCACCCTGAAAGAGACCTGACACCTTCTTCCCAAAGCCCAGGAAGGTTATGCCTGGCTTAGGGAGGGAGGCACAATGCTCATGCGCACGATGTCAGGATGTCACAATGTCACATGCACATCACTGCACTCACGCACCCCAAAAAAACCATCCTTGCAAGCTGGCACCTCTGGCCCAAACTGTTCCCCTATGAAAATTTTCACTGCACACCACTGCATTGGAGGGAGCAGAGCTACCCCTTTCTCCATGTATTTCTAGGTAAATGAGGAGACAAGCTCAGGTGGCCCTTGTAAAAAGCAGATTGAACGGTAGCAGTCATACTGTTCCTGTAAATGCATGTAGGCAGAGTAGAAGACTTGGGTGTTTGAGAGTAGCCCTTTTCTTTTCTTTTCTATAATATTTTTGGTTGGTTTTACACCATTTTATACATTTTAACTATTTCAAACATTAAAATAAAAGGTTCTTTTGAACCTTCAGACTTCCTTCCCTTCCCTCCCTCCATGAGGTCCATTTTTAAGATTATTATTTTTTTGCACCTTTTGCCATTATCCATCTGTTATATATCCATAATTACCATAGTTAATTCCACATTACAAGTGTCATTCCATCCCTGCCAATGATTTTAACTGTTTACCGTGGTCTTTTAAATAAATTAAGAATTTGCTCCAGTCCTTTAAAAATACATCATATTCCTGGTTTCTGATCTTCCCCACCAGTTTTGCCATCTTTGCACAGTCCATCAGTTTCATCTGTCACTCTTCCTTTGTTGGTACTTTTCCTTCTTTCCATCTCTGGGCTAGTAGCATTCTCACTGCCGTCATTGCACACATAAAAAGTCTTTTATCCTCCCTTGGTATCTCTTCAACTATTATTCCTAACAAAAAGGCTTCTGGTTTTTTTTTTTAACAAAAGTATTTTTAAACATTTTCTTTAATTCATTATATATCATTTCCCAGAAAGCAAGAGTAGCCCTTTTCAGGTGTTTAGTGGATTTGTGTGTGGGGAGAGTGGCAGAACCCCTCCCACCCCATTCCAAGGTCTTTGAATTTCCGAACACATCCATAAGTGTGTATGGCTGTGTCCTAGTATGGGCTCCTTTCACACATTCAGCTGAACATATCAGGGATGGACCAAGCCATTTTGCAGCCTAGGACCCACCCCTTGCCACCTCTTACAAGCCCCTGATATCTTGTGAGACAACTTGGAAGATGTCAGCAAAATCTGGAGACACTTTGGTGGAGCCCTGCTCACTGAAGGCGTGAGTCCAGTATACCTGAAGGAGCATTTCCACCGCCATCGTTCAGCCTGGACACTGAGGTCCAGCTCCGAGGGCCTTCTGGCTGTTCCCTTACTGCGAGAAGTGAGGTTACAGGGAACCAGGCAGAGGGCCTTTTCAGTAGTGGCGCCCACCCTGTGGAATGCCCTCCCATCAGATGTCAAAGAAATAAACAACTACCTGACTTTTAGAAGACATCTGAATGCAGACCTATTTAGGTAAGTTTTTAATGTCTGATGTTTTATTGTATTTTTAATATTTTGTTGGAAGCTGCCCAGAGTGGCTGGGGAAACCCAGCCAGATGGGCAGGGTATAAATAAATTAGTATCAGTACTAGTATTAGTATTATTAGTAGTATTAAGGAGAAGAGGATGACAGAGGACGAGATGGTTGGACAGTATTCTTGAAGCTACTAACATGAGTTTGACCAAACTGTGGGAGGCAGTGGAAGACAGGAGTGCCTGGCGTGCTCTGGTCCATGGGGTCACAAAGAGTCGGACACATTTTGGGGCTAGTAATATTCTAACCTGAGCCCTGAGTTCTCACTGGAAGGACAGATTGTGAAGCTGAGGCTCCAATACTTTGGCCACCTCATGAGAAGAGAAGACTCCCTGGAAAAGACCCTGATGCTGGGAAAGATGGAGGGAACAAGGAGAAGGGGATGACAGAGGACAAGATGGTTGGACAGTATTCTTGAAGCTACTAACATGAGTTTGACCAAACTGTGGGAGGCAGTGGAAGACAGGAGTGCCTGGCGTGCTCTGGTCCATGGGGTCACAAAGAGTCGGACACAACCAAACAACTAAACAACAACAACAAATTATTATATTCTGAAGAGGGATAGGCTTCATGTTGGAAGTTCTGTATTCAAATCCTACCTCCTTAGCACTGAACTGATATACCGTAGTCAATTCCATATCCATAAAATGGGAAGATCTAGCTCATTAGTTGTAACAAGGATAGGTAAATGGCCCTAAAGTGCTTTGGATGGATGGGAGTTTGCTGTCAGGGACTTCAGTGCATGGATGATTTATATGGCTTTTCAAAATCTTTACAATTACTAAAAATATAAGGTGTGAGCCAAGTCAAATTAAGCACTCATTAATTGAAGTATGTGCTTAATTATTCCACTGAAATCTATTGTTTTGAAATCTGCTTAATTTTTGCTGAACTTCACCCCAAACTCATATAAGGCTTATGTGAATACTTTTCTAAATACTGTCAAATAGCCAACATGACCCTTATAATACAGGGCAGGTCAGAACGTGCACAGAGAGAAAATCACATAAACAATCATTGTCACGCCCTCATTCATATTCCAAAAAGCATCTTCCAAATGCATCCATTTTCATCACACTTTGTTTAACATTTGCCTTTCTTAATTTTGATTTTAAATAAAAGACACTAGAGATCTGCACTCTTTAAATTGGTTTCCTGCTCCTAAGTGACATGACATTTCCTATCTTACTTTTGATCACAGTGTCAAAGGAAATGATCCTTAGAAACACCTAATGATTGACATTAGCAGGTCTTTTTTTAACCCCCCAAGGCAAGCTTTGGTTTGCGATGATTGTATTAAAAATATTATGCTTCACTTGGTTCCTTTGATATTCTTAGACTAGATGGCACATCATTCCCTCTGTTATAACGATGTGTTCTGGCTATTAATGAAAAGAAATAGTCAACTCAAACATTCCGTAATGTTTCAGATGAGCTGTTTAGAACCAGAGAGAGGAAGAAGAGAGAACATAAGCTGAAACTTGTCAGTTGTAAGTGTTTGTCTTTTGTTTTTGTTTTTTCGTAGGTGAAACTTTCAGTGGGCTGGAGGTGTATGAATACTATCCCTTTGGTTTTGTAGATTTTTTTGCCTTCTTCCATGATAGTATCATCTCATTAGGCAACTTACCCAACATATTAAGTGTATCCACTTATCCAGTATTGTTGTTGTTGCTTAGTTGTTTAGTCATGTCCGACTCTTCGTGACCCCATGGACCAGAGCACGCCAGGCACTCCTGTCTTCCACTGCCTGGTAGCTTCGAGAACACTGTCCAACCATCTCATCCTCTGTCGTCCCCTTCTCCTTGTGCCCTCCATCTTTCCCAGCATCAGGGTCTTTTTCAGAGAGTCTTCTCTTCTCATGAGGTGGCCAAAGTACTGGATCCTCAGATTCACAATCTGTCCTTCCAGTGAGCAATCAGGGCTGATTTCCTGAAGAATGGAAAGGTTTGATCTTCTTGCAGTCCATGGGACTCTCAAGAGTCTCCTCCAGCACTATAATTCAAAAGCATCAATTCTTCGGCGATCAGCCTTCTTTATGGTCCAGCTCTCACTTCCATACATCACTACTGGGAAAACCATAGCTTTTACTATTCGGACCTTTAGTGGGATGCAATTTTGCAATTCAACTCTGAATCATTGCTGCTTGAAAAAGAGGTGCACATTCTGCAAAATTGCACACAAGAATTTGTATATTACTATTAGGAAACACACACAATAAAATGCTGACAAACATTTGTACCGGTAAATACTGCCCTATCCCCCCAAAAATCTCAAACTGATGTAGAAGTGTAGAAAACTGGCCTTAAGATCGAAAAAACAACAACAATTAAAAACTGAAGGAGACCAAATTTGACAGATATGTCCACCTCTATTTTTTTAATTAAACAAACATTACAAACATAACATACAAAAAAAGCAAAAAACAAACTAATCGTACATTAGATATTTCTAGATCGTTATTACAGAATACATAATTGGATTGTCAAGAATCTAAAATAAACGTGGATTATATAAAAGAAGTAAAAAGAGAGAGACCAAAAGAAAAAGAAAGAGAAAAATGCACGATGACAAAACCGAAAAATTTACAAAACTACTTATTAAACAAAAAGCAATATTTAGTTAATTCAAACTGGTGCCCTGATTTGTCCACCTCTAGAAGGCATAAGGGGACGCAGGTGGCGCTGTGGGCTAAACCACAGAGCCTAGGACTTGCCGATCAGAAGGTTGGTGGTTCAAATCCCCGCGATGGGGTGAGCTCCCGTTGCTCTGTCCCAGCTCCTGCCAACCTAGCAGTTCGAAGTGCAATAGATAAATAGGTAGCACTCCGGCGGGAAGGTAAACGGCGTTTCCGTGTGCTGCTCTGGTTCGCCAGAAGCAGCTTAGTCATGCTGGCCACATGACCCGGAAGCTGTACACCGGCTCCCTTGGCCAATAAAGCGAGATGAGTGACGCAACCCCAGAGTCGGCCACGACTGGACCTAAATGGTCAGGGGTCCCTTTACCTTTACCTAAAAGTCATAAGAGGAGCCTGCTAGATCAGGCCAATTTAGCTCAGCATCATGCTCCCACAGTGGTGAACCAGATGCTGGCAGGAAACCTGCAATCGACAGAAGATAATATCACCAAGGCAACTATCTGTAAACAAACAATAAATGTCCATAAAAACACCAAAAGTCGTTTCTTTCCCAAATAGGTTTTGTTTTAAACAATAGCAAATGTTGTAATTAAGAGTCCACATGTGATATACCAATGGTTCAGTGCTTGGTCATTGTTCCGGTAATCCGACGTTTCGTCACTAAAGAGCTTAGTCATCAAGCTTTGTAGTAAATAATATACAAGAGAGGACAGTATGTAAATGACTTAAAGCAGGGGTATATCTGCCCCTATCTGCATTTTCCATTGGAAAATGCTTCTTCAGTAAATTCTCTCTCACGGGCTTAGTAAATGAATAAATGCTTAAGTCAAGAAAGTACTTAGCATATGAAGTTGAATGTATGTAAATACACCAAAATCTTGAGGGAGAATTTCCTGAAGGAAGAAATTAAATATTGTAGCTTAATCTAAGAAGAAATGTAACATATGGACTTGAATGTTTAGAAATATATCAAAACCGTGAGAGAGAATTTACTGAAGAAGCCCAAGACTCTTCATGGGCGAAACAGGTGACAAAGACTCTCCTCCCTGGAAGAGAGGGGAGTGGTTGTGGGCGGGAGCCCGAGTACCGCCCCTAGCAGGTGGCGTTAGCCCCCTGCCTCCACCTCACCTGGCTGGCGCCCACGCCCCTCTGTAGGCATCCAACCAGGTGCCACAGAGGGGGCGTGTTCAGCAGCCTTTTGCTGCAGCGCCAGCCTCTCCCCGGCCTCATTCTTTGCCGTCGTCTCGTCGCGAGTCACCCACCCTCCACTCCCTTTGAGTTAGGGTTAGGTCATTGGCCTTGCTATGGACCTTAGGTTGGTCGCCCTGGTTGCCCAGGGGGCCTGGTAGGAGTTTTTCCATTTGTCATTAGGCTTTTTGGTTTTTTCGCCTACCTCGTAGCAATCGTCACAACTTTTGTGGTATTGGTGGGTAGGTTAGGCATTGGAATAATGTGGTGTGGTGTGTCGAAGTGCTAGGTGTGGCCATCGCCTATGCCTTCAATTTTTGGGTATTCCGTTAAAGGAATCTGGCGGTCGTGTATTCTGTCCGATGCCTGCTTGGCGGGAGGCAATGGCACGACCCTCAGTGACATCAGGGGTGAGCCTATAGTTGGATTAGCATCAATAGGGCTCCACCTACTGATGAATAAACCCACTTGTTTTAGAGATCCAATGCCTAAGCCAATACCTTTTCACTGCTGTAATCAATAAAGTTGTGGCCTTTCCTTGCCCATTAACCTTATATCACATGTCCTTGTGTATTCATTTCACATTGCGGGGGTCGGGTCCTCGAACCACAAACACTGACACTCTGTCTAACTCTTGTGCGTAACATCGCCGACACTTCGTCTGATCAAACTTACCTTTGTTGATATTTACAGAAGCCTGGCTAAAGGAACTTTAAAGACTGAATTTTCCTTTTGGACACAATTTGAATGAGTTTTCTGTTTGTGGCTTCTGTAGTAGATCTTGTACATAGCTCTCTCAATTTTGGAACATTAATATAACATTTAGAATGTAGAATGGTTTGGTAGTGTTTTGTGTGCCGCTTATGTGCTGCTTACTCTATACTGGTCTACTACGAGAATTGGCAGCATAGGTTCATTTCTTCAGTATTTGTATTTCCCATGGCGTACCAGATGGAGCTGGTAGACAGACACAGACCTGGACACAGAACTAACCTGTGCCTCCATGGACAGCTGTGAGTCCAGAATGATTCCCAGGCTGCACACCTGGTCCTTCAGGGCACAGTTACCCCATTCAGGACCAGGGATTACCCCACACCCGCCCGTCCCCTGTCCCCCAAAAACAGTACTTCTGTCATGTCAGGATTCAACCTCAATCAGAAATGGAAGGCTTTAATTACGATGGGGGGGGGGACATAAATGAGCTGCTCAACAGTAAAAACGTAAGGGGGAAAAGGATTAATTACTATGCAGGGGGCTCAAATTAGCTTTGCAACAGTGAAAACGGAAGCTCAGGAGCATGTTCAGCTTCCGAGGCAAAGTTCAAAAACTGGAACACTTACTTCCTTGAGTTCCGAGTTGTTTGAGAACTAAGCTGTTCGAAAACCGAGGTACCAGTGTATATCACAATGTTTAGCTGGTGATATATTGAGATTTTGAAAACTATAGATCACCCAGCCCTAGTCTACTTTCCTTCCTTTCCCTGGTATTGCTTCTTTTCTGCCTGTTTGCTAAGACACTAAACAAGAATCATGGGATACAGGCCGGCATTCTCTGCTTATAGGTCTTGGTGGGAAGATAGACTCAATGTGGTAAATGTTACTGCAGAGGTCTATCCCAAAATAAACAAAAATTGGGCTAAGGGACCCTAAGGAGGCTTTCTGGCTCTTTTAAAGGCTCTCCAAACTCAGTGTTTGGAACCACAACTATTCCCTAACAGCTCCCCAACCCACAAGCATTTAGTTTCTTTATACTTCCTTTGCAAGCTAAACACGCTATAAATA
Organism: Podarcis cretensis; assembly: GCF_951804945.1. NCBI lineage: Eukaryota > Metazoa > Chordata > Lepidosauria > Squamata > Lacertidae > Podarcis > Podarcis cretensis. Next base: position 64,568,356 of record NC_137179.1, read on the forward strand.
GTCATTCACTTCAGTCTGGTTGAAACACTTTTATCCCTATATTTTAGTTTGTAAACATTTGCTAATGACACATTAAAGCTCCTGCACTCATTAAAATAAAATAAAAAAAATTCCGCACACAAACACAGAGTGGGAATGCATGCAATTTTAAATATTACATTATGCCATTACTATTTTAAAAGCCAGGGCCCAATTAGCTGTACAGTTAACAGCTGTCTTTGAAAGGGGGAAATGACATTCGCCAAGTCTAGAGAATTCCCAAGTGCTTTTCGCTTCCAATGTTCCTTAGAAGAGGGCATCAATAGTTAAATACTGAAAGTAGTGACAAGAGATTTGGTGGGGGGGGGGCTGTTTCCTGGTGAAGAAGAAGAAAAATCTCAGAGGAAGCTTTGTGTTGCGTGGGTAGCTTAAAAAGAACAAACGAAAAACCACCCACCTGAATTTTAAGCGGCTGAAGGCTATGCGTTAGTCAACGGAAAGACACACACAAATAGGTATAAAAGGTTTGCGCATGTGACAGGATCTTAAGGGGTTTTTAAAGGAAATCCTTTAAAACAAAAATGTTTTGTTATCCTTTATCCTGGCAAAAGGACGAGGCTAAACGAAAGTGCATAAAGCATCCTTGTTTTGTTTCCAGTTCTTCTTTACCCCCCTCCACCATGTAATCTAAATGTTGCTGACTTCACCAAAAAAGAGAAATGTTCTCTCCAGAGATTCCCTCAGCTGTATGTATCTTAGATTAGGATGATGGATTGTGATTTATTGTATACTAAACAGGCCTTCCCAAGTGCTGCTGTGTTTCTTCAAAGGTTAAACAGCATTCAATATGGGCTCCAGTGGAAATGTTTACAGTGGAAGGGAAAAAGGAAACCTGCGCTGCCATCCATTTTCTGTCAAGTTGGAGCAAGCCTTAAAGCATCAAGACAGCAGTTTGGGGAATGTGGTCCCACAAGCTGGATAACAAAGCGCAGATGTGAATTGATATTCTGAACAGGTTTCATAAAGCTTCTCCCACTACCCTAAAACTGCTGTTGTTAAAGGAAAATGGAATTTATTATATATATATATATATATATATATATATATATATATATATATATATATATAAAATTGATAAGGCTAATATTGGCTGTGTTTCGCATCATAACACTTGACATTCGCTTTGTATCTAGCTTTCATTTTAACAGGAAACAATGATCCATTAAAATAGATGACCACCCAGGAATGCTGAACTGCGTTTTACTTTCTGGCCAGTGAGATAATTTATTAGCAGTGTTTCTGCGATTCCATCGTTTTGTTTATTTCAGGTAGAGGGATGAAGGAGAACAAGGGACCAGAGACAGATGGATGGAGAGATGACAGTGTCACTCAAATGATTTCTATCAAATGAAACAGTGACAGTATCTAGAGGAAAAGAGATTTGCTAGTACAATTGTCATAACAGTTTCAACCTGTCTAACTTTTACTTGACTGGTGCCATCTGCAGATTCCCTTATGTATTATTTTTTGGGGTAAAAATCTTTTTGACACAGTTGACATAGCATGTCCTTAGAGATTTGCCAAATGCTAAAAAAAAAAGCCAAGGAGAATCATCCCCTTCATGAATTTTAATGCATAGAACATAGGTCTGTGACCTTACTGGGGTGACCTGGTTAGTGTTAAGGTTTAATTGTCTTTTACTTGTGTGTGTGTGTGTGTGTGTGTGTTGGTGATTTGTTTAAATGTTCAGTTCATTTATATCAATGTGTTTCTCACCAAGTAAAATGCTTAAACAACAGTGCTGGTATTTTGAGATGATTGGAACTGTAAATACAGTGTAATATATATAAGCAGGCATTCAGACCATTGCATCCAAACGATACACCTAATTGTTTCCTGATATCAAATTGCTTGTAAAGGATGTTAGAATTCCTGCTCCGTGATTGTAGTCATAGGATTGTTGTCTATCACATGACGGTATAAGTTTTGACTCCACAAAGTGGGAAGTGACGGAGACAGGATGGATGTTTGTGTTACTGTGTTCCGTGAAGTGGGACTATCGTCCTTTGTTCTTTCTCTCTTTGCTGTCTGGTGCTAGAGAGAGAGGGAGCCATGTTGCAGCGCTCCATGTGTGTTTATATGTAAATAAAGCAGTTTAGCCAAAATGCTGAGTTGCTGAGGTCTGTTATGCATGATGCGCAAACTCTGCGGATCCCTAAGTGTGCCGGTGTTGGTTGGCATCAGTCGCTGTGATGTTCGGGCTGAAGAAAGCTTTTGAAGCTCCAGAACAATTGACCAGGAGGGAGAGAACATGCCAGCTGGGCATGTGTCTCTACCAGGATCCTACTTGAGTGTAGGCTGAGCTCCTGACAAAGCATTCCCAAGTTAAAAAGCAGGCTTCTTGAAAAGAAAATCTGAGCGAAAGGCAGGGACTCATACATGCTCAGATGGCATATCCCCTTAGACCAGGGGTAGGCAACCTAAGGCCCGGGGGCCAGATGTGGCCCAATTGCCTTCTCAAACTGGCCCCCGGACGGTCAAGGAATCAGTGTGTTTTTACATGAGTAGAATGTGTCCTTTTATTTAAAATGCATTTCTGGGGTATTTGTGGGGCATAGGAATTCATTCAGTTTTCCCCTTCAAAATATAGTCCGGCCCACCGCATGGTCCGAGGGACGGTGGACCGCCCATGGCTGAAAAAGCTTGCTGACCCCTGCCTTGGACAAACCTTTGTGCCCCATCTGAAAACTGCTGGTTCAAACCATGAAAAATCCTAACCCTCTGATCTCTGACACTGGAAGAGGTTAAGATAAGGCAGAGATGACCTTCCGTTGGCCCTCAGCAGGTGTCACCACTGCTGTATACGACAGCGTAGGAAACACCGCCATTTCTTCCACCTGCAGAAATGAGGTGTTGTGGGGTAGGGAAAAACTCTCTCCATATTAGATTCACTAGTTCCAGAATGCTATGAATCCAACAAGGGGTTATATGCTTTTAAACTGCAGCAGCTTGGAGTTGGCATAGCAAAACACACAAGTGCCTTCTGCCTTGACCAATGTCATGGACAAGGCCCGGGATAAGGTGACTACCCCATTGCTCTGTCCTACCCCACTGCTCCCTAGCCAGGGTTAGAACTGCTCTGTTAGAGCTGTTTGTGGAATCTTGGTAGGTGCTTTCCGAAACAAAAAAGACAACTATAGAAATAAATCTGGTGTGCGTTCAGAATGCGTGAGTCTCTGCTTCTGGAATGCTGCCAGAGATTTATAACACACCCTATCCTGTAGTTTCAGGAAAGCTAACAGTGTGTAGACATAAAAACAAGGTGAATTCTTCTTCTGAAGAGAACAGGGTGATTACAGACTACCATTTATCAAGTGGTAACTTATCACAGCGTGATAACTGGTTGTCTGCTCTTCTGGAGTGATAATGGTCTCCTTACCGCTTGGCAGGACAATAACCTGGATTTCTGGGTGTCCTTTCGTTCTTTTCAAGTTGCATTTGAGCTATTTATCTCTGAGCAAGTTCTGTATGGCTGGGGGAGCATTTAAATGACCTGCACATGGGTCTTCATGTGGCTCTATATTATGTGGCCTGGAAAAATGTCTATAAAGGCTGCGCTTTTTTCTGGGAGTACTCGGGTACACAGAACCAGCAGCACTTTTTTCTAGAAAAGTGGGGAAAGTGGGCACTTATTGTAACAACTTCATGGTGAGTACCAGGACCTTTTTTTCTAGAAGAAAAGCAGTGTCTAAAGGGCATTCCGCATTGTATTCATGTTGTGCTTTTGTTTTTTAAAAAATCTACTCCACCTTACCCTCTGGAGAGATTCAAGTTGGCTTACAATGACCGCTCCCCACATTAAATGGGGGGCGCCCTTTGCGTGGTCGCGCGCAGCCCCTGGACCCTATGCAGCAACATTAGCACAGACTTGGCTTCACCTTCACCCAAGTGGGAGACCTGGAGGTCTCCGCCTACCTTAGTCAGTTGCCCAGTCCCGCCTGGGGAAGCGTTGCCAAGGTAATCAGGCCAGGTAGGGGGAGGGACTACCTGCCCACACAATAGAGGAAGGATCTTACCTGGGAATCCTCAGTTGGCTCCAGAGCTTCTCCCACCCTACCCACACTCAATTAAGACTTCTTTTGCAGGTTAACATTTTCTCCACAGGTACGCGGGCGCTGCTACGTCAAGGTCACTGTTGAAGGGCCAGAAAGGAATTCCCCTGCATTGGCAAGTTTGCCTTTCCCGTAACAAAATGTCACAACTTTGGCGGTATCAGGCCTTGGGTAGAATCCTTTAGTCTATCTTCCCTGAATGGGGGGTGGGCATGCAGCGGTGACCCATGCCCCCTCCTCTTTGCGGTGGCAATACCAGGGTTTCCCGTTAAAGGGGTTGTTTTGAGGGGAGGCATTGGCCATACGCCGAGAGGTTGTCCTTGCTCTCCCCTGCGGTGGTGGCGTAATGGGGGCGGGCTCTCTCTGCTTGAACATATGTTCTCCAGAGCCAGCCCATCCCCCCCACTGGATAACCCTGATGTTCCCCAGATCCCCAGTGGGGGACTGGGAGGGATAAACGCCCAATGCCTGAGCCAAGGTCTACCCACATCTGAAATATAATAAAGTTGTGGCCAATTTTAATCCCATAGCACGTCTTGAGTCGTTATTCCACACGGGGGGCCGCCCAGGGTTTGGGGGACTCTGCCTTTCCCCCCCTCCCAGTGGGTTAAAAGAAGAAGAAGATTTATTGGAAGGTTGAGGGGGTTTTGGCAGGGAGGGCAGATAAACTGTTAACCCACCACACACACTGCTAACAGACACCCAAAGGCCTGCCACCAACCATTAATCTGGCTTCACTTGCTACCATTTGAAAACAGTCACTATGAAATCCTCATTTGCTGCCTCCAATTTGTCGTAGAGAAAAATGCTAGGTTTCACCACTGGGATTTTAATCTAAAAATATGCAACAAATGTTAAACAGACTCGGTTTGGATTTTAAAAAAAATGTCATGGCTATTTATTTTGAAATCATCTAAGTAAAAGCTTTTCTTCTTCTTCCCCAAACTGGCATTTTAAAACATGATTTGTTAAAAGAGTAGGAAATGCTTGTTCGGATCATTGATAACTCCAAAACACATTTGCTAAAAACTGAAAGGAAATGGCTATTACCCCCAACTTTGTACCTGATGGATTACACAAACTCTTGAATCAAGGAAGCAAATACATTTGTCTCTATCACCTGTTCTTCAATGGTACCTCAATCTATCATGAAAATCTGCTGTGTGATGTATTTAAAGCAGCATGTTTTAATATTTATCACTTTTTGTCATTGGGGATCTCGGCAATGTTGTTCTTTCCTTCGGTAGCTCCTTTAATTGACTTTTGGCTGGCTTTAAAAAGAAAGAAAAAGGAATAGAAACTTAAACAAATGGTCACCTAAGGATTTAACAAAAACTAAAATATGGGAAATAATAGATTGTGTGATACTGAATTGCATGTTCTAAGTGGTTTGTGCATGTCTGTGCGCATGTGCCTCTGCAGTACTATGCAAAATCAGAAGCTACTTGTACTCACTTCAATTAGCACATAGTTCAGCAGTACTAAAAGCTTTCATATTTGCTCTGCAGGAGTATAAGTATGTTTGCTGTTATGGAACATTTGCCTAATTGAGCAACTTTCAAGCACAATCCAAAATGAAAAAAATGAAAATAAAAATCAAGCAAAGTACAATGCCATTCATCAACATGGCCTTGGTCATATCTAAACTATACATGGTGTTATAGGGTTTTTTTCTGGGGGTGTCCCCCTGAACCCTAGACATTAATGAATGGTGAGATTGTGATTATAGTGGTACCTTGGTTCTCAGATGCCTTGGTACTCAAACAATTTGGAACCCAAACACTGCAAACCCGGAAGTAAGTCTTCCGGTTTGCGAACTTTTTATGGAAGCTGAATGTGCTCCGTTTTGAGTGTCATGCTTCTGATTTGAGTGTTACGCTGAGGTCTGTCTGTTTTCGCTATTTATTTTGCGTTTTTGTGGCTTTTTTGTTTGTTTACATAAAAAAGCCACAAAAACGCAAAATAAATAGCAAAAACAGACAGACCTCAGCGTAACACTCAAATCAGAAGCATAACACTCAAAACAGCTGAACTGGGAACCCAGTTCAGCTACTGATTGATTGATTGATTGATTGATTGGTGTGACTTCAGTTCATTGTTTATTACTTTCATTTTATGGATCAATGGACTCGTTAGATAGTAAAATTCATGTTAAATTGCTGTTTTAGGGGTTGTTTTTAAAAGTCTGGAACGGATTAATCCATTTTGCATCACTTTCTATCGGAAAGCGTGCCTTGGTTTTGGAATGCTTTGGTTTTGGAACAGACTTCCGGAACTGATTAAGTTTGAGAACCAAGGTACCACTATATTCAGGGTAGACAGGGAGAAATACAAGCTGCAGAGGAATTCTTGAGTAGCCTGGCCAAGCTAGAGCCATTAAGGGAACAACAGAAGGCCATTGAGGGCCATTGCCAATGCAAGAGGGCTCCTCCCCCTCCCTGGCCTCAGGTGTGAACAGAGACAGGGGCTTGAAAAGTTGCTAAGGTGATGTGTGTTTGAGGGGCAAGGTGCTTGTATGGCTGGTTCCAGCAGGGAGCATTGAGAAGTTTTGTCTATTCTTTTTGACAATGTTCATTTTGTTATGGTCATTGATCTTAGCCCTGATTAGACCAAATATGCAATAGGGGGTCTGTGATGAAAAAGTTGGTTTTGCTGGACTGGTTGGATCAAATAGTGTTTCTTTTTTTCTTTCATTTCCTCCCAGCAAATGGTTAGTGAATGGAAGCCTCTGAATAGCTGTGGTTCCAGGAGGGAGAGTTTAAAAGGAGAGGTTTTGAGAGACAGAGAAAGGTAGTGTGAGGGAGAGGGTTGGAATAGAGGTTGGAGAGGTCATGAGATAAGTAGGGAGACAGGTTAGGAGACAGGTTGAGGTAGAAAGAGTGAATGTGAGGAAGAGTTGGTTCTGGGGGGAAACAACTTCCACTCTGAGTGTATTGTGAAGGACAAAGTGTGGTGTCCAGTAAGAGGAATAGACCAGAATTTTACTGGGAGGCAGAGGTTGAGCCAGGAGAAGTAGGAGCTGGAAAGGAACAGCCTACCTAAGACTCAAATCTAGTCTGGAGGGGAGAGAATCTTCTAAGAAAAAGAAAAACTCCCAAACCCAGTGAAAGGAGAGTGTGTGTGGAGACCCCTTGGGTCTATTGCTTAAGGTATCTCAGGAGCTGGATTGTTAAAGGGGGTGGATTACTGAAAGAAAGTATCACCGTACGAAGGAATCATAACGCAAAAAACAACTGAGAGCAAATTAAAGTGAAATCACACTGTATTCCTCAAGTAACCTAAATTTAGTCCAGTTGTAGGACTTGCCGATCGCATGGTCGGCGGTTCGAATCCCCGTGACGGGGCTCGCTCCCGTTGCTCGGTCCCAGCGCCTGCCAACCTAGCAGTTCGAAAGCACCCCCGGGTGCAAGTAGATAAATAGGGACTGCTTTATAGCGGGAAGGTAAACGGTGTTCTGTGTGCTGCTCTGGTGCCGGTTCGCCGGAGCAGCTTCGTCACGCTGGCCACGTGACCCGGAAGCGTCTGCGGACAGCGCTGGCTCCCAGCCTCTAGAGTGAGATGAGCGCACAACCCTAGAGTCTGTCAAAACTGGCCCGTACGGGCAGGGGTACCTTTACCTTTACCTATTAAATACTATCTTGCCTTAAATAAATCTTCATTGTTTATTTGAAGAAAATCTGTCTGAGACTCCAACTGTTATGTATTAAGATTAGTAGCAGTTCTCACTCAGGGCCACCAGTATGTAAATGAAGGATTGAAAACTCCTGATTGGTTAGCTAATTGTGAGTTGTTACTGTTTCAAGTTACTTAGTATTATATAAAGCAGCGAGCTAGGTTGCAGTCAGTCTTATTCCAGGAGCAGTTCTAACTGCTGCAATAAAGAGCTGTGAATCCAACAGAGCTCTGTCATTTGTCCATCTTTTCCACTATTCAACACCAACTTACTAAAGATCCCCTCACAAAGGTCCCCCGCAGGATACTCTGGGCTAAAAGTTTAAGGGAAAGGTAAAGAGACCTTCGGTTAAAGGATTGCTCAGTGAAGTGGGGGCAATTTAGCTAAGTGAGAGAGGGCCCAGCGACATGAGAGGAAAAATTGCCATCACACCCGTCATCGCAATGGTCATTCTGACTTCCTTTTGTGCAGCGGGGGGGGGGGGGGGGAGGGAGGGAATAAAAAGCATTGGGACACAGAGGTGTGGGTAAGCCCTAATAAGTATAAATCTCCAACGTTTTTAACCGGAAGCATCCTTGGTAGGCCGCATTTTAGAATGCGTAAGTAGCTGGAGGGAGTGACTAATGAATCTTTTCCATGCCAGACGTGTTTCTGCCTAAAACCACAGACACAGCCGGAATTCCGTGGTATATGCGGCCACAGTGGACTTGCCCTGTTTCAACCGCCTGATTGCCCAGTTGGCTTGACTCCCCTTCTGGGGGTTGCCGAATGCGGCCTCCAAATGATTGCAAAACCCCATATAGTCTATCAGCAAGGGGGAGTCTTGCCTGAGCAGCGGCAACGCCCATTTGGCCGCCTGGTCCTTTAACAAACTAATCAAGAAGTGTACCTTGGTGCGGTCGTCAGGGAAGTTCTGGGCTCGCCCCTGAATATACAACTTGGCCTGGGCAAGGAACATGGGGAAGCTGGCCGGGTCCCCATCAAATCTCTCTGGCAAAGCCACTGGGTACTTGCCAGGAGCCGGGGCATTGGCCCCAGGAGCTGGTAGGGCGTCCAACCACTTCTGAAGTGCCGTGACCACATCGCTGAGCTGCTGCACGGTGTGAGTCAAGGCCTGGTTCTCCTGGGCCAATGCCACCAGGGCAGCTGCTTGATCGGCCATGGCTTCTGGCTCTTCCCGAACGCACCCCAACGAAGGGGGAGTGCGGGTGTGGTGGGAGCAAACTGTGCTGATCCCGGGGGGAAGGTTACCGTTGGCGTAGTCAAAGTCCGGTCCTGGGTCACTAGCCTGAAATCAGTCCACAAGGAGCAGGGCGAGGTCCGAAGCAGGAAGCCGGGCGGGGACAGGACCACTGGAGAGTCAGGTCTGGGTCCGGGCAGGAACAGGTACTCAACAACGAAGTTGCTCCCACACCCTGGAAGGGGGCCGACTGGCCTTTATCTGTTCTGAGGCCAGGGGCAGTCCCGGCCCCTAGGAAACCAGCCTCTCTTGGCCTTAAGGCAAGCACTCTTCCTGGGAGAAACCAGTTCCCTTCGCCTCTCTGCCCTGAGCCTCTGCAGTTCCGGAGAGGCTAAAGGGTTACTGGGCCCAGGGGGAGACTCACCTGCAGGCACTGAGTCCTCAGCCACCTCTGGAGCCAGAGTGGGATCACCTGGTGCCTGCTCCTGAGGATCCGGCACAGGTGCAGGTGCTTCAGAATCAAGGCCCTGCCCCAGTTCAGCCGGCCCTGGAGGCGGGGACTCCTGTGCAGGTTGGGATTCCTCTGGTTCAGCCTCTGAATCGGAATCCCAGGCCATCACACCCAGGGTCACAATTTCATCAAAAATCTGACTTTTGGCAATTCACTCAAAAATGGTGCCAAATGGTTGCAAATGCTCCCCTTAGAGGTTTGGTGGTCAAAACAGAAGGCTTTTTATCACAGGACAAGAAATCAGCCCTCGACAACTTAACCGGAAGAAAAAGATTTTTTTGAAAAAAATTCTTAAGCCCCGGGGTCACAATTTCATAAAAAATCTGACTTTCGGCAATTCACTCAAAAATGATGCCAAACGGTTGCAAATGCTCCCCTTAAAAGTTTGGCGGTCGAAAGAGAAGGCTTTTTATCACAGGACAAGAAATCAGCCCTCAACAACTTAACCGGCAGAAAAAGATTTTTTTGACAAAATCCCTAAGCCCCAGGGTCACAATTTCATAAAAAATCTGACGTGCTCCAATTCACTCAAAAATGGTGCCAAGCGGTTGCAAATGCTCCCCTTAGAGGTTTGGCGGTCGAAACACAAGGCTTTTGATCACAGGACAAGAAATCAGCCCTCGACAACTTAACCGACAGAGAAATATTTTTTTGAAAAAATCCCTAAGCCCCAGAGTCACAATTTCATCAAAAATCTGACTTTCGGCAACTCACTCAAAAATGGTGCCAAACGGTTGCAAATGCTCTCCTGAAAGGTTTGACGGTCGAAACAGTAGGCTTTTTATCACAGGAAATGAAATAAGCCCGGCACAACTTAACCGGCAGAAAAAGATTTTTTGAAAAAAATCCGAAAGCCCCGGGTTCCCAATTTCATCAAAAATCTGACGATCTCCAATTCACTCAAAAATGGTGCCGAACGGCTGCAAATGCTCTCCTGAAAGGTTTGGCGGTCAAAACCGAAGGCTTTTTATCACAGGACAAGAAATCAGCCCTCGACAACTTAACCGGCAGAAAATTATTTTTGTGAAAAAATCCCTAAGCCCCGGGGTCACAATTTCATCAAAAATCTGACTTTTGGCAATTCACTCAAAAATGGTGCCAAACGGTTGCAAATGCTCTCCTGAAAGGTTTGGCGGTCAAAACAGAAGGCATTTTATCTCAGGAAAAGAAATCAGCCCTCGACAACTTAACTGGCAGAAAATGATTTTTTTGAAAAAATCCCTAAGCCCCGGGGGTCACAATTTCATCAAAAATCTGACTTTTGGCAATTCACTCAAAAATGGTGCCAAACGGTTGCAAATGCTCTCCTGAAAGGTTTGACAGTCGAAACAGAAGGCTTTTTATTACAGGACAAGAAATCAGTCCTCGACAACTTAACCGGCAGAAAAATATTTTTTTGAAAAAATCCCTAAGCCCTGGGGTCACAATTTCATCAAAAATATGACTTTTGGCAATTCACTCAAAAATGGTGCCAAACGGTTGCAAATGCTCTCCTGAAAGGTTTGGCGGTCGAAACAGAAGGCTTTTTATCTCAGGAAAAGAAATCAGCCCTCGAGAACTTAACTGGCAGAAAATGATTTTTTTGAAAAAATCCCTAAGCCCCGGGGTCACAATTTCATCAAAAATCTGACTTTTGGCAATTCACTCAAAAATGGTGCCAAACGGTTGCAAATGCTCCCCTGAAGGGTTTGCCTTTCGAAACATAAGACTTTTTATCACAGGAAAAAAAAATCAGTCCTCGACAACTTAACCGGCAGAAAAATATTTTTTTGACCTAAGGGTTGCTAAAGAACCATTAAACAAGGATGCAGGGATGGGGAGGTATGGGGAAGTCAAAGAAAGAAGGGTATGAACTGATGAGCTTGAAGTTGTACTGTTTTATATTGTTCTTTATTATTTGTATGGAAAATTAATAAAAATTATTATAAAAAAAAAAGAAAAATATTTTTTTGAAAAAATCCCTAAGCCATTTCATCAAAAATCTGACTTTCGGCAATTCACTCAAAAATGGTGCCAGACGGTTGCAAATGATCCCCTGTAAGGTTTGGCGGTCGAAACAGAAGACTTTTTATCACAGGAAATGAGATCAGTCCTCGACAACTTAACCGGCAGAAAAATATTTTTTTGAAAAAATCCCTAAGCCATTTCATCAAAAATTTGACTTTTGGCAATTCACTCCAAAATTGTGCCAAACGGTTGCAAATGCTCCCCTGTAAGGTTTGGCGGTCGAAACAGAAGACTTTTTATCACAGGAAAAGAAATCAGTCCTCGACAACTTAACCGGCAGAAAAATATTTTTTTGAAAAAATCCCTAAGCCATTTCATCAAAAATCTGACTTTCGGCAATTCACTCAAAAATGGTGCCAGACGGTTGCAAATGATCCCCTGTAAGGTTTGGCGGTCGAAACAGAAGACTTTTTATCACAGGAAATGAGATCAGTCCTCGACAACTTAACCGGCAGAAAAAAAATTTTTTTGAAAAAATCCCTAAGCCCCGGGGTCACAAATACATCAAAAATCTGACTTTCGGCAATTCACTCAAAAATTGTGCCAAACGGTTGCCAATGCTCTCCTGAAAGGTTTGGCGGTCGAAACAGAAGGCTTTTTAACACAGGACAAGAAATCAGCCCTCGAAAACATAACCACCCAAAAAAAATTTATTTTGAAAAAATCCCTAAGCCCCGGGGTGACAATTTCATCAAAAATCTGATTTTTGGCAATTCACTCAAAAATGGTGCCAAACTGTTGCAAATGCTCCCCTTAAGTGTTTGCCGGTCGAAACATAAGACTTTTTATCACAGGACAAGAAATCAGCCCTTGACTATTTAACCGGCAGAAAATTATTTTTTTGAAAAAATCCCTATGCCCCGGGGTCACAATTTCATCAAAAATCTGACTTTTGGCAATTCACTCAAAAATGGTGCCAAACGGTTGCAAATGCTCTCCTGAAAGGTTTGGCGGTCGAAACAGAAGGCTTTTAATCACAGGACAAGAAATCAGTCCTCGACAACTTAACCGGCAGAAAATTATTTTTTTGAAAAAATCCCTAGGCTCACAATTTCATCAAAAATCTGACTTTTGGCAATTCACTCAAAAATGGTGCCAAACGGTTGCAAATGCTCCCCTGAAAGGTTTTGGCGTCGAAACAGAAGGCTTTTTATCATAGGAAAAGAAATCAGCCCTCGACAACTTAACCGGCTGAAAATTGTTTTTTTGAAAAAATCCCTAAGCCCCGGGGTCACAATTTCATCAAAAATCTGACTTTCGGAAATTCACTCAAAAATGATGCCAAACGGTTGCAAATGCTCCCCAGTAAGGTTTGGGCGTCGAAACAGAAGGCTTTTTATCACAGGAAAAGAAATCAGCCCTCGACAACTTAACCGGCTGAAAATTATTTTTTTGAAAAAATCCCTAAGCCCCGGGGTCACAATTTCATCAAAAATCTGACTTTCGGAAATTCACTCAAAAATGGTGCCAAACGGTTGCAAATGCTCCCCTGTAAGGTTTCGCGGTCGAAACAGAAGGCTTTTTATCACAGGACAATAAATCAGTCCTCGACAACATAACCGGCAGAAAATTATTTTTTTGCAAAAATCCCTAAGCCCCGGGGTCATAATTTCATCAAAAATCTGACTTTTGGCAATTCACTCAAAAATGGTGCCAAACGGTTGCAAATGCTACCTTAAGATGTTTGGTGGTCGAAACAGAATGCTTTTTACCACAGGACAAGAAATCAGACCTTGAAAACTTAACCGGCAGAAAAAAAATTTTTTTGAAAACTTCCCTAAGCCCCGGGGTCACAAATTCATCAAAAATCTGCCTTTCGGCAATTCACTCAAAAATGGTGCCAATGTGTTACAAATGCTCCCCTGAAAGGTTTGGCGGTCGAAAGAGAATGCTTTTCATCAAAGGACAAGAAATCAGCCCATGACAACTTAACAAGCAGGAAAAGATTTTTTTGAAAAAATCCGTTAACCCCCGTTGTCACAATTTCATCAAAAATCTGACTTTCGGCAATTCATTAAAAAAAATGGTGCCAAAAGGTTGCAAATGCTCCCCTGAAAGTTTTGGCCATCGAAACAGAAGGATTTTTATCACAGGACAAGAAATCAGTCCTCGACAACTTAACTGGCAGAAAATGATTTTTTTGAAAAAATCCCTAAGCCCCGGGATCACAATTTCATCAAAAATCTGACTTTTGGCAATTCACTCAAAAATGGTGCCAAACGGTTGCAAATGCTCCCCTGAAGGGTTTGCCTTTCGAAACATAAGACTTTTTATCACAGGAAAAAAAATCAGTCCTCGACAACTTAACCGGCAGAAAAATATTTTTTTGAAAAAATCCCTAAGCCATTTCATCAAAAATCTGACTTTCGGCAATTCACTCAAAAATGGTGCCAGACGATTGCATATGATCCCCTGTAAGGTTTGGCGGTCGAAACAGAAGACTTTTTATCACAGGAAATGAGATCAGTCCTCGACAACTTAACCGGCAGAAAAAAAATTTTTTTGAAAAAATCCCTAAGCCCCGGGGTCACAATTTCATCAAAAGTCTGACTTTCGGCAATTCACTCAAAAATTGTGCCAAACGGTTGCCAATGCTCTCCTGAAAGGTTTGGCGGTCGAAACAGAAGGCTTTTTATCACAGGACAAGAAATCAGCCCTCGAAAACATAACCACCCAAAAAATTTTTTTTTTGAAAAAATCACAATTTCATCAAAAATCTGATTTTTGGCAATTCACTCAAAAATGGTGCCGAACTGTTGCAAATGCTCCCCTTAAGTGTTAGCCGGTCGAAACATAAGACTTTTTATCACTGGACAAGAAATCAGCCCTAGACTATTTAACCGGCAGAAAATTATTTTTTTGAAAAAATCTCTAAGCCCCGAGGTCACAATTTCATCTAAAATCAGACTTTTGGCAATTCACTCAAAAATGGTGCCAAACGGTTGCAAATGCTCCCCTGAAAGGTTTGGCGGTCGAAACAGAAGGCTTTTTATCACAGGACAAGAAATCAGCCCTCGAAAACTTAACTGGCAGAAAATTTTTTTTTTGAAAAAATCCCTAAACCCCGGGGTCACAATTTCATCAGAAATTTGACTTTTGGCAATTCACTCAAAAATGGTACTAAACGGTTGCAAATGCTCCCCTGAAAGGTTTGGCCGTCGAAACAGAAGGGTTTTTATCACAGGACAAGAAATCAGTCCTGGACAACTTAACCGGCAGAAAATTATTTTTTTGAAAAAATCCCTAAGCCCCGGGGTCACAATTTCATCAAAAATCTGACTTTTGGAAATTCACTCAAAAATGGTGCCAAACGGTTGCAAATGCTCTCCTGAAAGGTTTGACAGTCGAAACAGAAGGCTTTTTATTACAGGACAAGAAATCAGTCCTCGACAACTTAACCGGCAGAAAAATATTTTTTTGAAAAAATCCCTAAGCCCTGGGGTCACAATTTCATCAAAAATATGACTTTTGGCAATTCACTCAAAAATGGTGCCAAACGGTTGCAAATGCTCTCCTGAAAGGTTTGGCGGTCGAAACAGAAGGCTTTTTATCTCAGGAAAAGAAATCAGCCCTCGACAACTTAACTGGCAGAAAATGATTTTTTTGAAAAAATCCCTAAGCCCCGGGGTCACAATTTCATCAAAAATCTGACTTTTGGCAATTCACTCAAAAATGGTGCCAAACGGTTGCAAATGCTCCCCTGAAGGGTTTGCCTTTCGAAACATAAGACTTTTTATCACAGGAAAAAAAATCAGTCCTCGACAACTTAACCGGCAGAAAAATATTTTTTTGACCTAAGGGTTGCTAAAGAACCATTAAACAAGGATGCAGGGATGGGGAGGTATGGGGAAGTCAAAGAAAGAAGGGTATGAACTGATGAGCTTGAAGTTGTACTGTTTTATATTGTTCTTTATTATTTGTATGGAAAATTAATAAAAATTATTATAAAAAAAAAGAAAAATATTTTTTTGAAAAAATCCCTAAGCCATTTCATCAAAAATCTGACTTTCGGCAATTCACTCAAAAATGGTGCCAGACGGTTGCAAATGATCCCCTGTAAGGTTTGGCGGTCGAAACAGAAGACTTTTTATCACAGGAAATGAGATCAGTCCTCGACAACTTAACCGGCAGAAAAATATTTTTTTGAAAAAATCCCTAAGCCATTTCATCAAAAATTTGACTTTTGGCAATTCACTCCAAAATTGTGCCAAACGGTTGCAAATGCTCCCCTGTAAGGTTTGGCGGTCGAAACAGAAGACTTTTTATCACAGGAAAAGAAATCAGTCCTCGACAACTTAACCGGCAGAAAAATATTTTTTTGAAAAAATCCCTAAGCCATTTCATCAAAAATCTGACTTTCGGCAATTCACTCAAAAATGGTGCCAGACGGTTGCAAATGATCCCCTGTAAGGTTTGGCGGTCGAAACAGAAGACTTTTTATCACAGGAAATGAGATCAGTCCTCGACAACTTAACCGGCAGAAAAAAAATTTTTTTGAAAAAATCCCTAAGCCCCGGGGTCACAAATACATCAAAAATCTGACTTTCGGCAATTCACTCAAAAATTGTGCCAAACGGTTGCCAATGCTCTCCTGAAAGGTTTGGCGGTCGAAACAGAAGGCTTTTTAACACAGGACAAGAAATCAGCCCTCGAAAACATAACCACCCAAAAAAAATTTATTTTGAAAAAATCCCTAAGCCCCGGGGTGACAATTTCATCAAAAATCTGATTTTTGGCAATTCACTCAAAAATGGTGCCAAACTGTTGCAAATGCTCCCCTTAAGTGTTTGCCGGTCGAAACATAAGACTTTTTATCACAGGACAAGAAATCAGCCCTTGACTATTTAACCGGCAGAAAATTATTTTTTTGAAAAAATCCCTATGCCCCGGGGTCACAATTTCATCAAAAATCTGACTTTTGGCAATTCACTCAAAAATGGTGCCAAACGGTTGCAAATGCTCTCCTGAAAGGTTTGGCGGTCGAAACAGAAGGCTTTTAATCACAGGACAAGAAATCAGTCCTCGACAACTTAACCGGCAGAAAATTATTTTTTTGAAAAAATCCCTAGGCTCACAATTTCATCAAAAATCTGACTTTTGGCAATTCACTCAAAAATGGTGCCAAACGGTTGCAAATGCTCCCCTGAAAGGTTTTGGCGTCGAAACAGAAGGCTTTTTATCATAGGAAAAGAAATCAGCCCTCGACAACTTAACCGGCTGAAAATTGTTTTTTTGAAAAAATCCCTAAGCCCCGGGGTCACAATTTCATCAAAAATCTGACTTTCGGAAATTCACTCAAAAATGGTGCCAAACGGTTGCAAATGCTACCTTAAGATGTTTGGTGGTCGAAACAGAATGCTTTTTACCACAGGACAAGAAATCAGACCTTGAAAACTTAACCGGCAGAAAAAAAATTTTTTTGAAAACTTCCCTAAGCCCCGGGGTCACAAATTCATCAAAAATCTGCCTTTCGGCAATTCACTCAAAAATGGTGCCAATGTGTTACAAATGCTCCCCTGAAAGGTTTGGCGGTCGAAAGAGAATGCTTTTAATCAAAGGACAAGAAATCAGCCCATGACAACTTAACAAGCAGGAAAAGATTTTTTTGAAAAAATCCGTTAACCCCCGTTGTCACAATTTCATCAAAAATCTGACTTTCGGCAATTCATTAAAAAAAATGGTGCCAAAAGGTTGCAAATGCTCCCCTGAAAGTTTTGGCCATCGAAACAGAAGGATTTTTATCACAGGACAAGAAATCAGTCCTCGACAACTTAACTGGCAGAAAATGATTTTTTTGAAAAAATCCCTAAGCCCCGGGATCACAATTTCATAAAAAATCTGACTTTTGGCAATTCACTCAAAAATGGTGCCAAACGGTTGCAAATGCTCCCCTGAAGGGTTTGCCTTTCGAAACATAAGACTTTTTATCACAGGAAAAAAAATCAGTCCTCGACAACTTAACCGGCAGAAAAATATTTTTTTGAAAAAATCCCTAAGCCATTTCATCAAAAATCTGACTTTCGGCAATTCACTCAAAAATGGTGCCAGACGATTGCATATGATCCCCTGTAAGGTTTGGCGGTCGAAACAGAAGACTTTTTATCACAGGAAATGAGATCAGTCCTCGACAACTTAACCGGCAGAAAAAAAATTTTTTTGAAAAAATCCCTAAGCCCCGGGGTCACAATTTCATCAAAAGTCTGACTTTCGGCAATTCACTCAAAAATTGTGCCAAACGGTTGCCAATGCTCTCCTGAAAGGTTTGGCGGTCGAAACAGAAGGCTTTTTATCACAGGACAAGAAATCAGCCCTCGAAAACATAACCACCCAAAAAAATTTTTTTTTGAAAAAATCACAATTTCATCAAAAATCTGATTTTTGGCAATTCACTCAAAAATGGTGCCGAACTGTTGCAAATGCTCCCCTTAAGTGTTAGCCGGTCGAAACATAAGACTTTTTATCACTGGACAAGAAATCAGCCCTAGACTATTTAACCGGCAGAAAATTATTTTTTTGAAAAAATCTCTAAGCCCCGAGGTCACAATTTCATCTAAAATCAGACTTTTGGCAATTCACTCAAAAATGGTGCCAAACGGTTGCAAATGCTCCCCTGAAAGGTTTGGCGGTCGAAACAGAAGGCTTTTTATCACAGGACAAGAAATCAGCCCTCGAAAACTTAACTGGCAGAAAATTTTTTTTTTGAAAAAATCCCTAAGCCCCGGGGTCACAATTTCATCAGAAATTTGACTTTTGGCAATTCACTCAAAAATGGTACTAAACGGTTGCAAATGCTCCCCTGAAAGGTTTGGCCGTCGAAACAGAAGGGTTTTTATCACAGGACAAGAAATCAGTCCTGGACAACTTAACCGGCAGAAAATTATTTTTTTGAAAAAATCCCTAAGCCCCGGGGTCACAATTTCATCAAAAATCTTAGCGGTCGAAACAGAAGGCTTTTTATCACAGGACAAGAAATCAGCCCTCAGCAACTTAACCAGCAGAATATTTCTTTTTTGAAAAAAATCCCTAAGCCCCGGGGTCACAATTTCAGCAAAAATCTGACTTTTGGCAATTCACTCCAAAATGGTGCCAAACGCTTGCAAATGCTCCCCTGTAAGGTTTGGCCGTCGAAACAGAAGGCTTTTTATCACAGGACAAGAAATCAGCCCTCGACAACTTAACTGGCAGAAAATTATTTTTTTGAAAAAATCCCTAAGCCCCGGGGTCACAAATTCATCAAAAATCTGACTTTCGGCAATTCACTCAAAAATGGTGCCAAACTGTTGCAAATGCTCCCCTGAAAGTTTGGCGGCCGAAAGAGAAGGCTTTTTATCACAGGACAAGAAATGAGCCCTCGACAACTTAACCGGCAGAAAATTATTTTTTTGAAAAAATCCCTAAGCCCCGGGGTCACAATTTCATCAAAAATCTGACTTTTGGAAATTCACTCAAAAATGGTGCCAAACGGTTGCAAATGCTCCCCTGAAAGTTTGGCCATCAAAACAGAAGGCTTTTTATCACAGGACAAGAAATCAGCCCTCGACAACTTAACCGGCAGAAAATTATTTTTTTGAAAAAATGCCTAAGCCCCGGGGTCACAATTTCATCAAAAATCTGACTTTCGGCAACTCACTCAAAAATGGTGCCAAACTGTTGCAAATGCTCCCCTGAAAGTTTGGCGGTCGAAACAGAAGGCTTTTTATCACAGGACAAGAAATCAGCCCTCGACAACTTAACCGGCAGAAAATTATTTTTTTGAAAAAATCCCTAAGCCCCGGGGTCACAATTTCATCAAAAATCTGACTTTCGGCAACTCACTCAAAAATGGTGCCAAACGGTTGCAAATGCTCCCCTGAAAGGTTTGGCGGTCGAAACAGAAGGCTTTTTATCACAGGACAAGAAATCAGCCCTCAAAAACATAACAGCCAGAAAAAATTTATTTTGAAAAATTCCCTAAGCCCCGGGGTCACAATTTCATCAAAAATCTGATTTTTGGCAATTCACTCAAAAATGGTGCCAAAAGGTTGCAAATGCTCCCCTGAAAGGTTTGGCGGCCGAAAGAGAAGGCTTTTTATCACAGGACAAGAAATGAGACCTGGACTATTTAACCGGCAGAAAATTATTTTTTTGAAAAAATCCCTAAGCCCCGGGCTCACAATTTCATCAAAAATCTGACTTTTGGCAATTCACTCAGAAATGGTGCCAAACGGTTGCAAATGCTCCCCTGTAAGGTTTGGCCATCGAAACAGAAGGCTTTTTATCACAGGACAAGAAATGAGCCCTCGACAACTTAACCGGCTGAAAATTGTTTTTTTGAAAAAATCCCTAAGCCCCGGGGTCACAAATTCATCAAAAATCTGCCTTTCGGCAATTCACTCAAAAATGGTGCCAATGTGTTACAAATGCTCCCCTGAAAGGTTTGGCGGTCGAAAGAGAATGCTTTTAATCAAAGGACAAGAAATCAGCCCATGACAACTTAACAAGCAGGAAAAGATTTTTTTGAAAAAATCCGTTAACCCCCGTTGTCACAATTTCATCAAAAATCTGACTTTCGGCAATTCATTAAAAAAAATGGTGCCAAAAGGTTGCAAATGCTCCCCTGAAAGTTTTGGCCATCGAAACAGAAGGATTTTTATCACAGGACAAGAAATCAGTCCTCGACAACTTAACTGGCAGAAAATGATTTTTTTGAAAAAATCCCTAAGCCCCGGGATCACAATTTCATAAAAAATCTGACTTTTGGCAATTCACTCAAAAATGGTGCCAAACGGTTGCAAATGCTCCCCTGAAGGGTTTGCCTTTCGAAACATAAGACTTTTTATCACAGGAAAAAAAATCAGTCCTCGACAACTTAACCGGCAGAAAAATATTTTTTTGAAAAAATCCCTAAGCCATTTCATCAAAAATCTGACTTTCGGCAATTCACTCAAAAATGGTGCCAGACGATTGCATATGATCCCCTGTAAGGTTTGGCGGTCGAAACAGAAGACTTTTTATCACAGGAAATGAGATCAGTCCTCGACAACTTAACCGGCAGAAAAAAAATTTTTTTGAAAAAATCCCTAAGCCCCGGGGTCACAATTTCATCAAAAGTCTGACTTTCGGCAATTCACTCAAAAATTGTGCCAAACGGTTGCCAATGCTCTCCTGAAAGGTTTGGCGGTCGAAACAGAAGGCTTTTTATCACAGGACAAGAAATCAGCCCTCGAAAACATAACCACCCAAAAAAATTTTTTTTTGAAAAAATCACAATTTCATCAAAAATCTGATTTTTGGCAATTCACTCAAAAATGGTGCCGAACTGTTGCAAATGCTCCCCTTAAGTGTTAGCCGGTCGAAACATAAGACTTTTTATCACTGGACAAGAAATCAGCCCTAGACTATTTAACCGGCAGAAAATTATTTTTTTGAAAAAATCTCTAAGCCCCGAGGTCACAATTTCATCTAAAATCAGACTTTTGGCAATTCACTCAAAAATGGTGCCAAACGGTTGCAAATGCTCCCCTGAAAGGTTTGGCGGTCGAAACAGAAGGCTTTTTATCACAGGACAAGAAATCAGCCCTCGAAAACTTAACTGGCAGAAAATTTTTTTTTTGAAAAAATCCCTAAGCCCCGGGGTCACAATTTCATCAGAAATTTGACTTTTGGCAATTCACTCAAAAATGGTACTAAACGGTTGCAAATGCTCCCCTGAAAGGTTTGGCCGTCGAAACAGAAGGGTTTTTATCACAGGACAAGAAATCAGTCCTGGACAACTTAACCGGCAGAAAATTATTTTTTTGAAAAAATCCCTAAGCCCCGGGGTCACAATTTCATCAAAAATCTTAGCGGTCGAAACAGAAGGCTTTTTATCACAGGACAAGAAATCAGCCCTCAGCAACTTAACCAGCAGAATATTTCTTTTTTGAAAAAAATCCCTAAGCCCCGGGGTCACAATTTCAGCAAAAATCTGACTTTTGGCAATTCACTCCAAAATGGTGCCAAACGCTTGCAAATGCTCCCCTGTAAGGTTTGGCCGTCGAAACAGAAGGCTTTTTATCACAGGACAAGAAATCAGCCCTCGACAACTTAACTGGCAGAAAATTATTTTTTTGAAAAAATCCCTAAGCCCCGGGGTCACAAATTCATCAAAAATCTGACTTTCGGCAATTCACTCAAAAATGGTGCCAAACTGTTGCAAATGCTCCCCTGAAAGTTTGGCGGCCGAAAGAGAAGGCTTTTTATCACAGGACAAGAAATGAGCCCTCGACAACTTAACCGGCAGAAAATTATTTTTTTGAAAAAATCCCTAAGCCCCGGGGTCACAATTTCATCAAAAATCTGACTTTTGGAAATTCACTCAAAAATGGTGCCAAACGGTTGCAAATGCTCCCCTGAAAGTTTGGCCATCAAAACAGAAGGCTTTTTATCACAGGACAAGAAATCAGCCCTCGACAACTTAACCGGCAGAAAATTATTTTTTTGAAAAAATGCCTAAGCCCCGGGGTCACAATTTCATCAAAAATCTGACTTTCGGCAACTCACTCAAAAATGGTGCCAAACTGTTGCAAATGCTCCCCTGAAAGTTTGGCGGTCGAAACAGAAGGCTTTTTATCACAGGACAAGAAATCAGCCCTCGACAACTTAACCGGCAGAAAATTATTTTTTTGAAAAAATCCCTAAGCCCCGGGGTCACAATTTCATCAAAAATCTGACTTTCGGCAACTCACTCAAAAATGGTGCCAAACGGTTGCAAATGCTCCCCTGAAAGGTTTGGCGGTCGAAACAGAAGGCTTTTTATCACAGGACAAGAAATCAGCCCTCAAAAACATAACAGCCAGAAAAAATTTATTTTGAAAAATTCCCTAAGCCCCGGGGTCACAATTTCATCAAAAATCTGATTTTTGGCAATTCACTCAAAAATGGTGCCAAAAGGTTGCAAATGCTCCCCTGAAAGGTTTGGCGGCCGAAAGAGAAGGCTTTTTATCACAGGACAAGAAATGAGACCTGGACTATTTAACCGGCAGAAAATTATTTTTTTGAAAAAATCCCTAAGCCCCGGGCTCACAATTTCATCAAAAATCTGACTTTTGGCAATTCACTCAGAAATGGTGCCAAACGGTTGCAAATGCTCCCCTGTAAGGTTTGGCCATCGAAACAGAAGGCTTTTTATCACAGGACAAGAAATGAGCCCTCGACAACTTAACCGGCTGAAAATTGTTTTTTTGAAAAAATCCCTAAGCCCCGGGGTCACAATTTCATCAAAAATCTGACTTTTGGAAATTCACTCAAAAATGGTGCCAAACGGTTGCAAATGCTCCCCTTAAAGTTTGGCCGTCGAAACAGAAGGCTTTTTATCACAGGACAAGAAATCAGCCCTCGACAACTTAACCGGCAGAAAATTATTTTTTTGAAAAAATCCCTAAGCCCCGGGCTCACAATTTCATCAAAAATCTGACTTTTGGCAATTCACTCAAAAATGGTGCCAAACGGTTGCAAATGCTCCCCTGTAAGGTTTGGCCGTCGAAACAGAAGGCTTTTTATCACAGGACAAGAAATCAGCCCTCGACAACTTAACTGGCAGAAAATTATTTTTTTGAAAAAATCCCTAAGCCCCGGGGTCACAAATTCATCAAAAATCTGACTTTCGGCAATTCGCTCAAAAATGGTGCCAAACTGTTGCATATGCTCCCCTGAAAGTTTGGCGGCCGAAAGAGAAGGCTTTTTATCACAGGACAAGAAATGAGCCCTCGACCACTTAACCGGCAGAAAATTATTTTTTTGAAAAAATCCCTAAGCCCCGGGGTCACAAATTCATCAAAAATCTGACTTTCGGCAATTCACTCAAAAATGGTGCCAAACTGTTGCAAATGCTCCCCTGAAAGTTTGGCGGTCGAAACAGAAGGCTTTTTATCACAGGACAAGAAATCAGCCCTCGACAACTTAACCGGCAGAAAATTATTTTTTTGAAAAAATCCCTAAGCCCCGGGGTCACAATTTCATCAAAAATCTGACTTTCGGCAACTCACTCAAAAATGGTGCCAAACGGTTGCAAATGCTCCCCTGAAAGGTTTGGCGTTCGAAACAGAAGGCTTTTTATCACAGGACAAGAAATCAGCCCTCAAAAACATAACAGCCAGAAAAAAATTTATTTTGAAAAATTCCCTAAGCCCCGGGGTCACAATTTCATCAAAAATCTGATTTTTGGCAATTCACTCAAAAATGGTGCCAAAAGGTTGCAAATGCTCCCCTGTAAGGTTTGGCCGTCGAAACAGAAGGCTTTTTATCACAGGAAAAGAAATCAGGCCTCAACAACTTAACCGGCTGAAAATTATTTTTTTGAAAAAATCCCTAAGCCCCGGGGTCACAATTTCATCAAAAATCTGATTTTTGGCAATTCACTCAAAAATGGTGCCAAACGGTTGCAAATGCTCCCCTGAAAGGTTTGGCGGCCGAAAGAGAAGGCTTTTTATCACAGGACAAGAAATGTGCCCTCGACAACTTAACCGGCAGAAAATTATTTTTTTGAAAAAATCCCTAAGCCCCGGGGTCACAATTTCATCAAAAATCTGACTTTCGGCAATTCACTCAAAAATGATGCCAAACGGTTGCAAATGCTCCCCAGTAAGGTTTGGGCGTCGAAACAGAAGGCTTTTTATCACAGGAAAAGAAATCAGCCCTCGACAACTTAACCGGCTGAAAATTATTTTTTTGAAAAAATCCCTAAGCCCCGGGATCACAATTTCATCAAAAATCTGACTTTTGGCAATTCACTCAAAAATGGTGCCAAACGGTTGCAAATGCTCCCCTGAAGGGTTTGCCTTTCGAAACATAAGACTTTTTATCACAGGAAAAAAAATCAGTCCTCGACAACTTAACCGGCAGAAAAATATTTTTTTGACCTAAGGGTTGCTAAAGAACCATTAAACAAGGATGCAGGGATGGGGAGGTATGGGGAAGTCAAAGAAAGAAGGGTATGAACTGATGAGCTTGAAGTTGTACTGTTTTATATTGTTCTTTATTATTTGTATGGAAAATTAATAAAAATTATTATAAAAAAAAAAGAAAATTTTTTTTTGAAAAAATCCCTAAGCCATTTCATCAAAAATCTGACTTTCGGCAATTCACTCAAAAATGGTGCCAGACGGTTGCAAATGATCCCCTGTAAGGTTTGGCGGTCGAAACAGAAGACTTTTTATCACAGGAAATGATATCAGTCCTCGACAATTTAACCGGCAGAAAAATATTTTTTTGAAAAAATCCCTAAGCCATTTCATCAAAAATTTGACTTTTGGCAATTCACTCCAAAATTGTGCCAAACGGTTGCAAATGCTCCCCTGTAAGGTTTGGCGGTCGAAACAGAAGACTTTTTACCACAGGAAAAGAAATCAGTCCTCGACAACTTAACCGGCAGAAAAATATTTTTTTGAAAAAATCCCTAAGCCATTTCATCAAAAATCTGACTTTCGGCAATTCACTCAAAAATGGTGCCAGACGGTTGCAAATGATCCCCTGTAAGGTTTGGCGGTCGAAACAGAAGACTTTTTATCACAGGAAATGAGATCAGTCCTCGACAACTTAACCGGCAGAAAAAAAATTTTTTTGAAAAAATCCCTAAGCCCCGGGGTCACAAATACATCAAAAATCTGACTTTCGGCAATTCACTCAAAAATTGTGCCAAACGGTTGCCAATGCTCTCCTGAAAGGTTTGGCGGTCGAAACAGAAGGCTTTTTATCACAGGACAAGAAATCAGCCCTCGAAAACATAACCACCCAAAAAAAATTTATTTTGAAAAAATCCCTAAGCCCCGGGGTGACAATTTCATCAAAAATCTGATTTTTGGCAATTCACTCAAAAATGGTGCCAAACTGTTGCAAATGCTCCCCTTAAGTGTTTGCCGGTCGAAACATAAGACTTTTTATCACAGGACAAGAAATCAGCCCTTGACTATTTAACCGGCAGAAAATTATTTTTTTGAAAAAATCCCTATGCCCCGGGGTCACAATTTCATCAAAAATCTGACTTTTGGCAATTCACTCAAAAATGGTGCCAAACGGTTGCAAATACTCCCCTGAAAGGTTTGGCGGCCGAAAGAGAAGGCTTTTTATCACAGGACAAGAAATGTGCCCTCGACAACTTACCCGGCAGAAAATTATTTTTTTGAAAAAATCCCTAAGCCCCGGGGTCACAATTTCATCAAAAATCTGACTTTTGGAAATTCCCTCAAAAATGGTGCCAAACGGTTGCAAATGCTCCCCTTAAAGTTTGGCCGTCGAAACAGAAGGCTTTTTATCACAGGAAAAGAAATCAGGCCTCAACAACTTAACCGGCTGAAAATTATTTTTTTGAAAAAATCCCTAAGCCCCGGGGTCACAATTTCATCAAAAATCTGACTTTCGGCAATTCACTCAAAAATGGTGCCAAACGGTTGCAAATGCTCCCCTGTAAGGTTTCGCGGTCGAAACAGAAGGCTTTTTATCACAGGACAAGAAATCAGGCCTCGACAACTTAACCGGCAGAAAATTATTTTTTTGAAAAAATCCCTAAGCCCCGGGGTCACAATTTCATCAAAAATCTGATTTTTGGCAATTCACTCAAAAATGGTGCCAAACGGTTGCAAATGCTCCCCAGTAAGGTTTGGGCGTCGAAACAGAAGGCTTTTTATCACAGGAAAAGAAATCAGCCCTCGACAACTTAACCGGCTGAAAATTATTTTTTGGAAAAAATCCCTAAGCCCCGGGCTCACAATTTCATCAAAAATCTGACTTTTGGCAATTCACTCAAAAATGGTGCCAAACGGTTGCAAATGCTCCCCTGAAAGGTTTTGGCGTCGAAACAGAAGGCTTTTTATCACAGGAAAAGAAATCAGGCCTCAACAACTTAACTGGCTGAAAATTATTTTTTTGAAAAAATCCCTAAGCCCCGGGGTCACAATTTCATCAAAAATCTGACTTTCGGCAATTCACTCAAAAATGATGCCAAACGGTTGCAAATGCTCCCCAGTAAGGTTTGGGCGTCGAAACAGAAGGCTTTTTATCACAGGACAAGAAATCAGGCCTCGACAACATAACCGGCAGAAAATTGTTTTTTTGAAAAAATCCCTAAGCCCCGGGGTCACAATTTCATCAAAAATCTGACTTTTGGCAATTCACTCAAAAATGGTGCCAAACGGTTGCAAATGCTCCCCTGAAAGGTTTTGGCGTCGAAACAGAAGGCTTTTTATCACAGGAAAAGAAATCAGGCCTCGACAACATAACCGGCAGAAAATTATTTTTTTGAAAAAATCCCTAAGCCCCGGGGTCACAATTTCATCAAAAATCTGACTTTTGGCAATTCACTCAAAAATGGTACCAAATGGTTGCAAATGCTCCCCTGAAAGGTTTGGCGGTCGAAACAGAAGGCTTTTTATCACAGGACAAGAAATCAGCCCTCAAAAACATAACAGCCAGAAAAAAAATTTTTTGAAAAATTCCCTAAGCCCCGGGGTCACAATTTCATCAAAAATCTGATTTGTGGCAATTCACTCAAAAATGGTGCCAAAAGGTTGCAAATGCTCCCCTGAAAGGTTTGGCGGCCGAAAGAGAAGGCTTTTTATCACAGGACAAGAAATGAGCCCTCGACTATTTAACCGGCAGAAAATTATTTTTTTGAAAAAATCCCTAAGCCCCGGGCTCACAATTTCATCAAAAATATGACTTTTGGCAATTCACTCAAAAATGGTGCCAAACGGTTGCAAATGCTCCCCTGAAAGGTTTGGCCATCGAAACAGAAGGCTTTTTATCACAGGACAAGAAATCAGCCCTCGACAACTTAACCGGCAGAAAATTATTTTTTTGAAAAAATCCCTAAGCGCCGGGGTCACAATTTCATCAAAAATCTGACTTTTGGCAATTCACTCAAAAATGGTGCCAAACGGTTGCAAATCCTCTCCTGAAAGGTTTGGCGGTTGAAACAGAAGGCTTTTTATCACAGGACATGAAATCAGTCCTCCACAACTTAACCGGCAGAAAAATATTTTTTTGAAAAAATCCCTAAGCCCCGGGATCATAATTTGATCAAAAATCTGACTTTTGGCAATTCACTCAAAAATGGTGCCAAACGGTTGCAAATGCTCCCCTGAAAGGTTTTGGCGTCGAAACAGAAGGCTTTTTATCACAGGAAAAGAAATCAGCCCTCGACAACTTATCCAGCTGAAAATTATTTTTTTGAAAAAATCCCTAAGCCCCGGGGTCACAATTTCATCAAAAATCTGACTTTTGGCAATTCACTCAAAAATGGTACCAAATGGTTGCAAATGCTCCCCTGAAAGTTTTGGCCGTCGAAACAGAAGGGTTTTTATCACAGGACAAGAAATCAGTCCTTGACAACTTAACCGGCAGAAAATTATTTTTTTGAAAAAATCCCTAAGCCCCGGGGTCACAATTTCATCAAAAATCTGACTTTTGGAAATTCACTCAAAAATGGTGCCAAACGGTTGCAAATGCTCCCCTTAAAGTTTGTCCGTCGAAACAGAAGGCTTTTTATCACAGGAAAAGAAATCAGGCCTCAACAACTTAACCGGCTGAAAATTATTTTTTTGAAAAAATCCCTAAGCCCCGGGGTCACAATTTCATCAAAAATCTGACTTTCGGCAATTCACTCAAAAATGATGCCAAACGGTTGCAAATGCTCCCCAGTAAGGTTTGGGTGTCGAAACAGAAGGCTTTTTATCACAGGAAAAGAAATCAGGCCTCAACAACTTAACCGGCTGAAAATTATTTTTTTGAAAAAATCCCTAAGCCCCGGGGTCACAATTTCATCAAAAATCTGATTTTTGGCAATTCACTCAAAAATGGTGCCAAACGGTTGCAAATGCTCCCCTGAAAGGTTTGGCGGCCGAAAGAGAAGGCTTTTTATCACAGGACAAGAAATGTGCCCTCGACAACTTAACCGGCAGAAAATTATTTTTTTGAAAAAATCCCTAAGCCCCGGGGTCACAATTTCATCAAAAATCTGACTTTCGGCAATTCACTCAAAAATGGTGCCAAACGGTTGCTAATGCTCTCCTGAAAGGTTTGGCGGTCGAAACAGAAGGCTTTTTATCACAGGACAAGAAATCAGCCCTCAAAAACATAACAGCCAGAAAAAAAATTTTTTGAAAAATTCCCTAAGCCCCGGGGTCACAATTTCATCAAAAATCAGACTTTTGGCAATTCACTCAAAAATGGTGCCAAACGGTTGCAAATGCTCCCCTGAAAGGTTTGGCGGTTGAAACAGAAGGCTTTTTATCACAGGACAAGAAATCAGCCCTCGACTATTTAACCGGCAGAAAATTATTTTTTTGAAAAAATCCCTAAGCCCCGAGGTCACAATTTCATCTAAAATCAGACTTTTGGCAATTCACTCAAAAATGGTGCCAAACGGTTGCAAATGCTCCCCTGAAAGGTTTGGCGGTCGAAACAGAAGGCTTTTTATCACAGGACAAGAAATCAGCCCTCGACAACTTAACTGGCAGAAAATTATTTTTTTGAAAAATTCCCTAAGCCCCGGGGTCACAATTTCATCAAAAATCTGACTTTTGGCAATTCACTCAAAAATGGTGCCAAACGGTTGCAAATCCTCTCCTGAAAGGTTTGGCGGTCGAAACAGAACGCTTTTTATCACAGGACAAGAAATCAGTCCTCCACAACTTAACCGGCAGAAAAATATTTTTTTGAAAAAATCCCTAAGCCCCGGGATCATAATTTCATCAAAAATCTGACTTTTGGCAATTCACTCAAAAATGGTGCCAAACGGTTGCAAATGCTCCCCTGAAAGGTTTTGGCGTCGAAACAGAAGGCTTTTTATCACAGGAAAAGAAATCAGCCCTCGACAACTTAACCAGCTGAAAATTATTTTTTTGAAAAAATCCCTAAGCCCCGGGGTCACAATTTCATCAAAAATCTGACTTTTGGCAATTCACTCAAAAATGGTACCAAATGGTTGCAAATGCTCCCCTGAAAGGTTTGGCCGTCGAAACAGAAGGGTTTTTATCACAGGACAAGAAATCAGTCCTCGACAACTTAACCGGCAGAAAATTATTTTTTTGAAAAAATCCCTAAGCCCCGGGGTCACAATTTCATCAAAAATCTGACTTTTGGAAATTCACTCAAA
The DNA here is from genome assembly GCF_951804945.1 of Podarcis cretensis. NCBI lineage: Eukaryota > Metazoa > Chordata > Lepidosauria > Squamata > Lacertidae > Podarcis > Podarcis cretensis. The sequence goes on from NC_137179.1 coordinate 64,597,927, forward strand.
AATGGTGCCAAACGGTTGCAAATGCTCCCCTTAAAGTTTGGCCGTCGAAACAGAAGGCTATTTATCACAGGAAAAGAAATCAGGCCTCAACAACTTAACCGGCTGAAAATTATTTTTTTGAAAAAATCCCTAAGCCCCGGGGGTCACAATTTCATCAAAAATCTGACTTTCGGCAATTCACTCAAAAATGATGCCAAACGGTTGCAAATGCTCCCCAGTAAGGTTTGGGTGTCGAAACAGAAGGCTTTTTCTCACAGGAAAAGAAATCAGGCCTCAACAACTTAACCGGCTGAAAATTATTTTTTTGAAAAAATCCCTAAGCCCCGGGGTCACAATTTCATCAAAAATCTGATTTTTGGCAATTCACTCAAAAATGGTGCCAAACGGTTGCAAATGCTCCCCTGAAAGGTTTGGCGGCCGAAAGAGAAGGCTTTTTATCACAGGACAAGAAATGTGCCCTCGACAACTTAACCGGCAGAAAATTATTTTTTTGAAAAAATCCCTAAGCCCCGGGGTCACAATTTCATCAAAAATCTGACTTTCGGCAATTCACTCAAAAATGGTGCCAAACGGTTGCTAATGCTCTCCTGAAAGGTTTGGCGGTCGAAACAGAAGGCTTTTTATCACAGGACAAGAAATCAGCCCTCAAAAACATAACAGCCAGAAAAAAATTTTTTTGAAAAATTCCCTAAGCCCCGGGGTCACAATTTCATCAAAAATCAGACTTTTGGCAATTCACTCAAAAATGGTGCCAAACGGTTGCAAATGCTCCCCTGAAAGGTTTGGCGGTTGAAACAGAAGGCTTTTTATCACAGGACAAGAAATCAGCCCTCGACTATTTAACCGGCAGAAAATTATTTTTTTGAAAAAATCCCTAAGCCCCGAGGTCACAATTTCATCTAAAATCAGACTTTTGGCAATTCACTCAAAAATGGTGCCAAACGGTTGCAAATGCTCCCCTGAAAGGTTTGGCGGTCGAAACAGAAGGCTTTTTATCACAGGACAAGAAATCAGCCCTCGACAACTTAACTGGCAGAAAAATATTTTTTTGAAAAATTCCCTAAGCCCCGGGGTCACAATTTCATCAAAAATCTGACTTTTGGCAATTCACTCAAAAATGGTGCCAAACGGTTGCAAATCCTCTCCTGAAAGGTTTGGCGGTCGAAACAGAACGCTTTTTATCACAGGACAAGAAATCAGTCCTCCACAACTTAACCGGCAGAAAAATATTTTTTTGAAAAAATCCCTAAGCCCCGGGATCATAATTTCATCAAAAATCTGACTTTTGGCAATTCACTCAAAAATGGTGCCAAACGGTTGCAAATGCTCCCCTGAAAGGTTTTGGCGTCGAAACAGAAGGCTTTTTATCACAGGAAAAGAAATCAGCCCTCGACAACTTAACCAGCTGAAAATTATTTTTTTGAAAAAATCCCTAAGCCCCGGGGTCACAATTTCATCAAAAATCTGACTTTTGGAAATTCACTCAAAAATGGTGCCAAACGGTTGCAAATGCTCCCCTTAAAGTTTGGCCGTCGAAACAGAAGGCTTTTTATCACAGGAAAAGAAATCAGGCCTCAACAACTTAACCGGCTGAAAATTATTTTTTTGAAAAAATCCCTAAGCCCCGGGGTCACAATTTCATCAAAAATCTGACTTTCGGCAATTCACTCAAAAATGATGCCAAACGGTTGCAAATGCTCCCCAGTAAGGTTTGGGTGTCGAAACAGAAGGCTTTTTATCACAGGAATAGAAATCAGCCCTCGACAACTTAACCGGCTGAAAATTATTTTTTTGAAAAAATCCCTAAGCCCCGGGCTCACAATTTCATCAAAAATCTGACTTTTGGCAATTCACTCAAAAATGGTGCCAAACGGTTGCAAATGCTCCCCTGAAAGGTTTGGCCATCGAAACAGAAGACTTTTTATCACAGGACAATAAATCAGTCCTCGACAACATAACCGGCAGAAAATTATTTTTCTGCAAAAATCCCTAAGCCCCGGGGTCACAATTTCATCAAAAATCTGACTTTTGGCAATTCACTCAAAAATGGTGGCAAACGGTTGCAAATGCTCCCCTGAAAGGTTTTGGCGTCGAAACAGAAGGCTTTTTATCACAGGAAAAGAAATCAGGCCTCGACAACATAACCGGCAGAAAATTATTTTTTTGAAAAAATCTCTAAGCCCCGGGGTCACAATTTCATCAAAAATCTGACTTTTGGCAATTCACTCAAAAATGGTGCCAAACGGTTGCAAATGCTCCCCTGAAAGGTTTTGGCGTCGAAACAGAAGGCTTTTTATCACAGGAAAAGTAATCAGGCCTCGACAACATAACCGGCAGAAAATTATTTTTTTGAAAAAATCCCTAAGCTCCGGGGTCACAATTTCATCAAAAATCTGACTTTCGGCAATTCACTCAAAAATGATGCCAAACGGTTGCAAATACTCCCCAGTAAGGTTTGGGCGTCGAAACAGAAGGCTTTTTATCACAGGAAAAGAAATCAGGCCTCGACAACATAACCGGCAGAAAATTATTTTTTTGAAAAAATCCCTAAGCTCCGGGGTCACAATTTCATCAAAAATCTGACTTTCAGGAATTCACTCAAAAATGGTGCCAAACGGTTGCAAATGCTCCCCTGAAAGGTTTGGCGGTCGAAACAGAAGGCTTTTTATCACAGGACAAGAAATCAGCCCTCGAAAACATAACTGCCAGAAAAAATTTTTTTTGAAAAAATCCCTAAGCCCCGGGGTCACAAATTCATCAAATATCTGACTTTCAGGAATTCACTCAAAAATGGTGCCAAACGGTTGCAAATCCTCTCCTGAAATGTTTGGCGGTTGAAACAGAAGGCTTTTTATCACTGGACAATAAATCAGTCCTCGACAACTTAACCGGCAGAAAATTATTTTTTTGAAAAAATCCCTAAGCCCCGGGCTCACAAATTCATCAAAAATCTGACTTTCGGCAATTCACTCAAAAATGGTGCCAAACGGTTGCAAATGCTCCCCTGTAAGGTTTGGCGGTCGAAACAGAAGGCTTTTTATCACAGGACAAGAAATCAGCCCTCGAAAACATAACCACCCAAAAAAAATTTATTTTGAAAAAATCCCTAAGCCCCGGGGTCACAATTTCATCAAAAATCTGATTTTTGGCAATTCACTCAAAAATGGTGCCAAACTGTTGCAAATGCTCCCCTTAAGTGTTTGCCGGTCGAAACATAAGACTTTTTATCACAGGACAAGAAATCAGCCCTTGACTATTTAACCGGCAGAAAATTATTTTTTTGAAAAAATCCATAGGCTCACAATTTCATCAAAAATCTGACTTTTGGCAATTCACTCAAAAATGGTGCCAAACGGTTGCAAATGCTCCCCTGAAAGGTTTGGGCGTCGAAACAGAAGGCTTTTTATCACAGGAAAAGAAAGCAGCTCTCGACAACATAACCGGCAGAAAATTATTTTTTTGAAAAAATCCCTAAGCTCCGGGGTCACAATTTCATCAAAAATCTGACTTTCGGCAATTCACTCAAAAATGGTGCCAAACGGTTGCAAATGCTCCCCTGAAAGGTTTGGCGGTGGAAACAGAAGGCTTTTTATCACAGGAAAAGAAATCAGCCCTCGACAACTTAACCGGCAATAAATTATTTTTTTGAAAAAATCCCTAAGCCCCGGGGTCACAATTTCATCAAAAATCTGACTTTTTGAAATTCACTCAAAAATGGTGCCAAACGGTTGAGAATGCTCCCCTGAAAGGTTTGGCGGTCGAAACAGAAGGCTTTTTATCACAGGACAAGAAATCAGCCCTCGAAAACATAACTGCCAGAAAAATTTTTTTTTGAAAAAATCCCTAAGCCCCGGGGTCACAAATTCATCAAATATCTGACTTTCAGGAATTCACTCAAAAATGGTGCCAAACGGTTGCAAATCCTCTCCTGAAAGGTTTGGCGGTTGAAACAGAAGGCTTTTTATCACTGGACAATAAATCAGTCCTCGACAACTTAACCGGCAGAAAATTATTTTTTTGAAAAAATTCCTAAGCCCCGGGCTCACAAATTCATCAAAAATCTGACTTTCGGCAATTCACTCAAAAATGGTGCCAAACGGTTGCAAATGCTCCCCTGTAAGGTTTGGCGGTCGAAACAGAAGGCTTTTTATCACAGGACAAGAAATCAGCCCTCGAAAACATAACCACCCAAAAAAATTTTATTTTGATAAAATCCCTAAGCCCCGGGGTCACAATTTCATCAAAAATCTGATTTTTGGCAATTCACTCAAAAATGGTGCCAAACTGTTGCAAATGCTCCCCTTAAGTGTTTGCCGGTCGAAACATAAGACTTTTTATCACAGGACAAGAAATCAGCCCTTGACTATTTAACCGGCAGAAAATTATTTTTTTGAAAAAATCCCTATGCCCCGGGGTCACAATTTCATCAAAAATCTGACTTTTGGCAATTCACTCAAAAATGGTGCCAAACGGTTGCCAATGCTCTCCTGAATAGTTTGGCGGTCGAAACAGAAGGCTTTTTATCACAGGACAAGAAATCAGCCCTCGAAAACATAACCACCCAAAAAAAATTTATTTTGAAAAAATCCCTAAGCCCCGGGGTCACAATTTCATCAAAAATCTGATTTTTGGCAATTCACTCAAAAATGGTGCCAAACTGTTGCAAATGCTCCCCTTAAGTGTTTGCCGGTCGAAACATAAGACTTTTTATCACAGGACAAGAAATCAGCCCTTGACTATTTAACCGGCAGAAAATTATTTTTTTGAAAAAATCCCTAGGCTCACAATTTCATCAAAAATCTGACTTTTGGCAATTCACTCAAAAATGGTGCCAAACGGTTGCAAATGCTCCCCTGAAAGGTTTTGGCGTCGAAACAGAAGGCTTTTAATCACAGGACAAGAAATCAGTCCTCGACAACTTAACCGGCAGAAAATTATTTTTTTGAAAAAATCCCTAGGCTCACAATTTCATCAAAAATCTGACATTTGGCAATTCACTCAAAAATGGTGCCAAACGGTTGCAAATGCTCCCCTGAAAGGTTTTGGCGTCGAAACAGAAGGCTTTTTATCATAGGAAAAGAAATCAGCCCTTGACAACTTAACCGGCTGAAAATTATTTTTTTGAAAAAATCCCTAAGCCCCGGGGTCACAATTTCATCAAAAATCTGACTTTCGGCAATTCACTCAAAAATAATGCCAAACGGTTGCAAATGCTCCCCAGTAAGGTTTGGACGTCGAAACAGAAGGCTTTTTATCACAGGAAAAGAAATCAGCCCTCGACAACTTAACCGGCTGAAAATTATTTTTTTGAAAAAATCCCTAAGCCCTGGGGTCACAATTTCATCAAAAATCTGACTTTCGGAAATTCACTCAAAAATGGTGCCAAACGGTTGCAAATGCTCCCCTGTAAGGTTTCGCGGTCGAAACAGAAGGCTTTTTATCACAGGACAATAAATCAGTCCTCGACAACATAACCGGCAGAAAATTATTTTTTTGCAAAAATCCCTAAGCCCCGGGGTCACAATTTCATCAAAAATCTGACTTTCGGAAATTCACTCAAAAATGGTGCCAAACGGTTGCAAATGCTCCCCTGTAAGGTTTCGCGGTCGAAACAGAAGGCTTTTTATCACAGGACAATAAATCAGTCCTCGACAACATAACCGGCAGAAAATTATTTTTTTGCAAAAATCCCTAAGCCCCAGGGTCACAAATTCATCAAAAATCTGCCTTTCGGCAATTCACTCAAAAATGGTGCCAAACGGTTGCAAATGCTACCTTAAGATGTTTGGTGGTCGAAACAGAATGCTTTTTACCACAGGACAAGAAATCAGACCTTGAAAACTTAACCGGCAGAAAAAAATTTTTTTTGAAAACTTCCCTAAGCCCCGGGGTCACAAATTCATCAAAAATCTGCCTTTCGGCAATTCACTCAAAAATGGTGCCAATGTGTTACAAATGCTCCCCTGAAAGGTTTGGCGGTCGAAAGAGAATGCTTTTCATCAAAGGACAAGAAGTCAGCCCATGACAACTTAACAAGCAGGAAAAGATTTTTTTGAAAAAATCCGTTAACCCCCGTTGTCACAATTTCATCAAAAATCTGACTTTCGGCAATTCATTAAAAAAATGGTCCCAAAAGGTTGCAAATGCTCCCCTGAAAGTTTTGGCCATCGAAACAGAAGGATTTTTATCACAGGACAAGAAATTAGTCCTCGACAACTTAACCGGCAGAAAATTATTTTTTTGAAAAAATCCCTAAGCCCCGGGATCACAATTTCATCAAAAATCTGACTTTTGGCAATTCACTCAAAAATGGTGCCAAACGGTTGCAAATGCTCCCCTGAAGGATTTGCCTTTCGAAACATAAGACTTTTTATCACAGGGAAAAAAATCAGTCCTCGACAACTTAACCGGCAGAAAAATATTTTTTTGAAAAAATCCCTAAGCCATTTCATCAAAAATCTGACTTTCGGCAATTCACTCAAAAATGGTGCCAGACGATTGCATATGATCCCCTGTAAGGTTTGGCGGTCGAAACAGAAGACTTTTTATCACATGAAATGAGATCAGTCCTCGACAACTTAACCGGCAGAAAAAATATTTTTTTGAAAATATCCCTAAGCCCCGGGGTCACAATTTCATCAAAAGTCTGACTTTCGGCAATTCACTCAAAAATTGTGCCAAACGGTTGCCAATGCTCTCCTGAAAGGTTTGGCGGTCGAAACAGAAGGCTTTTTATCACAGGACAAGAAATCAGCCCTCGAAAACATAACCACCCAAAAAATTTTTTTTTGAAAAAATCACAATTTCATCAAAAATCTGATTTTTGGCAATTCACTCAAAAATGGTGCCGAACTGTTGCAAATGCTCCCCTTATGTGTTTGCCGGTCGAAACATAAGACTTTTTATCACAGGACAAGAAATCAGCCCTAGACTATTTAACCGGCAGAAAATTATTTTTTTGAAAAAATCTCTAAGCCCCGAGGTCACAATTTCATCTAAAATCAGACTTTTGGCAATTCACTCAAAAATGGTGCCAAACGGTTGCAAATGCTCCCCTGAAAGGTTTGGCGGTCGAAACAGAAGGCTTTTTATCACAGGACAAGAAATCAGCCCTCGAAAACTTAACTGGCAGAAAATTATTTTTTTGAAAAAATCCCTAAGCCCCGGGGTCACAATTTCATCAAAAATCTGACTTTTGGAAATTCACTCAAAAATGGTGCCAAACGGTTGCAAATGCTCCCCTGAAAGTTTGGCCATCAAAACAGAAGGCTTTTTATCACAGGACAAGAAATCAGCCCTCGACAACTTAACCGGCAGAAAATTATTTTTTTGAAAAAATGCCTAAGCCCCGGGGTCACAATTTCATCAAAAATCTGACTTTCGGCAACTCACTCAAAAATGGTGCCAAACGGTTGCAAATGCTCCCTTGAAAGGTTTGGCGGTCGAAACAAAAGGCTTTTTATCACAGGACAAGAAGTCAGCCCTCGACTATTTAACCGGCAGAAAATTATTTTTTTGAAAAAATCCCTAAGCCCCGAGGTCACAATTTCATCTAAAATCAGACTTTTGGCAATTCACTCAAAAATGGTGCCAAACGGTTGCAAATGCTCCCCTGAAAGGTTTGGCGGTCGAAACAGAAGGCTTTTTATCACAGGACAAGAAATCAGCCCTCGACAACTTAACTGACAGAAAATTATTTTTTTGAAAAAATCCCTAAGCCCCGGGGTCACAAATTCATCAAAAATCTGACTTTCGGCAATTCACTCAAAAATGGTGCCAAACGGTTGCAAATGCTCCCCTGAAAGTTTGGCGGTCGAAACAGAAGGCTTTTTATCACAGGACAAGAAATCAGCCCTCGACAACTTAACCGGCAGAAAATTATTTTTTTGAAAAAATCCCTAAGCCCCGGGGTCACAATTTCATCAAAAATCTGACTTTCGGCAACTCACTCAAAAATGGTGCCAAACGGTTGCAAATGCTCCCCTGAAAGGTTTGGCGGTCGAAACAGAAGGCTTTTTATCACAGGACAAGAAATGAGCCCTGGACTATTTAACCGGCAGAAAATTTTTTTTTAAAAAAATCCCTAAGCCCCGGGCTCACAATTTCATCAAAAATCTGACTTTTGGCAATTCACTCAAAAATGGTGCCAAACGGTTGCAAATGCTCCCCTGTAAGGTTTGGCCATCGAAACAGAAGGCTTTTTATCACAGGACAAGAAATCAGCCCTCGACAACTTAACCGGCTGAAAATTATTTTTTTGAAAAAATCCCTAAGCCCCGGGGTCACAATTTCATAAAAAATCTGACTTTCGGCAATTCACTCAAAAATGGTGCCAAACGGTTGCAAATGCTCCCCTTAAAGTTTGGCCGTCGAAACAGAAGGCTTTTTATCACAGGAAAAGAAATCAGGCCTCAACAACTTAACCGGCTGAAAATTATTTTTTTGAAAAAATCCCTAAGCCCCGGGGTCACAATTTCATCAAAAATCTGATTTTTGGCAATTCACTCAAAAATGGTGCCAAACGGTTGCAAATTCTCCCCTGAAAGGTTTGGCGGCCGAAAGAGAAGGCTTTTTATCACAGGACAAGAAATGAGCCCTCGACAACTTAACCGGCAGAAAATTATTTTTTTGAAAAAATCCCTAAGCCCCGGGGTCACAATTTCATCAAAAATCTGACTTTTGGAAATTCACTCAAAAATGGTGCCAAACGGTTGCAAATGCTCCCCTTAAAGTTTGGCCGTCGAAACAGAAGGCTTTTTATCACATGACAAGAAATCAGCCCTCGACAACTTAACTGGCAGAAAATTATTTTTTTGAAAAAATCCCTAAGCCCCGGGGTCACAAATTCATCAAAAATCTGACTTTCGGCAATTCACTCAAAAATGGTGCCAAACTGTTGCAAATGCTCCCCTGAAAGTTTGGCGGTCGAAACAGAAGGCTTTTTATCACAGGACAAGAAATCAGCCCTCGACAACTTAACCGGCAGAAAATTATTTTTTTGAAAAAATCCCTAAGCCCCGGGGTCACAATTTCATCAAAAATCTGACTTTCGGCAACTCACTCAAAAATGGTGCCAAACGGTTGCAAATGCTCCCCTGAAAGGTTTGGCGGTCGAAACAGAAGGCTTTTTATCACAGGACAAGAAATCAGCCCTCAAAAACATAACAGCCAGAAAAAATTTATTTTGATAAATTCCCTAAGCCCCGGGGTCACAATTTCATCAAAAATCTGATTTTTGGCAATTCACTCAAAAATGGTGCCAAAAGGTTGCAAATGCTCCCCTGAAAGGTTTGGCGGCCGAAAGAGAAGGCTTTTTATCACAGGACAAGAAATGAGCCCTGGACTATTTAACCGGCAGAAAATTATTTTTTTGAAAAAATCCCTAAACCCCGGGCTCACAATTTCATCAAAAATCTGACTTTTGGCAATTCACTCAAAAATGGTGCCAAACGGTTGCAAATGCTCCCCTGTAAGGTTTGGCCATCGAAACAGAAGGCTTTTTATCACAGGACAAGAAATCAGCCCTCGACAACTTAACCGGCTGAAAATTATTTTTTTGAAAAAATCCCTAAGCCCCGGGGTCACAATTTCATCAAAAATCTGATTTTTGGCAATTCACTCAAAAATGGTGCCAAACGGTTGCAAATGCTCCCCTTAAAGTTTGGCCGTCGAAACAGAAGGCTTTTTATCACAGGAAAAGAAATCAGGCCTCAACAACTTAAACGGCTGAAAATTATTTTTTTGAAAAAATCCCTAAGCCCCGGGGTCACAATTTCATCAAAAATCTGACTTTCGGCAATTCACTCAAAAATGGTGCCAAACGGTTGCAAATGCTCCCCTGTAAGGTTTCGCGGTCGAAACAGAAGGCTTTTTATCACAGGACAAGAAATCAGGCCTCGACAACATAACCGGCAGAAAATTATTTTTTTGAAGAAATCCCTAAGCTCCGGGGTCACAATTTCATCAAAAATCTGACTTTCGGCAATTCACTCAAAAATGATGCCAAACGGTTGCAAATGCTCCCCAGTAAGGTTTGGGCGTCGAAACAGAAGGCTTTTTATCACAGGACAAGAAATCAGGCCTCGACAACATAACCGGCAGAAAATTATTTTTTTGAAAAAATCCCTAAGCCCCGGGGTCACAATTTCATCAAAAATCTGACTTTTGGCAATTCACTCAAAAATGGTGCCAAACGGTTGCAAATGCTCCCCTGAAAGGTTTTGGCGTCGAAACAGAAGGCTTTTTATCACAGGAAAAGAAATCAGGCCTCAACAACTTAACCGGCTGAAAATTATTTTTTTGAAAAAATCCCTAAGCCCCGGGGTCACAATTTCATCAAAAATCTGACTTTCGGCAATTCACTCAAAAATGATGCCAAACGGTTGCAAATGCTCCCCTGAAAGGTTTTGGCGTCGAAACAGAAGGCTTTTTATCACAGGACAAGAAATCAGGCCTCGACAACATAACCGGCAGAAAATTATTTTTTTGAAAAAATCCCTAAGCCCCGGGGTCACAATTTCATCAAAAATCTGACTTTTGGCAATTCACTCAAAAATGGTACCAAATGGTTGCAAATGCTCCCCTGAAAGGTTTTGGCGTCGAAACAGAACGCTTTTTATCACAGGAAAAGAAATCAGCCCTCGACAACTTAACCGGCAGAAAATTATTTTTTTGAAAAAATCCCTAAGCCCCGGGGTCACAATTTCATCAAAAATCTGACTTTCGGCAATTCACTCAAAAATGGTGCCAAACGGTTGAGAATGCTCCCCTGAAAGGTTTGGCGGTCGAAACAGAAGGCTTTTCATCACAGGACAAGAAATCAGCCCTCGAAAACATAACTGCCAGAAAAATATTTTTTTGAAAAAATCCCTAAGCCCTCACAATTTCATCAAAAATATGACTTTTGGCAATTCACTCAAAAATGGTGCCAAACGGTTGCAAATGCTCTCCTGAAAGGTTTGGCGGTCGAAACAGAAGGCTTTTTATCTCAGGAAAAGAAATCAGCCCTCGACAACTTAACTGGCAGAAAATGATTTTTTTGAAAAAATCCCTAAGCCCCGGGGTCACAATTTCATCAAAAATCTGACTTTTGGCAATTCACTCAAAAATGGTGCCAAACGGTTGCAAAAGCTCCCCTGGAGGGTTTGCCTTTCGAAACATAAGATTTTTTATCACAGGAAAAAAAATCAGTCCTCTTCAACTTAACCGGCAGAAAAATATTTTTTTGAAAAAATCCCTAAGCCATTTCATCAAAAATCTGACTTTCGGCAATTCACTCAAAAATGGTGCCAGACGGTTGCAAATGATCCCCTGTAAGGTTTGGCGGTCGAAACAGAAGACTTTTTATCACAGGAAATGAGATCAGTCCTCGACAACTTAACCGGCAGAAAATTATTTTTTTGAAAAAATCCCTAAGCCCCGGGGTCACAATTTCATCAGAAATTTGACTTTTGGCAATTCACTCAAAAATGGTACTAAACGGTTGCAAATGCTCCCCTGAAAGGTTTGGCGGTCGAAACAGAAGGCTTTTTATTACAGGACAAGAAATCAGCCCTCGACAACTTAACTGGCAGAAAATTATTTTTTTGAAAAAATCCCTAAGCCCCGGGGTCACAATTTCATCAAAAATCTGACTTTTGGCAATTCACTCAAAAATGGTGCCAAACGGTTGCAAATGCTCTCCTGAAAGGTTTGGCGGTCGAAACAGAAGGCTTTTTATCACAGGACAAGAAATCAGTCCTCGACAACTTAACCGGCAGAAAATTATTTTTTTGAAAAAATCCCTAAGCCCCGGGGTCACAATTTCATCAAAAATCTGACTTTTGGCAATTCACTCAAAAATGGTGCCAAACGGTTGCAAAAGCTCCCCTGGAGGGTTTGCCTTTCGAAACATAAGATTTTTTATCACAGGAAAAAAAATCAGTCCTCTTCAACTTAACCGGCAGAAAAATATTTTTTTGAAAAAATCCCTAAGCCATTTCATCAAAAATCTGACTTTCGGCAATTCACTCAAAAATGGTGCCAGACGGTTGCAAATGATCCCCTGTAAGGTTTGGCGGTCGAAACAGAAGACTTTTTATCACAGGAAATGAGATCAGTCCTCGACAACTTAACCGGCAGAAAAAATTTTTTTTTGAAAAAATCCCTAAGCCCCGGGGTCACAAATTCATCAAAAATCTGACTTTCGGCAATTCACTCAAAAATTGTGCCAAACGGTTGCCAATGCTCTCCTGAAAGGTTTGGCGGTCGAAACAGAAGGCTTTTTATCACAGGACAAGAAATCAGCCCTCGAAAACATAACCACCCAAAAAAATTTTTTTTGAAAAAATCACAATTTCATCAAAAATCTGATTTTTGGCAATTCACTCAAAAATGGTGCCGAACTGTTGCAAATGCTCCCCTTAAGTGTTTGCCGGTCGAAACATAAGACTTTTTATCACAGGACAAGAAATCAGCCCTCGACTATTTAACAGGCAGAAAATTATTTTTTTGAAAAAATCCCTAAGCCCCGGGGTCACAATTTCATCAAAAATCTGACTTTTGGCAATTCACTCAAAAATGGTGCCAACGGTTGCAAATGCTCCCCTGAAAGGTTTGGCGGTCGAAACAGAAGGCTTTTTATCACAGGACAAGAAATCAGCCCTCGAAAACTTAACTGGCAGAAAATTATTTTTTTGAAAAAATCCCTAAGCCCCGGGGTCACAATTTCATCAAAAATCTGACTTTTGGCAATTCACTCAAAAATGGTGCCAAACGGTTGCAAATGCTCTCCTGAAAGGTTTGGCGGTCGAAACAGAAGGCTTTTTATCACAGGACAAGAAATCAGTCCTCGACAACTTAACCGGCAGAAAATTATTTTTTTGAAAAAATCCCTAAGCCCCGGGGTCACAATTTCATCAGAAATTTGACTTTTGGCAATTCACTCAAAAATGGTACTAAACGGTTGCAAATGCTCCCCTGAAAGGTTTGGCCGTCGAAACAGAAGGGTTTTTATCACAGGACAAGAAATCAGTCCTCGACAACTTAACCGGCAGAAAATTATTTTTTTGAAAAAATCCCTAAGCCCCGGGGTCACAATTTCATCAAAAATCAGACTTTTGGCAATTCACTCAAAAATGGTGCCAAACGGTTGCAAATGCTCCCCTGAAAGGTTTGGCGGTTGAAACAGAAGGCTTTTTATCACAGGACAAGAAATCAGCCCTCGACAACTTAACTGGCAGAAAATTATTTTTTTGAAAAAATCCCTAAGCCCCGGGGTCACAAATTCATCAAAAATCTGATTTTCGGCAATTCACTCAAAAATGGTGCCAAACTGTTGCAAATGCTCCCCTGAAAGTTTGCCGGTCGAAACATAAGACTTTTTATCACAGGACAAGAAGTCAGCCCTCGACAACTTAACTGGCAGAAAATTATTTTTTTGAAAAAATCCCTAAGCCCCGGGGTCACAATTTCATCAAAAATCTGACTTTTGGCAATTCACTCAAAAATGGTGCCAAACGGTTGCAAATGCTCTCCTGAAAGCTTTGGCGGTCGAAACAGAAGGCTTTTTATCACAGGACAAGAAATCAGCCCTCAAAAACATAACAGCCAGAAAAAATTTTTTTGGAAAATTCCCTAAGCCCCGGGGTCACAATTTCATCAAAAATCAGACTTTTGGCAATTCACTCAAAAATGGTGCCAAACGGTTGCAAATGCTCCCCTGAAAGGTTTGGCGGTTGAAACAGAAGGCTTTTTATCACAGGACAAGAAATCAGCCCTCGACAACTTAACTGGCAGAAAATTATTTTTTTGAAAAAATCCCTAAGCCCCGGGGTCACAAATTCATCAAAAATCTGATTTTCGGCAATTCACTCAAAAATGGTGCCAAACTGTTGCAAATGCTCCCCTGAAAGTTTGCCGGTCGAAACATAAGACTTTTTATCACAGGACAAGAAGTCAGCCCTCGACTATTTAACCCGCAAAAAATTATTTTTTTGAAAAAATCCCTAAGCCCCGGGGTCACAATTTCATCAAAAATCTGATTTTTGGCAATTCATTCAAAAATGGTGCCAAAAGGTTGCAAATGCTCCCCTGAAAGGTTTGGCGGCCGAAAGAGAAGGCTTTTTATCACAGGACAAGAAATGAGCCCTCGACTATTTAACCGGCAGAAAATTATTTTTTTGAAAAAATCCCTAAGCCCCGGGGTCACAATTTCATCAAAAATCTGACTTTCGGCAATTCACTCAAAAATGGTGCCAAACGGTTGCAAATGCTCCCCTGTAAGGTTTGGCCATCGAAACAGAAGGGTTTTTATCACAGGACAAGAAATCAGTCCTCGACAACTTAACCGGCAGAAAATTATTTTTTTGAAAAAATCCCTAAGCCCCGGGGTCACAAATTCATCAAATATCTGACTTTCAGGAATTCACTCAAAAATGGTGCCAAATGGTTGCAAATGCTCCCCTTAAAGTTTGGCCGTCGAAACAGAAGGCTTTTTATCACAGGAAAAGAAATCAGGCCTCAACAACTTAACCGGCTGAAAATTATTTTTTTGAAAAAATCCCTAAGCCCCGGGGTCACAATTTCATCAAAAATCTGACTTTCGGCAATTCATTCAAAAATGATGCCAAACGGTTGCAAATGCTCCCCTGAAAGGTTTGGGCGTCGAAACAGAAGGCTTTTTATCACAGGAAAAGAAATCAGCCCTCGACAACATAATCGGCAGAAAATTATTTTTTTGCAAAAATCCCTAAGCCCCGGGGTCACAATTACATCAAAAATCTGACTTTCGGCAATTCACTCAAAAATGGTGCCAAACGGTTGCAAATGCTCCCCTGAAAGGTTTTGGCGTCGAAACAGAAGGCTTTTTATCACAGGAAAAGAAATCAGGCCTCGACAACATAACCGGCAGAAAATTATTTTTTTGAAAAAATCCCTAAGCTCCGGGGTCACAATTTCATCAAAAATCTGACTTTCGGCAATTCACTCAAAAATGATGCCAAACGGTTGCAAATGCTCCCCAGTAAGGTTTGGGCGTCGAAACAGAAGGCTTTTTATCACAGGAAAAGAAATCAGCCCTCGACAACTTAACCGGCAGAAAATTATTTTTTTGAAAAAATCCCTAAGCCCCGGGGTCACAATTTCATCAAAAATCTGACTTTCGGCAATTCACTCAAAAATGGTGCCAAACGGTTGCAAATGCTCCCCTGAAAGGTTTGGCGGTGGAAACAGAAGGCTTTTTATCACAGGACAGGAAAGCAGCTCTCGACAACTTAACCGGCATAAAATTACTTTTTTGAAAAAATCCCTAAGCCCCGGGGTCACAAATTCATCAAAAATCTGACTTTCGGCAATTCACTCAAAAATGGTGCCAAACGGTTGCAAATGCTCCCCTGTAAGGTTTGGCGGTCGAACAGAAGGCTTTTTATCACAGGACAAGAAATCAGGCCTCGACAACATAACCGGCAGAAAATTATTTTTTTGAAAAAATCCCTAAGCCCCGGGGTCACAATTTCATCAAACATCTGACTTTCGGCAATTCACTCAAAAATGGTGCCAAACGGTTGCAAATGCTCCCCTGAAAGGTTTGGCGGTGGAAACAGAAGGCTTTTTATCACAGGAAAAGAAATCAGCCCACGACAACTTAACCGGCAATAAATTATTTTTTTGAAAAAATCCCTAAGCGCCGGGGTCACAATTTCATCAAAAATCTGACTTTCGGCAATTCACTCAAAAATGGTGCCAAACGGTTGAGAATGCTCCCCTGAAAGGTTTGGCGGTCGAAACAGAAGGCTTTTTATCACAGGACAAGAAATCAGCCCTCGAAAACATAACTGCCAGAAAAATTTTTTTTTGAAAAAATCCCTAAGCCCCGGGGTCACAAATTCATCAAATATCTGACTTTCAGGAATTCACTCAAAAATGGTGCCAAACGGTTGCAAATCCTCTCCTGAAAGGTTTGGCGGTTGAAACAGAAGGCTTTTTATCACAGGAAAAGAAATCAGTCCTCCACAACTTAACCGGCAGAAAAATATTTTTTTGAAAAAATCCCTAAGCCCCGGGATCATAATTTCATCAAAAATCTGACTTTTGGCAATTCACTCAAAAATGGTGCCAAACGGTTGCAAATGCTCCCCTTGAAAGGTTTTGGCGTCGAAACAGAAGGCTTTTTATCACAGGAAAAGAAATCAGTCCTCCACAACTTAACCGGCAGAAAAATATTTTTTTGAAAAAATCCCTAAGCCCCGGGATCACAAATTCATCAAAAATCTGACTTTCGGCAATTCACTCAAAAATGGTGCCAAACGGTTGCAAATGCTCCCCTGAAAGGTTTTGGCGTCGAAACAGAAGGCTTTTTATCACAGGAAAAGAAATCAGGCCTCGACAACATAACCGGCAGAAAATTATTTTTTTGAAAAAATCCCTAAGTTCCGGGGTAACAATTTCATCAAAAATCTGACTTTCGGCAATTCACTCAAAAATGATGCCAAACGGTTGCAAATGCTCCCCAGTAAGGTTTGGCGGTCGAAACAGAAGGCTTTTTATCACAGGAAAAGAAATCAGCCCTCGAAAACATAACTGCCAGAAAAATTTTTTTTTGAAAAAATCCCTAAGCCCCGGGGTCACAAATTCATCAAATATCTGACTTTCAGGAATTCACTCAAAAATGGTGCCAAACGGTTGCAAATCCTCTCCTGAAAGTTTTGGCGGTTGAAACAGAAGGCTTTTTATCACAGGAAAAGAAATCAGTCCTCCACAACTTAACCGGCAGAAAAATATTTTTTTGAAAAAATCCCTAAGCCCCGGGATCATAATTTCATCAAAAATCTGACTTTTGGCAATTCACTCAAAAGTGGTGCCAAACGGTTGCAAATGCTCCCCTTGAAAGGTTTTGGCGTCGAAACAGAAGGCTTTTTATCACAGGAAAAGAAATCAGCCCTCGACAACTTAACCAGCTGAAAATTATTTTTTTGAAAAAATCCCTAAGCCCCGGGGTCACAATTTCATCAAAAATCTGACTTTTGGCAATTCACTCAAAAATGGTACCAAATGGTTGCAGATGCTCCCCTGAAAGGTTTGGCCGTCGAAACAGAAGGGTTTTTATCACAGGACAAGAAATCAGTCCTCGACAACTTAACCGGCAGAAAATTATTTTTTTGAAAAAATCCCTAAGCCCCGGGGTCAAAATTTCATCAAAAATCTGACTTTTGGAAATTCACTCAAAAATGGTGCCAAACGGTTGCAAATGCTCCCCTTAAAGTTTGGCCGTCGAAACAGAAGGCTTTTTATCACAGGAAAAGAAATCAGGCCTCAACAACTTAACCGGCTGAAAATTATTTTTTTGAAAAAATCCCTAAGCCCCGGGGTCACAATTTCATCAAAAATCTGACTTTCGGCAATTCACTAAAAAATGATGCCAAACGGTTGCAAATGCTCCCCAGTAAGGTTTGGGCGTCGAAACAGAAGGCTTTTTATCACAGGAAAAGAAATCAGCCCTCGAAAACATAACCGGCAGAAAATTATTTTTTTGCAAAAATCCCTAAGCCCCGGGGTCACAATTACATCAAAAATCTGACTTTTGGCAATTCACTCAAAAATGGTGCCAAACGGTTGCAAATGCTCCCCTGTAAGGTTTGGCGGTCGAACAGAAGGCTTTTTATCACAGGACAAGAAATCAGGCCTCGACAACTTAACCGGCAATAAATTATTTTTTTGAAAAAATCCCTAAGCGCCGGGGTCACAATTTCATCAAAAATCTGACTTTCGGCAATTCACTCAAAAATGGTGCCAAACGGTTGAGAATGCTCCCCTGAAAGGTTTGGCGGTCGAAACAGAAGGCTTTTTATCACAGGAAAAGAAATCAGCCCTCGACAACTTAACCGGCAGAAAATTATTTTTTTGAAAAAATCCCTAAGCCCCGGGGTCACAAATTCATAAAATATCTGACTTTCAGGAATTCACTCAAAAATGGTGCCAAACGGTTGCAAATCCTCTCCTGAAAGGTTTGGCGGTTGAAACAGAAGGCTTTTTATCACTGGACAATAAATCAGTCCTCGACAACTTAACCGGCAGAAAATTATTTTTTTGAAAAAATCCCTAAGCCCCGGGCTCACAAATTCATCAAAAATCTGACTTTCGGCAATTCACTCAAAAATGGTGCCAAACGGTTGCAAATGCTCCCCTGTAAGGTTTGGCGGTCGAAACAGAAGGCTTTTTATCACAGGAAAAGAAATCAGCCCTCGACAACTTAACCGGCAGAAAATTATTTTTCTGAAAAAATCCTTAAGCGCCGGGGTCACAATTTAATGAAAAATCTGACTTTTGGCAATTCACTCAAAAATGGTGCCAAACGGTTGCAAATCCTCGCCTGAAAGGTTTGGCGGTCGAAACAGAACGCTTTTTATCACAGGACAAGAAATCAGTCCTCGACAACTTAACCGGCAGAAAAGTATTTTTTTGAGAAAATCCCTAAGCCCCGGGGTCACAATTTTAACAAAAATCTGACTTTCGGAAATTCAATCAAAAATGGTGCCAAACGGTTGCAAATGCTCCACTGAAAGGTTTGGCGGTCGAAACAGAAGGCTTTTTATCACAGGAAAAGAAATCAGCCCTCGACAACTTAACCGGCAGAAAATTATTTTTTTGAAAAAATCCCTAAGCGCCGGGGTCACAATTTAATCAAAAATCTGACTTTCGGCAATTCACTCAAAAATGGTGCCAAACGGTTGCAAATCCTCTCCTGAAAGGTTTGGCGGTTGAAACAGAAGGCTTTTTATCACTGGACAATAAATCAGTCCTCGACAACTTAACCGGCAGAAAATTATTTTTTTGAAAAAATCCCTAAGCCCCGGGCTCACAATTTCATCAAAAATCTGACTTTTGGCAATTCACTCAAAAATGGTACCAAACGCTTGCAAATGCTCTCCTGAAAGGTTTGACAGTCGAAACAGAAGGCTTTTTATTACAGGACAAGAAATCAGTCCTCGACAACTTAACCGGCAGAAAAATATTTTTTTGAAAAAATCCCTAAGCCCTCACTATTTCATCAAAAATATGACTTTTGGCAATTCACTCAAAAATGGTGCCAAACGGTTGCAAATGCTCTCCTGAAAGGTTTGGCGGTCGAAACAGAAGGCTTTTTATCTCAGGAAAAGAAATCAGCCCTCGACAACTTAACTGGCAGAAAATGATTTTTTTGAAAAAATCCCTAAGCCCCAGGGTCACAATTTCATCAAAAATCTGACTTTTGGCAATTCACTCAAAAATGGTGCAAAACGGTTGCAAATGCTCCCCTAGAGGGTTTGCCTTTCGAAACATAAGATTTTTTATCACAGGAAAAAAAATCAGTCCTCTTCAACTTAACCGGCAGAAAAATATTTTTTTGAAAAAATCCCTAAGCCATTTCATCAAAAATCTGACTTTCGGCAATTCACTCAAAAATGGTGCCAGACGGTTGCAAATGATCCCCTGCAAGGTTTGGCGGTTGAAACAGAAGACTTTTTATCACAGGAAATGAGATCAGTCCTCGACAACTTAACCGGCAGAAAAAAATTTTTTTTGAAAAAATCCCTAAGCCCCGGGGTCACAAATTCATCAAAAATCTGACTTTCGGCAATTCACTCAAAAATTGTGCCAAACGGTTGCCAATGCTCTCCTGAAAGGTTTGGCGGTCGAAACAGAAGGCATTTTTTTCACAGGACAAGAAATCAGCCCTCGACAACTTAACCGGCAGAAAATTATTTTTTTGAAAAAATCCCTAAGCCCCGGGGTCACAATTTCATCAGAAATTTGACTTTTGGCAATTCACTCAAAAATGGTACCAAACGGTTGCAAATGCTCCCCTGAAAGGTTTGGCCGTCGAAACAGAAGGGTTTTTATCACAGGACAAGCAATCAGTCCTCGACAACTTAACCGGCAGAAAATTATTTTTTTGAAAAATTCCCTAAGCCCCGGGGTCACAATTTCATCAAAAATCAGACTTTTGGCAATTCACTCAAAAATGGTGCCAAACGGTTGCAAATGCTCCCCTGAAAGGTTTGGCGGTTGAAACAGAAGGCTTTTTATCACAGGACAAGAAATCAGCCCTCGACTATTTAACCGGCAGAAAATTATTTTTTTGAAAAAATCCCTAAGCCCCGAGGTCACAATTTCATCTAAAATCAGACTTTTGGCAATTCACTCAAAAATGGTGCCAAACGGTTGCAAATGCTCCCCTGAAAGGTTTGGCGGTCGAAACAGAAGGCTTTTTATCACAGGACAAGAAATCAGCCCTCGACAACTTAACTGGCAGAAAATTATTTTTTTGAAAACTTCCCTAAGCCCCGGGGTCACAATTTCATCAAAAATCTGACTTTTGGCAATTCACTCAAAAATGGTGCCAAACGGTTGCAAATCCTCTCCTGAAAGGTTTGGCGGTCGAAACAGAACGCTTTTTATCACAGGACAAGAAATCAGTCCTCGACAACTTAACCGGCAGAAAATTATTTTTTTGAAAAAATCACAATTTCATCAAAAATCTGACTTTTGGAAATTCACTCAAAAATGGTGCCAAACGGTTGCAAATGCTCCCCTTAAAGTTTGGCCGTCGAAACAGAAGGCTTTTTATCACAGGAAAAGAAATCAGGCCTCAACAACTTAACCGGCTGAAAATTATTTTTTTGAAAAAATCCCTAAGCCCCGGGGTCACAATTTCATCAAAAATCTGACTTTCGGCAATTCACTCAAAAATGATGCCAAACGGTTGCAAATGCTCCCCAGTAAGGTTTGGGCGTCGAAACAGAAGGCTTTTTATCACAGGAAAAGAAATCAGCCCTCGACAACTTAACCGGCTGAAAATTATTTTTTTGAAAAAATCCCTAAGCCCCGGGGTCACAATTTCATCAAAAATCTGACTTTCGGCAATTCACTCAAAAATGGTGCCAAACGGTTGCAAATGCTCCCCTGAAAGGTTTTGGCGTCGAAACAGAAGGCTTTTTATCACAGGAAAAGAAATCAGGCCTCGACAACATAACCGGCAGAAAATTATTTTTTTGAAAAAATCTCTAAGCCCCGGGGTCACAATTTCATCAAAAATCTGACTTTTGGCAATTCACTCAAAAATGGTGCCAAACGGTTGCAAATGCTCCCCTGAAAGGTTTTGGCATCGAAACAGAAGGCTTTTTATCACAGGAAAAGAAATCAGGCCTCGACAACATAACCGGCAGAAAATTATTTTTTTGAAAAAATCCCTAAGCTCCGGGGTCACAATTTCATCAAAAATCTGACTTTCGGCAATTCACTCAAAAATGATGCCAAACGGTTGCAAATGCTCCCCAGTAAGGTTTGGGCGTCGAAACAGAAGGCTTTTTATCACAGGAAAAGAAATCAGGCCTCGACAACATAACCGGCAGAAAATTATTTTTTTGAAAAAATCCCTAAGCTCCGGGGTCACAAATTCATCAAAAATCTGACTTTCGGCAATTCACTCAAAAATGGTGCCAAACGGTTGCAAATGCTCCCCAGTAAGGTTTGGGCGTCGAAACAGAAGGCTTTTTATCACAGGAAAAGAAATCAGGCCTCGACAACATAACCGGCAGAAAATTATTTTTTTGAAAAAATCCCTAAGCTCCGGGGTCACAAATTCATCAAAAATCTGACTTTCGGCAATTCACTCAAAAATGGTGCCAAACGGTTGCAAATGCTCCCCTGAAAGGTTTGGCGGTGGAAACAGAAGGCTTTTTATCACAGGACAGGAAAGCAGCTCTCGACAACTTAACCGGCATAAAATTACTTTTTTGAAAAAATCCCTAAGCCCCGGGGTCACAAATTCATCAAAAATCTGACTTTCGGCAATTCACTCAAAAATGGTGCCAAACGGTTGCAAATCCTCGCCTGAAAGGTTTGGCGGTCGAAACAGAAGGCTTTTTATCACAGGACAAGAAATCAGTCCTCGACAACTTAACCGGCAGAAAAGTATTTTTTTGAGAAAATCCCTAAGCCCCGGGGTCACAATTTTAACAAAAATCTGACTTTCGGAAATTCAATGAAAAATGGTGCCAAACGGTTGCAAATGCTCCACTGAAAGGTTTGGCGGTCGAAACAGAAGGCTTTTTATCACAGGAAAAGAAATCAGCCCTCGACAACTTAACCGGCAGAAAATTATTTTTTTGAAAAAATCCCTAAGCCCCGGGGTCACAATTTAATCAAAAATCTGACTTTCGGCAATTCACTCAAAAATGGTGCCAAACGGTTGCAAATCCTCTCCTGAAAGGTTTGGCAGTTGAAACAGAAGGCTTTTTATCACAGGACAAGAAATCAGGCCTCGACAACATAACTGGCAGAAAATTATTTTTTTGAAAAAATCCCTAAGCCCCGGGGTCACAATTTCATCAAAAATCAGACTTTCGGCAATTCACTCAGAAATGGTGCCAAACGGTTGAAAATGCTCCCCTTAAAGTTTGGCCGTCGAAACAGAAGGCTTTTTATCACAGGAAAAGAAATCAGGCCTCAACAACTTAACCGGCTGAAACTTATTTTTTTGAAAAAATCCCTAAGCCCCGGGGTCACAATTTCATCAAAAATCTGACTTTCGGCAATTCACTCAAAAATGATGCCAAACGGTTGCAAATGCTCCCCAGTAAGGTTTTGGCATCGAAACAGAAGGCTTTTTATCACAGGAAAAGAAATCAGCCCTCGACAACTTAACCGGCAGAAAATTATTTTTTTGAAAAAATCCCTAAGCCCCGGGGTCACAATTTCATCAAAAATCTGACTTTTGGCAATTCACTCAGAAATGGTGCCAAACGGTTGCAAATGCGCCCCTGTAAGGTTTGGGGGTCGAAACAGAAGGCTTTTTATCACAGGACAAGAAATCAGGCCTCAACAACTTAACCGGCTGAAAATTATTTTTTTGAAAAAATCCCTAAGCCCCGGGGTCACAATTTCATCAAAAATCTGACTTTCGGCAATTCACTCAAAAATGATGCCAAACGGTTGCAAATGCTCCCCAGTAAGGTTTGGGCGTCGAAACAGAAGGCTTTTTATCACAGGACAAGAAATCAGGCCTCGACAACATAACCGGCAGAAAATTATTTTTTAGAAAAAATCCCTAAGCCCCGGGGTCACAATTTCATCAAAAATCTGACTTTCGGCAATTCACTCAAAAATGGTGCCAAACGGTTGCAAATGCTCCCCTGAAAGGTTTGGCGGTGGAAACAGAAGGCTTTTTATCACAGGAAAAGAAATCAGCCCTCGACAACTTAACCGGCAATAAATTATTTTTTTGAAAAAATCCCTAAGCCCCGGGGTCACAATTTCATCAAAAATCTGACTTTTGGCAATTCACTCAGAAATGGTGCCAAACGGTTGCAAATGCGCCCCTGTAAGGTTTGGGGGTCGAAACAGAAGGCTTTTTATCACAGGACAAGAAATCAGGCCTCAACAACTTAACCGGCTGAAAATTATTCTTTTGAAAAAATCCCTAAGCCCCGGGGTCACAATTTCATCAAAAATCTGACTTTCGGCAATTCACTCAAAAATGATGCCAAACGGTTGCAAATGCTCCCCAGTAAGGTTTGGGCGTCGAAACAGAAGGCTTTTTATCACAGGACAAGAAATCAGGCCTCGACAACATAACCGGCAGAAAATTATTTTTTTGAAAAAATCTCTAAGCCCCGGGGTCACAATTTCATCAAAAATCTGACTTTTGGCAATTCACTCAAAAATGGTGCCAAACGGTTGCAAATGCTCCCCTGAAAGGTTTTGGCATCGAAACAGAAGGCTTTTTATCACAGGAAAAGAAATCAGGCCTCGACAACATAACCGGCAGAAAATTATTTTTTTGAAAAAATCCCTAAGCTCCGGGGTCACAATTTCATCAAAAATCTGACTTTCGGCAATTCACTCAAAAATGATGCCAAACGGTTGCAAATGCTCCCCAGTAAGGTTTGGGCGTCGAAACAGAAGGCTTTTTATCACAGGAAAAGAAATCAGGCCTCGACAACATAACCGGCAGAAAATTATTTTTTTGAAAAAATCCCTAAGCTCCGGGGTCACAAATTCATCAAAAATCTGACTTTCGGCAATTCACTCAAAAATGGTGCCAAACGGTTGCAAATGCTCCCCAGTAAGGTTTGGGCGTCGAAACAGAAGGCTTTTTATCACAGGAAAAGAAATCAGGCCTCGACAACATAACCGGCAGAAAATTATTTTTTTGAAAAAATCCCTAAGCTCCGGGGTCACAAATTCATCAAAAATCTGACTTTCGGCAATTCACTCAAAAATGGTGCCAAACGGTTGCAAATGCTCCCCTGAAAGGTTTGGCGGTGGAAACAGAAGGCTTTTTATCACAGGACAGGAAAGCAGCTCTCGACAACTTAACCGGCATAAAATTACTTTTTTGAAAAAATCCCTAAGCCCCGGGGTCACAAATTCATCAAAAATCTGACTTTCGGCAATTCACTCAAAAATGGTGCCAAACGGTTGCAAATCCTCGCCTGAAAGGTTTGGCGGTCGAAACAGAAGGCTTTTTATCACAGGACAAGAAATCAGTCCTCGACAACTTAACCGGCAGAAAAGTATTTTTTTGAGAAAATCCCTAAGCCCCGGGGTCACAATTTTAACAAAAATCTGACTTTCGGAAATTCAATCAAAAATGGTGCCAAACGGTTGCAAATGCTCCACTGAAAGGTTTGGCGGTCGAAACAGAAGGCTTTTTATCACAGGAAAAGAAATCAGCCCTCGACAACTTAACCGGCAGAAAATTATTTTTTTGAAAAAATCCCTAAGCCCCGGGGTCACAATTTAATCAAAAATCTGACTTTCGGCAATTCACTCAAAAATGGTGCCAAACGGTTGCAAATCCTCTCCTGAAAGGTTTGGCAGTTGAAACAGAAGGCTTTTTATCACAGGACAAGAAATCAGGCCTCGACAACATAACTGGCAGAAAATTATTTTTTTGAAAAAATCCCTAAGCCCCGGGGTCACAATTTCATCAAAAATCTGACTTTCGGCAATTCACTCAGAAATGGTGCCAAACGGTTGAAAATGCTCCCCTTAAAGTTTGGCCGTCGAAACAGAAGGCTTTTTATCACAGGAAAAGAAATCAGGCCTCAACAACTTAACCGGCTGAAACTTATTTTTTTGAAAAAATCCCTAAGCCCCGGGGTCACAATTTCATCAAAAATCTGACTTTCGGCAATTCACTCAAAAATGATGCCAAACGGTTGCAAATGCTCCCCAGTAAGGTTTTGGCATCGAAACAGAAGGCTTTTTATCACAGGAAAAGAAATCAGCCCTCGACAACTTAACCGGCAGAAAATTATTTTTTTGAAAAAATCCCTAAGCCCCGGGGTCACAATTTCATCAAAAATCTGACTTTTGGCAATTCACTCAGAAATGGTGCCAAACGGTTGCAAATGCGCCCCTGTAAGGTTTGGGGGTCGAAACAGAAGGCTTTTTATCACAGGACAAGAAATCAGGCCTCAACAACTTAACCGGCTGAAAATTATTTTTTTGAAAAAATCCCTAAGCCCCGGGGTCACAATTTCATCAAAAATCTGACTTTCGGCAATTCACTCAAAAATGATGCCAAACGGTTGCAAATGCTCCCCAGTAAGGTTTGGGCGTCGAAACAGAAGGCTTTTTATCACAGGACAAGAAATCAGGCCTCGACAACATAACCGGCAGAAAATTATTTTTTAGAAAAAATCCCTAAGCCCCGGGGTCACAATTTCATCAAAAATCTGACTTTCGGCAATTCACTCAAAAATGGTGCCAAACGGTTGCAAATGCTCCCCTGAAAGGTTTGGCGGTGGAAACAGAAGGCTTTTTATCACAGGAAAAGAAATCAGCCCTCGACAACTTAACCGGCAGAAAATTATTTTTCTGAAAAAATCCCTAAGCCCCGGGGTCACAATTTCATCAAAAATCTGACTTTTGGAAATTCACTCAAAAATGGTGCCAAACGGTTGCAAATCCTCGCCTGAAAGGTTTGGCGGTCGAAACAGAACGCTTTTTATCACAGGACAAGAAATCAGTCCTCGACAACTTAACCGGCAGAAAAGTATTTTTTTGAGAAAATCCCTAAGCCCCGGGGTCACAATTTCATAAAAAATCTGACTTTCGGCAATTCACTCAAAAATGGTGCCAAACGGTTGCAAATGCTCCCCTGAAAGGTTTGGCGGTCGAAACAGAAGGCTTTTTATCACAGGAAAAGAAATCAGCCCTCGACAACTTAACCGGCAGAAAATAATTTTTTTGAAAAAATCCCTAAGCGCCGGGGTCACAATTTAATCAAAAATCTGACTTTCGGCAATTCACTCAAAAATGGTGCCAAACGGTTGCAAATCCTCTCCTGAAAGGTTTGGCAGTTGAAACAGAAGGCTTTTTATCACAGGACAAGAAATCAGGCCTCGACAACATAACCGGCAGAAAATTATTTTTTAGAAAAAATCCCTAAGCCCCGGGGTCACAATTTCATCAAAAATCTGACTTTCGGCAATTCACTCAAAAATGGTGCCAAACGGTTGCAAATGCTCCCCTGAAAGGTTTGGCGGTGGAAACAGAAGGCTTTTATCACAGGAAAAGAAATCAGCCCTCGACAACTTAACCGGCAATAAATTATTTTTTTGAAAAAATCCCTAAGCGCCGGGGTCACAATTTCATCAAAAATCTGACTTTTGGAAATTCACTCAAAAATGGTGCCATACGGTTGAGAATGTTCCCCTGAAAGGTTTGGCGGTCGAAACAGAAGGCTTTTTATCACAGGACAAGAAATCAGTCCTCCACAACTTAACCGGCAGAAAAATATTTTTTTGAAAAAATCCCTAAGCCCCGGGATCATAATTTCATCAAAAATCTGACTTTTGGCAATTCACTCAAAAATGGTGCCAAACGGTTGCAAATGCTCCCCTGAAAGGTTTGGCCGTCGAAACAGAAGGGTTTTTATCACAGGACAAGAAATCAGTCCTCGACAACTTAACCGGCAGAAAATTATTTTTTTGAAAAAATCCCTAAGCCCCGGGGTCACAATTTCATCAAAAATCTGACTTTTGGAAATTCACTCAAAAATGGTGCCAAACGGTTGCAAATGCTCCCCTTAAAGTTTGGCCGTCGAAACAGAAGGCTTTTTATCACAGGAAAAGAAATCAGGCCTCAACAACTTAACCGGCTGAAAATTATTTTTTTGAAAAAATCCCTAATCCCCGGGGTCACAATTTCATCAAAAATCTGACTTTCGGCAATTCACTAAAAAATGATGCCAAACGGTTGCAAATGCTCCCCAGTAAGGTTTGGGCGTCGAAACAGAAGGCTTTTTATCACAGGAAAAGAAATCAGCCCTCGACAACTTAACCGGCTGAAAATTATTTTTTTGAAAAAATCCCTAAGCCCCGGGATCATAATTTCATCAAAAATCTGACTTTTGGCAATTCACTCAAAAATGGTGCCAAACGGTTGCAAATGCTCCCCTGTAAGGTTTCACGGTCGAAACAGAACGCTTTCTATCACAGGACAATAAATCAGTCCTCGACAACATAACCGGCAGAAAATTATTTTTCTGCAAAAATCCCTAAGCCCCGGGGTCACAATTTCATCAAAAATCTGACTTTTGGCAATTCACTCAAAAATGGTGCCAAACGGTTGCAAATGCTCCCCTGAAAGGTTTTGGCGTCGAAACAGAAGGCTTTTTATCACAGGAAAAGAAATCAGGCCTCGACAACATAACCGGCAGAAAATTATTTTTTTGAAAAAATCTCTAAGCCCCGGGGTCACAATTTCATCAAAAATCTGACTTTTGGCAATTCACTCAAAAATGGTGCCAAACGGTTGCAAATGCTCCCCTGAAAGGTTTTGGCGTCGAAACAGAAGGCTTTTTATCACAGGAAAAGAAATCAGGCCTCGACAACATAACCGGCAGAAAATTATTTTTTTGAAAAAATCCCTAAGCTCCGGGGTCACAATTTCATCAAAAATCTGACTTTCGGCAATTCACTCAAAAATGATGCCAAACTGTTGCAAATGCTCCCCTGAAAGGTTTGGCGGTGGAAACAGAAGGCTTTTTATCATAGGACAGGAAAGCAGCTCTCGACAACTTAACCGGCATAAAATTACTTTTTTGAAAAAATCCCTAAGCCCCGGGGTCACAATTTCATCAAAAATCTGACTTTCGGCAATTCACTCAAAAATTGTGCCAAACGGTTGCAAATGCTCCCCTGTAAGGTTTGGCGGTCGAACAGAAGGCTTTTTATCACAGGACAAGAAATCAGGCCTCGACAACATAACCGGCTGAAAATTATTTTTTAGAAAAAATCCCTAAGCCCCGGGGTCACAATTTCATCAAAAATCTGACTTTCGGCAATTCACTCAAAAATGGTGCCAAACGGTTGCAAATGCTCCCATGAAAGGTTTGGCGGTGGAAACAGAAGGCTTTTTATCACAGGAAAAGAAATCAGCCCTCGACAACTTAACCGGCAGAAAATTATTTTTTTGAAAAAATCCCTAAGCGCCGGGGTCACAATTTCATCAAAAATCTGACTTTTGGCAATTCACTCAAAAATGGTGCCAAACGGTTGCAAATCCTCTCCTGAAAGGTTTGGCGGTCGAAACAGAACGCTTTTTATCACAGGACAAGAAATCAGTCCTCCACAACTTAACCGGCAGAAAAATATTTTTTTGAAAAAATCCCTAAGCCCCGGGATCATAATTTCATCAAAAATCTGACCTTTGGCAATTCACTCAAAAATGGTGCCAAACGGTTGCAAATGCTCCCCTGAAAGGTTTTGGCGTCGAAACAGAAGGCTTTTTATCACAGGAAAAGAAATCAGCCCTCGACAACTTAACCGGCTGAAAATTATTTTTTTGAAAAAATCCCTAAGCCCCGGGGTCACAATTTCATCAAAAATCTGACTTGCGGCAATTCACTCAAAAATGGTGCCAAACGGTTGCAAATGCTCCCCAGTAAAGTTTGGGCGTCGAAACAGAAGGCTTTTTATCACAGGACAAGAAATCAGCCCTCGACAACTTAACCGGCTGAAAATTATTTTTTTGAAAAAATCCCTAAGCCCCGGGGTCACAAATTCATCAAAAATCTGACTTTTGGCAATTCACTCAAAAATGGTGCCAAACGGTTGCAAATGCTCCCCTGTAAGGTTTCGCGGTCGAAACAGAAGGCTTTCTATCACAGGACAATAAATCAGTCCTCGACAACATAACCGGCAGAAAATTATTTTTCTGCAAAAATCCCTAAGCCCCGGGGTCACAATTTCATCAAAAATCTGACTTTTGGCAATTCACTCAAAAATGGTGCCAAACGGTTGCAAATGCTCCCCTGAAAGGTTTTGGCGTCGAAACAGAAGGCTTTTTATCACAGGAAAAGAAATCAGCCCTCGACAACTTAACCGGCAGAAAATTATTTTTTTGAAAAAATCCCTAAGCCCCGGGGTCACAATTTCATCAAAAATCTGACTTTCGGCAATTCACTCAAAAATGATGCCAAACGGTTGCAAATGCTCCCCTGAAAGGTTTGGCGGTGGAAACAGAAGGCTTTTTATCACAGGACAGGAAAGCAGCTCTCGACAACTTAACCGGCATAAAATTACTTTTTTGAAAAAATCCCTAAGCCCCGGGGTCACAAATTCATCAAAAATCTGACTTTCGGCAATTCACTCAAAAATGGTGCCAAACGGTTGCAAATGCTCCCCTGTAAGGTTTGGCGGTCGAACAGAAGGCTTTTTATCACAGGACAAGAAATCAGGCCTCGACAACATAACCGGCAGAAAATTATTTTTTAGAAAAAATCCCTAAGCCCCGGGGTCACAATTTCATCAAAAATCTGACTTTCGGCAATTCACTCAAAAATGGTGCCAAACGGTTGCAAATGCTCCCCTGAAAGGTTTGGCGGTGGAAACAGAAGGCTTTTTATCACAGGAAAAGAAATCAGCCCTCGATAACTTAACCGGCAATAAATTATTTTTTTGAAAAAATCCCTAAGCGCCGGGGTCACAATTTCATCAAAAATCTGACTTTTGGAAATTCACTCAAAAATGGTGCCAAACGGTTGAGAATGCTCCCCTGAAAGGTTTGGCGGTCGAAACAGAAGGCTTTTTATCACAGGACAAGAAATCAGCCCTCGAAAACATAACTGCCAGAAAAATTTTTTTTTGAAAAAATCCCTAAGCCCCGGGGTCACAAATTCATCAAATATCTGACTTTCAGGAATTCACTCAAAAATGGTGCCAAACGGTTACAAATCCTCTCCTGAAAGGTTTGGCGGTTGAAACAGAAGGCTTTTTATCACTGGACAATAAATCAGTCCTCGACAACTTAACCGGCAGAAAATTATTTTTTTGAAAAAATCCCTAAGCCCCGGGCTCACAAATTCATCAAAAATCTGACTTTCGGCAATTCACTCAAAAATGGTGCCAAATGGTTGCAAATGCTCCCCTGTAAGGTTTGGCGGTCGAAACAGAAGGCTTTTTATCACAGGAAAAGAAATCAGCCCTCGACAACTTAACCGGCAGAAAATTATTTTTCTGAAAAAATCCCTAAGCCCCGGGGTCACAATTTCATAAAAATCTGACTTTCGGCAATTCACTCAGAAATGGTGCCAAACGGTTGAAAATGCTCCCCTTAAAGTTTGGCCGTCGAAACAGAAGGCTTTTTATCACAGGAAAAGAAATCAGGCCTCAACAACTTAACCGGCTGAAAATTATTTTTTTGAAAAAATCCCTAAGCCCCGGGGTCACAATTTCATCAAAAATCTGACTTTCGGCAATTCACTCAAAAATGATGCCAAACGGTTGCAAATGCTCCCCAGTAAGGTTTGGGCGTCGAAACAGAAGGCTTTTTATCACAGGAAAAGAAATCAGCCCTCGACAACTTAACCGGCAGAAAATTATTTTTTTGAAAAAATCCCTAAGCCCCGGGGTCACAATTTCATCAAAAATCTGACTTTTGGCAATTCACTCAAAAATGGTACCAAACGCTTGCAAATGCTCTCCTGAAAGGTTTGACAGTCGAAACAGAAGGCTTTTTATTACAGGACAAGAAATCAGTCCTCGACAACTTAACCGGCAGAAAAATATTTTTTTGAAAAAATCCCTAAGCCCTCACAATTTCATCAAAAATATGACTTTTGGCAATTCACTCAAAAATGGTGCCAAACGGTTGCAAATGCTCTCCTGAAAGGTTTGGCGGTCGAAACAGAAGGCTTTTTATCTCAGGAAAAGAAATCAGCCCTCGACAACTTAACTGGCAGAAAATGATTTTTTTGAAAAAATCCCTAAGCCCCGGGGTCACAATTTCATCAAAAATCTGACTTTTGGCAATTCACTCAAAAATGGTGCCAAACGGTTCCAAATGCTCCCCTGGAGGGTTTGCCTTTCGAAACAGAAGACTTTTTATCACAGGAAATGAGAGCAGTCCTCGACAACTTAACCGGCAGAAAAAATTTTTTTTTGAAAAAATCCCTAAGCCCCGGGGTCACAAATTCATCAAAAATCTGACTTTCGGCAATTCACTCAAAAATTGTGCCAAACGGTTGCCAATGCTCTCCTGAAAGGTTTGGCGGTCGAAACAGAAGGCTTTTTATCACAGGACAAGAAATCAGCCCTCGAAAACATAACCACCCAAAAAAATTTTTTTTGAAAAATCACAATTTCATCAAAAATCTGATTTTTGGCAATTCACTCAAAAATGGTGCCGAACTGTTGCAAATGCTCCCCTTAAGTGTTTGCCGGTCGAAACATAAGACTTTTTATCACAGGACAAGAAATCAGCCCTCGACTATTTAACAGGCAGAAAATTATTTTTTTGAAAAAATCTCTAAGCCCCGAGGTCACAATTTCATCTAAAATCAGACTTTTGGCAATTCCGTCAAAAATGGTGCCAAACGGTTGCAAATGCTCCCCTGAAAGGTTTGGCGGTCGAAACAGAAGGCTTTTTATCACAGGACAAGAAATCAGCCCTCGACAACTTAACTGGCAGAAAATTATTTTTTTGAAAAAATCCCTAAGCCCCGGGGTCACAATTTCATCAAAAATCTGACTTTTGGCAATTCACTCAAAAATGGTGCCAAACGGTTGCAAATGCTCTCCTGAAAGGTTTGGCGGTCGAAACAGAAGGCTTTTTATCACAGGACAAGAAATCAGTCCTCGACAACTTAACCGGCAGAAAATTATTTTTTTGAAAAAATCCCTAAGCCCCGGGGTCACAAATTCATCAAAAATCTGACTTTCGGCAATTCACTCAAAAATGATGCCAAACTGTTGCAAATGCTCCCCTGAAAGTTTGGCGGTCGAAACAGAAGGCATTTTTTTCACAAGACAAGAAATCAGCCCTCGACAACTTAACCGGCAGAAAATTATTTTTTTGAAAAAATCCCTAAGCCCCGGGGTCACAATTTCATCAGAAATTTGACTTTTGGCAATTCACTCAAAAATGGTACCAAACGGTTGCAAATGCTCCCCTGAAAGGTTTGGCCGTCGAAACAGAAGGCTTTTTATCACAGGAAAAGAAATCAGTCCTCGACAACTTAACCGGGAGAAAATTATTTTTTTGAAAAAATCCCTAAGCCCCGGGGTCACAATTTCATCAAAAATCTGACTTTCGGCAATTCACTCAAAAATGGTGCCAGACGGTTGCAAATGATACCCTGTAAGGTTTGGCGGTCGAAACAGAAGACTTTTTATCACAGGAAATGAGATCAATCCTCGACAACTTAACCGGCAGAAAAAAAATTTTTTTGAAAAAATCCCTAAGCCCCGGGGTCACAAATTCATCAAAAATCTGACTTTCGGCAATTCACTCAAAAATTGTGCCAAACGGTTGCCAATGCTCTCCTGAAAGGTTTGGCGGTCGAAACAGAAGGCTTTTTTTCACAGGACAAGAAATCAGCCCTCGAAAACATAACCAACCAAAAAAATTTTTTTTGAAAAAATCACAATTTCATCAAAAATCTGATTTTTGGCAATTCACTCAAAAATGGTGCCGAACTGTTGCAAATGCTCCCCTTAAGTGTTTGCCAGTCGAAACATAAGACTTTTTATCACAGGACAAGAAATCAGCCCTCGACTATTTAACAGGCAGAAAATTATTTTTTTGAAAAAATCTCTAAGCCCCGAGGTCACAATTTCATCTAAAATCAGACTTTTGGCAATTCACTCAAAAATGGTGCCAAACGGTTGCAAATGCTCCCCTGAAAGGTTTGGCGGTCGAAACAGAAGGCTTTTTATCACAGGACAAGAAATCAGCCCTCGACAACTTAACTGGCAGAAAATTATTTTTTTGAAAAAATCCCTAAGCCCCGGGGTCACAATTTCATCAAAAATCTGACTTTTGGCAATTCACTCAAAAATGGTGCCAAACGGTTGCAAATGCTCTCCTGAAAGGTTTGGCGGTCGAAACAGAAGGCTTTTTATCACAGGACAAGAAATCAGTCCTCGACAACTTAACCGGCAGAAAATTATTTTTTTGAAAAAATCCCTAAGCCCCGGGGTCACAAATTCATCAAAAATCTGACTTTCGGCAATTCACTCAAAAATGATGCCAAACTGTTGCAAATGCTCCCCTGAAAGTTTGGCGGTCAAAACAGAAGGCATTTTATTCACAGGACAAGAAATCAGCCCTCGACAACTTAACCGGCAGAAAATTATTTTTTTGAAAAAATCCCTAAGCCCCGGGGTCACAATTTCATCAGAAATTTGACTTTTGGCAATTCACTCAAAAATGGTACCAAACGGTTGCAAATGCTCTCCTGAAAGGTTTGGCGGTCGAAACATAAGACTTTTTATCACAGGACAAGAAATCAGTCCTCGACAACTTAACCGGCAGAAAATTATTTTTTTGAAAAAATCCCTAAGCCCCGGGGTCACAAATTCATCAAAAATCTGACTTTCGGCAATTCACTCAAAAATGGTGCCAAACTGTTGCAAATGCTCCCCTGAAAGTTTGGCGGTCGAAACAGAAGGCTTTTTATCACAGGACAAGAAATCAGCCCTCAAAAACATAACAGCCAGAAAAAAATTTTTTTGAAAAATTCCCTAAGCCGGGGGGTCACAATTTCATCAAAAATCTGACTTTCGGCAATTCACTCAAAAATGGTGCCAAACGGTTGCAAATGCTCCCCTTAAAGTTTGGCCGTCGAAACAGAAGGCTTTTTATCACAGGAAAAGAAATCAGGCCTCGACAACTTAACCGGCTGAAAATTATTTTTTTGAAAAAATCCCTAAGCCCCGGGGTCACAATTTCATCAAAAATCTGACTTTCGGCAATTCACTCAAAAATGATGCCAAACGGTTGCAAATGCTCCCCAGTAAGGTTTCGCGGTCGAAATAGAAGGCTTTTTATCACAGGACAATAAATCAGTCCTCGACAAAATAACCGGCAGAAAATTATTTTTTTGCAAAAATCCCTAAGCCCCGGGGTCACAATTTCATCAAAAATCTGACTTTTGGCAATTCACTCAAAAATGGTGCCAAACGGTTGCAAATGCTCCCCTGAAAGGTTTTGGCGTCGAAACAGAAGGCTTTTTATCACAGGAAAAGAAATCAGGCCTCAACAACATAACCGGCAGAAAATTACTTTTTTGAAAAAATCCCTAAGCCCCGGGGTCACAATTTCATCAAAAATCTGACTTTCGGCAATTCACTCAAAAATGGTGCCAGACGGTTGCAAATGATACCCTGTAAGGTTTGGCGGTCGAAACAGAAGACTTTTTATCACAGGAAATGAGATCAGTCCTCGACAACTTAACCGGCAGAAAAAATTTTTTTTTGAAAAAATCCCTAAGCCCCGGGGTCACAAATTCATCAAAAATCTGACTTTCGGCAATTCACTCAAAAATTGTGCCAAACGGTTGCCAATGCTCTCCTGAAAGGTTTGGCGGTCGAAACAGAAGGCTTTTTATCACAGGACAAGAAATCAGCCATCGAAAACATAACCAACCAAAAAAATTTTTTTTGAAAAAATCACAATTTCATCAAAAATCTGATTTTTGGCAATTCACTCAAAAATGGTGCCGAACTGTTGCAAATGCTCCCCTTAAGTGTTTGCCGGTCGAAACATAAGACTTTTTATCACAGGACAAGAAATCAGCCCTCGACTATTTAACAGGCAGAAAATTATTTTTTTGAAAAAATCTCTAAGCCCCGAGGTCACAATTTCATCTAAAATCAGACTTTTGGCAATTCACTCAAAAATGGTGCCAAACGGTTGCAAATGCTCCCCTGAAAGGTTTGGCGGTCGAAACAGAAGGCTTTTTATCACAGGACAAGAAATCAGCCCTCGATAACTTAACTGGCAGAAAATTATTTTTTTGAAAAAATCCCTAAGTCCCGGGGTCACAATTTCATCAAAAATCTGACTTTTGGAAATTCACTCAAAAATGGTGCCAAACGGTTGCAAATGCTCTCCTGAAAGTTTGGCGGTCAAAACAGAAGGCTTTTTATCACAGGACAAGAAATCAGTCCTTGACAACTTAACCGGCAGAAAATTATTTTTTTGAAAAAATCCCTAAGCCGGGGGGTCACAATTTCATCAAAAATCTGACTTTCGGCAATTCACTCAAAAATGATGCCAAACGGTTGCAAATGCTCCCCAGTAAGGTTTGGGCGTCGAAACCGAAGGCTTTTTATCACAGGAAAAGAAATCAGCCCTCGACAACTTAACCGGGTGAAAATTAT
Organism: Podarcis cretensis; assembly: GCF_951804945.1. NCBI lineage: Eukaryota > Metazoa > Chordata > Lepidosauria > Squamata > Lacertidae > Podarcis > Podarcis cretensis. The sequence goes on from NC_137179.1 coordinate 64,633,563, forward strand.
TTTTTTGAAAAAATCCCTAAGCCCCGGGGTCACAATTTCATCAAAAATCTGACTTTCGGCAATTCACTCAAAAATGGTGCCAAACGGTTGCAAATGCTCCCCTGTAAGGTTTCGCGGTCGAAATAGAAGGCTTTTTATCACAGGACAATAAATCAGTCCTCGACAAAATAACCGGCAGAAAATTATTTTTTTGAAAAAATCCCTAAGCCCCGGGCTCACAATTTCATCAAAAATCTGACTTTTGGCAATTCACTCAAAAATGGTGCCAAACGGTTGCAAATGCTCCCCTGAAAGGTTTTGGCGTCGAAACAGAAGGCTTTTTATCACAGGAAAAGAAATCAGGCCTCAACAACATAACCGGCAGAAAATTACTTTTTTGAAAAAATCCCTAAGCCCCGGGGTCACAATTTCATCAAAAATCTGACTTTCGGCAATTCACTCAAAAATGGTGCCAAACGGTTGCAAATGCTCCCCTGGAGGGTTTGCCTTTCGAAACAGAAGACTTTTTATCACAGGAAATGAGAGCAGTCCTCGACAACTTAACCGGCAGAAAAAATTTTTTTTTGAAAAAATCCCTAAGCCCCGGGGTCACAAATTCATCAAAAATCTGACTTTCGGCAATTCACTCAAAAATTGTGCCAAACGGTTGCCAATGCTCTCCTGAAAGGTTTGGCGGTCGAAACAGAAGGCTTTTTATCACAGGACAAGAAATCAGCCCTCGAAAACATAACCACCCAAAAAAATTTTTTTTGAAAAATCACAATTTCATCAAAAATCTGATTTTTGGCAATTCACTCAAAAATGGTGCCGAACTGTTGCAAATGCTCCCCTTAAGTGTTTGCCGGTCGAAACATAAGACTTTTTATCACAGGACAAGAAATCAGCCCTCGACTATTTAACAGGCAGAAAATTATTTTTTTGAAAAAATCTCTAAGCCCCGAGGTCACAATTTCATCTAAAATCAGACTTTTGGCAATTCACTCAAAAATGGTGCCAAACGGTTGCAAATGCTCCCCTGAAAGGTTTGGCGGTCGAAACAGAAGGCTTTTTATCACAGGACAAGAAATCAGCCCTCGACAACTTAACTGGCAGAAAATTATTTTTTTGAAAAAATCCCTAAGCCCCGGGGTCACAATTTCATCAAAAATCTGACTTTTGGCAATTCACTCAAAAATGGTGCCAAACGGTTGCAAATGCTCTCCTGAAAGGTTTGGCGGTCGAAACAGAAGGCTTTTTATCACAGGACAAGAAATCAGTCCTCGACAACTTAACCGGCAGAAAATTATTTTTTTGAAAAAATCCCTAAGCCCCGGGGTCACAAATTCATCAAAAATCTGACTTTCGGCAATTCACTCAAAAATGATGCCAAACTGTTGCAAATGCTCCCCTGAAAGTTTGGCGGTCGAAACAGAAGGCATTTTTTTCACAGGACAAGAAATCAGCCCTCGACAACTTAACCGGCAGAAAATTATTTTTTTGAAAAAATCCCTAAGCCCCGGGGTCACAATTTCATCAGAAATTTGACTTTTGGCAATTCACTCAAAAATGGTACCAAACGGTTGCAAATGCTCCCCTGAAAGGTTTGGCCGTCGAAACAGAAGGCTTTTTATCACAGGAAAAGAAATCAGTCCTCGACAACTTAACCGGGAGAAAATTATTTTTTTGAAAAAATCCCTAAGCCCCGGGGTCACAATTTCATCAAAAATCTGACTTTCGGCAATTCACTCAAAAATGGTGCCAGACGGTTGCAAATGATACCCTGTAAGGTTTGGCGGTCGAAACAGAAGACTTTTTATCACAGGAAATGAGATCAATCCTCGACAACTTAACCGGCAGAAAAAATTTTTTTTTGAAAAAATCCCTAAGCCCCGGGGTCACAAATTCATCAAAAATCTGACTTTCGGCAATTCACTCAAAAATTGTGCCAAACGGTTGCCAATGCTCTCCTGAAAGGTTTGGCGGTCGAAACAGAAGGCTTTTTTTCACAGGACAAGAAATCAGCCCTCGAAAACATAACCAACCAAAAAAATTTTTTTTGAAAAAATCACAATTTCATCAAAAATCTGATTTTTGGCAATTCACTCAAAAATGGTGCCGAACTGTTGCAAATGCTCCCCTTAAGTGTTTGCCAGTCGAAACATAAGACTTTTTATCACAGGACAAGAAATCAGCCCTCGACTATTTAACAGGCAGAAAATTATTTTTTTGAAAAAATCTCTAAGCCCCGAGGTCACAATTTCATCTAAAATCAGACTTTTGGCAATTCACTCAAAAATGGTGCCAAACGGTTGCAAATGCTCCCCTGAAAGGTTTGGCGGTCGAAACAGAAGGCTTTTTATCACAGGACAAGAAATCAGCCCTCGACAACTTAACTGGCAGAAAATTATTTTTTTGAAAAAATCCCTAAGCCCCGGGGTCACAATTTCATCAAAAATCTGACTTTTGGCAATTCACTCAAAAATGGTGCCAAACGGTTGCAAATGCTCTCCTGAAAGGTTTGGCGGTCGAAACAGAAGGCTTTTTATCACAGGACAAGAAATCAGTCCTCGACAACTTAACCGGCAGAAAATTATTTTTTTGAAAAAATCCCTAAGCCCCGGGGTCACAAATTCATCAAAAATCTGACTTTCGGCAATTCACTCAAAAATGATGCCAAACTGTTGCAAATGCTCCCCTGAAAGTTTGGCGGTCAAAACAGAAGGCATTTTTTTCACAGGACAAGAAATCAGCCCTCGACAACTTAACCGGCAGAAAATTATTTTTTTGAAAAAATCCCTAAGCCCCGGGGTCACAATTTCATCAGAAATTTGACTTTTGGCAATTCACTCAAAAATGGTACCAAACGGTTGCAAATGCTCTCCTGAAAGGTTTGGCGGTCGAAACATAAGACTTTTTATCACAGGACAAGAAATCAGTCCTCGACAACTTAACCGGCAGAAAATTATTTTTTTGAAAAAATCCCTAAGCCCCGGGGTCACAAATTCATCAAAAATCTGACTTTCGGCAATTCACTCAAAAATGGTGCCAAACTGTTGCAAATGCTCCCCTGAAAGTTTGGCGGTCGAAACAGAAGGCTTTTTATCACAGGACAAGAAATCAGCCCTCAAAAACATAACAGCCAGAAAAAAATTTTTTTGAAAAATTCCCTAAGCCGGGGGGTCACAATTTCATCAAAAATCTGACTTTCGGCAATTCACTCAAAAATGGTGCCAAACGGTTGCAAATGCTCCCCTTAAAGTTTGGCCGTCGAAACAGAAGGCTTTTTATCACAGGAAAAGAAATCAGGCCTCGACAACTTAACCGGCTGAAAATTATTTTTTTGAAAAAATCCCTAAGCCCCGGGGTCACAATTTCATCAAAAATCTGACTTTCGGCAATTCACTCAAAAATGATGCCAAACGGTTGCAAATGCTCCCCAGTAAGGTTTCGCGGTCGAAATAGAAGGCTTTTTATCACAGGACAATAAATCAGTCCTCGACAAAATAACCGGCAGAAAATTATTTTTTTGCAAAAATCCCTAAGCCCCGGGGTCACAATTTCATCAAAAATCTGACTTTTGGCAATTCACTCAAAAATGGTGCCAAACGGTTGCAAATGCTCCCCTGAAAGGTTTTGGCGTCGAAACAGAAGGCTTTTTATCACAGGAAAAGAAATCAGGCCTCAACAACATAACCGGCAGAAAATTACTTTTTTGAAAAAATCCCTAAGCCCCGGGGTCACAATTTCATCAAAAATCTGACTTTCGGCAATTCACTCAAAAATGGTGCCAGACGGTTGCAAATGATACCCTGTAAGGTTTGGCGGTCGAAACAGAAGACTTTTTATCACAGGAAATGAGATCAGTCCTCGACAACTTAACCGGCAGAAAAAATTTTTTTTTGAAAAAATCCCTAAGCCCCGGGGTCACAAATTCATCAAAAATCTGACTTTCGGCAATTCACTCAAAAATTGTGCCAAACGGTTGCCAATGCTCTCCTGAAAGGTTTGGCGGTCGAAACAGAAGGCTTTTTATCACAGGACAAGAAATCAGCCATCGAAAACATAACCAACCAAAAAAATTTTTTTTGAAAAAATCACAATTTCATCAAAAATCTGATTTTTGGCAATTCACTCAAAAATGGTGCCGAACTGTTGCAAATGCTCCCCTTAAGTGTTTGCCGGTCGAAACATAAGACTTTTTATCACAGGACAAGAAATCAGCCCTCGACTATTTAACAGGCAGAAAATTATTTTTTTGAAAAAATCTCTAAGCCCCGAGGTCACAATTTCATCTAAAATCAGACTTTTGGCAATTCACTCAAAAATGGTGCCAAACGGTTGCAAATGCTCCCCTGAAAGGTTTGGCGGTCGAAACAGAAGGCTTTTTATCACAGGACAAGAAATCAGCCCTCGATAACTTAACTGGCAGAAAATTATTTTTTTGAAAAAATCCCTAAGTCCCGGGGTCACAATTTCATCAAAAATCTGACTTTTGGAAATTCACTCAAAAATGGTGCCAAACGGTTGCAAATGCTCTCCTGAAAGTTTGGCGGTCAAAACAGAAGGCTTTTTATCACAGGACAAGAAATCAGTCCTTGACAACTTAACCGGCAGAAAATTATTTTTTTGAAAAAATCCCTAAGCCGGGGGGTCACAATTTCATCAAAAATCTGACTTTCGGCAATTCACTCAAAAATGATGCCAAACGGTTGCAAATGCTCCCCAGTAAGGTTTGGGCGTCGAAACCGAAGGCTTTTTATCACAGGAAAAGAAATCAGCCCTCGACAACTTAACCGGGTGAAAATTATTTTTTTGAAAAAATCCCTAAGCCCCGGGGTCACAATTTCATCAAAAATCTGACTTTCGGCAATTCACTCAAAAATGGTGCCAAACGGTTGCAAATGCTCCCCTGTAAGGTTTCGCGGTCGAAATAGAAGGCTTTTTATCACAGGACAATAAATCAGTCCTCGACAAAATAACCGGCAGAAAATTATTTTTTTGAAAAAATCCCTAAGCCCCGGGATCACAATTTCATCAAAAATCTGACTTTTGGCAATTCACTCAAAAATGGTGCCAAACGGTTGCAAATGCTCCCCTGAAAGGTTTTGGCGTCGAAACAGAAGGCTTTTTATCACAGGAAAAGAAATCAGGCCTCAACAACATAACCGGCAGAAAATTACTTTTTTGAAAAAATCCCTAAGCCCCGGGGTCACAATTTCATCAAAAATCTGACTTTCGGCAATTCACTCAAAAATGGTGCCAAACGGTTGCAAATGCTCCCCTGTAAGGTTTCGCGGTCGAAACAGAAGGCTTTTTATCACAGGACAAGAAATCAGGCCTCGACAACATAACCGGCAGAAAATTATTTTTTTGAAAAAATCCCTAAGCCCCGGGGTCACAATTTCATCAAAAATCTGACTTTTGGCAATTCACTCAAAAATGGTGCCAAACGGTGGCAAATGCTCCCCTGAAAGGTTTTGGCGTCGAAACAGAAGGCTTTTTATCACAGGAAAAGAAATCAGGCCTCGACAACATAACCGGCAGAAAATTATTTTTTTGAAAAAATCCCTAAGCTCCGGGGTCACAATTTCATCAAAAATCTGACTTTCGGCAATTCACTCAAAAATGGTGCCAAACGGTTGCAAATGCTCCCCAGTAAGGTTTGGGCGTCGAAACAGAAGGCTTTTTATCACAGGAAAAGAAATCAGCCCTCGACAACTTAACCGGCAGAAAATTATTTTTTTGAAAAAATCCCTAAGCCCCGGGGTCACAATTTCATCAAAAATCTGACTTTCGGCAATTCACTCAAAAATGGTGCCAAACGGTTGCAAATGCTCCCCTGAAAGGTTTGGCGGTGGAAACAGAAGGCTTTTTATCACAGGACAGGAAAGCAGCTCTCGACAACTTAACCGGCATAAAAGGCTTTTTATCACAGGACAAGAAATCAGCCATCGAAAACATAACCAACCAAAAAAATTTTTTTTGAAAAAATCACAATTTCATCAAAAATCTGATTTTTGGCAATTCACTCAAAAATGGTGCCGAACTGTTGCAAATGCTCCCCTTAAGTGTTTGCCGGTCGAAACATAAGACTTTTTATCACAGGACAAGAAATCAGCCCTCGACTATTTAACAGGCAGAAAATTATTTTTTTGAAAAAATCTCTAAGCCCCGAGGTCACAATTTCATCTAAAATCAGACTTTTGGCAATTCACTCAAAAATGGTGCCAAACGGTTGCAAATGCTCCCCTGAAAGGTTTGGCGGTCGAAACAGAAGGCTTTTTATCACAGGACAAGAAATCAGCCCTCGACAACTTAACTGGCAGAAAATTATTTTTTTGAAAAAATCCCTAAGTCCCGGGGTCACAATTTCATCAAAAATCTGACTTTTGGAAATTCACTCAAAAATGGTGCCAAACGGTTGCAAATGCTCTCCTGAAAGTTTGGCGGTCAAAACAGAAGGCTTTTTATCACAGGACAAGAAATCAGTCCTTGACAACTTAACCGGCAGAAAATTATTTTTTTGAAAAAATCCCTAAGCCGGGGGGTCACAATTTCATCAAAAATCTGACTTTCGGCAATTCACTCAAAAATGATGCCAAACGGTTGCAAATGCTCCCCAGTAAGGTTTGGGCGTCGAAACCGAAGGCTTTTTATCACAGGAAAAGAAATCAGCCCTCGACAACTTAACCGGGTGAAAATTATTTTTTTGAAAAAATCCCTAAGCCCCTGGGTCACAATTTCATCAAAAATCTGACTTTCGGCAATTCACTCAAAAATGGTGCCAAACGGTTGCAAATGCTCCCCTGTAAGGTTTCGCGGTCGAAATAGAAGGCTTTTTATCACAGGACAATAAATCAGTCCTCGACAAAATAACCGGCAGAAAATTATTTTTTTGAAAAAATCCCTAAGCCCCGGGGTCACAATTTCATCAAAAATCTGACTTTTGGCAATTCACTCAAAAATGGTGCCAAACGGTTGCAAATGCTCCCCTGAAAGGTTTTGGCGTCGAAACAGAAGGCTTTTTATCACAGGAAAAGAAATCAGGCCTCAACAACATAACCGGCAGAAAATTACTTTTTTGAAAAAATCCCTAAGCCCCGGGGTCACAATTTCATCAAAAATCTGACTTTCGGCAATTCACTCAAAAATGGTGCCAAACGGTTGCAAATGCTCCCCTGTAAGGTTTCACGGTCGAAACAGAAGGCTTTTTATCACAGGACAAGAAATCAGGCCTCGACAACATAACCGGCAGAAAATTATTTTTTTGAAAAAATCCCTAAGCCCCGGGGTCACAATTTCATCAAAAATCTGACTTTTGGCAATTCACTCAAAAATGGTGCCAAACGGTGGCAAATGCTCCCCTGAAAGGTTTTGGCGTCGAAACAGAAGGCTTTTTATCACAGGAAAAGAAATCAGGCCTCGACAACATAACCGGCAGAAAATTATTTTTTTGAAAAAATCCCTAAGCTCCGGGGTCACAATTTCATCAAAAATCTGACTTTCGGCAATTCACTCAAAAATGGTGCCAAACGGTTGCAAATGCTCCCCAGTAAGGTTTGGGCGTCGAAACAGAAGGCTTTTTATCACAGGAAAAGAAATCAGCCCTCGACAACTTAACCGGCAGAAAATTATTTTTTTGAAAAAATCCCTAAGCCCCGGGGTCACAATTTCATCAAAAATCTGACTTTCGGCAATTCACTCAAAAATGGTGCCAAACGGTTGCAAATGCTCCCCTGAAAGGTTTGGCGGTGGAAACAGAAGGCTTTTTATCACAGGACAGGAAAGCAGCTCTCGACAACTTAACCGGCATAAAATTACTTTTTTGAAAAAATCCCTAAGCCCCGGGGTCACAATTTCATCAAAAATCTGACTTTCGGCAATTCACTCAAAAATGGTGCCAAACGGTTGCAAATGCTCCCCTGAAAGGTTTGGCGATGGAAACAGAAGGCTTTTTATCACAGGAAGAGAAATCAGCCCTCGACAACTTAACCGGCAATAAATTATTCTTTTGAAAAAATCCCTAAGCCCCGGGGTCACAATTTCATCAAAAATCTGACTTTCGGCAATTCACTCAAAAATGGTGCCAAACGGTTGAGAATGCTCCCCTGAAAGGTTTGGCGGTCGAAACAGAAGGCTTTTTATCACAGGACAAGAAATCAGCCCTCGAAAACATAACTGCCAGAAAAATTTTTTTTTGAAAAAATCCCTAAGCCCCGGGGTCACAAATTCATCAAATATCTGACTTTCAGGAATTCACTCAAAAATGGTGCCAAACGGTTGCAAATTCTCTCCTGAAAGGTTTGGTGGTTGAAACAGAAGGCTTTTTATCACTGGACAATAAATCAGTCCTCGACAACTTAACCGGCAGAAAATTATTTTTTTGAAAAAATCCCTAAGCCCCGGGCTCACAAATTCATCAAAAATCTGACTTTCGGCAATTCACTCAAAAATGGTGCCAAACGGTTGCAAATCCTCTCCTGAAAGGTTTGGCAGTTGAAACAGAAGGCTTTTTATCACAGGACAAGAAATCAGGCCTCGACAACATAACTGGCAGAAAATTATTTTTTTGAAAAAATCCCTAAGCCCCGGGGTCACAATTTCATCAAAAATCTGACTTTCGGCAATTCACTCAGAAATGGTGCCAAACGGTTGAAAATGCTCCCCTTAAAGTTTGGCCGTCGAAACAGAAGGCTTTTTATCACAGGAAAAGAAATCAGGCCTCAACAACTTAACCGGCTGAAAATTATTTTTTTGAAAAAATCCCTAAGCCCCGGGGTCACAATTTCATCAAAAATCTGACTTTCGAAACATAAGATTTTTTATCACAGGAAAAAAAATCAGTCCTCTTCAACTTAACCGGCAGAAAAATATTTTTTTGAAAAAATCTCTAAGCCATTTCATCAAAAATCTGACTTTCGGCAATTCACTCAAAAATGGTGCCAGACGGTTGCAAATGATCCCCTGTAAGGTTTGGCGGTCGAAACAGAAGACTTTTTATCACAGGAAATGAGATCAGTCCTCGACAACTTAACCGGCAGAAAAATTTTTTTTTGAAAAAATCACAATTTCATCAAAAATCTGATTTTTGGCAATTCACTCAAAAATGGTGCCGAACTGTTGCAAATGCTCCCCTTAAGTGTTTGCCGGTCGAAACATAAGACTTTTTATCACAGGACAAGAAATCAGCCCTCGACTATTTAACAGGCAGAAAATTATTTTTTTGAAAAAATCTCTAAGCCCCGAGGTCACAATTTCATCTAAAATCAGACTTTTGGCAATTCACTCAAAAATGGTGCCAAACGGTTGCAAATGCTCCCCTGAAAGGTTTGGCGGTCGAAACAGAAGGCTTTTTATCACAGGACAAATAATCAGCCCTCGACAACTTAACTGGCAGAAAATTATTTTTTTGAAAAAATCCCTAAGCCCCGGGGTCACAATTTCATCAGAAATTTGACTTTTGGCAATTCACTCAAAAATGGTACCAAACGGTTGCAAATCCTCGCCTGAAAGTTTGGCGGTCGAAACAGAAGGCTTTTTATCACCGGACAAGAAATCAGCCCTCGACAACTTAACCGGCAGAAAATTATTTTTTTGAAAAAATCCCTAAGCCCCGGGGTCACAATTTCATCAAAAATCTGACTTTCGGCAACTCACTCAAAAATGGTGCCAAACGGTTGCAAATGCTCCCCTGAAAGGTTTGGCGGTCGAAAAAGAAGGCTTTTTATCACAGGACAAGAAATCAGCCCTCAAAAACCTAACAGCCAGATAATTATTTTTTTGAAAAAATCCCTAAGCCCCGGGGTCACAATTTCATCAGAAATTTGACTTTTGGCAATTCACTCAAAAATGGTACCAAACGGTTGCAAATCCTCGCCTGAAAGTTTGGCGGTCGAAACAGAAGGCTTTTTATCACCGGACAAGAAATCAGCCCTCGACAACTTAACAGGCAGAAAATTATTTTTTTGAAAAAATCCCTAAGCCCCGGGGTCACAATTTCATCAAAAATCTGACTTTCGGCAACTCACTCAAAAATGGTGCCAAACGGTTGCAAATGCTCCCCTGAAAGGTTTGGCGGTCGAAACAGAAGGCTTTTTATCACAGGACAAGAAATCAGCCCTCAAAAACCTAACAGCCAGAAAAAAATTTTTTTGAAAAATTCCCTAAGCCCCGGGGTCACAATTTCATCAAAAATCTGATTTTTGGCAATTCACTCAAAAATGGTGCCAAACGGTTGCAAATGCTCTCCTGAAAGGTTTGGCGGTCGAAACAGAAGGCTTTTTATCACAGGACAAGAAATCAGTCCTCGACAACTTAACCGGCAGAAAATTATTTTTTTGAAAAAATCCCTAAGCCCCGGGGTCACAAATTCATCAAAAATCTGACTTTCGGCAATCCACTCAAAAATGGTGCCAAACTGTTGCAAATGCTCCCCTGAAAGTTTGGCGGTCGAAACAGAAGGCATTTTTTTCACAGGACAAGAAATCAGCCCTCGACAACTTAACCGGCAGAAAATTATTTTTTTGAAAAAATCCCTAAGCCCCGGGGTCACAATTTCATCAAAAATCTGACTTTTGGAAATTCACTCAAAAATGGTGCCAAACGGTTGCTAATGCTCTCCTGAAAGGTTTGGCGGTCGAAACAGAAGGCTTTTTATCACAGGACAAGAAATCAGCCCTCAAAAACATAACAGCCAGAAAAATTTTTTTTTGAAAAATTCCCTAAGCCCCGGGGTCACAATTTCATCAAAAATCTGATTTTTGGCAATTCACTCAAAAATGGTGCCAAAAGGTTGCAAATGCTCCCCTGAAAGGTTTGGCGGCCGAAAGAGAAGGCTTTTTATCACAGGACAAGAAATGAGCCCTCGACTATTTAACCGGCAGAAAATTATTTTTTTGAAAAAATCCCTAAGCCCCGGGCTCACAATTTCATCAAAAATCTGACTTTTGGCAATTCACTCAAAAATGGTGCCAAACGGCTGCAAATGCTCCCCTGTAAGGTTTGGCCATCGAAACAGAAGGCTTTTTATCACAGGACAAGAAATCAGCCCTCGACAACTTAACCGGCAGAAAATTATTTTTTTGAAAAAATCCCTAAGCGCTGGGGTCACAATTTAATCAAAAATCTGACTTTTGGCAATTCACTCAAAAATGGTGCCAAACGGTTGCAAATCCTCTCCTGAAAGGTTTGGCGGATGAAACAGAAGGCTTTTTATTACAGGACAAGAAATCAGTCCTCCACAACTTAACCGGCAGAAAAATATTTTTTTGAAAAAAATCCCTAAGCCCCGGGATCACAATTTCATCAAAAATCTGACTTTTGGCAATTCACTCAAAAATGGTGCCAAACGGTTGCAAATGCTCCCCTGAAAGGTTTTGGCGTCGAAACAGAAGGCTTTTTATCACAGGAAAAGAAATCAGCCCTCGACAACTTAACCAGCTGAAAATTATTTTTTTGAAAAAATCCCTAAGCCCCGGGGTCACAATTTCATCAAAAATCTGACTTTTGGCAATTCACTCAAAAATGGTACCAAATGGTTGCAAATGCTCCCCTGAAAGGTTTGGCCGTCGAAACAGAAGGGTTTTTATCACAGGACAAGAAATCAGTCCTCGACAACTTAACCGGCAGAAAATTATTTTTTTGAGAAAATCCCTAAGCCCCGGGGTCACAATTTCATCAAAAATCTGACTCTTTGAAATTCACTCAAAAATGGTGCCAAACGGTTGCAAATGCTCCCCTGTAAGGTTTCGCGGTCGAAACAGAAGGCTTTTTATCACAGGACAAGAAATCAGGCCTCGACAACATAACCGGCAGAAAATTATTTTTTTGAAAAAATCCCTAAGCCCCGGGGTCACAATTTCATCAAAAATCTGACTTTTGGCAATTCACTCAAAAATGGTACCAAATGGTTGCAAATGCTCCCCTGAAAGGTTTGGCCGTCGAAACAGAAGGGTTTTTATCACAGGACAAGAAATCAGTCCTCGACAACTTAACCGGCAGAAAATTATTTTTTTGAGAAAATCCCTAAGCCCCGGGGTCACAATTTCATCAAAAATCTGACTCTTTGAAATTCACTCAAAAATGGTGCCAAACGGTTGCAAATGCTCCCCTGTAAGGTTTCGCGGTCGAAACAGAAGGCTTTTTATCACAGGACAAGAAATCAGGCCTCGACAACATAACCGGCAGAAAATTATTTTTTTGCAAAAATCCCTAAGCCCCGGGGTCACAATTTCATCAAAAATCTGACTTTCGGCAATTCACTCAAAAATGATGCCAAACGGTTGCAAATGCTCCCCTGAAAGGTTTTGGCGTCGAAACAGAAGGCTTTTTATCACAGGAAAAGAAATCAACCCTCGACAACTTAACCGGCAGAAAATTATTTTCTTGAAAAAATCCCTAAGCGCCGGGGTCACAATTTAATCAAAAATCTGACTTTTGGCAATTCACTCAAAAATGGTGCCAAACGGCTGCAAATCCTCCCCTGAAAGGTTTGGCGGTCGAATCAGAACGCTTTTTTTCACAGGACAAGAAATCAGTCCTCGACAACTTATCCGGCAGAAAACTATTTTTTTGAGAAAATCCCTAAGTCCCGGGGTCACAATTTTAACAAAAATCTGACTTTCGGAATTTCAATCAAAAATGGTGCCAAACGGTTGCAAATGCTCCACTGAAAGGTTTGGCGGTCGAAACAGAAGGCTTTTTATCACAGGAAAAGAAATCAGCCCTCGACAACTTAACCGGCAGAAAATTATTTTTTTGAAAAAATCCCTAAGCGCCGGGGTCACAATTTAATCAAAAATCTGACTTTTGGCAATTCACTCAAAAATGGTGCCAAACGGTTGCAAATCCTCTCCTGAAAGGTTTGGCGGTTGAAACAGAAGGCTTTTTATCACAGGACAAGAAATCAGGCCTCGACAACATAACCGGCAGAAAATTATTTTTTTGAAAAAATCCCTAAGCCCTGGGGTCACAATTTCATCAAAAATCTGACTTTCGGCAATTCACTCAGAAATGGTGCCAAACGGTTGCAAATGCTCCCCTTAAAGTTTGGCCGTCGAAACAGAAGGCTTTTTATCACAGGAAAAGAAATCAGCACTCAACAACTTAACCGGCTGAAAATTATTTTTTTGAAAAAATCTCTAAGCCCCGGGGTCACAATTTCATCAAAAATCTGACTTTCGGCAATTCACTCAAAAATGGTGCCAAACGGTTGCAAATGCTCCCCTGAAAGGTTTGGCGGTGGAAACAGAAGGCTTTTTATCACAGGAAAAGAAATCAGCCCTCGACAACTTAACCGGCAATAAATTATTTTTTTGAAAAAATCCCTAAGCGCCAGGGTCACAATTTCATCAAAAATCTGACTTTCGGCAATTCACTCAAAAATGGTGCCAAACGGTTGAGAATGCTCCCCTGAAAGGTTTGGCGGTCAAAGCAGAAGGCTTTTTATCACAGGACAAGAAATCAGCCCTCGAAAACATAACTGCCAGAAAATTTTTTTTTTGAAAAAATCCCTAAGCCCCGGGGTCACAAATTCATCAAATATCTGACTTTCAGGAATTCACTCAAAAATGGTGCCAAACGGTTGCAAATCCTCTCCTGAAAGGTTTGGCGGTTGAAACAGAAGGCTTTTTATCACTGGACAATAAATCAGTCCTCGACAACTTAACCGGCTGAAAATTATTTTTTGAAAAAATCCCTAAGCCCCGGGGTCACAATTTCATCAAAAATCTGACTTTCGGCAATTCACTCAAAAATGGTGCCAAACGGTTGCAAATGCTCCCCTGAAAGGTTTTGGCGTCGAAACAGAAGACTTTTTATCACAGGACAAGAAATCAGGCCTCGACAACATAACCGGCAGAAAATTATTTTTTTGAAAAAATCCCTAAGCTCCGGGGTCACAATTTCATCAAAAATCTGACTTTCGGCAATTCACTCAAAAATGATGCCAAACGGTTGCAAATGCTCCCCAGTAAGGTTTGGGCATTGAAACAGAAGGCTTTTTATCACAGGAAAAGAAATCAGCCCTCGACAACTTAACCGGCAGAAAATTATTTTTTTGAAAAAATCCCTAAGCCCCGGGGTCACAAATTCATCAAAAATCAGACTTTCGGCAATTCACTCAAAAATGGTGCCAAACGGTTGCAAATGCGCCCCTGTAAGGTTTGGCCATCGAAACAGAAGGCTTTTTATCACAGGACAAGAAATCAGTCCTCGACAACTTAACCGGCAGAAAAATATTTTTTTGAAAAAATCCCTAAGCCCTGGGGTCACAATTTCATCAAAAATCTGACTTTCGGCAATTCACTCAAAAATCGTGCCAAACGGTTGCAAATGCTCCCCAGTAAGGTATGGGCGTCGAAACAGAAGGCTTTTTATCACAGGAAAAGAAATCAGCCCTCGACAACATAACCGGCTGAAAATTATTTTTTTGAAAAAATCCCTAATGCCCGGGGTCACAAATTCATCAAAAATCTGACTTTTGGCAATTCACTCAAAAATGGTACCAAACGGTTGCAAATGCTCCCCTGAAAGGTTTGGCGGTGGAAACAGAAGGCTTTTTATCACAGGACAAGAAATCAGGCCTCGACAACATAACAGACAGAAAATTATTTTTTTGAAAATATCCCTAAGTCCCGGGGTCACAATTTCATCAAAAATCTGACTTTTGGCAATTCACTCAAAAATGGTGCCAAACGGTTGCAAATACTCCCCAGTAAGTTTTGGCGGTCGAAACAGAAGACTTTTTATCACAGGAAAAGAAATCAGCCCTCAAAAACATAACAGCCAGAAAAAAATTTTTTTGAAAAATTCCCTAAGCCCCGGGGTCACAATTTCATCAAAAATCTGACTTTCGGCAATTCACTCAAAAATGGTGCAAAACGGTTGCAAATGCTCCCCTTTAAGGTTTGGCGATCGAAACAGAAGGCTTTTTATCACAGGACAAGAAATCAGCCCTCGACAACTTAACTGGCAGAAAATTATTTTTTTGAAAAAATCCCTAAGCCCCGGGGTCATAATTTCATCAAAAATCTGACTTTTGGCAATTCACTCAAAAATGGTGCCAAACGGTTGCAAATGCGCCCCTGTAAGGTTTGGAGGTCGAAACAGAAGGCTTTTTATCACAGGACAAGAAATCAGGCCTCGACAACATAAGCGGCAGAAAATTATGTTTTTGAAAAAATCCCTAAGCCCCGGGGTCACAATTTCATCAAAAATCTGATTTTTGGCAATTCACTCAAAAATGGTGCCAAACGGTTGCAAATGCTCCCCTTAAGTGTTTGCCGGTCGAAACAGAAGGCTTTTTATCACAGGACAAGAAATCAGGCCTCGACAACATAACCGGCAGAAAATTATTTTTTTGAAAAAATCCCTAAGCCCCGGGATCATAATTTCATCAAAAATCTGACTTTTGGCAATTCACTCAAAAATGGTGCCAAACGATTGCAAATGCTCTCCTGAAAGGTTTGGCGGTCGAAACAGAAGGCTTTTTATCACAGGACAAGAAATCAGCCCTCGAAAACATAACCACCCAAAAAAATTTTTTTTGAAAAAATCCCTAAGCCCCGGGGTCACAATTTCATCAAAAATCTGATTTTTGGCAATTCACTCAAAAATGGTGCCAAACGGTTGCAAATGCTCCCCTGAAAGGTTTGGGCGTCGAAACAGAAGGCTTTTTATCACAGGACAAGAAATCAGCCCTCGACAACTTAACTGGCAGAAAATAATTTTTTTGAAAAAATCCCTAAGCCCCAGGGTCACAATTTCATCAAAAATCTGATTTTTGGCAATTCACTCAAAAATGGTGCCAAACGGTTGCAAATGCTCCCCTGAAAGGTTTGGGCGTCGAAACAGAAGGCTTTTTATCACAGGACAAGAAATCAGCCCTCGACTATTTAACCGGCAGAAAATTATTTTTTTGAAAAAATCCCTAAGCCCCGGGGGTCACAATTTCATCAAAAAACAGACTTTTGGCAATTCACTCAAAAATGGTGCCAAACGGTTGCAAATGCTCCCCTGAAAGGTTTGGGCGTCGAAACAGAAGGCTTTTTATCACAGGACAAGAAATCAGCCCTCGACAACTTAACTGGCAGAAAATAATTTTTTTGAAAAAATCCCTAAGCCCCAGGGTCACAATTTCATCAAAAATCTGATTTTTGGCAATTCACTCAAAAATGGTGCCAAACGGTTGCAAATGCTCCCCTTAAGTGTTTGCCGGTCGAAACAGAAGGCTTTTTATCACAGGACAAGAAATCAGCCCTCGAAAACATAACTGCCAGAAAATTTTTTTTTTGAAAAAATCCCTAAGCCCCGGGGTCACAAATTCATCAAATATCTGACTTTCAGGAATTCACTCAAAAATGGTGCCAAACGGTTGCAAATCCTCTCCTGAAAGGTTTGGCGGTTGAAACAGAAGGCTTTTTATCACTGGACAATAAATCAGTCCTCGACAACTTAACCGGCAGAAAATTATTTTTTTGAAAAAATCCCTAAGCCCCGGGCTCACAAATTCATCAAAAATCTGACTTTCGGCAATTCACTCAAAAATGGTGCCAAACGGCTGCAAATCCTCTCCTGAAAGGTTTGGCGGTTGAAACAGAAGGCTTTTTATCACAGGACAAGAAATCAGGCCTCGACAACATAACCGGCAGAAAATTATTTTTTTGAAAAAATCCCTAAGCCCCGGGGTCACAATTTCATCAAAAATCTGACTTTCGGCAATTCACTCAAAAATGGTGCCAAACGGTTGCAAATGCTCCCCTGAAAGGTTTTGGCGTCGAAACAGAAGGCTTTTTATCACAGGACAAGAAATCAGGCCTCGACAACATAACCGGCAGAAAATTATTTTTTTGAAAAAATCCCTAAGCCCCGGGGTCATAATTTCATCAAAAATCTGACTTTTGGCAATTCACTCAAAAATGGTGCCAAACGGTTGCAAATGCGCCCCTGTAAGGTTTGGAGGTCGAAACAGAAGGCTTTTTATCACAGGACAAGAAATCAGGCCTCGACAACATAAGCGGCAGAAAATTATGTTTTTGAAAAAATCCCTAAGCCCCGGGGTCACAATTTCATCAAAAATCTGACTTTTGGCAATTCACTCAAAAATGGTGCCAAACGATTGCAAATGCTCTCCTGAAAGGTTTGGTGGTCGAAACAGAAGGCTTTTTATCACAGGTCAAGAAATCAGCCGTCAAAAACATAACAGCCAGAAAAAATTTTTTTTGAAAAATTCCCTAAGCCCCGGGGTCACAATTTCATCAAAAATCTGATTTTTGGCAATTCACTCAAAAATGGTGCCAAACGGTTGCAAATGCTCCCCTTAAGTGTTTGCCGGTCGAAACAGAAGGCTTTTTATCACAGGACAAGAAATCAGGCCTCGACAACATAACCGGCAGAAAATTATTTTTTTGAAAAAATCCCTAAGCCCCGGGATCATAATTTCATCAAAAATCTGACTTTTGGCAATTCACTCAAAAATGGTGCCAAACGATTGCAAATGCTCTCCTGAAAGGTTTGGCGGTCGAAACAGAAGGCTTTTTATCACAGGACAAGAAATCAGCCCTCGAAAACATAACCACCCAAAAAAATTTTTTTTGAAAAAATCCCTAAGCCCCGGGGTCACAATTTCATCAAAAATCTGATTTTTGGCAATTCACTCAAAAATGGTGCCAAACGGTTGCAAATGCTCCCCTGAAAGGTTTGGGCGTCGAAACAGAAGGCTTTTTATCACAGGACAAGAAATCAGCCCTCGACAACTTAACTGGCAGAAAATAATTTTTTTGAAAAAATCCCTAAGCCCCAGGGTCACAATTTCATCAAAAATCTGATTTTTGGCAATTCACTCAAAAATGGTGCCAAACGGTTGCAAATGCTCCCCTGAAAGGTTTGGGCGTCGAAACAGAAGGCTTTTTATCACAGGACAAGAAATCAGCCCTCGACTATTTAACCGGCAGAAAATTATTTTTTTGAAAAAATCCCTAAGCCCCGGGGGTCACAATTTCATCAAAAAACAGACTTTTGGCAATTCACTCAAAAATGGTGCCAAACGGTTGCAAATGCTCCCCTGAAAGGTTTGGGCGTCGAAACAGAAGGCTTTTTATCACAGGACAAGAAATCAGCCCTCGACAACTTAACTGGCAGAAAATAATTTTTTTGAAAAAATCCCTAAGCCCCAGGGTCACAATTTCATCAAAAATCTGATTTTTGGCAATTCACTCAAAAATGGTGCCAAACGGTTGCAAATGCTCCCCTTAAGTGTTTGCCGGTCGAAACAGAAGGCTTTTTATCACAGGACAAGAAATCAGCCCTCGAAAACATAACTGCCAGAAAATTTTTTTTTTGAAAAAATCCCTAAGCCCCGGGGTCACAAATTCATCAAATATCTGACTTTCAGGAATTCACTCAAAAATGGTGCCAAACGGTTGCAAATCCTCTCCTGAAAGGTTTGGCGGTTGAAACAGAAGGCTTTTTATCACTGGACAATAAATCAGTCCTCGACAACTTAACCGGCAGAAAATTATTTTTTTGAAAAAATCCCTAAGCCCCGGGCTCACAAATTCATCAAAAATCTGACTTTCGGCAATTCACTCAAAAATGGTGCCAAACGGCTGCAAATCCTCTCCTGAAAGGTTTGGCGGTTGAAACAGAAGGCTTTTTATCACAGGACAAGAAATCAGGCCTCGACAACATAACCGGCAGAAAATTATTTTTTTGAAAAAATCCCTAAGCCCCGGGGTCACAATCTCATCAAAAATCTGACTTTCGGCAATTCACTCAAAAATGGTGCCAAACGGTTGCAAATGCTCCCCTGAAAGGTTTTGGCGTCGAAACAGAAGGCTTTTTATCACAGGACAAGAAATCAGGCCTCGACAACATAACCGGCAGAAAATTATTTTTTTGAAAAAATCCCTAAGCCCCGGGGTCACAATTTCATCAAAAATCTGACTTTCGGCAATTCACTCAAAAATGGTGCCAAACAGTTGCAAATGCTCCCCTGAAAGGTTTGGCGGTTGAAACAGAAGGCTTTTTATCACAGGACAAGAAATCAGGCCTCGACAACATAACTGGCAGAAAATTATTTTTTTGAAAAAATCCCTAAGCCCCGGGGTCACAATTTCATCAAAAATCTGACTTTCGGCAATTCACTCAGAAATGGTGCCAAACGGTTGCAAATGCTCCGCTTAAAGTTTGGCCGTCGAAACAGAAGGCTTTTTATCACAGGAAAAGAAATCAGGCCTCAACAACTTAACCGGCTGAAAATTATTTTTTTGAAAAAATCCCTAAGCCCCGGGGTCACAATTTCATCAAAAATCTGACTTTCGGCAATTCACTCAAAAATGGTGCCAAACGGTTGCAAATGCTCCCCTGAAAGGTTTTGGCGTCGAAACAGAAGACTTTTTATCACAGGACAAGAAATCAGGCCTCGACAACATAACCGGCAGAAAATTATTTTTTTGAAAAAATCCCTAAGCTCCGGGGTCACAATTTCATCAAAAATCTGACTTTCGGCAATTCACTCAAAAATGATGCCAAACGGTTGCAAATGCTCCCTAGTAAGGTTTGGGCGTTGAAACAGAAGGCTTTTTATCACAGGAAAAGAAATCAGCCCTCGACAACTTAACCGGCAGAAAATTATTTTTTTGAAAAAATCCCTAAGCCCCGGGGTCACAAATTCATCAAAAATCAGACTTTCGGCAATTCACTCAAAAATGGTGCCAAACGGTTGCAAATGGGCCCCTGTAAGGTTTGGCCATCGAAACAGAAGGCTTTTTATCACAGGACAAGGAATCAGCCCTCGACAACTTAACCGGCAGAAAATTATTTTTTTGAAAAAATCCCTAAGCGCTGGGGTCACAATTTCATCTAAAATCTGACTTTTGGCAATTCACTCAAAAATGGTGCCAAACGGTTGCAAATGCGCCCCTGTAAGGTTTGGAGGTCGAAACAGAAGGCTTTTTATCACAGGACAAGAAATCAGTCCTCGACAACTTAACCGGCAGAAAAATATTTTTTTGAAAAAATCCCTAAGCCCTGGGGTCACAATTTCATCAAAAATCTGACTTTCGGCAATTCACTCAAAAATCGTGCCAAACGGTTGCAAATGCTCCCCAGTAAGGTATGGGCGTCGAAACAGAAGGCTTTTTATCACAGGAAAAGAAATCAGCCCTCGACAACATAACCGGCTGAAAATTATTTTTTTGAAAAAATCCCTAATGCCCGGGGTCACAAATTCATCAAAAATCTGACTTTTGGCAATTCACTCAAAAATGGTACCAAACGGTTGCAAATGCTCCCCTGAAAGGTTTGGCGGTGGAAACAGAAGGCTTTTTATCACAGGACAAGAAATCAGGCCTCGACAACATAACAGACAGAAAATTATTTTTTTGAAAATATCCCTAAGTCCCGGGGTCACAATTTCATCAAAAATCTGACTTTTGGCAATTCACTCAAAAACGGTGCCAAACGGTTGCAAATACTCCCCAGTAAGTTTTGGCGGTCGAAACAGAAGACTTTTTATCACAGGAAAAGAAATCAGCCCTCAAAAACATAACAGCCAGAAAAAAATTTTTTTGAAAAATTCCCTAAGCCCCGGGGTCACAATTTCATCAAAAATCTGACTTTCGGCAATTCACTCAAAAATGGTGCAAAACGGTTGCAAATGCTCCCCTTTAAGGTTTGGCGATCGAAACAGAAGGCTTTTTATCACAGGACAAGAAATCAGCCCTCGACAACTTAACTGGCAGAAAATTATTTTTTTGAAAAAATCCCTAAGCCCCGGGGTCACAATTTCATCAAAAATCTGACTTTTGGCACTTCACTCAAAAATGGTGCCAAACGGTTGCAAATGCGCCCCTGTAAGGTTTGGAGGTCGAAACAGAAGGCTTTTTATCACAGGACAAGAAATCAGGCCTCGACAACTTAAGCGGCAGAAAATTATGTTTTTGAAAAAATCCCTAAGCCCCGGGGTCACAATTTCATCAAAAATCTGACTTTTGGCAATTCACTCAAAAATGGTGCCAAACGATTGCAAATGCTCTCCTGAAAGGTTTGGTGGTCGAAACAGAAGGCTTTTTATCACAGGTCAAGAAATCAGCCGTCAAAAACATAACAGCCAGAAAAATTTTTTTTTGAAAAATTCCCTAAGCCCCGGGGTCACAATTTCATCAAAAATCTGATTTTTGGCAATTCACTCAAAAATGGTGCCAAACGGTTGCAAATGCTCCCCTTAAGTGTTTGCCGGTCGAAACAGAAGGCTTTTTATCACAGGACAAGAAATCAGGCCTCGACAACATAACCGGCAGAAAATTATTTTTTTGAAAAAATCCCTAAGCCCCGGGATCATAATTTCATCAAAAATCTGACTTTTGGCAATTCACTCAAAAATGGTGCCAAACGATTGCAAATGCTCTCCTGAAAGGTTTGGCGGTCGAAACAGAAGGCTTTTTATCACAGGACAAGAAATCAGCCCTCGAAAACATAACCACCCAAAAAAATTTTTTTAGAAAAAATCCCTAAGCCCCGGGGTCACAATTTCATCAAAAATCTGATTTTTGGCAATTCACTCAAAAATGGTGCCAAACGGTTGCAAATGCTCCCTTGAAAGGTTTGGCGGTCGAAACAGAAGGCTTTTTATCACAGGACAAGAAATCAGCCCTCAAAACATAACATTCAGAAAAAATTTTTTTTGAAAAATTCCCTAAGCCCCGGGGTCACAATTTCATCAAAAATCTGATTTTTGGCAATTCACTCAAAAATGGTGCCAAACGGTTGCAAATGCTCCCCTTAAGTGTTTGCCGGTCGAAACAGAAGGCTTTTTATCACAGGAAAAGAAATCAGGCCTCGACAACATAACCGGCAGAAAATTATTTTTTTGAAAAAATCCCTAAGCCCCGGGGTCACAATTTCATCAAAAATCTGATTTTTGGCAATTCACTCAAAAATGGTGCCAAACGGTTGCAAATGCTCCCCTTAAGTGTTTGCCGGTCGAAACATAAGAGTTTTTATCACAGGACAAGAAATCAGCCCTCGACTATTTAACCGGCAGAAAATTATTTTTTTGAAAAAATCCCTAAGCCCCGGGGGTCACAATTTCATCAAAAAACAGACTTTTGGCAATTCACTCAAAAATGGTGCCAAACGGTTGCAAATGCTCCCCTGAAAGGTTTGGGCGTCGAAACAGAAGGCTTTTTATCACAGGACAAGAAATCAGCCCTCGACAACTTAACTGGCAGAAAATAATTTTTTTGAAAAAATCCCTAAGCCCCAGGGTCACAATTTCATCAAAAATCTGATTTTTGGCAATTCACTCAAAAATGGTGCCAAACGGTTGCAAATGCTCCCCTTAAGTGTTTGCCGGTCGAAACAGAAGGCTTTTTATCACAGGAAAAGAAATCAGGCCTCGACAACATAACCGGCAGAAAATTATTTTTTTGAAAAAATCCCTAAGCCCCGGGGTCACAATTTCATCAAAAATCTGATTTTTGGCAATTCACTCAAAAATGGTGCCAAACGGTTGCAAATGCTCCCCTGAAAGGTTTGGGCGTCGAAACAGAAGGCTTTTTATCACAGGACAAGAAATCAGCCCTCGACTATTTAACCGGCAGAAAATTATTTTTTTGAAAAAATCCCTAAGCCCCGGGGGTCACAATTTCATCAAAAAACAGACTTTTGGCAATTCACTCAAAAATGGTGCCAAACGGTTGCAAATGCTCCCCTGAAAGGTTTGGGCGTCGAAACAGAAGGCTTTTTATCACAGGACAAGAAATCAGCCCTCGACAACTTAACTGGCAGAAAATAATTTTTTTGAAAAAATCCCTAAGCCCCGGGGTCACAATTTCATCAAAAATCTGACTTTTGGCAATTCACTCAAAAATGGTACCAAACGGTTGCAAATGCTCCCCTGAAAGCTTTGGCGGTGGAAACAGAAGGCTTTTTATCACTGGACAATAAATCAGTCCTCGACAACTTAACCGGCAGAAAATTATTTTTTTGAAAAAATCCCTAAGCCCCTTGGTCACAATTTCATCAAAAATCTGACTTTCGGCAATTCACTCAAAAATGGTGCCAAACGGTTGAGAATGCTCCCCTGAAAGGTTTGGCGGTCGAAACAGAAGGCTTTTTATCACAGGACAAGAAATCAGCCCTCGAAAACATAACTGCCAGAAAAATTATGTTTTTGAAAAATTCCCTAAGCCCCGGGGTCACAATTTCATCAAAAATCTGACTTTCGGCAATTCACTCAAAAATGGTGCCAAACGGTTGCAAATGTTCCCCTGAAAGGTTTGGCAGTCGAAACAGAAGGCTTTTTTTCACATGACAAGAAATAAGCCCTTGACAACCTAACCGGCAGAAAATTATTTTTTTGAAAAATTCCCTAAGCCCCGGGGTCACAAATTCATCAAAAATCTGATTTTTGGCAATTCACTCAAAAATGGTGCCAAACGGTTGCAAATGCTCCCCTTAAGTGTTTGCCGGTCGAAACAGAAGGCTTTTTATCACAGGACAAGAAATCAGCCCTCGACAACTTAACTGGCAGAAAATTATTTTTTTGAAAAAATCCCTAAGCCCCGGGGTCACAATTTCATCAAAAATCTGACTTTTGGCAATTCACTCAAAAATGGTGCCAAACGGTTGCAAATGCTCTCCTGAAAGGTTTGGCAGTCAAAACAGAAGGCTTTTCATCACAGGAAAAGAAATCAGCCCTCGACAACTTCACCGGCAGAAAAAGATTTTTTTGAAAAAATCCCTAAGCCCCGGGGTCATAGTTTTTTATCAAAAATCTGACTTTCGGCAATTCACTCAATAATGGTGCCAAACGGTTGCAAATGCTCCCCTGATATGTTTGGCGGTCGAAACAGAAGGCTTTTTATCACAGGACAAGAAATCAGTCCTCGACAACTTAAACGGCAGAAAAATACTTTTTGAAAAAATCCCTAAGCCCCGGGGTCACAATTTAATCTAAAGTCTGACTTTTGGCAATTCACTCAAAAATGGTGCCAAACGGTTCCAAATGCTCCCCTGATAGGTTTGGCAGTCGAAACAGAAGGCTTTTTATCACAGGACAAGAAATAAGCTCTCGACAACCTAACCGGCAGAAAATTATTTTTTTGAAAAAATCCCTAAGCCCCGGGGTCACAATTTCATCAAAAATCTGACTTTTGGCAATTCACTCAAAAATGGTTCCAAACGATTGCAAATGCTCTCCTGAAAGGTTTGGCAGTCAAAACAGAAGGCTTTTCATCACAGGAAAAGAAATCAGCCCTCGACAACTTCACCGGAAGAAAAAGATTTTTTTGAAAAAATCCCTAAGCCCCGGGGTCATAGTTTTTTATCAAAAATCTGACTTTCGGCAATTCACTCAATAATGGTGCCAAACGGTTGCAAATGCTCCCCTGAAATGTTTGGCGGTCGAAACAGAAGGCTTTTTATCACAGGACAAGAAATCAGCCCTCGACAACTTAACTGGCAGAAAAAGATTTTTTTCAAAAAATCCCTAAGCCCCGGGGTCACAATCTCATCAAAAATCTGACTTTTGGCATTTCACTCAAAAATGGTGCCAAACGGTTGCAAATGCTCTCCTGAAAGGTTTGACAGTCAAAACAGAAGGCTTTTCATCCCAGGAAAAGAAACCAGCCCTCGACAACTTCAGTGGCAGAAAAAGATTTTTTTGAAAAAATCCCTAAGCCCCGGGGTCACAATTTCATAAAAAATCTGTCCTTCGGCAATTCACTCAAAAATGGTGCCAAACGGTTGCAAATGCTCTCCTGAAAGGTTTGGCGGTCGAAACAGAAGGCTTTTTATCACAGGACAAGAAATCAGCCCTCGACAACTTAACCGGCAGAAAAAGATTTTTTTGAAAAAATCCCTAAGCCCCGGGGTCACAATTTCATAAAAAATCTGACGTTCTCCAATTCACTCAAAAATGGTGCGAAACGGTTGCAAATGCTCTCCTGAAAGGTTTGGCAGTCAAAACAGAAGGCTTTTTATCACAGGACAAGAAACCAGCCCTCGACAACTTCACCGGCAGAAAAAGATTTTTTTGCAGAAATCCCTAAGCCCCGGGGTCACAACTTCATAAAAAATCTGACTTTCGGCAATTCACTCAATAATGGTGCCAAACGGTTGCAAATGCTCCCCTGAAATGTTTGGCGGTCGAAACAGAAGGCTTTTCATCCCAGGAAAAGAAACCAGCCCTCGACAACTTCACTGGCAGAAAAAGATTTTTTTGAAAAAATCCCTAAGCCCCGGGGTCACAATTTCATAAAAAATCTGACGTTCTCCAATTCACTCAAAAATGGTGCGAAACGGTTGCAAATGCTCTCCTGAAAGGTTTGGCAGTCAAAACAGAAGGCTTTTTATCACAGGACAAGAAATCAGCCCTCGACAACTTAACTGGCAGAAAATTATTTTTTTGAAAAAATCCCTAAGCCCCGGGGTCACAATTTCATCAAAAATCTGACTTTTGGCAATTCACTCAAAAATGGTGCCAAACGGTTGCAAATGCGCCCCTGTAAGGTTTGGAGGTCGAAACAGAAGGCTTTTTATCACAGGACAAGAAATCAGGCCTCGACAACATAAGCGGCAGAAAATTATGTTTTTGAAAAAATCCCTAAGCCCCAGGGTCACAATTTCATCAAAAATCTGACTTTTGGCAATTCACTCAAAAATGGTGCCAAACGATTGCAAATGCTCTCCTGAAAGGTTTGGTGGTCGAAACAGAAGGCTTTTTATCACAGGTCAAGAAATCAGCCGTCAAAAACATAACAGCCAGAAAAAATTTTTTTTGAAAAATTCCCTAAGCCCCGGGGTCACAATTTCATCAAAAATCTGATTTTTGGCAATTCACTCAAAAATGGTGCCAAACGGTTGCAAATGCTCCCCTTAAGTGTTTGCCGGTCGAAACAGAAGGCTTTTTATCACAGGACAAGAAATCAGGCCTCGACAACATAACCGGCAGAAAATTATTTTTTTGAAAAAATCCCTAAGCCCCGGGGTCACAATTTCATCAAAAATCTGACTTTTGGCAATTCACTCAAAAATGGTGCCAAACGATTGCAAATGCTCTCCTGAAAGGTTTGGCGGTCGAAACAGAAGGCTTTTTATCACAGGACAAGAAATCAGCCCTCGAAAACATAACCACCCAAAAAATTTTTTTTTGAAAAAATCCCTAAGCCCCGGGGTCACAATTTCATCAAAAATCTGATTTTTGGCAATTCACTCAAAAATGGTGCCAAACGGTTGCAAATGCTCCCTTGAAAGGTTTGGCGGTCGAAACAGAAGGCTTTTTATCACAGGACAAGAAATCAGCCCTCAAAAACATAACATTCAGAAAAAAAATTTTTTGAAAAATTCCCTAAGCCCCGGGGTCACAATTTCATCAAAAATCTGATTTTTGGCAATTCACTCAAAAATGGTGCCAAACGGTTGCAAATGCTCCCCTTAAGTGTTTGCCGGTCGAAACAGAAGGCTTTTTATCACAGGAAAAGAAATCAGGCCTCGACAACATAACCGGCAGAAAATTATTTTTTTGAAAAAATCCCTAAGCCCCGGGGTCACAATTTCATCAAAAATCTGATTTTTGGCAATTCACTCAAAAATGGTGCCAAACGGTTGCAAATGCTCCCCTTAAGTGTTTGCCGGTCGAAACATAAGAGTTTTTATCACAGGACAAGAAATCAGCCCTCGACTATTTAACCGGCAGAAAATTATTTTTTTGAAAAAATCCCTAAGCCCCGGGGGTCACAATTTCATCAAAAAACAGACTTTTGGCAATTCACTCAAAAATGGTGCCAAACGGTTGCAAATGCTCCCCTGAAAGGTTTGGGCGTCGAAACAGAAGGCTTTTTATCACAGGACAAGAAATCAGCCCTCGACAACTTAACTGGCAGAAAATAATTTTTTTGAAAAAATCCCTAAGCCCCGGGGTCACAATTTCATCAAAAATCTGACTTTTGGCAATTCACTCAAAAATGGTTCCAAACGATTGCAAATGCTCTCCTGAAAGGTTTGGCAGTCAAAACAGAAGGCTTTTCATCACAGGAAAAGAAATCAGCCCTCGACAACTTCACCGGAAGAAAAAGATTTTTTTGAAAAAATCCCTAAGCCCCGGGGTCATAGTTTTTTATCAAAAATCTGACTTTCGGCAATTCACTCAATAATGGTGCCAAACGGTTGCAAATGCTCCCCTGAAATGTTTGGCGGTCAAAACAGAAGGCTTTTTATCACAGGACAAGAAATCAGCCCTCGACAACTTAACTGGCAGAAAAAGATTTTTTTCAAAAAATCCCTAAGCCCCGGGGTCACAATCTCATCAAAAATCTGACTTTTGGCATTTCACTCAAAAATGGTGCCAAACGGTTGCAAATGCTCTCCTGAAAGGTTTGACAGTCAAAACAGAAGGCTTTTCATCCCAGGAAAAGAAACCAGCCCTCGACAACTTCACTGGCAGAAAAAGATTTTTTTGAAAAAATCCCTAAGCCCCGGGGGTCACAATTTCATAAAAAATCTGTCCTTCGGCAATTCACTCAAAAATGGTGCCAAACGGTTGCAAATGCTCTCCTGAAAGGTTTGGCGGTCGAAACAGAAGGCTTTTTATCACAGGACAAGAAATCAGCCCTCGACAACTTAACCGGCAGAAAAAGATTTTTTTGAAAAAATCCCTAAGCCCCGGGGTCACAATTTCATAAAAAATCTGACGTTCTCCAATTCACTCAAAAATGGTGCGAAACGGTTGCAAATGCTCTCCTGAAAGGTTTGGCAGTCAAAACAGAAGGCTTTTTATCACAGGACAAGAAACCAGCCCTCGACAACTTCACCGGCAGAAAAAGATTTTTTTGCAGAAATCCCTAAACCCCGGGGTCACAACTTCATAAAAAATCTGACTTTCGGCAATTCACTCAATAATGGTGCGAAACGGTTGCAAATGCTCTCCTGAAAGGTTTGGCAGTCAAAACAGAAGGCTTTTTATCACAGGACAAGAAATCAGCCCTCGACAACTTAACTGGCAGAAAATTATTTTTTTGAAAAAATCCCTAAGCCCCGGGGTCACAATTTCATCAAAAATCTGACTTTTGGCAATTCACTCAAAAATGGTGCCAAACGGTTGCAAATGCGCCCCTGTAAGGTTTGGAGGTCGAAACAGAAGGCTTTTTATCACAGGACAAGAAATCAGGCCTCGACAACATAAGCGGCAGAAAATTATGTTTTTGAAAAAATCCCTAAGCCCCAGGGTCACAATTTCATCAAAAATCTGACTTTTGGCAATTCACTCAAAAATGGTGCCAAACGATTGCAAATGCTCTCCTGAAAGGTTTGGTGGTCGAAACAGAAGGCTTTTTATCACAGGTCAAGAAATCAGCCGTCAAAAACATAACAGCCAGAAAAATTTTTTTTTGAAAAATTCCCTAAGCCCCGGGGTCACAATTTCATCAAAAATCTGATTTTTGGCAATTCACTCAAAAATGGTGCCAAACGGTTGCAAATGCTCCCCTTAAGTGTTTGCCGGTCGAAACAGAAGGCTTTTTATCACAGGACAAGAAATCAGGCCTCGACAACATAACCGGCAGAAAATTATTTTTTTGAAAAAATCCCTAAGCCCCGGGGTCACAATTTCATCAAAAATCTGACTTTTGGCAATTCACTCAAAAATGGTGCCAAACGATTGCAAATGCTCTCCTGAAAGGTTTGGCGGTCGAAACAGAAGGCTTTTTATCACAGGACAAGAAATCAGCCCTCGAAAACATAACCACCCAAAAAATTTTTTTTTGAAAAAATCCCTAAGCCCCGGGGTCACAATTTCATCAAAAATCTGATTTTTGGCAATTCACTCAAAAATGGTGCCAAACGGTTGCAAATGCTCCCTTGAAAGGTTTGGCGGTCGAAACAGAAGGCTTTTTATCACAGGACAAGAAATCAGCCCTCAAAAACATAACATTCAGAAAAAAATTTTTTTGAAAAATTCCCTAAGCCCCGGGGTCACAATTTCATCAAAAATCTGATTTTTGGCAATTCACTCAAAAATGGTGCCAAACGGTTGCAAATGCTCCCCTTAAGTGTTTGCCGGTCGAAACAGAAGGCTTTTTATCACAGGAAAAGAAATCAGGCCTCGACAACATAACCGGCAGAAAATTATTTTTTTGAAAAAATCCCTAAGCCCCGGGGTCACAATTTCATCAAAAATCTGATTTTTGGCAATTCACTCAAAAATGGTGCCAAACGGTTGCAAATGCTCCCCTTAAGTGTTTGCCGGTCGAAACATAAGAGTTTTTATCACAGGACAAGAAATCAGCCCTCGACTATTTAACCGGCAGAAAATTATTTTTTTGAAAAAATCCCTAAGCCCCGGGGGTCACAATTTCATCAAAAAACAGACTTTTGGCAATTCACTCAAAAATGGTGCCAAACGGTTGCAAATGCTCCCCTGAAAGGTTTGGGCGTCGAAACAGAAGGCTTTTTATCACAGGACAAGAAATCAGCCCTCGACAACTTAACTGGCAGAAAATAATTTTTTTGAAAAAATCCCTAAGCCCCAGGGTCACAATTTCATCAAAAATCTGATTTTTGGCAATTCACTCAAAAATGGTGCCAAACGGTTGCAAATGCTCCCCTTAAGTGTTTGCCGGTCGAAACAGAAGGCTTTTTATCACAGGTAAAGAAATCAGGCCTCGACAACATAACTGGCAGAAAATTATTTTTTTGAAAAAATCCCTAAGCCCCGGGGTCACAATTTCATCAAAAATCTGATTTTTGGCAATTCACTCAAAAATGGTGCCAAACGGTTGCAAATGCTCCCCTTAAGTGTTTGCCGGTCGAAACATAAGAGTTTTTATCACAGGACAAGAAATCAGCCCTCGACTATTTAACCGGCAGAAAATTATTTTTTTGAAAAAATCCCTAAGCCCCGGGGGTCACAATTTCATCAAAAAACAGACTTTTGGCAATTCACTCAAAAATGGTACCAAACGGTTGCAAATGCTCCCCTGAAAGCTTTGGCGGTGGAAACAGAAGGCTTTTTATCACTGGACAAGAAATCAGTCCTCGACAACTTAACCGGCAGAAAATAATTTTTTTGAAAAAATCCCTAAGCCCCTTGGTCACAATTTCATCAAAAATCTGACTTTCGGCAATTCACTCAAAAATGGTGCCAAACGGTTGAGAATGCTCCCCTGAAAGGTTTGGCGGTCGAAACAGAAGGCTTTTTATCACAGGACAAGAAATCAGCCCTCGAAAACATAACTGCCAGAAAAATTATGTTTTTGAAAAATTCCCTAAGCCCCGGGGTCACAATTTCATCAAAAATCTGACTTTCGGCAATTCACTCAAAAATGGTGCCAAACGGTTGAAAATGCTCCCCTGAAAGGTTTGGCAGTCGAAACAGAAGGCTTTTTTTCACATGACAAGAAATAAGCCCTTGACAACCTAACCGGCAGAAAATTATTTTTTTGAAAAATTCCCTAAGCCCCGGGGTCACAAATTCATCAAAAATCTGATTTTTGGCAATTCACTCAAAAATGGTGCCAAACGGTTGCAAATGCTCCCCTTAAGTGTTTGCCGGTCGAAACAGAAGGCTTTTTATCACAGGACAAGAAATCAGCCCTCGACAACTTAACTGGCAGAAAATTATTTTTTTGAAAAAATCCCTAAGCCCCGGGGTCACAATTTCATCAAAAATCTGACTTTTGGCAATTCACTCAAAAATGGTGCCAAACGGTTGCAAATGCTCTCCTGAAAGGTTTGGCAGTCAAAACAGAAGGCTTTTCATCACAGGAAAAGAAATCAGCCCTCGACAACTTCACCGGCAGAAAAAGATTTTTTTGAAAAAATCCCTAAGCCCCGGGGTCATAGTTTTTTATCAAAAATCTGACTTTCGGCAATTCACTCAATAATGGTGCCAAACGGTTGCAAATGCTCCCCTGATATGTTTGGCGGTCGAAACAGAAGGCTTTTTATCACAGGACAAGAAATCAGTCCTCGACAACTTAACCGGCAGAAAAATACTTTTGAAAAAATCCCTAAGCCCCGGGGTCACAATTTAATCTAAAGTCTGACTTTCGGCAATTCACTCAAAAATGGTGCCAAACGGTTGAGAATGCTCCCTGAAAGGTTTGGCGGTCGAAACAGAAGGCTTTTTATCACAGGACAAGAAATCAGCCCTCGAAAACATAACTGCCAGAAAAATTATGTTTTTGAAAAATTCCCTAAGCCCCGGGGTCACAATTTCATCAAAAATCTGACTTTCGGCAATTCACTCAAAAATGGTGCCAAACGGTTGCAAATGTTCCCCTGAAAGGTTTGGCAGTCGAAACAGAAGGCTTTTTTTCACATGACAAGAAATCAGCCCTCGACAACTTAACCGGCAGAAAAAGATTTTTTTGAAAAAATCCCTAAGCCCCAGGGTCATAGTTTTTTATCAAAAATCTGACTTTCGGCAATTCACTCGATAATGGTGCCAAACGGTTGCAAATGCTCCCTGAAATGTTTGGCGGTCGAAACAGAAGGCTTTTCATCCCAGGAAAAGAAACCAGCCCTCGACAACTTCACTGGCAGAAAAAGATTTTTTGAAAAAATCCCTAAGCCCCGGGGTCACAATTTCATAAAAAATCTGACGTTCTCCAATTCACTCAAAAATGGTGCGAAACGGTTGCAAATGCTCTCCTGAAAGGTTTGGCAGTCAAAACAGAAGGCTTTTTATCACAGGACAAGAAATCAGCCCTCGACAACTTAACTGGCAGAAAATTATTTTTTTGAAAAAATCCCTAAGCCCCGGGGTCACAATTTCATCAAAAATCTGACTTTTGGCAATTCACTCAAAAATGGTGCCAAACGGTTGCAATGCGCCCCTGTAAGGTTTGGAGGTCGAAACAGAAGGCTTTTTATCACAGGACAAGAAATCAGCCTCGACAACATAAGCGGCAGAAAATTATGTTTTTGAAAAAATCCCTAAGCCCCAGGGTCACAATTTCATCAAAAATCTGACTTTTGGCAATTCACTCAAAAATGGTGCCAAACGATTGCAAATGCTCTCCTGAAAGGTTTGGTGGTCGAAACAGAAGGCTTTTTATCACAGGTCAAGAAATCAGCCGTCAAAAACATAACAGCCAGAAAAAATTTTTTTTGAAAAATTCCCTAAGCCCCGGGGTCACAATTTCATCAAAAATCTGATTTTTGGCAATTCACTCAAAAATGGTGCCAAACGGTTGCAAATGCTCCCCTTAAGTGTTTGCCGGTCGAAACAGAAGGCTTTTTATCACAGGACAAGAAATCAGGCCTCGACAACATAACCGGCAGAAAATTATTTTTTTGAAAAAAATCCCTAAGCCCCGGGGTCACAATTTCATCAAAAATCTGACTTTTGGCAATTCACTCAAAAATGGTGCCAAACGATTGCAAATGCTCTCCTGAAAGGTTTGGCGGTCGAAACAGAAGGCTTTTTATCACAGGACAAGAAATCAGCCCTCGAAAACATAACCACCCAAAAAATTTTTTTTTGAAAAAATCCCTAAGCCCCGGGGTCACAATTTCATCAAAAATCTGATTTTTGGCAATTCACTCAAAAATGGTGCCAAACGGTTGCAAATGCTCCCTTGAAAGGTTTGGCGGTCGAAACAGAAGGCTTTTTATCACAGGACAAGAAATCAGCCCTCAAAAACATAACATTCAGAAAAAAAATTTTTTGAAAAATTCCCTAAGCCCCGGGGTCACAATTTCATCAAAAATCTGATTTTTGGCAATTCACTCAAAAATGGTGCCAAACGGTTGCAAATGCTCCCCTTAAGTGTTTGCCGGTCGAAACAGAAGGCTTTTTATCACAGGAAAAGAAATCAGGCCTCGACAACATAACCGGCAGAAAATTATTTTTTTGAAAAAATCCCTAAGCCCCGGGGTCACAATTTCATCAAAAATCTGATTTTTGGCAATTCACTCAAAAATGGTGCCAAACGGTTGCAAATGCTCCCCTTAAGTGTTTGCCGGTCGAAACATAAGAGTTTTTATCACAGGACAAGAAATCAGCCCTCGACTATTTAACCGGCAGAAAATTATTTTTTTGAAAAAATCCCTAAGCCCCGGGGGTCACAATTTCATCAAAAAACAGACTTTTGGCAATTCACTCAAAAATGGTGCCAAACGGTTGCAAATGCTCCCCTGAAAGGTTTGGGCGTCGAAACAGAAGGCTTTTTATCACAGGACAAGAAATCAGCCCTCGACAACTTAACTGGCAGAAAATAATTTTTTTGAAAAAATCCCTAAGCCCCGGGGTCACAATTTCATCAAAAATCTGACTTTTGGCAATTCACTCAAAAATGGTTCCAAACGATTGCAAATGCTCTCCTGAAAGGTTTGGCAGTCAAAACAGAAGGCTTTTCATCACAGGAAAAGAAATCAGCCCTCGACAACTTCACCGGAAGAAAAAGATTTTTTTGAAAAAATCCCTAAGCCCCGGGGTCATAGTTTTTTATCAAAAATCTGACTTTCGGCAATTCACTCAATAATGGTGCCAAACGGTTGCAAATGCTCCCCTGAAATGTTTGGCGGTCAAAACAGAAGGCTTTTTATCACAGGACAAGAAATCAGCCCTCGACAACTTAACTGGCAGAAAAAGATTTTTTTCAAAAAATCCCTAAGCCCCGGGGTCACAATCTCATCAAAAATCTGACTTTTGGCATTTCACTCAAAAATGGTGCCAAACGGTTGCAAATGCTCTCCTGAAAGGTTTGACAGTCAAAACAGAAGGCTTTTCATCCCAGGAAAAGAAACCAGCCCTCGACAACTTCACTGGCAGAAAAAGATTTTTTTGAAAAAATCCCTAAGCCCCGGGGGTCACAATTTCATAAAAAATCTGTCCTTCGGCAATTCACTCAAAAATGGTGCCAAACGGTTGCAAATGCTCTCCTGAAAGGTTTGGCGGTCGAAACAGAAGGCTTTTTATCACAGGACAAGAAATCAGCCCTCGACAACTTAACCGGCAGAAAAAGATTTTTTTGAAAAAATCCCTAAGCCCCGGGGTCACAATTTCATAAAAAATCTGACGTTCTCCAATTCACTCAAAAATGGTGCGAAACGGTTGCAAATGCTCTCCTGAAAGGTTTGGCAGTCAAAACAGAAGGCTTTTTATCACAGGACAAGAAACCAGCCCTCGACAACTTCACCGGCAGAAAAAGATTTTTTTGCAGAAATCCCTAAACCCCGGGGTCACAACTTCATAAAAAATCTGACTTTCGGCAATTCACTCAATAATGGTGCGAAACGGTTGCAAATGCTCTCCTGAAAGGTTTGGCAGTCAAAACAGAAGGCTTTTTATCACAGGACAAGAAATCAGCCCTCGACAACTTAACTGGCAGAAAATTATTTTTTTGAAAAAATCCCTAAGCCCCGGGGTCACAATTTCATCAAAAATCTGACTTTTGGCAATTCACTCAAAAATGGTGCCAAACGGTTGCAAATGCGCCCCTGTAAGGTTTGGAGGTCGAAACAGAAGGCTTTTTATCACAGGACAAGAAATCAGGCCTCGACAACATAAGCGGCAGAAAATTATGTTTTTGAAAAAATCCCTAAGCCCCAGGGTCACAATTTCATCAAAAATCTGACTTTTGGCAATTCACTCAAAAATGGTGCCAAACGATTGCAAATGCTCTCCTGAAAGGTTTGGTGGTCGAAACAGAAGGCTTTTTATCACAGGTCAAGAAATCAGCCGTCAAAAACATAACAGCCAGAAAAATTTTTTTTTGAAAAATTCCCTAAGCCCCGGGGTCACAATTTCATCAAAAATCTGATTTTTGGCAATTCACTCAAAAATGGTGCCAAACGGTTGCAAATGCTCCCCTTAAGTGTTTGCCGGTCGAAACAGAAGGCTTTTTATCACAGGACAAGAAATCAGGCCTCGACAACATAACCGGCAGAAAATTATTTTTTTGAAAAAATCCCTAAGCCCCGGGGTCACAATTTCATCAAAAATCTGACTTTTGGCAATTCACTCAAAAATGGTGCCAAACGATTGCAAATGCTCTCCTGAAAGGTTTGGCGGTCGAAACAGAAGGCTTTTTATCACAGGACAAGAAATCAGCCCTCGAAAACATAACCACCCAAAAAATTTTTTTTTGAAAAAATCCCTAAGCCCCGGGGTCACAATTTCATCAAAAATCTGATTTTTGGCAATTCACTCAAAAATGGTGCCAAACGGTTGCAAATGCTCCCTTGAAAGGTTTGGCGGTCGAAACAGAAGGCTTTTTATCACAGGACAAGAAATCAGCCCTCAAAAACATAACATTCAGAAAAAAATTTTTTTGAAAAATTCCCTAAGCCCCGGGGTCACAATTTCATCAAAAATCTGATTTTTGGCAATTCACTCAAAAATGGTGCCAAACGGTTGCAAATGCTCCCCTTAAGTGTTTGCCGGTCGAAACAGAAGGCTTTTTATCACAGGAAAAGAAATCAGGCCTCGACAACATAACCGGCAGAAAATTATTTTTTTGAAAAAATCCCTAAGCCCCGGGGTCACAATTTCATCAAAAATCTGATTTTTGGCAATTCACTCAAAAATGGTGCCAAACGGTTGCAAATGCTCCCCTTAAGTGTTTGCCGGTCGAAACATAAGAGTTTTTATCACAGGACAAGAAATCAGCCCTCGACTATTTAACCGGCAGAAAATTATTTTTTTGAAAAAATCCCTAAGCCCCGGGGGTCACAATTTCATCAAAAAACAGACTTTTGGCAATTCACTCAAAAATGGTGCCAAACGGTTGCAAATGCTCCCCTGAAAGGTTTGGGCGTCGAAACAGAAGGCTTTTTATCACAGGACAAGAAATCAGCCCTCGACAACTTAACTGGCAGAAAATAATTTTTTTGAAAAAATCCCTAAGCCCCAGGGTCACAATTTCATCAAAAATCTGATTTTTGGCAATTCACTCAAAAATGGTGCCAAACGGTTGCAAATGCTCCCCTTAAGTGTTTGCCGGTCGAAACAGAAGGCTTTTTATCACAGGTAAAGAAATCAGGCCTCGACAACATAACTGGCAGAAAATTATTTTTTTGAAAAAATCCCTAAGCCCCGGGGTCACAATTTCATCAAAAATCTGATTTTTGGCAATTCACTCAAAAATGGTGCCAAACGGTTGCAAATGCTCCCCTTAAGTGTTTGCCGGTCGAAACATAAGAGTTTTTATCACAGGACAAGAAATCAGCCCTCGACTATTTAACCGGCAGAAAATTATTTTTTTGAAAAAATCCCTAAGCCCCGGGGGTCACAATTTCATCAAAAAACAGACTTTTGGCAATTCACTCAAAAATGGTACCAAACGGTTGCAAATGCTCCCCTGAAAGCTTTGGCGGTGGAAACAGAAGGCTTTTTATCACTGGACAAGAAATCAGTCCTCGACAACTTAACCGGCAGAAAATAATTTTTTTGAAAAAATCCCTAAGCCCCTTGGTCACAATTTCATCAAAAATCTGACTTTCGGCAATTCACTCAAAAATGGTGCCAAACGGTTGAGAATGCTCCCCTGAAAGGTTTGGCGGTCGAAACAGAAGGCTTTTTATCACAGGACAAGAAATCAGCCCTCGAAAACATAACTGCCAGAAAAATTATGTTTTTGAAAAATTCCCTAAGCCCCGGGGTCACAATTTCATCAAAAATCTGACTTTCGGCAATTCACTCAAAAATGGTGCCAAACGGTTGAAAATGCTCCCCTGAAAGGTTTGGCAGTCGAAACAGAAGGCTTTTTTTCACATGACAAGAAATAAGCCCTTGACAACCTAACCGGCAGAAAATTATTTTTTTGAAAAATTCCCTAAGCCCCGGGGTCACAAATTCATCAAAAATCTGATTTTTGGCAATTCACTCAAAAATGGTGCCAAACGGTTGCAAATGCTCCCCTTAAGTGTTTGCCGGTCGAAACAGAAGGCTTTTTATCACAGGACAAGAAATCAGCCCTCGACAACTTAACTGGCAGAAAATTATTTTTTTGAAAAAATCCCTAAGCCCCGGGGTCACAATTTCATCAAAAATCTGACTTTTGGCAATTCACTCAAAAATGGTGCCAAACGGTTGCAAATGCTCTCCTGAAAGGTTTGGCAGTCAAAACAGAAGGCTTTTCATCACAGGAAAAGAAATCAGCCCTCGACAACTTCACCGGCAGAAAAAGATTTTTTTGAAAAAATCCCTAAGCCCCGGGGTCATAGTTTTTTATCAAAAATCTGACTTTCGGCAATTCACTCAATAATGGTGCCAAACGGTTGCAAATGCTCCCCTGATATGTTTGGCGGTCGAAACAGAAGGCTTTTTATCACAGGACAAGAAATCAGTCCTCGACAACTTAACCGGCAGAAAAATACTTTTTGAAAAAATCCCTAAGCCCCGGGGTCACAATTTAATCTAAAGTCTGACTTTCGGCAATTCACTCAAAAATGGTGCCAAACGGTTGAGAATGCTCCCCTGAAAGGTTTGGCGGTCGAAACAGAAGGCTTTTTATCACAGGACAAGAAATCAGCCCTCGAAAACATAACTGCCAGAAAAATTATGTTTTTGAAAAATTCCCTAAGCCCCGGGGTCACAATTTCATCAAAAATCTGACTTTCGGCAATTCACTCAAAAATGGTGCCAAACGGTTGCAAATGTTCCCCTGAAAGGTTTGGCAGTCGAAACAGAAGGCTTTTTTTCACATGACAAGAAATCAGCCCTCGACAACTTAACCGGCAGAAAAAGATTTTTTTGAAAAAATCCCTAAGCCCCAGGGTCATAGTTTTTTATCAAAAATCTGACTTTCGGCAATTCACTCGATAATGGTGCCAAACGGTTGCAAATGCTCCCCTGAAATGTTTGGTGGTCGAAACAGAAGGCTTTTTATCACAGGACAAGAAATCAGCCCTCGACAACTTAACCGGCAGAAAAAGATTTTTTTGAAAAAATCCCTAAGCCCCGGGGTCACAATTTCATCAAAAATCTGACGTTCTCCAATTCACTCAAAAATGGTGCCAAACGGTTGCAAATGCTTTCCTGAAAGGTTTGGCAGTCAAAACAGAAGGCTTTTTATCACAGGACAAGAAATCAGCCCTCAAAAACTTCACCGGCAGAAAAAGATTTTTTCAAAAAAATACCTAAGCCCCCGGTGTCAGAATTTCATCAAAAATCAGACGTTCTCCAATTCACTCAAAAATGGTGGGAAACGGTTGCAAATGCTCCCCTGAAATGTTTGGCGGTCGAAACAGAAGGCTTTTCATCCCAGGAAAAGAAACCAGCCCTCGACAACTTCACTGGCAGAAAAAGATTTTTTTGAAAAAATCCCTAAGCCCCAGGGTCACAATCTCATCAAAAATCTGACTTTCGGCAATTCACTCAATAATGGTGCCGAACGGTTGCAAATGCTCTCCTGAAAGGTTTGGCAGTCAAAACAGAAGGCTTTTTATCACAGGACAAGAAATCAGCCCTTGACAACTTAACTGGAAGAAAAAGATTTTTTTGAAAAAATCCCTAAGCCCCGCGGTCACAATTTCATCAAAAATCTGACTTTCGGCAATTCACTCAAAAATGTTCCAAATGTTCGCAAATGCTCTCCTGAAAGGTTTGGTGGTCAAAAAAGAAGGCTTTTCATCCCTGGAAAAGAAACCAGCCCTCGAGAACTTCACCGGCAGAAAAAGATTTTTTTGAAAAAATCCCTAAGCCCCGGGGTCACAATTTCATTAAAAAATTGACTTTCGGCAATTCACTCAAAAATGGTTCCAAATGTTCGCAAATGCTCTCCTGAAAGGTTTGGTGGTCAAAACAGAAGGCTTTTTATCACAGGACAAGAAATCAGCCCTCGACAACTTAACCGGCAGAAAAAGATTTTTTTGAAAAAATCCCTAAGCCCCGGGGTCACAATCTCATCAAAAATCTGACTTTCGGCATTTCACTCAAAAATGGTGCGAAACGGTTGCAAATGCTCTCCTGAAAGGTTTGGCAGTCAAAAGAGAAGGCTTTTTATCACAGGACAAGAAACCAGCCCTCGACAACTTAACCGGCAGAAAAAGATTTTTTTGAAGAAATCCCTAAGCCCCGGGGTCACAACTTCATAAAAAATCTGACTTTCGGCAATTCACTCAATAATGGTGCCAAAGGGTTGCAAATGCTCCCCTGAAATGTTTGGCGGTCGAAACAGAAGGCTTTTCATCCCAGGAAAAGAAACCAGCCCTCGACAACTTCACTGGCAGAAAAAGATTTTTTTGAAAAAATCCCTAAGCCCCGGGGTCACAATCTCATCAAAAATCTGACTTTCGGCAATTCACTCAAAAATGGTGCCAAACGGTTGCAAATGCTCTCCTGAAAGGTTTGGCAGTCAAAAGAGAAGGCTTTTCATCACAGGAAAAGAAATCAGCCCTCGACAACTTCACCGGCAGAAAAAGATTTTTTTGAAAAAATCCCTAAGCCCCGGGGTCACAATTTCATTAAAAAATTGACTTTCGGCAATTCACTCAAAAATGGTTCCAAATGTTCGCAAATGCTCTCCTGAAAGGTTTGGCGGTCGAAACAGAAGGCTTTTTATCACAGGACAAGAAATCAGCCCTCGACAACTTAACCGGCAGAAAAAGATTTTTTTGAAAAAATCCCTAAGCCCCGGGGTCATAGTTTTTTATCAAAAATCTGACTTTCGGCAATTCACTCAATAATGGTGCCAAACGGTTGCAAATGCTCCCCTGAAATGTTTGGCGGTCGAAACAGAAGGCTTTTTATCACAGGACAAGAAATCAGCCCTCGACAACTTAACCGGCAGAAAAAGATTTTTTTGAAAAAATCCCTAAGCCCCGGGGTCACAATTTCATCAAAAATCTGACGTTCTCCAATTCACTCAAAAATGGTGCCAAACGGTTGCAAATGCTTTCCTGAAAGGTTTGGCAGTCAAAACAGAAGGCTTTTTATCACAGGACAAGAAATCAGCCCTCAAAAACTTCACCGGCAGAAAAAGATTTTTTCAAAAAAATACCTAAGCCCCCGGTGTCAGAATTTCATCAAAAATCAGACGTTCTCCAATTCACTCAAAAATGGTGGGAAACGGTTGCAAATGCTCCCCTGAAATGTTTGGCGGTCGAAACAGAAGGCTTTTCATCCCAGGAAAAGAAACCAGCCCTCGACAACTTCACTGGCAGAAAAAGATTTTTTTGAAAAAATCCCTAAGCCCCGGGGTCACAATCTCATCAAAAATCTGACTTTCGGCAATTCACTCAATAATGGTGCCAAACGGTTGCAAATGCTCTCCTGAAAGGTTTGGCAGTCAAAACAGAAGGCTTTTTATCATAGGACAAGAAATCAGCCCTTGACAACTTAACTGGAAGAAAAAGATTTTTTTGAAAAAATCCCTAAGCCCCGCGGTCACAATTTCATCAAAAATCTGATTTTCGGCAATTCACTCAAAAATGTTCCAAATGTTCGCAAATGCTCTCCTGAAAGGTTTGGTGGTCAAAAAAGAAGGCTTTTCATCCCTGGAAAAGAAACCAGCCCTCGAGAACTTCACCGGCAGAAAAAGATTTTTTTGAAAAAATCCCTAAGCCCCGGGGTCACAATTTCATTAAAAAATTGACTTTCGGCAATTCACTCAAAAATGGTTCCAAATGTTCGCAAATGCTCTCCTGAAAGGTTTGGTGGTCAAAACAGAAGGCTTTTTATCACAGGACAAGAAATCAGCCCTCGACAACTTAACCGGCAGAAAAAGATTTTTTTGAAAAAATCCCTAAGCCCCGGGGTCACAATCTCATCAAAAATCTGACTTTCGGCATTTCACTCAAAAATGGTGCGAAACGGTTGCAAATGCTCTCCTGAAAGGTTTGGCAGTCAAAAGAGAAGGCTTTTTATCACAGGACAAGAAATCAGCCCTCGACAACTTAACCGGCAGAAAAAGATTTTTTTGAAGAAATCCCTAAGCCCCGGGGTCACAACTTCATAAAAAATCTGACTTTCGGCAATTCACTCAATAATGGTGCCAAAGGGTTGCAAATGCTCCCCTGAAATGTTTGGCGGTCGAAACAGAAGGCTTTTCATCCCAGGAAAAGAAACCAGCCCTCGACAACTTCACTGGCAGAAAAAGATTTTTTTGAAAAAATCCCTAAGCCCCGGGGTCACAATCTCATCAAAAATCTGACTTTCGGCAATTCACTCAAAAATGGTGCCAAACGGTTGCAAATGCTCTCCTGAAAGGTTTGGCAGTCAAAAGAGAAGGCTTTTCATCACAGGAAAAGAAATCAGCCCTCGACAACTTCACCGGCAGAAAAAGATTTTTTTGAAAAAATCCCTAAGCCCCGGGGTCACAATTTCATTAAAAAATTGACTTTCGGCAATTCACTCAAAAATGGTTCCAAATGTTCGCAAATGCTCTCCTGAAAGGTTTGGCGGTCGAAACAGAAGGCTTTTTATCACAGGACAAGAAATCAGCCCTCGACAACTTAACCGGCAGAAAAAGATTTTTTTGAAAAAATCCCTAAGCCCCGGGGTCACAATCTCATCAAAAATCTGACTTTCGGCAATTCACTCAAAAATGGTGCCAAACGGTTGCAAATGCTCTCCTGAAAGGTTTGGCAGTCAAAACAGAAGGCTTTTTATCACAGGACAAGAAATCAGCCCTCAAAAACTTCACCGGCAAAAAAAAAATTTTTTGGAAAAAATACCTAAGCCCCCGGTGTCAGAATTTCATCAAAAATCAGACGTTCTCCAATTCACTCAAAAATGGTGGGAAACGGTTGCAAATGCTCCCCTGAAATGTTTGGCGGTCGAAACAGAAGGCTTTTCATCCCAGGAAAAGAAACCAGCCCTCGACAACTTCACTGGCAGAAAAAGATTTTTTTGAAAAAATCCCTAAGCCCCGGGGTCACAATCTCATCAAAAATCTGACGTTCTCCAATTCACTCAAAAATGGTGCGAAACGGTTGCAAATGCTCTCCTGAAAGGTTTGCCAGTCAAAACAGAAGGCTTTTTATCACAGGACAAGAAATCAGCCCTCGACAACTTCACCGGAAGAAAAAGATTTTATTGAAAAAATCCCTAAGCCCCGGGGTCACAATTTCATCAAAAATCTGACTTTCGGCAATTCACTCAAAAATGGTGCCAAACGGTTGCAAATGCTCTCCTGAAAGGTTTGGCAGTCAAAACAGAAGGCTTTTTATCACAGGACAAGAAATCAGCCCTTGACAACTTAACTGGAAGAAAAAGATTTTTTTGAAAAAATCCCTAAGCCCCGCGGTCACAATTTCATCAAAAATCTGACTTTCGGCAATTCACTCAAAAATGGTGGGAAACGGTTGCAAATGCTCTCCTGAAAGGTTTGCCAGTAAAAAAAGAAGGCTTTTTATCACAGGACAAGAAATCAGCCCTCGACAACATAACCGGCAGAAAAAGATTTTTTTGAAAAAATCCCTAAGCCCCGGGGTCACAATTTCATTAAAAAATTGACTTTCGGCAATTCACTCAAAAATGGTTCCAAATGTTCGCAAATGCTCTCCTGAAAGGTTTGGTGGTCAAAACAGAAGGCTTTTTATCACAGGACAAGAAATCAGCCCTCGACAACTTAACCGGCAGAAAAAGATTTTTTTGAAAAAATCCCTAAGCCCCGGGGGTCACAATTTCATAAAAAATCTGACTTTCGGCAATTCACTCAAAAATGGTGCCAAACGGTTGCAAATGCTCCCCTGAAATGTTTGGCGGTCGAAACAGAAGGCTTTTTATCACAGGACAAGAAATCAGCCCTCGACAACTTAACCGGCAGAAAAAAGATTTTTTTGAAAAAATCCCTAAGCCCCGGGGTCACAATTTCATAAAAAATCTGACTTTCGGCAATTCACTCAAAAATGGTGCCAAACGGTTGCAAATGCTCCCCTGAAATGTTTGGCGGTCGAAACAGGACATGAAATCAGCCCTCGACAACTTCACCGGCAGAAAAAGATTTTTTTGAAAAAATCCCTAAGCCCCGGGGTCACAGTTCTTTATCAAAAATCTGACTTTCGGCAATTCACTCAATAATGGTGCCAAACGGTTGCAAATGCTCCCCTGAAATGTTTGGCGGTCGAAACAGAAGGCTTTTCATCCAGGAAAAGAAATCAGCCCTCAAAAACTTCACCGGCAGAAAAAGATTTTTTTGAAAAAATCCCTAAGCCCCGGGGTCACAGTTCTTTATCAAAAATCTGACGTTCTCCAATTCACTCAAAAATGGTGCCAAACGGTCGCAAATGCTCTCCTGAAAGGTTTGGCAGTCAAAACAGAAGGCTTTTTATCACAGGACAAGAAATCAGCCCTGGACAACTTAACCGGGAGAAAAAGATTTTTTTGAAAAAAATCCCTAAGCCCCGGGGTCACAATTTCATAAAAAATCTGACTTTCGGCAATTCACTCAAAAATGGTGCCAAAGGGTTGCAAATGCTCCCCTGAAATGTTTGGCGGTCGAAACAGAAGGCTTTTCATCCCAGGAAAAGAAACCAGCCCTCGACAACTTCATTGGCAGAAAAAGATTTTTTTGAAAAAATCCCTAAGCCCCGGGGTCACAATCTCATCAAAAATCTGACTTTCGGCATTTCACTCAAAAATGGTGCGAAACGGTTGCAAATGCTCTCCTGAAAGGTTTGGCAGTCAAAAGAGAAGGCTTTTTATCACAGGACAAGAAATCAGCCCTCGACAACTTAACCGGCAGAAAAAGATTTTTTTGAAGAAATCCCTAAGCCCCGGGGTCACAACTTCATAAAAAATCTGACTTTCGGCAATTCACTCAATAATGGTGCCAAAGGGTTGCAAATGCTCCCCTGAAATGTTTGGCGGTCGAAACAGAAGGCTTTTCATCCCAGGAAAAGAAACCAGCCCTCGACAACTTCACTGGCAGAAAAAGATTTTTTTGAAAAAATCCCTAAGCCCCGGGGTCACAATCTCATCAAAAATCTGACTTTCGGCAATTCACTCAAAAATGGTGCCAAACGGTTGCAAATGCTCTCCTGAAATGTTTGGCAGTCAAAAGAGAAGGCTTTTCATCACAGGAAAAGAAATCAGCCCTCGACAACTTCACCGGCAGAAAAAGATTTTTTTGAAAAAATCCCTAAGCCCCGGGGTCACAATTTCATAAAAAATCTGACCTTCGGCAATTCACTCAAAAATGGTGCCAAACGGTTGCAAATGCTCTCCTGAAAGGTTTGGCGGTCGAAACAGAAGGCTTTTTATCACAGGACAAGAAATCAGCCCTCGACAACTTAACCGTTAGAAAAAGATTTTTTTGAAAAAATCCCTAAGCCCCGGGGTCACAATTTCATTAAAAAATTGACTTTCGGCAATTCACTCAAAAATGGTTCCAAATGTTCGCAAATGCTCTCCTGAAAGGTTTGGCGGT
Organism: Podarcis cretensis; assembly: GCF_951804945.1. Lineage (NCBI taxonomy): Eukaryota > Metazoa > Chordata > Lepidosauria > Squamata > Lacertidae > Podarcis > Podarcis cretensis. Next base: position 64,677,860 of record NC_137179.1, read on the forward strand.
CGAAACAGAAGGCTTTTTATCACAGGACAAGAAATCAGCCCTTGACAACTTAACCGGCAGAAAAAGATTTTTTTGAAAAAATCCCTAAGCCCCGGGGTCACAATCTCATCAAAAATCTGACTTTCGGCAATTCACTCAAAAATGGTGCCAAACGGTTGCAAATGCTCTCCTGAAAGGTTTGGCAGTCAAAACAGAAGGCTTTTTATCACAGGACAAGAAATCAGCCCTCGACAACTTCACCGGCAGAAAAAGATTTTTTCGAAAAAAGACCTAAGCCCCGGGGTCACAATTTCATAAAAAAATTGACTTTCGGCAATTCACTCAAAAATGGTTCCAAATGTTCGCAAATGCTCTCCTGAAAGGTTTGGCGGTCGAAACAGAAGGCTTTTTATCACAGGACAAGAAATCAGCCCTTGACAACTTAACCGGCAGAAAAAGATTTTTTTGAAAAAATCCCTAAGCCCCGGGGTCACAATCTCATCAAAAATCTGACTTTCGGCAATTCACTCAAAAATGGTGCCAAACGGTTGCAAATGCTCTCCTGAAAGGTTTGGCAGTCAAAACAGAAGGCTTTTTATCACAGGACAAGAAATCAGCCCTCGACAACTTCACCGGCAGAAAAAGATTTTTTCGAAAAAAGACCTAAGCCCGCGGTGTCAGAATTTCATCAAAAATCAGACGTTCTCCAATACACTCAAAAATGGTGGGAAACGGTTGCAAATGCTCCCCTGAAATGTTTGGCGGTCGAAACAGAAGGCTTTTCATCCCAGGAAAAGAAACCAGCCCTCGACAACTTCACTGGCAGAAAAAGATTTTTTTGAAAAAATCCCTAAGCCCCGGGGTCACAATCTCATCAAAAATCTGACGTTCTCCAATTCACTCAAAAATGGTGCGAAACGGTTGCAAATGCTTTCCTGAAAGGTTTGCCAGTCAAAACAGAAGGCTTTTTATCACAGGACAAGAAATCAGCCCTCGACAACTTCACCGGCAGAAAAAGATTTTTTTGAAAAAATCCCTAAGCCCCGGGGTCACAATTTCATAAAAAAATTGACTTTCGGCAATTCACTCAAAAATGGTTCCAAATTTTCGCAAATCCTCTCCTGAAAGGTTTGGTGGTCAAAAAAGAAGGCTTTTTATCACAGGACAAGAAATCAGCCCTCGACAACTTAACCGGCAGAAAAAGATTTTTTTGAAAAAATCCCTAAGCCCCGGGGTCACAATTTCATCAAAAATCTGACTTTCGGCAATTCACTCAAAAATGGTGCCAAACGGTTGCATATGCTCCCCTGAAATGTTTGGCGGTCGAAACAGAAGGCTTTTTATCACAGGACAAGAAATCAGCCCTCGACAACTTAACCGGCAGAAAAAGATTTTTTTGAAAAAATCCCTAAGCCCCGGGGTCACAATTTCATCAAAAATCTGACGTTCTCCAATTCACTCAAAAATGGTGGGAAACAGTTGCAAATGCTCTCCTGAAAGGTTTGGCAGTCAAAACAGAAGGCTTTTATCACAGGACAAGAAATCAGCCCTCAAAAACTTCACCGGCAGAAAAAGATTTTTTTGAAAAAATCCCTAAGCCCCGGGGTCACAATTTCATCAAAAATCTGACGTTCTCCAATTCACTCAAAAATGGTGCCAAATGGTTGCATATGCTCCCCTGAAATGTTTGGCGGTCGAAACAGAAGGCTTTTTATCACAGGACAAGAAATCAGCCCTCGACAACTTAACCGGCAGAAAAAGATTTTTTTGAAAAAATCCCTAAGCCCCGGGGTCACAATTTCATCAAAAATCTGACGTTCTCCAATTCACTCAAAAATGGTGGGAAACAGTCGCAAATGCTCTCCTGAAAGGTTTGGCAGTCAAAACAGAAGGCTTTTATCACAGGACAAGAAATCAGCCCTCAAAAACTTCACCGACAGAAAAAGATTTTTTTGAAAAAATCCCTAAGCCCCGGGGTCACAATTTCATAAAAAATCTGAATTTCGGCATTTCACTCAAAAATGGTGCGAAACGGTTGCAAATGCTCTCCTGAAAGGTTTGGCAGTCAAAAGAGAAGGCTTTTTATCACAGGACAAGAAATCAGCCCTCGACAACTTAACCGGCAGAAAAAGATTTTTTTGAAGAAATCCCTAAGCCCCGGGGTCACAACTTCATAAAAAATCTGACTTTCGGCAATTCACTCAATAATGGTGCCAAAGGGTTGCAAATGCTCCCCTGAAATGTTTGGCGGTCGAAACAGAAGGCTTTTCATCCCAGGAAAAGAAACCAGCCCTCGACAACTTCACTGGCAGAAAAAGATTTTTTTGAAAAAATCCCTAAGCCCCGGGGTCACAATCTCATCAAAAATCTGACTTTCGGCAATTCACTCAAAAATGGTGCCAAACGGTTGCAAATGCTCTCCTGAAAGGTTTGGCAGTCAAAAGAGAAGGCTTTTCATCACAGGAAAAGAAATCAGCCCTCGACAACTTCACCGGCAGAAAAAGATTTTTTTGAAAAAATCCCTAAGCCCCGGGGTCACAATTTCATAAAAAATCTGACCTTCGGCAATTCACTCAAAAATGGTGCCAAACGGTTGCAAATGCTCTCCTGAAAGGTTTGGCGGTCGAAACAGAAGGCTTTTTATCACAGGACAAGAAATCAGCCCTCGACAACTTAACCGGCAGAAAAAGATTTTTTTGAAAAAATCCCTAAGCCCCGGGGTCACAATCTCATCAAAAATCTGACGTTCTCCAATTCACTCAAAAATGGTGCGAAACGGTTGCAAATGCTCTCCTGAAAGGTTTGGCAGTCAAAACAGAAGGCTTTTTATCACAGGACAAGAAATCAGCCCTCGACAACTTCACCGGCAGAAAAAGATTTTATTGAAAAAATCCCTAAGCGGGGGTCACAATTTCATCAAAAATCTGACTTTCGGCAATTCACTCAAAAATGGTGCCAAACGGTTGCAAATGCTCTCCTGAAAGGTTTGGCAGTCAAAACAGAAGGCTTTTTATCACAGGACAAGAAATCAGCCCTTGACAACTTAACCGACAGAAAAATATTTTTTTGAAAAAATCCCTAAGCCCCGCGGTCACAATTTCATCAAAAATCTGACTTTCGGCAATTCACTCAAAAATGGTGCGAAACGGTTGCAAATGCTCTCCTGAAAGGTTTGCCAGTCAAAACAGAAGGCTTTTTATCACAGGACAAGAAATCAGCCCTCGACAACTTCACCGGCAGAAAAAGATTTTATTGAAAAAATCCCTAAGCCCCGGGGTCACAATTTCATCAAAAATCTGACTTTCGGCAATTCACTCAAAAATGGTTCCAAATGTTCGCAAATGCTCTCCTGAAAGGTTTGGTGGTCAAAACAGAAGGCTTTTTATCACAGGACAAGAAATCAGCCCTCGACAACTTAACCGGCAGAAAAAGATTTTTTTGAAAAAATCCCTAAGCCCCGGGGGTCACAATTTCATAAAAAATCTGACTTTCGGCAATTCACTCAAAAATGGTGCCAAACGGTTGCAAATGCTCCCCTGAAATGTTTGGCGGTCGAAACAGAAGGCTTTTTATCACAGGACAAGAAATCAGCCCTCGACAACTTAACCGGCAGAAAAAAGATTTTTTGAAAAAATCCCTAAGCCCCGGGGTCACAATTTCATAAAAAATCTGACTTTCGGCAATTCACTCAAAAATGGTGCCAAACGGTTGCAAATGCTCCCCTGAAATGTTTGGCGGTCGAAACAGGACATGAAATCAGCCCTCGACAACTTCACCGGCAGAAAAAGATTTTTTTGAAAAAATCCCTAAGCCCCGGGGTCACAGTTCTTTATCAAAAATCTGACTTTCGGCAATTCACTCAATAATGGTGCCAAACGGTTGCAAATGCTCCCCTGAAATGTTTGGCGGTCGAAACAGAAGGCTTTTCATCCCAGGAAAAGAAATCAGCCCTCAAAAACTTCACCGGCAGAAAAAGATTTTTTTGAAAAAATCCCTAAGCCCCGGGGTCACAGTTCTTTATCAAAAATCTGACGTTCTCCAATTCACTCAAAAATGGTGCCAAACGGTCACAAATGCTCTCCTGAAAGGTTTGGCAGTCAAAACAGAAGGCTTTTAATCACAGGAAAAGAAATCAGCCCTGGACAACTTAACCGGCAGAAAAAGATTTTTTTGAAAAAATCCCTAAGCCCCGGGGTCATAGTTTTTTATCAAAAATCTGACTTTCGGCAATTCACTCAATAATGGTGCCAAACGGTTGCAAATGCTCCCCTGATATGTTTGGCGGTCGAAACAGAAGGCTTTTTATCACAGGACAAGAAATCAGTCCTCGACAACTTAAACGGCAGAAAAATACTTTTTGAAAAAATCCCTAAGCCCCGGGGTCACAATTTAATCTAAAGTCTGACTTTTGGCAATTCACTCAAAAATGGTGCCAAACGGTTCCAAATGCTCCCCTGATAGGTTTGGCAGTCGAAACAGAAGGCTTTTTATCACAGGACAAGAAATAAGCTCTCGACAACCTAACCGGCAGAAAATTATTTTTTTGAAAAAATCCCTAAGCCCCGGGGTCACAATTTCATCAAAAATCTGACTTTTGGCAATTCACTCAAAAATGGTTCCAAACGATTGCAAATGCTCTCCTGAAAGGTTTGGCAGTCAAAACAGAAGGCTTTTCATCACAGGAAAAGAAATCAGCCCTCGACAACTTCACCGGAAGAAAAAGATTTTTTTGAAAAAATCCCTAAGCCCCGGGGTCATAGTTTTTTATCAAAAATCTGACTTTCGGCAATTCACTCAATAATGGTGCCAAACGGTTGCAAATGCTCCCCTGAAATGTTTGGCGGTCGAAACAGAAGGCTTTTTATCACAGGACAAGAAATCAGCCCTCGACAACTTAACTGGCAGAAAAAGATTTTTTTCAAAAAATCCCTAAGCCCCGGGGTCACAATCTCATCAAAAATCTGACTTTTGGCATTTCACTCAAAAATGGTGCCAAACGGTTGCAAATGCTCTCCTGAAAGGTTTGACAGTCAAAACAGAAGGCTTTTCATCCCAGGAAAAGAAACCAGCCCTCGACAACTTCACTGGCAGAAAAAGATTTTTTTGAAAAAATCCCTAAGCCCCGGGGTCACAATTTCATAAAAAATCTGTCCTTCGGCAATTCACTCAAAAATGGTGCCAAACGGTTGCAAATGCTCTCCTGAAAGGTTTGGCGGTCGAAACAGAAGGCTTTTTATCACAGGACAAGAAATCAGCCCTCGACAACTTAACCGGCAGAAAAAGATTTTTTTGAAAAAATCCCTAAGCCCCGGGGTCACAATTTCATAAAAAATCTGACGTTCTCCAATTCACTCAAAAATGGTGCGAAACGGTTGCAAATGCTCTCCTGAAAGGTTTGGCAGTCAAAACAGAAGGCTTTTTATCACAGGACAAGAAACCAGCCCTCGACAACTTCACCGGCAGAAAAAGATTTTTTTGCAGAAATCCCTAAGCCCCGGGGTCACAACTTCATAAAAAATCTGACTTTCGGCAATTCACTCAATAATGGTGCCAAACGGTTGCAAATGCTCCCCTGAAATGTTTGGCGGTCGAAACAGAAGGCTTTTCATCCCAGGAAAAGAAACCAGCCCTCGACAACTTCACTGGCAGAAAAAGATTTTTTTGAAAAAATCCCTAAGCCCCGGGGTCACAATTTCATAAAAAATCTGACGTTCTCCAATTCACTCAAAAATGGTGCGAAACGGTTGCAAATGCTCTCCTGAAAGGTTTGGCAGTCAAAACAGAAGGCTTTTTATCACAGGACAAGAAATCAGCCCTCGACAACTTAACTGGCAGAAAATTATTTTTTTGAAAAAATCCCTAAGCCCCAGGGTCACAATTTCATCAAAAATCTGACTTTTGGCAATTCACTCAAAAATGGTGCCAAACGATTGCAAATGCTCTCCTGAAAGGTTTGGTGGTCGAAACAGAAGGCTTTTTATCACAGGTCAAGAAATCAGCCGTCAAAAACATAACAGCCAGAAAAAAATTTTTTTGAAAAATTCCCTAAGCCCCGGGGTCACAATTTCATCAAAAATCTGATTTTTGGCAATTCACTCAAAAATGGTGCCAAACGGTTGCAAATGCTCCCCTTAAGTGTTTGCCGGTCGAAACAGAAGGCTTTTTATCACAGGACAAGAAATCAGGCCTCGACAACATAACCGGCAGAAAATTATTTTTTTGAAAAAATCCCTAAGCCCCGGGGTCACAATTTCATCAAAAATCTGACTTTTGGCAATTCACTCAAAAATGGTGCCAAACGATTGCAAATGCTCTCCTGAAAGGTTTGGCGGTCGAAACAGAAGGCTTTTTATCACAGGACAAGAAATCAGCCCTCGAAAACATAACCACCCAAAAAATTTTTTTTTGAAAAAATCCCTAAGCCCCGGGGTCACAATTTCATCAAAAATCTGATTTTTGGCAATTCACTCAAAAATGGTGCCAAACGGTTGCAAATGCTCCCTTGAAAGGTTTGGCGGTCGAAACAGAAGGCTTTTTATCACAGGACAAGAAATCAGCCCTCAAAAACATAACATTCAGAAAAAATTTTTTTTGAAAAATTCCCTAAGCCCCGGGGTCACAATTTCATCAAAAATCTGATTTTTGGCAATTCACTCAAAAATGGTGCCAAACGGTTGCAAATGCTCCCCTTAAGTGTTTGCCGGTCGAAACAGAAGGCTTTTTATCACAGGAAAAGAAATCAGGCCTCGACAACATAACCGGCAGAAAATTATTTTTTTGAAAAAATCCCTAAGCCCCGGGGTCACAATTTCATCAAAAATCTGATTTTTGGCAATTCACTCAAAAATGGTGCCAAACGGTTGCAAATGCTCCCCTTAAGTGTTTGCCGGTCGAAACATAAGAGTTTTTATCACAGGACAAGAAATCAGCCCTCGACTATTTAACCGGCAGAAAATTATTTTTTTGAAAAAATCCCTAAGCCCCGGGGGTCACAATTTCATCAAAAAACAGACTTTTGGCAATTCACTCAAAAATGGTGCCAAACGGTTGCAAATGCTCCCCTGAAAGGTTTGGGCGTCGAAACAGAAGGCTTTTTATCACAGGACAAGAAATCAGCCCTCGACAACTTAACTGGCAGAAAATAATTTTTTTGAAAAAATCCCTAAGCCCCGGGGTCACAATTTCATCAAAAATCTGACTTTTGGCAATTCACTCAAAAATGGTTCCAAACGATTGCAAATGCTCTCCTGAAAGGTTTGGCAGTCAAAACAGAAGGCTTTTCATCACAGGAAAAGAAATCAGCCCTCGAAAAACTTCACCGGAAGAAAAAGATTTTTTTGAAAAAATCCCTAAGCCCCGGGGTCATAGTTTTTTATCAAAAATCTGACTTTCGGCAATTCACTCAATAATGATGCCAAACGGTTGCAAATGCTCCCCTGAAATGTTTGGCGGTCGAAACAGAAGGCTTTTTATCACAGGACAAGAAATCAGCCCTCGACAACTTAACTGGCAGAAAAAGATTTTTTTCAAAAAATCCCTAAGCCCCGGGGTCACAATCTCATCAAAAATCTGACTTTTGGCATTTCACTCAAAAATGGTGCCAAACGGTTGCAAATGCTCTCCTGAAAGGTTTGACAGTCAAAACAGAAGGCTTTTCATCCCAGGAAAAGAAACCAGCCCTCGACAACTTCACTGGCAGAAAAAGATTTTTTTGAAAAAATCCCTAAGCCCCGGGGTCACAATTTCATAAAAAATCTGTCCTTCGGCAATTCACTCAAAAATGGTGCCAAACGGTTGCAAATGCTCCCCTGAAATGTTTGGCGGTCGAAACAGAAGGCTTTTCATCCCAGGAAAAGAAACCAGCCCTCGACAACTTCACTGGCAGAAAAAGATTTTTTTGAAAAAATCCCTAAGCCCCGGGGTCACAATTTCATAAAAAATCTGACGTTCTCCAATTCACTCAAAAATGGTGCGAAACGGTTGCAAATGCTCTCCTGAAAGGTTTGGCAGTCAAAACAGAAGGCTTTTTATCACAGGACAAGAAATCAGCCCTCGACAACTTAACTGGCAGAAAATTATTTTTTTGAAAAAATCCCTAAGCCCCGGGGTCACAATTTCATCAAAAATCTGACTTTTGGCAATTCACTCAAAAATGGTGCCAAACGGTTGCAAATGCGCCCCTGTAAGGTTTGGAGGTCGAAACAGAAGGCTTTTTATCACAGGACAAGAAATCAGGCCTCGACAACATAAGCGGCAGAAAATTATGTTTTTGAAAAAATCCCTAAGCCCCAGGGTCACAATTTCATCAAAAATCTGACTTTTGGCAATTCACTCAAAAATGGTGCCAAACGATTGCAAATGCTCTCCTGAAAGGTTTGGTGGTCGAAACAGAAGGCTTTTTATCACAGGTCAAGAAATCAGCCGTCAAAAACATAACAGCCAGAAAAAAAATTTTTTGAAAAATTCCCTAAGCCCCGGGGTCACAATTTCATCAAAAATCTGATTTTTGGCAATTCACTCAAAAATGGTGCCAAACGGTTGCAAATGCTCCCCTTAAGTGTTTGCCGGTCGAAACAGAAGGCTTTTTATCACAGGACAAGAAATCAGGCCTCGACAACATAACCGGCAGAAAATTTTTTTTTGAAAAAATCCCTAAGCCCCGGGGTCACAATTTCATCAAAAATCTGATTTTTGGCAATTCACTCAAAAATGGTGCCAAACGGTTGCAAATGCTCCCTTGAAAGGTTTGGCGGTCGAAACAGAAGGCTTTTTATCACAGGACAAGAAATCAGCCCTCAAAAACATAACATTCAGAAAAAAATTTTTTTGAAAAATTCCCTAAGCCCCGGGGTCACAATTTCATCAAAAATCTGATTTTTGGCAATTCACTCAAAAATGGTGCCAAACGGTTGCAAATGCTCCCCTTAAGTGTTTGCCGGTCGAAACAGAAGGCTTTTTATCACAGGAAAAGAAATCAGGCCTCGACAACATAACCGGCAGAAAATTATTTTTTTGAAAAAATCCCTAAGCCCCGGGGTCACAATTTCATCAAAAATCTGATTTTTGGCAATTCACTCAAAAATGGTGCCAAACGGTTGCAAATGCTCCCCTTAAGTGTTTGCCGGTCGAAACATAAGAGTTTTTATCACAGGACAAGAAATCAGCCCTCGACTATTTAACCGGCAGAAAATTATTTTTTTGAAAAAATCCCTAAGCCCCGGGGGTCACAATTTCATCAAAAAACAGACTTTTGGCAATTCACTCAAAAATGGTGCCAAACGGTTGCAAATGCTCCCCTGAAAGGTTTGGGCGTCGAAACAGAAGGCTTTTTATCACAGGACAAGAAATCAGCCCTCGACAACTTAACTGGCAGAAAATAATTTTTTTGAAAAAATCCCTAAGCCCCAGGGTCACAATTTCATCAAAAATCTGATTTTTGGCAATTCACTCAAAAATGGTGCCAAACGGTTGCAAATGCTCCCCTTAAGTGTTTGCCGGTCGAAACAGAAGGCTTTTTATCACAGGAAAAGAAATCAGGCCTCGACAACATAACCGGCAGAAAATTATTTTTTTGAAAAAATCCCTAAGCCCCGGGGTCACAATTTCATCAAAAATCTGATTTTTGGCAATTCACTCAAAAATGGTGCCAAACGGTTGCAAATGCTCCCCTTAAGTGTTTGCCGGTCGAAACATAAGAGTTTTTATCACAGGACAAGAAATCAGCCCTCGACTATTTAACCGGCAGAAAATTATTTTTTTGAAAAAATCCCTAAGCCCCGGGGGTCACAATTTCATCAAAAAACAGACTTTTGGCAATTCACTCAAAAATGGTACCAAACGGTTGCAAATGCTCCCCTGAAAGCTTTGGCGGTGGAAACAGAAGGCTTTTTATCACTGGACAAGAAATCAGTCCTCGACAACTTAACCGGCAGAAAATAATTTTTTTGAAAAAATCCCTAAGCCCCTTGGTCACAATTTCATCAAAAATCTGACTTTCGGCAATTCACTCAAAAATGGTGCCAAACGGTTGAGAATGCTCCCCTGAAAGGTTTGGCGGTCGAAACAGAAGGCTTTTTATCACAGGACAAGAAATCAGCCCTCGAAAACATAACTGCCAGAAAAATTATGTTTTTGAAAAATTCCCTAAGCCCCGGGGTCACAATTTCATCAAAAATCTGACTTTCGGCAATTCACTCAAAAATGGTGCCAAACGGTTGCAAATGCTCCCCTGAAAGGTTTGGCAGTCGAAACAGAAGGCTTTTTTTCACATGACAAGAAATAAGCCCTTGACAACCTAACCGGCAGAAAATTATTTTTTTGAAAAATTCCCTAAGCCCCGGGGTCACAAATTCATCAAAAATCTGATTTTTGGCAATTCACTCAAAAATGGTGCCAAACGGTTGCAAATGCTCCCCTTAAGTGTTTGCCGGTCGAAACAGAAGGCTTTTTATCACAGGACAAGAAATCAGCCCTCGACAACTTAACTGGCAGAAAATTATTTTTTTGAAAAAATCCCTAAGCCCCGGGGTCACAATTTCATCAAAAATCTGACTTTTGGCAATTCACTCAAAAATGGTGCCAAACGGTTGCAAATGCTCTCCTGAAAGGTTTGGCAGTCAAAACAGAAGGCTTTTCATCACAGGAAAAGAAATCAGCCCTCGACAACTTCACCGGCAGAAAAAGATTTTTTTGAAAAAATCCCTAAGCCCCGGGGTCATAGTTTTTTATCAAAAATCTGACTTTCGGCAATTCACTCAATAATGGTGCCAAACGGTTGCAAATGCTCCCCTGATATGTTTGGCGGTCGAAACAGAAGGCTTTTTATCACAGGACAAGAAATCAGTCCTCGACAACTTAACCGGCAGAAAAATACTTTTTGAAAAAATCCCTAAGCCCCGGGGTCACAATTTAATCTAAAGTCTGACTTTTGGCAATTCACTCAAAAATGGTGCCAAACGGTTCCAAATGCTCCCCTGATAGGTTTGGCAGTCGAAACAGAAGGCTTTTTATCACTGGACAATAAATCAGTCCTCGACAACTTAACCGGCAGAAAATTATTTTTTTGAAAAAATCCCGAAGCCCCTTGGTCACAATTTCATCAAAAATCTGACTTTCGGCAATTCACTCAAAAATGGTGCCAACCGGTTGAGAATGCTCCCCTGAAAGGTTTGGCGGTCGAAACAGAAGGCTTTTTATCACAGGACAAGAAATCAGCCCTCGAAAACATAACTGCCAGAAAAATTATGTTTTTGAAAAATTCCCTAAGCCCCGGGGTCACAATTTCATCAAAAATCTGACTTTCGGCAATTCACTCAAAAATGGTGCCAAACGGTTGCAAATGTTCCCCTGAAAGGTTTGGCAGTCGAAACAGAAGGCTTTTTTTCACATGACAAGAAATCAGCCCTCGACAACTTAACCGGCAGAAAAAGATTTTTTTGAAAAAATCCCTAAGCCCCGGGGTCATAGTTTTTTATCAAAAATCTGACTTTCGGCATTTCACTCAATAATGGTGCCAAACGGTTGCAAATGCTCCCCTGAAATGTTTGGCGGTCGAAACAGAAGGCTTTTTATCACAGGACAAGAAATCAGCCCTCGACAACTTAACCGGCAGAAAAAGATTTTTTTGAAAAAATCCCTAAGCCCCGGGGTCACAATCTCATCAAAAATCTGACTTTCGGCATTTCACTCAAAAATGGTGCGAAACGGTTGCTAATGCTCTCCTGAAAGGTTTGGCAGTCAAAAGAGAAGGCTTTTTATCACAGGACAAGAAATCAGCCCTCGACAACTTAACCGGCAGAAAAAGATTTTTTTGAAGAAATCCCTAAGCCCCGGGGTCACAACTTCATAAAAAATCTGACTTTCGGCAATTCACTCAATAATGGTGCCAAAGGGTTGCAAATGCTCCCCTGAAATGTTTGGCGGTCGAAACAGAAGGCTTTTCATCCCAGGAAAAGAAACCAGCCCTCGACAACTTCACTGGCAGAAAAAGATTTTTTTGAAAAAATCCCTAAGCCCCGGGGTCACAATCTCATCAAAAATCTGACTTTCGGCAATTCACTCAAAAATGGTGCCAAACGGTTGCAAATGCTCTCCTGAAAGGTTTGGCAGTCAAAAGAGAAGGCTTTTCATCACAGGAAAAGAAATCAGCCCTCGACAACTTCACCGGCAGAAAAAGATTTTTTTGAAAAAATCCCTAAGCCCCGGGGTCACAATTTCATTAAAAAATTGACTTTCGGCAATTCACTCAAAAATGGTTCCAAATGTTCGCAAATGCTCTCCTGAAAGGTTTGGCGGTCGAAACAGAAGGCTTTTTATCACAGGACAAGAAATCAGCCCTCGACAACTTAACCGGCAGAAAAAGATTTTTTTGAAAAAATCCCTAAGCCCCGGGGTCACAATCTCATCAAAAATCTGACTTTCGGCAATTCACTCAAAAATGGTGCCAAACGGTTGCAAATGCTCTCCTGAAAGGTTTGGCAGTCAAAACAGAAGGCTTTTTATCACAGGACAAGAAATCAGCCCTCAAAAACTTCACCGGCAGAAAAAGATTTTTTCGAAAAAATACCTAAGCCCCCGGTGTCAGAATTTCATCAAAAATCAGACGTTCTCCAATTCACTCAAAAATGGTGGGAAACGGTTGCAAATGCTCCCCTGAAATGTTTGGCGGTCGAAACAGAAGGCTTTTCATCCCAGGAAAAGAAACCAGCCCTCGACAACTTCACTGGCAGAAAAAGATTTTTTTGAAAAAATCCCTAAGCCCCGGGGTCACAATCTCATCAAAAATCTGACGTTCTCCAATTCACTCAAAAATGGTGCGAAACGGTTGCAAATGCTCTCCTGAAAGGTTTGCCAGTCAAAACAGAAGGCTTTTTATCACAGGACAAGAAATCAGCCCTCGACAACTTCACCGGCAGAAAAAGATTTTATTGAAAAAATCCCTAAGCCCCGGGGTCACAATTTCATCAAAAATCTGACTTTCGGCAATTCACTCAAAAATGGTGCCAAACGGTTGCAAATGCTCTCCTGAAAGGTTTGGCAGTCAAAACAGAAGGCTTTTTATCACAGGACAAGAAATCAGCCCTTGACAACTTAACTGGAAGAAAAAGATTTTTTTGAAAAAATCCCTAAGCCCCGCGGTCACAATTTCATCAAAAATCTGACTTTCGGCATTTCACTCAAAAATGGTGCGAAACGGTTGCAAATGCTCTCCTGAAAGGTTTGCCAGTAAAAAAAGAAGGCTTTTTATCACAGGACAAGAAATCAGCCCTCGACAACATAACCGGCAGAAAAAGATTTTTTTGAAAAAATCCCTAAGCCCCGGGGTCACAATTTCATTAAAAAATTGACTTTCGGCAATTCACTCAAAAATGGTTCCAAATGTTCGCAAATGCTCTCCTGAAAGGTTTGGTGGTCAAAACAGAAGGCTTTTTATCACAGGACAAGAAATCAGCCCTCGACAACTTAACCGGCAGAAAAAGATTTTTTTGAAAAAATCCCTAAGCCCCGGGGGTCACAATTTCATAAAAAATCTGACTTTCGGCAATTCACTCAAAAATGGTGCCAAACGGTTGCAAATGCTCCCCTGAAATGTTTGGCGGTCGAAACAGAAGGCTTTTTATCACAGGACAAGAAATCAGCCCTCGACAACTTAACCGGCAGAAAAAAGATTTTTTTGAAAAAATCCCTAAGCCCCGGGGTCACAATTTCATAAAAAATCTGACTTTCGGCAATTCACTCAAAAATGGTGCCAAACGGTTGCAAATGCTCCCCTGAAATGTTTGGCGGTCGAAACAGGACATGAAATCAGCCCTCGACAACTTCACCGGCAGAAAAAGATTTTTTTGAAAAAATCCCTAAGCCCCGGGGTCACAGTTCTTTATCAAAAATCTGACTTTCGGCAATTCACTCAATAATGGTGCCAAACGGTTGCAAATGCTCCCCTGAAATGTTTGGCGGTCGAAACAGAAGGCTTTTCATCCCAGGAAAAGAAATCAGCCCTCAAAAACTTCACCGGCAGAAAAAGATTTTTTTGAAAAAATCCCTAAGCCCCGGGGTCACAGTTCTTTATCAAAAATCTGACGTTCTCCAATTCACTCAAAAATGGTGCCAAACGGTCGCAAATGCTCTCCTGAAAGGTTTGGCAGTCAAAACAGAAGGCTTTTTATCACAGGACAAGAAATCAGCCCTGGACAACTTAACCGGGAGAAAAAGATTTTTTTGAAAAAAATCCCTAAGCCCCGGGGTCACAATTTCATAAAAAATCTGACTTTCGGCAATTCACTCAAAAATGGTGCCAAAGGGTTGCAAATGCTCCCCTGAAATGTTTGGCGGTCGAAACAGAAGGCTTTTCATCCCAGGAAAAGAAACCAGCCCTCGACAACTTCATTGGCAGAAAAAGATTTTTTTGAAAAAATCCCTAAGCCCCGGGGTCACAATCTCATCAAAAATCTGACTTTCGGCATTTCACTCAAAAATGGTGCGAAACGGTTGCAAATGCTCTCCTGAAAGGTTTGGCAGTCAAAAGAGAAGGCTTTTTATCACAGGACAAGAAATCAGCCCTCGACAACTTAACCGGCAGAAAAAGATTTTTTTGAAGAAATCCCTAAGCCCCGGGGTCACAATTTCATAAAAAATCTGACTTTCGGCAATTCACTCAAAAATGGTGCCAAACGGTTGCAAATGCTCCCCTGAAATGTTTGGCGGTCGAAACAGGACATGAAATCAGCCCTCGACAACTTCACCGGCAGAAAAAGATTTTTTTGAAAAAATCCCTAAGCCCCGGGGTCACAGTTCTTTATCAAAAATCTGACTTTCGGCAATTCACTCAATAATGGTGCCAAACGGTTGCAAATGCTCCCCTGAAATGTTTGGCGGTCGAAACAGAAGGCTTTTCATCCCAGGAAAAGAAATCAGCCCTCAAAAACTTCACCGGCAGAAAAAGATTTTTTTGAAAAAATCCCTAAGCCCCGGGGTCACAGTTCTTTATCAAAAATCTGACGTTCTCCAATTCACTCAAAAATGGTGCCAAACGGTCGCAAATGCTCTCCTGAAAGGTTTGGCAGTCAAAACAGAAGGCTTTTTATCACAGGACAAGAAATCAGCCCTGGACAACTTAACCGGGAGAAAAAGATTTTTTTGAAAAAAATCCCTAAGCCCCGGGGTCACAATTTCATAAAAAATCTGACTTTCGGCAATTCACTCAAAAATGGTGCCAAAGGGTTGCAAATGCTCCCCTGAAATGTTTGGCGGTCGAAACAGAAGGCTTTTCATCCCAGGAAAAGAAACCAGCCCTCGACAACTTCACTGGCAGAAAAAGATTTTTTTGAAAAAATCCCTAAGCCCCGGGGTCACAATCTCATCAAAAATCTGACTTTCGGCAATTCACTCAAAAATGGTGCCAAACGGTTGCAAATGCTCTCCTGAAAGGTTTGGCAGTCAAAAGAGAAGGCTTTTCATCACAGGAAAAGAAATCAGCCCTCGACAACTTCACCGGCAGAAAAAGATTTTTTTGAAAAAATCCCTAAGCCCCGGGGTCACAATTTCATAAAAAATCTGACCTTCGGCAATTCACTCAAAAATGGTGCCAAACGGTTGCAAATGCTCTCCTGAAAGGTTTGGCGGTCGAAACAGAAGGCTTTTTATCACAGGACAAGAAATCAGCCCTCGACAACTTAACCGTTAGAAAAAGATTTTTTTGAAAAAATCCCTAAGCCCCGGGGTCACAATTTCATTAAAAAATTGACTTTCGGCAATTCACTCAAAAATGGTTCCAAATGTTCGCAAATGCTCTCCTGAAAGGTTTGGCGGTCGAAACAGAAGGCTTTTTATCACAGGACAAGAAATCAGCCCTTGACAACTTAACCGGCAGAAAAAGATTTTTTTGAAAAAATCCCTAAGCCCCGGGGTCACAATCTCATCAAAAATCTGACTTTCGGCAATTCACTCAAAAATGGTGCCAAACGGTTGCAAATGCTCTCCTGAAAGGTTTGGCAGTCAAAACAGAAGGCTTTTTATCACAGGACAAGAAATCAGCCCTCGACAACTTCACCGGCAGAAAAAGATTTTTTCGAAAAAAGACCTAAGCCCCGGGGTCACAATTTCATAAAAAAATTGACTTTCGGCAATTCACTCAAAAATGGTTCCAAATGTTCGCAAATGCTCTCCTGAAAGGTTTGGCGGTCGAAACAGAAGGCTTTTTATCACAGGACAAGAAATCAGCCCTTGACAACTTAACCGGCAGAAAAAGATTTTTTTGAAAAAATCCCTAAGCCCCGGGGTCACAATCTCATCAAAAATCTGACTTTCGGCAATTCACTCAAAAATGGTGCCAAACGGTTGCAAATGCTCTCCTGAAAGGTTTGGCAGTCAAAACAGAAGGCTTTTTATCACAGGACAAGAAATCAGCCCTCAAAAACTTCACCGGCAGAAAAAGATTTTTTCGAAAAAAGACCTAAGCCCGCGGTGTCAGAATTTCATCAAAAATCAGACGTTCTCCAATACACTCAAAAATGGTGGGAAACGGTTGCAAATGCTCCCCTGAAATGTTTGGCGGTCGAAACAGAAGGCTTTTCATCCCAGGAAAAGAAACCAGCCCTCGACAACTTCACTGGCAGAAAAAGATTTTTTTGAAAAAATCCCTAAGCCCCGGGGTCACAATCTCATCAAAAATCTGACGTTCTCCAATTCACTCAAAAATGGTGCGAAACGGTTGCAAATGCTTTCCTGAAAGGTTTGCCAGTCAAAACAGAAGGCTTTTTATCACAGGACAAGAAATCAGCCCTCGACAACTTCACCGGCAGAAAAAGATTTTTTTGAAAAAATCCCTAAGCCCCGGGGTCACAATTTCATAAAAAAATTGACTTTCGGCAATTCACTCAAAAATGGTTCCAAATTTTCGCAAATCCTCTCCTGAAAGGTTTGGTGGTCAAAAAAGAAGGCTTTTTATCACAGGACAAGAAATCAGCCCTCGACAACTTAACCGGCAGAAAAAGATTTTTTTGAAAAAATCCCTAAGCCCCGGGGTCACAATTTCATCAAAAATCTGACTTTCGGCAATTCACTCAAAAATGGTGCCAAACGGTTGCATATGCTCCCCTGAAATGTTTGGCGGTCGAAACAGAAGGCTTTTTATCACAGGACAAGAAATCAGCCCTCGACAACTTAACCGGCAGAAAAAGATTTTTTTGAAAAAATCCCTAAGCCCCGGGGTCACAATTTCATCAAAAATCTGACGTTCTCCAATTCACTCAAAAATGGTGGGAAACAGTTGCAAATGCTCTCCTGAAAGGTTTGGCAGTCAAAACAGAAGGCTTTTTATCACAGGACAAGAAATCAGCCATCAAAAACTTCACCGGGAGAAAAAGATTTTTTTGAAAAAATCCCTAAGCCCCGGGGTCACAATTTCATCAAAAATCTGACGTTCTCCAATTCACTCAAAAATGGTGCCAAATGGTTGCATATGCTCCCCTGAAATGTTTGGCGGTCGAAACAGAAGGCTTTTTATCACAGGACAAGAAATTAGCCCTCGACAACTTAACCGGCAGAAAAAGATTTTTTTGAAAAAATCCCTAAGCCCCGGGGTCACAATTTCATCAAAAATCTGACTTTCGGCATTTCGCTCAAAAATGGTGCCAAACGGTTGCAAATGCTCTCCTGAAAGGTTTGGCAGTCAAAACAGAAGGCTTTTTATCACAGGACAAGAAATCAGCCCTCGACAACTTAACCGGCAGAAAAAGATTTTTTTGAAAAAATCCCTAAGCCCCGGGGTCACAATTTCATCAAAAATCTGACGTTCTCCAATTCACTCAAAAATGGTGGGAAACAGTCGCAAATGCTCTCCTGAAAGGTTTGGCAGTCAAAACAGAAGGCTTTTATCACAGGACAAGAAATCAGCCCTCAAAAACTTCACCGGCAGAAAAAGATTTTTTTGAAAAAATCCCTAAGCCCCGGGGTCACAATTTCATCAAAAATCTGACGTTCTCCAATTCACTCAAAAATGGTGCCAAATGGTTGCATATGCTCCCCTGAAATGTTTGGCGGTCGAAACAGAAGGCTTTTTATCACAGGACAAGAAATTAGCCCTCGACAACTTAACCGGCAGAAAAAGATTTTTTTGAAAAAATCCCTAAGCCCCGGGGTCACAATTTCATCAAAAATCTGACTTTCGGCATTTCACTCAAAAATGGTGCCAAACGGTTGCAAATGCTCTCCTGAAAGGTTTGGCAGTCAAAACAGAAGGCTTTTTATCACAGGACAAGAAATCAGCCCTCGACAACTTAACCGGCAGAAAAAGATTTTTTTGAAAAAATCCCTAAGCCCCGGGGTCACAATTTCATCAAAAATCTGACGTTCTCCAATTCACTCAAAAATGGTGGGAAACAGTCGCAAATGCTCTCCTGAAAGGTTTGGCAGTCAAAACAGAAGGCTTTTATCACAGGACAAGAAATCAGCCCTCAAAAACTTCACCGACAGAAAAAGATTTTTTTGAAAAAATCCCTAAGCCCCGGGGTCACAATTTCATCTAAAATCTGACTTTTGGCAATTCACTCAAAAATGGTGCCAAACGGTTGCAAATGCGCCCCTGTAAGGTTTGGAGGTCGAAACAGAAGGCTTTTTATCACAGGACAAGAAATCAGTCCTCGACAACTTAACCGGCAGAAAAAGATTTTTTTGAAAAAAACCCTAAGCCCCGGGGTCACAATTTCATCAAAAATCTGACGTTCTCCAATTCACTCAAAAATGGTGGGAAACAGTCGCAAATGCTCTCCTGAAAGGTTTGGCAGTCAAAACAGAAGGCTTTTATCACAGGACAAGAAATCAGCCCTCGACAACTTAACCAGCAGAAAAAGATTTTTTTGAAAAAATCCCTAAGCCCCGGGGTCACAATTTCATAAAAAATCTGACTTTCGGCAATTCACTCAAATATGGTGCCAAAGGGTTTCAAATGCTCCCCTGAAATGTTTGGCGGTCGAAACAGAAGGCTTTTCATCCCAGGAAAAGAAACCAGCCCTCGACAACTTCACTGGCAGAAAAAGATTTTTTTGAAAAAATCCCTAAGCCCCGGGGTCACAATCTCATCAAAAATCTGACTTTCGGCATTTCACTCAAAAATGGTGCGAAACGGTTGCAAATGCTCTCCTGAAAGGTTTGGCAGTCAAAACAGAAGGCTTTTTATCTCAGGACAAGAAATCAGCCCTCAAAAACTTCACCGGCAGAAAAAGATTTTTTTGAAGAAATCCCTAAGCCCCGGGGTCACAACTTCATAAAAAATCTGACTTTCGGCAATTCACTCAATAATGGTGCCAAACGGTTGCAAATGCTCCCCTGAAATGTTTGGCGGTCAAAACAGAAGGCTTTTTATCACAGGACAAGAAATCAGCCCTCGACAACTTAACTGGCAGAAAAAGATTTTTTTGAAAAAATCCCTAAGCCCCGGGGTCACAATTTCAACAAAAATCTGACTTTCGGCAATTCACTCAAAAATGGTGCCAAACGGTTGCAAATGCTCTCCTGAAATGTTTGGCAGTCAAAACTGAAGGCTTTTTATCACAGGACAAGAAATCAGCCCTCGACAACTTAACTGGCAGAAAAAGATTTTTTTGAAAAAATCCCTAAGCCCCGGGGTCACAATTTCATAAAAAATCTGACTTTCGGCAATTCACTCAAAAATGGTGCCAAACGGTTGCAAATGCTCCCCTGAAATGTTTGGCGGTCGAAACAGAAGGCTTTTTATCACAGGACAAGAAATCAGCCCGCGACAACTTAACTGGCAGAAAAAGATTTTTTTGAAAAAATCCCTAAGCCCCGGGGTCACAATCTCATCAAAAATCTGACTTTTGGCATTTCACTCAAAAATGGTGCCAAACGGTTGCAAATGCTCTCCTGAAAGGTTTGACAGTCAAAACAGAAGGCTTTTCATCCCAGGAAAAGAAACCAGCCCTCGACAACTTCACTGGCAGAGAAAGATTTTTTTGAAAAAATCCCTAAGCCCCGGGGTCACAATTTCATAAAAAATCTGTCCTTCGGCAATTCACTCAAAAATGGTGCCAAACGGTTGCAAATGCTCTCCTGAAAGGTTTGGCGGTCGAAACAGAAGGCTTTTTATCACAGGACAAGAAATCAGCCCTCGACAACTTAACCGGCAGAAAAAGATTTTTTTGAAAAAATCCCTAAGCCCCGGGGTCACAATTTCATAAAAAAATCTGACGTTCTCCAATTCACTCAAAAATGGTGGGAAACGGTCGCAAATGCTCTCCTGAAAGGTTTGGCAGTCAAAACAGAAGGCTTTTTATCACAGGACAAGAAATCAGCCCGCAAAAACTTCACCGGCAGAAAAAGATTTTTTTGAAAAAATCCCTTAGCCCCGGGGTCACAATCTCATCAAAAATCTGACTTTCGGCATTTCACTCAAAAATGGTGCGAAACGGTTGCAAATGCTCTCCTGAAAGGTTTGGCAGTCAAAACAGAAGGCTTTTCATCCCAGGAAAAGAAACCAGCCCTCGACAACTTCACTGGCAGAAAAAGATTTTTTTGAAAAAATCCCTAAGCCCCGGGGTCACAATTTCATAAAAAATCTGACCTTCGGCAATTCACTCAAAAATGGTGCCAAACGGTTGCAAATGCTCCCCTGAAATGTTTGGCGGTCGAAACAGAAGGCTTTTCATCCCAGGAAAAGAAACCAGCCCTCGACAACTTCACTGGCAGAAAAAGATTTTTTTGAAAAAATCCCTAAGCCCCGGGGTCACAATCTCATCAAAAATCTGACTTTCGGCATTTCACTCAAAAATGGTGCCAAACGGTTGCAAATGCTCCCCTGAAATGTTTGGCGGTCGAAACAGAAGGCTTTTCATCCCAGGAAAAGAAACCAGCCCTCGAAAACTTCACCGGCAGAAAAAGATTTTTTTGAAAAAATCCCTAAGCCCCGGGGTCACAATTTCATCAAAAATCTGACTTTTGGCATTTCACTCAAAAATGGTGCGAAACGGTTGCAAATGCTCTCCTGAAAGGTTTGGCAGTCAAAACAGAAGGCTTTTTATCACAGGACAAGAAATCAGCCCTCAAAAACTTCACCGGCAGAAAAAGATTTTTTCGAAAAAATATCTAAGCCCCCGGTGTCAGAATTTCATCAAAAATCTGACTTTTGGCATTTCACTCAAAAATGGTGCCAAACGGTTGCAAATGCTCCCCTGAAATGTCTGGCGGTCGAAACAGAAGGCTTTTCATCCCAGGAAAAGAAACCAGCCCTCGACAACTTCACCGGCAGAAAAGGATTTTTTTGAAAAAATCCCTAAGCCCCGCGGTCACAATTTCATCAAAAATCTGACTTTCGGCAATTCACTGAAAAATGGTGCCAAACGGTTGCAAATGCTCTCCTGAAAGGTTTGGCAGTCAAAACAGAAGGCTTTTTATCACAGGAAAAGAAATCAGCCCTCGACAACTTAACCGGCAGAAAAAGATTTTTTTGAAGAAATCCCTAAGCCCCGGGGTCACAACTTCATAAAAAATCTGACTTTCGGCAATTCACTCAATAATGGTGCCAAACGGTTGCCAATGCTCCCCTGAAATGTTTGGCGGTCGAAACAGAAGGCTTTTTATCACAGGACAAGAAATCAGCCCTCGACAACTTAACCGGCAGAAAAAGATTTTTTTGAAAAAATCCCTAAGCCCCGGGGTCCACAATTTCATATAAAATCTGACTTACGGCATTTCACTCAAAAATGGTGCCAAAAGGTTGCAAATGCTCCCCTGAAAGGTTTGGCGGTCGAAACAGAAGGCTTTTTATCACAGGACAAGAAATCAGCCCTCGACAACTTCACCGGCAGAAAAAGATTTTTTTGAAAAAATCCCTAAGCCCCGGGGTCACAGTTTTTCATCAAAAATCTGACTTTCGGCAATTCACTCAAAAATGGTGGGAAACGGTCGCAAATGCTCTCCTGAAATGTTTGGCAGTCAAAACAGAAGGCTTTTTATCACAGGACAAGAAATCAGCCCTCGACAACTTCACCGGCAGAAAAAGATTTTTTTGAAAAAATCCCTAAGCCCCGGGGTCACAATCTCATCAAAAATCTGACTTTTGGCATTTCACTCAAAAATGGTGCCAAACGGTTGCAAATGCTCCCCTGAAATGTCTGGCGGTCGAAACAGAAGGCTTTTCATCCCAGGAAAAGAAACCAGCCCTCGACAACTTCACCGGCAGAAAAGGATTTTTTTGAAAAAATCCCTAAGCCCCGCGGTCACAATTTCATCAAAAATCTGACTTTCGGCAATTCACTGAAAAATGGTGCCAAACGGTTGCAAATGCTCTCCTGAAAGGTTTGGCAGTCAAAACAGAAGGCTTTTTATCACAGGACAAGAAATCAGCCCTCGACAACTTAACCGGCAGAAAAAGATTTTTTTGAAGAAATCCCTAAGCCCCGGGGTCACAACTTCATAAAAAATCTGACTTTCGGCAATTCACTCAATAATGGTGCCAAACGGTTGCCAATGCTCCCCTGAAATGTTTGGCGGTCGAAACAGAAGGCTTTTTATCACAGGACAAGAAATCAGCCCTCGACAACTTAACTGGCAGAAAAAGATTTTTTTGAAAAAATCCCTAAGCCCCGCGGTCACAATTTCATCAAAAATCTGACTTTCGGCAATTCACTCAATAATGGTGCCAAACGGTTGCAAATGCTCCCCTGAAATGTCTGGCGGTCGAAACAGAAGGCTTTTCATCCCAGGAAAAGAAACCAGCCCTCGACAACTTCACCGGCAGAAATAGATTTTTTTGAAAAAATCCCTAAGCCCCGCGGTCACAATTTCATCAAAAATCTGACTTTCGGCAATTCACTGAAAAATGGTGCCAAACGGTTGCAAATGCTCTCCTGAAAGGTTTGGCAGTCAAAACAGATGTATTTTCATCACAGGAAAAGAAATCAGCCCTCGACAACTTCACCGGCAGAAAAAGATTTTTTTGAAAAAATCCCTAAGCCCCGGGGTCACAGTTTTTTATCAAAAATCTGACTTTCGGCAATTCACTCAATAATGGTGCCAAACGGTTGCAAATGCTCCCCTGAAATGTTAGGCGGTCGAAACAGAAGGCTTTTTATCACAGGACAAGAAATCAGCCCGCGACAACTTAACTGGCAGAAAAAGATTTTTTTGAAAAAATCCCTAAGCCCCGGGGTCACAATCTCATCAAAAATCTGACTTTTGGCATTTCACTCAAAAATGGTGCCAAACGGTTGCAAATGCTCTCCTGAAAGGTTTGGCAGTCAAAGCAGAAGGCTTTTCATCACAGGAAAAGAAATCAGCCCTCGACAACTTCACCGGCAGAAAAAGATTTTTTTGAAAAAATCCCTAAGCCCCGGGGTCACAGTTTTTTATCAAAAATCTGACTTTCGGCAATTCACTCATGAATGGTGGGAAACGGTTGCAAATGCTCCCCTGAAATGTTTGGCGGTCGAAACAGAAGGCTTTTCATCCCAGGAAAAGAAACCAGCCCTCGACAACTTAACCGGCAGAAAAAGATTTTTTTGAAAAAATCCCTAATCCCCGGGGTCACAATTTCATAAAAAATCTGATTTTCGGAAATTCACTCAAAAATGGTTCCAAATGTTCGCAAGTGCTCTCCTGAAAGGTTTGGTGGTCAAAACAGAAGGCTTTTTATCACAGGACAAGAATTCAGCCCTCGACAACTTAACCGGCAGAAAAAGATTTTTTTTGAAAAAATCCCTAAGCCCCGGGGTCACAATTTCATCAAAAATCTGACTTTCGGCAATTCACTCCAAAATGGTGCCAAACGGTTGCAAATGCTCTCCTGCAAGGTTTGGCAGTCAAAACAGAAGGCTTTTTATCACAGGACAAGAAATCAGCCCTCAAAAATTTCACCGGCAGAAAAAGATTTTTTTGAAAAAATCCCTAAGCCCCGGGGTCACAATTTCATCAAAAATCTGACGTTCTCCAATTCACTCAAAAATGGTGGGAAACGGTCGCAAATTCTCTCCTGAAAGGTTTGGCAGTCAAAACAGAAGGCTTTTAATCACAGGACAAGAAATCAGCCCTCGTCAACTTAAACGGCAGAAAAAGATTTTTTTGAAAAAATCCCTAAGCCCCGGGGTCACAATTTCATAAAAATTCTGACTTTCGGCAATTCACTCAAAAATGGTTCCAAATGTTCGCAAATCCTCTCCTGAAAGGTTTGGCAGTCAAAACAGAAGGCTTTTTATCACAGGACAAGAAATCAGCCCTCGACAACCTAACTGGCAGAAAAAAGATTTTTTTGAAAAAATCCCTAAGCCCCGGGGTCACAATCTCATCAAAAATCTGACTTTCGGCATTTCACTCAAAAATGGTGCCAAACGGTTGCAAATGCTCCCCTGAAAGGTTTGGGGGGAGAAAGAAAAGGCTTTTCATCACAGGAAAAGAAAAAAGGCATTGACAACTTAACCGGCAGAAAAACATTTTTTTGAAAAAATCCCTAAGCCTCGGGGTCACAATTTCATCAAAAATCTGACTTTCGGCAATTCATTCCTCCTTTGGAGGTCTTTAAGCAGAGGCTTGACAACCATATGTCAGGAGTGCTCTGATGGTGTTTCCTGCTTGGCAGGGGGTTGGACTCGATGGCCCTTGCGTTCTCTTCCAACTTTATGATTCTACGATTCTATGAAAAGATTTTTGTGATAAAATCCCTAAGCCCCGGGGTCACAATTTCATGAAAAATCTGACTTTCGGCAATTCACTCAAAAATGGTGCCAAGCGGTTGCAAATGCTCTCCTGAAAGGTTTGGGGGGCGAAACAAAAGGCTTTTCATAACAGGAACCGAAAAAAGGCCTTGACAACTTAAATGGCAGAAAATTATTTTTTTGAAAAAATCCCTAAGCCCCGACAGGGTCACAATTTCATAAAAAAATCTTACTTTCGGCAATTCACTCAAAAATGCTGCCAAACGGTTGCAAATACTCCCCTGAAAGGTTTGGCGATCGAAAAAGAAGGCTTTTTAACACAGGAAAAGAAATCAGCCCTCGACAACTTCACCGGCAGAAAAAGATTTTTTTGAAAAAATCCCTAAGCCCCGGGGCATTATGAAGCAAACTCCAGGTTTTCTAAAATTTCTTCTCCAGCCTTTTCATGAACTTCCCTTCTTTCCCAGTGTTATGAACCCTACAACAGCTGTTTCCCACACACTTGGAGCTCTTAAGAAATGTAGCTTTGCCAGGGAACTTAATTCTGAGTCAGATACGATGGGAAGAGTAGCAGAACCAGAAAAAAAATGGGACAAAGGTAGGCAAGTTGTGTCTCACATGTTAAGATCTCTGAGAGAATTACCGTGCATCTGCTTTAGTGGACAAGTGTTATGAACAAGCTTCATGAGGAAAGGTAGCTATTGTCATGACAATAATGTGACAGGTTTGAACAGCGGTAGAGTGCATGGTTTGCATGCAAATATCCCAGGTTCCAGCTGCAGTTTTAAGTGACTTCCTAGCAGTGGTGTAGCAAGGTTAGGTGGTACCCGGTATGGAAAATTTCTTGTCACCCCTCCCCCCAAATTGATATTATTACTTTTTTGCCTGCAAAAATGGTTTATTTCAATTTTTTCGAAGCAAAAGTTGTTGAGCTTTATTTGGGGAGACAAAGTTGTTGGGCTTTTGGGGGGAGCCAGAGTTGTGGAGCCTATAGCTTGCATGCCTACAGCTGAGGGGGAGCCGGCGGGTGGACACGCTTGCCAAAGCCACAGCATTTCTCACAGACGTTGAGTGCCGCACAGCATTTTCTCAGGTTACATATGCTTACCTCAGGTTACATATGCTTCAGGTTACATACGCTTACCTCAGGTTACATATGCTTCAGGTTACATACGCTTCAGGTTACATACTACGCTAACCCAGAAATAGTGCTTCAGGTTAAGAACTTTGTTTCAGGTTGAGAACAGAAATCGTGCTCCAGCGACGTGGCAGCAGCAGCAGGCCCCATTAACTAAAGTGGTGCTTCAGGTTAAGTAAGAACGAATTAAGTACTTAACCCGAGGTACCACTGTACACAGAACAATAATTAGACATACTTTGTCAACCTTCTGAGAAAAATACAAAACATTAAACAAAGCCACAGAGACTTGTGAATTACCCAGCCTAAAATGAACTTATAATATCTGGTTTCAATAGATTTTTCAAATGCTTAACTCAGTCTTTTAGATAAGTTTATGAAGATAAGGTATGAAGGTAAGCTCGGTGTTATTCACAAGACCAAGAGATGCTAGTGGAGTTGTAAAGGTAAAGGTAAAGGTACCCCTGCCCGTACGGGCCAGTCTTGACAGACTCTGGGGTTGTGCGCCCATCTCACTTAAGAGGCCAGGGGCCAGCGCTGTCCGGAGACACTTCCGGGTCACGTGGCCAGCGTGACATCGCTGCACTGGCCAGAGCCAGAGCCAGAGCCGCACACGGAAACGCCGTTTACCTTCCCGCTGGTAAGCGGTCCCTATTTATCTACTTGCACCCGGAGGTGCTTTCGAACTGCTAGGTTGGCAGGCGCTGGGACCGAGCAGCGGGAGCGCACCCCGCCGCAGGGATTCGAACCGCTGACCTTTCGATCGGCAAGCCCTAGGCGCTGAGGCTTTAACCCACAGCGCCACCTGCGTCCCCCAGTGGAGTTGTAGATAGATATTAATAATATTAATAAAGTAGTAGACAATGAAGTTGTAGATGACAGGCTGCCAGCGTTTTGCACCTGTTTCACCCTGGCAGTCCAAGTAATCAAGAGGCCACTGTTTGCCTCTGATGGAGCCCTTTTACTGGGGCTTGCAGGTAGCACACTCCCAAGGTAGTTTTCCGGGCTTCTTCAGTGGTCTAATCTCAAAATCTTGACACATATATTGATATTCAATTTTTTAGAGAATACTATTTCTTGGCTTAAGAGACTGATTTGCTAGCATGAGCCGAGAAAGTTCAAATCTATCAAGTCTCAGTCCAACCTACTTCACAACATTATTGTGAAGCTACAAACCTCACTTTGAGCTTTTGGAGAAGGGGTAGGTCACAAATGCTGTGTATAGAAACAATGCAATGCCTTGGTGTTACATTTTGTATGCTTGTTTTTTTCTCTGGGTGCTTGGAGCAATTGCCTAGGTTGGGTTTAATGGGAGACATTATGGATTCTTAAACGATAGTTTAGCATCAAAATGCAAACCGCAATTATAGCATCGAATGCATTAGCATTCTGTTTATTTTAAGAAGACACATTAAGCTGACTGGAAGTTGCAAACTAAAAGATCCATTTGGGAAGCGCTGCACAACTGTTTGCTTTAATTTTAAGAACGTGAAGGTTACTGTTCTGTGAAGAGAGCTGCTAGACCAGCAAAACACCAGAGTTGTGGTAACATATCTTTTTAACCTTCTGGGAAACTGATGACAGGATTGTAATGGATTGGGATACTTTACAGAATTTGCAATCATAAATAACGTGAGAAACATCCATTGCATCTTAAAAACAAGGTGGTGGTTTTCTTTTCTTTTTTTTCTTTCCCCCAGCAATATAATTGGCTTGGAGGATTTTAGGAGCCACATTGCCCTCCCCATTTTAGAAACCGTCAAAACACTACATGCATTTTATTTCATTCCATGCTGTAAGCATAGGAGAAATGGCAAGAACTGGCATTACACTCAGCTCATTTGAGTCCTTATTGTATTGTATTCATGCACAGTGAATTAACAGCCATGCAATATCCCCATGAAAGCATCCCAGCCTCCCGTCTCACCACCCACCACCTTCCCTTGGGCTAGGAGAAATCTTGTACAGACCAGTGCTATGAGTAGGGATGCAAGAATGCATCCTATCTCATTCTATCTGTATTTCTCGTTATAGCATTGTTTCCATTCCATAGGCAGTTGTTCTTCCACCAAAAACTATGGTGTTCATCGCACTGTGTGCTGTGATGAAATTACATAATTTGCATAGTCCATCACCAATTTAATTGCAAAGGAAACACAATGGAAATGGGGGCAGTTAATGTATTCAATTGCATATCATTTGCAGACTGGAAGCATCAAAACAATGAACATTGATTGATTTCACTGGATAAACTTCTGTTCTGGACATGGGATGAATAAGCAGATATTGACAATTTCCATCCCCCCCCCCAATTCTCCAGCATTCCTGCCCCCAAATGGTACATTTATCCATGTCAAGAAACTCGTTTAGCCACCACCATCAGAACAGAATCTGAAGCAATATCTATCTAATCATCGTAATAACAATAACAATAACAATAACAATAACAATAATAATAATAATAATAATAATAATAATAATAATATATCGCCCATCTGGTTGGGTTTCCCCAGCCACTCTGGGCAGCAGCAGAGCAACCTGATTGGGTGCCTGGGGTGGCACACGTGCCCTGCACACAGGGGTAAGGCCAGCTGCCCACGGGCTGGGGCCAGCCAGGGCAGGACACTCCTGGGGCATCTGAGGAGTCTGCCAGCCTCCTTCCACTCAGCGGCCCTACAGCTGAGGGGGAGGTGGCGGGCAGACCGTTTGGGCAGCACAGAGCCTGTGGGCTCCCAAGCCAATGCGTCACTCCCAGGAGAGATGCATAGCTCGGGCGTGCTGCAGGCCCCACGGTGAGTACTGCCTGGCATTTTGTCACCCCCCCCCAGTGGTGACACCTGGGATGACCCGCCCCCATCACACCCTCTTCCTCCTCCACTGACTCTGAGCGGCTTACAGCACATATAAAAACACAACAAAACTTCAAATATTAAAGAACAGAATATCCTATACAAGCAACAAACCAACCAATAAACCAACACAAACTAATAATAACAATAATAATGATAGCAACAATAATAAACAGTTTACCGTTACAGTGGTTAAGAACTTAATTCATTCTGAAGGTCCATTCTTAACCTGAAACTGTTATTAACCTGAGGTACCACTTTAGCTAATGGGGCTTCCCGCTGCCGCCACCAATTTCTGTTCTCATCCTGAAGCAAAGTTCTTAACCTGAGGTACTATTTCTGGGTTAGCGGAGTCTATAACCTGAAGCGTCTGTAACCCGAGGTACCACTGTATACCCAAATTAAAATAACTGCCAGCCCCAACTAAACATTTAACCAACACCAACCTGACAAAAAGAAAAACAGAGGAACCCAAATTAGAAGCATTTAAAACATTTTAGCCAGTTGCCCCAACCCAAGAGTTCTTCCAGCTATGTCCCTCCGGCCTCCCAGGAGCCTCTTTTAGCTGTTCAAGGTGAATCTGGGCCCCGCCCCCTAGGCCAGGTGGAAATGTGCCTTGCATCAGGAAGCCGTTTTCCTTCCACCACTCAGGCTGCTGCAATCCCACATTTACACCCCACCCTTCTTCCCAAAGTTACCCATGTCAGGAAACACATCAGCATAAAGAAATGCAATATGAAATAAAAAATAAAACAGACCATATTTGAAATGTTTTGAAGGTTGCCAAGGAGAGAAACTTTCAGCCATCAAATGCCTGGGTCAACAGGAATGCTTCATCCTGAAAGTTAATAAAGAGAGAGGCAGAAAGACACCTCACCAGGGAGGACATTCCACAAACGTAGTCACAAATCAGCGGACAACTTATTTTAAATTTAAAAATAGCTTCCTTGACGCATGGGCAGCGACAGTTTCCAAAAGGGCCTATGTATCCCATGCTTCCAGGGGCTGCTGCAAGAACTCAGGTACAGTAAATGTCTCGGAGCTGGCACAAAGTCATAACTGATTCCTTTCACATCTGCCTCGGGACTTGACCTGATTTCCAAAGTTCAATGGCCTCACTGTTGCAGCAAGGCTGCTGTCCCCTGTTTTTCTCCCTCTCTTTCTTTCTGCAGGCATGCACTGCAGAAAGGAGTGTTTGCACAGTTTTAGCAGGACAATGACAGCTCTTTATCGGCAATCTCAAAGGCCATCGGAACAGCCTTGCTGAGACTGGTGGATTAAGAAGAAACAAAAAGAAAACGCCTTTCTGTTTTAGGGGCAGTTAATGAAATTTTAATGGCACTTGGGATGGGACTGGCCCAGCCAGCATCAGACTCTTCATTTATAATAAATACTGCAAACTGAAACAAAACACCACATACTATCCGGAGCCTGCAGCGTGGTTCATGCTAAAGGTACAGTTGAATTCCCCAGCTCACAACCTGGCAGCCCTGTTTCTGTGAAGGGATGTGTGAGAAGAAACGGAGCCCATCCTTTGGCTGCCAATGTTTGTTGTTGTTGTTTTGCAAAGAGCTCCTCCACCTTGTCATACAATTCTTTAATACGTTATTTTACGTTTCTAAATGCAAAAGCGCACACACATATGTATCTGCTGCAGGATATCTTCAGGAGAGAGAAGAGGCTAAGGGACTGTCTCTCCTGGTATGCCCCGCGGAGGACCTTAAGGTCCACAAATGACAACATTTTGGAGGTCGCAAGGTGGTTAGATTGGTCTCAACTTGGTGGAACGCTCTGTCACAAGAGACTAGGGCCCTGTGGGACTTGACATCTTTCTGCAGGGCCTGCAAGACAGAGCTGTTCCACCTGGCCTTTGGTTTGGACTCAGTCTGACCTTTATGTTTCCCTCCCCTTATGGTTTTGATTTATGGGCTACTTTTAAAATGAGGCTGCATTTTAAATTGAATTTTAACCTGTATTTTAATTTTTTTTTCCTATTATGTTTTTACTGTAATTTTTACTGGTGTTAGCTGCCCTGAGCCCGGCTCTGGCCGGGGAGGGCAGGGTATAAATAAAATTTATTATTATTATTATTAAGGTGTAAATCAGGCTTTCTCAAACTCGGCCCTCCAGATGTTTTTGGCCTACAGCTCCCATGATCTCTAGCCAGCAGGACCAGTGGTCAGGGATGATGGAAACGGTAGTCTGAAAACATCTGGAGGGCTGAGTTTGAGGAAGCCTGGTGTAAACTCTACACAAATCCAGAGTGGAGCCCCTATGATGGTTGGACGGTACGTTATATGCCTCCTTCTGGCAACTTCTTGCAGCCAGGCTGGTGCCAAGCATCTCTGCTTTCCTTTGGACAGCTTCAGCGAGACTGAGAGGGGGGACTTGTCGTCTGGGTAGCCCAGGACCTTTGTACACACTGTCCAGGCTTGCATCCTGGGGAGGTCATTGCTTGTTGCTGACACAGGGGTATGACTTCACCCCTGGAGGCACACTCCATTGTCTTTCACGCTGTGGAACACCCTCCCATCAGATGTCAAAGAGATAAACAACTACCTGACGTTTCAAAGACATCTGAAGGCAACCCTGTTAATGATTTATATTTAATGTATTTTTAATCTCTGTTGGAAGTGGCCCAGAGTGGCTGGGGAAACCCAACCAGATGGGCGGGGTACAAATAATAAATTATTATTATTATTATTATTATTATTATTATTATTATTTTATATTTCAAGACAGGCAGTTGTCACCAATATAGAGCAAAAGCTTGTCAATCGTATGATTGCAATCCAGAAACATCTGCACATGGAAGAGTTATGAAGTAAACATGAAGGGGAAGGACTAAACTGCTACCGCTCCTGTCAAAAGAATCAGGGTGAAACATCATAACTCCCCTTGCATGAGGGAACTGGTGGATGGAAGATGGTGCTATATCTTCCCTGCCTGCAGGATGGAGGCAGGGGGCCCATGATCTTTCAGTTGCTGTTGCACTAAAACTCTCACCTTCAAGTGGGATGTATTTGCTGCCTGCATTGAAATGTAAGCAAACCATTTCATTTATCTTAAAAATAATAATAAATAAATAAAACTCACCTTCCATGACCATCAGCCATGCTGGCTGGGACTGATGGTCATTTTAATCCAACAGCAACTGGTGGGCCACAGGTCTCCCTTCCCTACTGTAAAAGGTTGTTCTCTAAAAGTGCTTCTCCCAGGTTAATTTTAAGCCTGCCTTATCCAACCCAGCCATCTAAGAAAAGCTCTCTGCCTGGAGGGAAGGTCAGCCGAGGCAAAATATTTCTAGGAGGGAAGGATTTGCAGGAGAGACTTGGGTACCACAATGTGCGTGGGCATCAATTCTGTGAGCCCCAATTCTGTGGCCTATTAAATCTCCATTTTTTTCCACCATTGCACATGGAGATTTGGGGGGGGGGTGTATGTTCCGAGGTCATGGGCAGTTCAGCAAATATCATCAACTGAGAGCCTTTGTGCATAGAAGAATGTGGTTGCCTCCTATAAGCAAGGTGTCATGGGATTTGAGTTTCTTCGCTTTTGACCCCATGACATTGATTCCACCTCTGAACCACTTAAGTGAAGAAGTGCTGCTAATATTGATCGGACATCATTTTCGACGTGCGCATACTATTAAACATTTGTCTTCATTTCTTGAGTTTCATTATCAGACCTCATTTTTGCCTTCAATAAACTGCCCCCCCCCGCCTTTGTAGATTTATGAAGCAATGAAGAATTCTCCGAGGACATTATTTTAAACTGTTACTCATAAGTAATTAAGTTGCAGGGCAGAAATCATTTTAATTGCATTTTAGCCCACCCTTTAGACCAAAGATTAATGTTTTCTACCTCCTGAGGTTTTCTCTGATGTTGTTTCTCAACAACACCTCAATTATCTTTATCCATGTCCCAATACTTAAGCTTGAGCCACTGATTAAGTTTTAAATTTTAATAAAGATGTGTGTGCGTGTTAGCAGTTTTATAGTATTCTCCTTTGAGGGTTTTTAGTGTTTCAAACTTATATTTTTTTATTCTTCCAGCAGCCCTATGAGGTAGGTCAGTATTATTATTTCAATACTGATGATTTTGTACAAAAAGTATAAAACTATTAAAAGAAATAAAGAATACCAGAGTTGTTGCAGCAGAATGCCAGAGCTGGACCTTTTCAGAGTAGAAATAAATTCTCACCAGCACAAGAAATGAATTTTAAACTTTATTGCAAACAGTCTTGAAATTGTTACAAATAAGCAATACATGATACAAAGTAACACATTGCTCTTAAGGAAGGAAGCAATGCGGTCCTGTCTTCCTTGTCCTTAACACAATCCAAGAATTTTCCTCTCTCTGGTCCCAAAGAGAGAGATCCTAAGCAGTTTGCTGGTATCATGCTCACGGAGCTTAGCCACTACTACTGCTACTGCTGCTGCTGGGTCCATCCGTGATAAAGAAGCTTAGATCTCAAGTTTCATCTTCCTGCACACATTTCCTAAAGACTGAAACAGAAACATCTAACTCTTCTGCATTTGCCAGAGTGAAATTTCTCATACCTAGTACAAACTTTTCTACTTTGCAAATACAAACCTGTACATTAGTTTTCTTTTCTTTTTTCAAACTTCAATGCATATAATCATTACATTTGTTGCATATTAAATTTGTATCTTTAAAAAAGACCAAAAGTGAATATTTTTGCGTGTGTGTGTTTAAGGAAAAAAATTAAGTTTCTGCTTTTAAAAAGCCTAAGTATCTTTACATATGGTTTATCTAGGCCTGTCTGATGAAATTGTAGTTGAGGCAGATAGACATATATGTTAATATAAACACATGATCATACACAAAACAAGAAAATATACAGAGCATCCACTGTATTGCAGTTGGATTTTATTTTATTTTTTATCTGTCTTCTGTGTAAATTTGCATTTTATCACAGTAAGTTATCTGCATAGAAATAATGTTTATTTTCGATATATGTGAAAAACAGTAAGCTATTTGCAACTTTCACATAAAGTTTGTGTTGAAGGTTGCTGTGTATAGAACAATCCTGTATTGTGTAAATGGGTCACCAAACAGAAAATGTTACATTCCCAAGACAGCTAGGTATAAAAGCTGTTGGCACTCTGACTAATGCTGTAACATGAACAAAAAAAACAAAAAAACAACAACACCAGGAAAAAGAATTTCCCCAAGCACATACTTCTTTCCACCAAACAGAAGTGTGTGTGTGTGTGTGTGTGTGTGTGTAACTGGGATTCAGTGAGAGACCATTTTGGCCATTTATAAGTAAGCTATATTCTGTATCTTTTGCTTGCTCCAAATGGCATGTTAAATAAAAATCATCATATTTGTGTCCCAAAGCCATTTCCAGTTAAGTCAATATGCAAGCGGGAGAAGAAAATCCAAGGAGCCGAAAACAAAAATGTTAATTAAAAACACCAGAATCGTGCAACGTTCCTTACAGTGTAGTCCGATGGAAGTATACTCAGGGGAAACCCCACCAAGCACAATGGGGCTTATCCTCAGGGAAGTATGTCTAGGACTGCAGCTTTAGTTCAATGGGGGGGGTGGAGAGACAGCAAATTTTCTTTTTAATAACTAGGGCGATTGCAGGAGCATCAAATAACTGTGCAATCTAGTGCAGAAGCAAGCCCCATTCAGTTCAACAAAGCTTGCTCCCATCCCAGGTAAGCAGGTAAAGGATTGCAGCCTGATGTCTCTTTATCACTTTGCAAATCACGTTGTCAGAAAGAGCTCAGAGCTCAGGAGAGCTATTGCAGCGATGGGGCTAGGGAGAGGGAACGAACGTGTCGTCCTGGCTATATTAAGCCATGTGCATTACTTAGCCTTGTGGGTAAGAGGAAGAGCTTGAAATGGGATAAAGATAGAACCACAAGAGCCTGGGTCCTCATTTCCCTAAGGGTATTACTTAGAGAGTATGAGACAGAAAGAGTGAGCAGTGATGTGGAGCATTTGGGAGCTAATATTCCTGCTTCTAGCTAAAGAGGAACATATAACTGGGGGCTGGGAGCCTTGCATTGCCTAATTATAGAACAGTGTTGCATTGCCTCCAGACACCCCTGTTAAGCAAGGCGAAAGCCGGCAGGGTTATTTATATTTTCTCTGCTCATTCATGAAGCCAACATTTTTCAGGTGGTTTTACTGTAAGTGAACTGTAAAAAATCCAGCCTGTGTTGGAACTTGGCAAGCAAACCATTCAGCCAAAAGCTATTTGTTTACTCTCATTCAAAAGATTTCTTCTTTCTCTTTGCTTTATTATTATTAGTATTATATCTCTCGGCCACATTATAAGCTCTAAAAAAAAGGAACACTTCCTTTTGGACGTTTCACAGCACGTTTTCCTTGACAAGCAACTGGTCCGTAAATTGATCTGAAATCCTTTTGGTTACAGAGTAGAATGACTCTGGAGAAAAGAAAAGAGAATAAAATCTGTTTATGAAATTCAAGTTGAGAGTCTGCCAGTGCAGTGGTGTACCAGAAGTTCTCAGTTCCCAGGGGAGGGACATTTCAATTTTCCTTCTTAATTACTTCCCTCTTCTGCGTAAAACATCTCTAGGCTTCTGCTATCTATTCCTCATCAATAGCTCATGTAGTGACAGCACTGGAGAGGCTACTGAGAAACGAATCTCAGAAGTTCATCACTGCCCCATGCACAACCTCCCAAATTGGGGCTTGTTGTTGTTTAGTTGTTTAGTCGTGTCCGACTCTTCGTGACCCCATGGACCAGAGCACGCCAGGCACTTCTGTCTTCCACTGCCTCCCGCAGTTTGGTCAAACTCATGCTGGTAGCTTCGAGAACACTGTCCAACCATCTCATCCTCTGTTGTCCCCTTCTCCTTGTACCCTCCATCTTTCCCAGCATCAGGGTCTTTTCCAGGGAGTCTTCTCTTCTCATGAGGTGGCCAAAGTATTGGGGCCTCAGCTTCACGATCTGTCCTTCCAGTGAGTACTCAGGACTAATTTCCTTCAGAATGGAGAGGTTTGATCTTCTTGCAGTCCATGGGACTCTCAAGAGTCTCCTCCAGCACCATAATTCAAAAGCATCAATTCTTCAGCGATCAGCCTTCTTGATGGTCCAGCTCTCACTTCCATACATCACTACTGGGAAAACCATAGCTTTTACTATACGGACCTTTGTTGGCAAGGTGATGTCTCTACTTTTTAAGATGCTGTCCAGGTTTGTCATTGCTTTTCTTCCAAGAAGCAGGCATCTTTTAATTTCATGACTGCTGTCACCATCTCCAGTGATCATGGAGCCCAAGAAAGTAAAGTCTCTCACTGCCTCCATTTCTTTCCATTTCAAATAGGGGAGTCCCTATTTAATCGGGACAGTTGAGGGGTAAGGCACTGTATTTCCCACACTCCCTGGTCATTAGTTGGATGTTACCATGAATGCCTGTGGCAGGGTCCAATGATATCAGAAAGAATGAGAACCAAAAAAAAAAGGGGGGGAGGCATATATTTCAATCCCTAAACTTCAAAAAGTCAAGTAAAACAGTGTCTGATGACCCTTTCAGTCCCCTAGTGATGGAGAGGGCCAGTGAAATGAGATGGTGGAAAGAAGGCAAAATGGCCCAATTTTGACTGGGCATGAGCTGAAACCAGCCTCACACCTTGGACCATATGACTGCTGGATATTCTCTCTGTGTGTTTGAGAATTATTTGTTCCAGAAACAGAGAAGAACAGAGAAGAGGTTTCCAGAAGCAGCAGAAGGACGTTTTCTGTGGGAACTGTTCCTTGGACATGCGCAGTGTGACAGGAAGTACTGATAACAACGGTCCTGTGTAACTTCTTGTAACTTGTTGTGAGTCTCTTGCTTGCGCCTTGCGGTGAGACAAGCAGACATAGGGTCTTGGACTCTTGCTGGACTCTAGGCATGCCTTGACTATGGCAGTGGCGGATGTCTGTAAATATTTGCTACCAATATGCTTTTATGCCTGTCAAGTAAACCTCTACACTTGACTGAATCTTTTTGGCATCCATGGGTGTTTATTGCCTACTGTGTGTACCTTCAACCCTGAAGATGCTTCTAAGGAAGGAGCTGTGTTGGGATATAACTCTGCTGAGTATGGATACAGGCACACACGAACAGCAGAAGTGATGCTGGACCCAGTCCTTCTAAATCATCTATCAGAGATTGATGGCTTGATTCAACAATGGCACCCAAGTGATAATGAGAAGAGGCATGGATGAAGTTCTTAGTTGGAAGCCAGGTAGACTTCCACAAGAATGTGTTCTCCATTGCAACCCTGATACTTTGGTAGCCCTGATACCTTGGCATCTCCACCCCAATGGAAGTTGAATTGGCTCCATCTCCATCTTGGCTTTCTTCCTCTTTCTTTCTTTCTTTCTTTCTTTCTTTCTTTCTTTCTTTCTTTCTTTCTTTTTTTCCATCTTTGATAGTTTGTTGTTACTTTGGATTTGTCAGATTTGTTTTGCTGCATTGTTAGGGTTTATTTGGGTGGTGTTTTTTTAAAATATATATATATACACCCTTTATATGTCTTTATTGAAAGTGCAGTCCATTTTTTTTTTATTAAAAAAATGAAACAAAATAATACATCAGTTAATTAATTTGGATCCCATTCAAATGAACCCCAAATTAATTCATTTGAGTAAGCTCCATTCCAAATCAGGCCACGAGAAATTCACTTTTGCTTTTCTCTTTCTATTGTTCTACTGATTTCAGTAAGCATCTAAGCTAAGCACTGGTACCATAGTCTCAAATAGACTGTTGCCACTTCTGGTAATGCCGAATGGAGATTGTGTCCAATAAATCAAGCACAGCTGATTTATTAGGGCAAATTGCATTTGCATAATTCACCCAATTTTCATATATATTCTATGTAAATTGAACATGCACAGTTTCTAGGTTATAGAAATAAAGGTGTCCGCACAAACTCCTTGAAAAAGCTAAACAAAGGCCCACTAATGTGCTACAAGATGGATCTCCTTCTGTTTATTGATCTATGAATTCAGAACCAATTCATTCTCAACTCGCCAACATTTTTCATATCTTTCTTCTTTAAGAACAAAAGATGGAATGGCCCTTAATCAACGACAGGGGTGTTTCATCTATTACTACTGGAAATAGATTAACAAGGATCTGACATATTTTACTGGATCATAGAAATGCTGAATGCTATACTATTTATTTTAGATGGCTCACTTATGTACTGAAAAGCAAGCTAGAGGCCTCCCATCAATACACCGTACCAATAACACGGCACACTGTCTCCCGGATCCCATCACCTCTGATAATTGATCACACTGACTGGGGTTAATGGGTTCCAGGGTTCAATCACATCTGGAGGTCACCATGTTGGCTAGTACGCCATTAAGGTGTTTCAAACTTGAGTATTTGTGTGGGGTCGAGGGTGGCACATTTATGTACAGTGGTACCTTGGGTTACAGACGCTTCAGGTTACAGACGCTTCAGGTTACAGACTCCGCTAACCCAGAAATAGTACCTCGGGTTAAGAACTTTGCTTCAGGATGAGAACAGAAAGTGTGCGGTGGCGGCAGGAGGCCCCATTAGCTAAAGTGGTACCTCAGGTTAAGAACAGTTTCAGGTTAAGAATGGACCTCCAGAACGAATTAAGTTCTTAACCCAAGGTTGGTACTTGAGCATTTTGTCCATGTTATGTTTTAGAGTGAATTTACCTGTTTTTTAGCCCAATACTTGCATCAAAACATGCATTTGTGGATTATTCTTCAGTTCACCGAACCTTTCTGATGCACATTTCAACGACTCTTATTTTACAAGGTCCCCCCAAGGGCTAACTTAAAAAATATATATTAAAAAGATTTTTAGCAACTTGGCAACGTTTAGCAACTACAAAGTGCAACGCCTGCTGCGTGCATTGAAAATGCGTCTGAAATTGCTTCTGGAAACAAGATGCATCATGACATTCCAGACATGTATTGCTCAGTTGGTTAGAACATCATGCTGATAAGGACAAGGTTTGCAGGTTCGAGCATTGTATGTCCAAAGACACATTTCAGCAAGGCAACGCATTTGAGGCAGGCAGTGAGTGGGGCCAATGAGAAGTGTGGCTTAGAAAGCAACATAGTCCCAAGGGCCAGAGGGAGAGATGTGTGAAGGGCTGCATTTTGCTCCCAGGCCTTCAGTTTCCCACCCCAGGGTATTAGTCTGGTAAGTGCAAATCAGGTTGTGTCACTTAGAAATGATGATCAAACCAGCTCTCTCAGCTTCCCCAGACACCCATCAAGCCCTCATGGTTATGGTCACTATTGAGTTGTTCCCTGGTTCCCACGGAAGATGGCTGTTGGCTTCACTTGGTTTCAGCAGACAGACTTGAAGCAACGTTTGGCTCTGGCAACTTCATGAGAAATGATTGATGGTCGGTATTACTCACCTACCTGTGTGTATCTTCACGATTCAATTATAAGAACCTGAGATATTTTTTCGTCTGCGCTTGTGAGATCCTTATGTCAAAACACCTGAAATGTCACCCATCAACTTGTTTTGTTTCTGACTTTTTCCTTCCAATTTCAGAGAAGTGCACTGAAAAGGAACCAGTTTGCTCTTCTTTTCCAATGCCGTGACTGTGAGTTAGGATACAGGAAAGATCCCCTCCCTGAGAAACCAGACAAAGAGGAGAGTCGACCCTCAAATATGTGAAATATTTCATGCAAGGAACCAAACTTAAGCCAGCCTCTATTCTATCGAACTGAGTGTTTGAGAAGCACTGGCTGCAAAATGAGACTAATTGCCTAATATTTATTCAGACATTATATGGAGGCAAAGAAGCAGTGAGTCTGAAATCTTAGATTACTGGGTAAATGAATAATCATACCAGCATAAGCCATTGAGTAAACCAGGATGTCAATTCAGCTTCAAAGCATACTGATCTCAACAGAATGGGGATACTGGATTTGTGAAGCCTACATATAGAAAATCTCAGTCTGGATCAGAC
The DNA here is from genome assembly GCF_951804945.1 of Podarcis cretensis. Lineage (NCBI taxonomy): Eukaryota > Metazoa > Chordata > Lepidosauria > Squamata > Lacertidae > Podarcis > Podarcis cretensis. The sequence continues at coordinate 64,717,456 of NC_137179.1, forward strand.
CCCTGCACTATGTAAAAAAGCAAACAAACATGTAGTTTGACCTATTGTTCTGCATTCTTTTTCTTTCTACAAATGCCTACTGCTAAAAAGGCTAGCATTTTAAAAAAAGAACTCAGAAAAATACTAGGTTTCTTCAATCCCATGTATCACTGTGCGTAAACGCTTATAGGATTGGGGGGTGGGATTTGTCACATAGGCTCTGGGGGTGGTGCATGGCATTTGTCGCATGCCACAGCTGCGACTGGTCCTGGGAGACCGCCATCTTCCTGAGCAGCCAGGGGAGGAGATGGCTCCCTGGGGCCAGCCACCTCTGAACACGCCAGACCTTCCAGGTGGGGTGGGCCTTGTCCATGAGGCCAATCAAGGATAGGGGGCATAGGAGCTGTGCCCAGTCTGCCCCTGGGGTATTTAAGGGGGTGACTAGCTGTAGGCCACCCTCTTTACTGATCATCACCCACCCAGTCTGTGAGGGGTCTGTCCAGCGGAGGAGCAGGCAAAGTTGCTTATGACCCTTGCTATGGTTTAGGGACGCGGATGGCACTGTGGGTTAAACCACAGAGACTAGGACTTGCAGATCAGAAGGTCGGCGGTTCGAATCCCCACGAAGGGGTGAGCTCCTGTTGCTCGGTCCCTGCTCCTCCAATCTAGCAGTTCGAAAGCACATCAAAGTGCAAGCAGATAAATAGGTACCGCTCCGGCGGGAAGGTAAACGGTGTTTTCGTGCTCTGCTCTGGTTTGCCAGAAGCGGCTTAGTCATGCTGGCTACATGACCTGGAAGCTGTATGCTGTCTCCCCCGGCCAATAAAGCAAGATGAGTGCCGCAACCCCAGCGTCGGTCACGACTGCACCTAATGGTAAGGAGTCCCTTTACCTTTACCTATGGTTTACCCTAGGCATAGGCAAACTCAGCCCTTCAGATGTTTTGCGACTGCAATCCCCATCGTCCCTGACCACTGGTCCTGTTAGCTAGGGATGATGGGAGTTGTAGTCCCAAAACATCTGGAGGGCCGAGTTTGCCTATGCCTGGTTTACTCGGTTGTCATATTCAGGGCTAGGGAGGATCCCCCCCCCCGTAAGCCAATTGGCTGGCTTACAGGGTTTTGCCTACCTCATAGCAACTGTCACAATTTTGGTGGATAAGGCATTGGGCTTGATCCTTAGTTGCGGAGGTACTCCATTAGTTGGGTCTAGGACAGGGTCGATACCATTGGGTCCCTGTAAGGTAGCATGAAGGCTGCCTGATGTTGGGTACATGCCCCAAACCGTATCCAAACCTGCTCTTACCTGTAATCCAGTAATGCAGCCTAAGTCAACCCAATACCAGTCTCCTGTGTTCATTCTTTTGGTCCTCCCTGCCCAGACGCAGACATCATTCACCTGTGGCAGTAATGTACCATTCATCATCTGTTTTTACAAAAAGGCAGCCATAATTTATATAATGTACATTTGAGGTTCATATTCAATATCACTTAACACAGCTTCATTACTCCTCGTGCCCTTAACCACCCCTGTGCTTATTAATGAACCTTTGTTTCTGCCTACAGTTTTCTGAGTCGGGATGACCTATTTACCTTGCTCCAACATAAGCAAGTAATTCTACCACACAGACAGTTTTAATGCTTAATCTTCTTTTTACGTATATGCTGCAATTTGTATCTGAAACAATTTGGTTGCATTGTTTATGTTGAACTCCAGAGCAATTGCCCACAGCCCATAGAAAATGCACAATGCCTTGTTCACAAGTTTGCATTTTGAGTACTCAGTGTACCACGTGAGTAATAAAACAATTGATTTTATTTCACCATGCCAATGCATGCTTATGCCTGAAGTCAGAATTCGACTTTCATTAGCAGTTGTGTGAATGGAACCAGAAAGTGGCATTTATTCCAGATAAATTAAATCTGTGTACAAGGGTCTTTAGTCTCATGTATGCAGTTTCATTGAGGACTAATCTATGTCCTCACTGAAAGCTTCACTTAATTTTGTCTAGTTTTAGTCATCTGGTTCATTTGCTGGTCAAAATACCAATTTCTTCTCCTGAAATCCATTATAAGTCGTTAAGAGAGAACTTCCCTGTAATAGTGAAACTTTATGCTGATAAGTGTTTGTGCAAGTCAAGCAATGGCAAAGCCCTTTCTCCTGCTGCAGAAAATTTGCATGTTGAACAGAGAATCATAGAGTTAAGGGACCCCAAGGATCATCATAGTCCAACCCCGTACAGTGCAGGAATCTCAGCTAAAGCATCCAGGACAGATGGCCGTCCAACCTCTGCTTAAAAACCTCCAAGGAAGGAGAGTCCACCACCTCCCGAGGGAGACTGTTCCACTGTCAAGGAGCTCTTCCTGTCAGAAAGTTCTTCCTGATGTTTAGTCAGTGAGGCTGACCCAGAAACCCCAGGGGGTGCACTATTCTGCGGCTAGACTCCTTATGGGGTCCTCACCATGGGATCACATTCACCCAGTACTATACCAACTGCACTGGCTCCCGGTGGAGTACAGGATCAGGTTTAAGGTGCTGGTTTTAACCTTTAAAGCCCTAAACGGCCTAGGACCCTCATACCTACAGGACCGTCTCACCTGGTATGTCCCATGGAGGAACTTACAGTCTTCGAATAAAAACATCTTGGAGATCCTGGGCCACAGGAAGGTTAGGCTGGCCTCAACCAGAGCCAGGGCTTTTTTAGCAGTGGCCCCGATCTGGTGGAATGCTCTGTCACAGGAGACTAGGGCCCTGTGGGACTTGACATCTTTCCGCAGGGCCTGCAAGACAGAGCTGTTCCATCAGGCCTTTGGCCAAGGCACAGTCTGACCCCCTCTCTCCATTTGTAATCCTCATAGAACTCTAGCCCAATGGTTGCCATTAATTTGACTCGGAATTGATTTTAGAATGAATTGATTTCAATTTCAATTAATTGATTGTGATTTTATGTAAACTGTGTTATTTTTACTGTTGTTAGCTGCTCTGAGTCCGGCTTTGGCTGGGGAGGGCGGGATATAATTTTTTTTTTAAAAAAATTATTATTATTAGTTGGAATCTCCTTTCTTGTAACTTGAAGCCATTGGTTTAAGTCCTTCCCTTCCAGAGCAGTTGAAAACAAGCTTGTTCTCTTTTCCATGTGAGAGACCTTAAGATATTTGTAGATGGTTATCATATCTCTCAGTCTTCTCTTTTCCAGGCTAAACATACCTAGCTCCTTCAAGAGCTCTTTGTAAGGTTTGGTTTGCATCAAGCCTAAGATTCTAGGTTGCTACAGAGACATGAAAAACAAATGATAGGACAGACCAGTGACTTTCCCAAAAAAATGACGATTTTGTGTGTTCCCAAGTTCCTAAAGTATCAAGCTTTCAGCACTACATCTGGCGATGGCACTGATAAACTTCCATCACCTCTAGGCCAAGGACCACCAAAGGCCTCTGACGTATGGGACAAGAGGCGACAAAGGAAAATCAATACATTCCTGTCTGCTAAATTTTATGAATGCTATATTCTCATGTATCACATTGCACCTATAATGATTTAGTAATATGCAAACTAGGGCTAGGCTGCTATCTAATTAAAGGGGTTATTCTTCTATTAATTTCAGTTTCAAATTCCATTAACTTTAATGGGTACTATCCTCATGCGTCAATTAGTGATCAGACCCTAAAGGTGTATGAAAGGCAAGAAAACAGAAACATTGTCACTGCTATTATACAGTGGAGGCCCTAAGATTACAAATGGCATAGTTTACAACATGTAAATCAGCCATTTTTATTTTCTGCATGTCCTTTACCATTGCATCCTGCATGGAACTTCTGCTTTCGTTGGCTGGCTGCTGGTCCTATCATCCTTATAATGAACCATGATTATTTCTGACAGCTTTCTGTCAGAAAGAACATCATGGGCCTCATGGCTTTTGTTTATCCCTTCTCCAAAACAATCAAGTCATTCTATCATGGACAAAGAGTCAATTCAAAGAATCCATCTTAATGCTTATTCTACTTTTATACACTTTCAAATCCTACCTTGCTTAATTTGATTTCAAGAGTAATTTCTCACAGGCCTGAGAAGGTTTCAGTTTGCTATGAATAGAGTTATCCTTTTGTGTTTGCCTTGAAGCAATGTTGGATTCCAGTCTGGTTCTGGTAATTGGGAAATGGGTAACAAAGTCATATAAGGTTTCCAGATTTCTCTGACATGCAGCCAATTCTTGTACATCAGCCCCTCTTCTCAGGGGTGTGTGGAATGTCACTCTTGAACTCTCATTTTCCCCATCTTACTATATGCCGATGACGCAGTCGTCTTGTCTTGCACAAGGGTTGGCTTGAAGTGGCTCCTGTGCCACTGCCAGGAATATTGTATTTGTCATGAACACACCAGCTCCAAGTATAATCTCGCAGCTGCAGAATACAGAATGCAGTCAGGAACAGGGAGGCTAGGCTTTCACAGGAGAGCCTGCAGCTGCCAGCGTTGACTCCCCCTGACCTTGGCGGCCAGCTGATAAGGGAGGAATGGAGAGCAGGCTGGAACACAGCCAAAGCTCCCCAGAAGCCCAAACAGGTGTGGAAAGCCACAGAGGCAGCTTTTCAGAACAGGAAGGGGCTGCAGCTGACCAAATAAGTCCGAGGCATAGGCGGATAGGAAGGCTGCTAGAGAGGAAGCAAAATAAGAAATGTAAAGGTCAAAGGTTCAATCTCTTCTGTTGACACAGGAAGAACTCCTCAGAAGGGTCAACTGAATGATGGGGGCTGGAGGCTTGCTCGAGCTGTCCAGAGATAATTGCTTTTTTTTTGTAACACAGTCGTACCTCGTGTTGCGTCCGCTTCATGTTGCGTCTTTTCATGTTACGTCCCGCGGCAACTCACTTTTTAAAAAACTATAAACTTCAGCAAAAAGTGAAATGCAAAAACACAAATAATGCTAATATAGGAGGGAAATCCTGTGATATTTCATCATTGTTTTTGAATACGTTTTTTAAATTAAACAAATTACTGAAATAAACATTGAGCCATTCAAGATGAAGTTTGGATATTGTGTGCATCAGTGGCCAAACTCCCACTGCATTCAGTAGTGTTAGCATTTGACTCACAGTTTATGCTGTTTTTTTTTTACCTGGTTATGAAATAGACTTAAATTGATAATAATAATCTACTTCATGCTTCAGAAGCTTTGGAACTGGGAATATAAAAGGCTGGATAATGTCTCATTGGTATAATCATGTGGACATCAAGGCTTTCTGTGACCTTGGAAGTAATTTACCAGATCACAAAAGAAAAGCATTTTTCTCTCTGTATAATAAAAGTGTAAGAATGTCATTGGAAGATTTGTAATGCAGTATCGCAACACTATATTTGAACGAAGTCAGGAAAGGAGTGGGCGGCAAAAGTGAAGGCAGGTTGTACAACAGCAGTAACCACGGAATAGGAGCAATACAGGAGAGACACTGAGAGGGGGAATGTAGTGACTTCAAGCAATGGCAGGTGTTTTGAGTAAAGCAGCAGGAAATCGCTGTGAAGAAAATGGTGGTTTTAAACAACGGCAGAGGTTTGAGTCAAGCAGGGATGGCAGAATATTGAGAGAGAGAGAAAGTGGTCATTTCATACAGAGGTATGAAAAAAGCAAAGATGGAGTGACATAGTGCTATCGGGCATCTGGTCACACAATGGGAGTCTCCTTCCTTTGGTCCCTCCTGCATCTCCCCACCCCCTCAAGGGGGAAAAATGCACTGGATGGTTGGGGAATCTCTGGAGCAAATTTCAGGAGGCACATTCACTGCTGTAAGTGTAGACAAGGGAAGCCAGAAATCCTTCTGCACAAGTGGATTTCCAGAAAGTAGGTGTGATGGCCTGGGAATCTGATTCAGAGGCTGAACCTGAGTAATCCCAGCCTGCACAGGAGTCCCCACCTCCAGGGCCGGCTGAGCCGGGGCAGGGGCTTGAATCTGAAGGGCCCTGATGATCGAGGTGATCGAGGACCCATTGCCTGCAGGTGCTCCTCTCCCAGCCCTGTCAGGGGAAGGTGAGGTTGCCTCTGGGTCCAGTAACCCTCCAGCCTCTCCCGAGCTGCAGAGGCTCAGGGCGGAGAGGCGGAGGGAACTAAGTTCCCACAGGAGGAGTGCTTTACTCCAGGCCAGGGGAGGCGAGTCACCTGTGGACTGGGGCCACCCTATGCCTCGGAGGAGATAAAGGCCAGCCTGCCCAGTCCCAGGTTGCGAGAGCAACATCGTTGGTAACCTGTTCCTGCCGACACCCTGACCTGCTCTCCTGAGTTCCTCACCACGCCCGACTCCTCGCTTTGGACCTCACTTCGCCCCGACAGCCTCCTTACCTTCGACCTAGGACCGGACTTAGACCACGCCGCACGGTAACCCCCCCCCCCCGGGACCGGCACAGTAGGTGGGCATTATTGGATGCTGCCCAAGGATTCGGTTTGAATGGAAAGTGTAAAAAAATAAAATGAAAATAAACCATCACCACTGCCCACACCATGATACATCATATTCTTATACAAAGAGCAAATGAGAACACTGTTTCAGTGTCATCCAATGAAATGGCAGCCATTACAGTCCCACGCTGAAGAATATGCTGGCAGACTGCCCCAAGAGAAGAATTTTGTTCTTGATATAGATACCGTAGCTGTGGTTGTCCGATTAATTTTATGCACACAGCTCCTTGACATAAATACGCTCTCAGGCATATGAAAGCTTTTAGCAAAAGACTGGCATGCAGATGGCAGACTTTGAAATTACAGATACATTACCTGAGTTGGGATGAAGCTTTGATACACTCTGTTGAAAAAGGTAATGAATTTTTAAAAAGATTTTGGAACGTGGGTAGAGGACAGTACAGTCAATTTATCAGTATCCCTGGCTTTTTAGAAATCACCAAGGGCTGTTGTTATTCAAATGTGATCTTCATTTTCCTATTTACAGCAGACAGACTGCGGAAAGGAACATAGATTATTTCAGCGCTATCTCTTTATGATGTATGTTTTTTTCCACATTTGTCCACTTAATTTTAAAAATTGTGTTCTTTGACAGCGGAAGTCTTTTCATTTGTGTCCGTACCACTTATTTCAACTCTTACCTGCATACTTTCTAAAAACATGTTGCAAATATATCTGCTATGAAAAAAAATGTGTGGTAATTTTGTAGTTACTATGTTTTTCAACCTCCCACGTCTGGGCAAAATTTGGGAGAGAATCACTGTTTCTCGATTGCAGCACTGGCTAGCAGGAAATAACCTCCTTGACAAATAACCATCCTGAGTGCTGTTGTTTTTAAGGAATCCATTCGCATAACAGAACAGAACCTGCTATGGTTACAGCTTATAATGATTTATTAATGCAGTCTGACTTGGCCTGTTCAAGCATTTTAATTCTGCTTGATATGAGTGCCACTTTTGACACTGTTGATTATAACATTCTGCTTGATCGTTTGTGAAATTATGTAGGCTGAGCTCAAGGTGCTTTGAGTTAATGTCAATCTTATTTCCAAACAGATGTCGATCTATGCCATCACAAATTTTATTTCTGGCTGCTCCATCCCCCAAGTCTTTAACAGGAATTTGTGGCATTTTGGTATGTCATCAGGCACTTAACACTCTTTTTGTGCATGATTAAAAACATCCATCATGCAACCTTAACCTTCACCAACTTGACTGTGCATGTGACTGTAACAGTGATGTTCTTCTTGCATAGGGTAGTTGTTCCTCTGTTTGAACCATGTGGTTTCTATGTGCCCTATAGTTGCAGCTAGTTCTGTTTTTTTTCTAGAAAAAGGTGCCAGAAATCACCACAAACACCTCCCTTGTTCTCGTATAATGGCAATGGCGTCCAACCTGAGAGGTGCCAGAACTGAGTTCTAGTAAGTTCTGGCCAAAAAAGGCTTTAAATGGTAGTAATTATTTTCAGCAAGGTAATTCTCAGAGCAGTGATGGGTCAATATGTCTGTTTTGTTTCTCTGAGTTCCTTATCTTTCCAATATTAGGTTAAGTTTTCCTCATTACCCAATCAGTGTGCAATTTTGTTATTTAGAAAATTCACCAGCATTTTATTGTGAATTTACCCTAATATACATGGTTGTTGTTGTTGTTTTTGCAAAATAATTTACATAATATATGCTATCTTTTCATTCTATGTTATTTTTGCAGATATTGGCATTTTAATGCACACTTTACCCTCGTGTATGGATTTTCGTGCACATTGCTTGGCTGAACTGCGCTGCAGAATTCAGAAAAGTACAAAATTCAAAGGATGACTGTGTTCCAGTTTTCACATTGTTTTGGAAAGGGCGGAAAAGGTGTAGCTGTGCTCAGCCAGGACTAAGCAAGGTGCTGTTGATATTTTCTTGTCAGTAAACAGGAATCAAGCTAGCATGTGAGGAGTTAAACTTTTTTTATTATTCATTAAACAGGAGAGGGTGCGTAGAGTAGCCAAGCACATTTTCCTTGAGGTCAACAGACAAGGATGTGTGGTGGTGATTCATAGTGCTTAATTCTCTTCCCTTCCAAAACGGGTGTCAAGAAAGCAGGACAGTTGTTCTCTCTGTGTTTCTCTCCCCACCCATGTGTGTGTGTGTGTGTGTGAGAGAGAGAGAGAGAGAGAGAGAAAGATTCACACATATGAACATCTAAAAGTGGTGTGGGCATGCAAGGAATTCATGTTGCGAATCAATGTTCTTTGAAAACATCTCCTTCTCTGTTTTGACAGACTGCCAACCAGGGACTCATATCTCTCAGTCTTTAGCTTTACAACATAACCCTATGCAGGTTTATTGAGCCATAAGTACCACACTGTCTGATGAGACTTACTCCCAGGTAAGTTATCGTATGATTACAGCCTGGTGGTTTCTTGGAGCAGTCCAGTTTGAAAGACTCCTTTTGAAGTATTCAACTTTGTATCCCTCCTCTCTTCATGATGGGGAGAAGGGGCTTGTTTGCACAACAAGGACTTATTTCTCTACATACTTTCTGTCTCAAACAGCTCAAACTGAATTCTGCGGGCAACATTCCCATCTAGAGGCACAAGTCCATTGAGACCAAGGTCTAAAATTATCTAATTATGGCTATTTGCTCCCCACTGAAGTTATTATTGAGAGGTAGTGGATGTAAGAAGCACAAAAGGCTCTTCAAATAAGGCTCTTCAGATTCAGTCTGTCTTTAAGGGAATCTGGTGAAACGCATAAAAGAAAATACTGCTGGGAGGCCTGGCTGCTGTAGTGTCCATCTGACATGTAAAAGTTGGTCTTTTATATTCTGATTCAGAGGGGGAGAAGGGCCAGTCCAGGGCTACAAGTGAGGTCAATGAAATGATGTTGTAGGCCTCCCTCCAGTTTCAGACATTTATTCAAGCCTCTTAAGGCGTTTACCTTCCAACATTTCTCCGAGGAAAATAGGGATGTTCTATTTAACAACAATAACAATATTTTTTATTAATTATGCCCTGCCCATCTATGTTTGTTGAACCCAGTTTTAGTACATGCCATCAACATGCCCAAAGGGTTCAGTGCACACTTTACTCTAGTGTATGCATTTTTGTGCACATTGCTTGGCTGAACTGCACTGCAGAATTCGGAAAAGTACAAAATTCAAAGGATGACTGTGTTCCCGTTTTCACATTGTTTTGGAAAGGGCAAGAATGGTGTAGCAGTGCTCAGCCAGGGCTAAACAAGGTGCTTATCATTTTGGATGTTCCATCAGAATTCCAGAAAGTGGAGGCTCAAATCACCTGGCACTCAATTCTATGTATTCCTGCTAAAGTAACTTCTACTGCTTACTCTCAGGTAAGTTTATAAGAATGCAGCCTTGAACATGTGCCTTTCCCACTTTCCATAATACCTGATGGCATCTTGAGAACAACAACAAAAAAGGAGCAAAAGAATATATCCAAGTAACTTTGCACTTAGATATCCCATACCCCCTCCCCACAAACAGTTTGTTTAAACTGTAGAGTCTGCAGACTTTAGCACATCCTTTTTTTGAGTTCTTTCCCTGCAAATACAAAGGTTATTATAGTATAAATTAGAAACAGTTATATATATATAAAAAATGAAAATAATTTAGGCAGGTTTCCTGCGACATCTCTTTCGCTATCACAAATGCTTGTAAATCTCCTGTTTGCTCATATTATTGCAGTGTACCGTTTCATTATGAGGAAGTACCTACATAGCGAGATTCTTCCCAGTGTGACAGACGCTACATTTTCTCACCAAACTTCCTTCTGCCTCCAACAGATAAGGTAGCACACAACACAAAACACATTAATCTCCCTCACAGTACATTGCAAAACTTAATTACAAGCTCTGCGGTACCATCAAAGAGTGTGAATAGGGACATGTGCTCATAGGCTAAGTGCTATATGTTTATGGGGCATATCCAAACCCATAATTAAGGTGTCATCCAAACTGTCACTCCAGTTTCCTTTTCTATGCTACCACATAGTAAAGTTGCCCCTTTGATATTGCCTTGGAGAAATCCAGTCTTCCAGATATATTTGATAAACGCTTGGACCCGAACCTATTTAAAACGGATGCTGATAGATGGCAACTGGAGTGGCGTGATTGACATTGGCTTTCTTTTCTTTTCTTTTCTTTTCTTTTCTTTTCTTTTCTTTTCTTTCTTTAACGTTTAAAGAAAATTCTGTCTGAAACTGATTTATCTGCAATTATTTTCCATTCAAAAGATGACAAGGTGGGAGAGATCTGAGATTTATCATGCATCGTAGAGATGGGAGGAAATCAAACAGAGCAGAGGAGAATTAGACATGCTAAATCAAGTGTGGTTCAGTACATAGTCATGAGCCACGACTCCAGCTTAGATGACTTCAGTGGGGAATTAGAGAGATAACCCTCGTGGCTAACCATGATGGCTAAATACAACCTTCAGGTTGAGAGGCTGTGCCAGTTACCAGGGAACAAACAATGGGGCAGGTCTATTGTTTAGGCATCCTGCTTGAGGCGTCTAAGAAAGCATCTGGCTGGCCACCATGGAAAAGAAGATGCTTCGTGGACTTCATGGACCTTTGCTCTGATCCAGCAATGGTCCTCTTACATTCCAAGAACCTAAGAAGTTGACTTATAGTGAGTCAGAAGATTGGTCCATCTTGCCTATTATTTCAAGCAGTACATGGAAATGCCAAGAACTGAATCTGAGACCTTCTGTATGCAATGCAAATGGTCTGCCATTGAGCCACAACTCTTCCCTTTGTTTGTGCTGAATGCAGACATGCAGAAATGAAAGCCTTCTTTGATGCTATTTTAGACGCCACTTTGTAGCATACCCAGCTTTTCTTGGCACCAGAATTCTTAGCTTCCCTTCTGTTCTTCACTCCTGAATGACACTTTCTAAGAAATGAAGGGCATAAGAAGAATCATGCTAGAACACACAAACATGTCTACCATTCTGTCCAGCATTCTGGTTCCATAGTGGCCAACCAGAAGGCTCTGGGCAGCCCACAAGCAGAGCAAGGCCACAAGTGGAGCTGTGGATGAAGAGATCTGACTTATCTATATGTCTCATTGATTTCAGAGATGAGCACACAGAAAACTGTGCTGGGATTTTATAATAATAATAATAAAACACAAAAAACCCCACAAAAAACCACCAATCCATAGAGGATTTGCAAACAGTTTCTATTACTTGGATCAGAAAGAAGAATAACATACTGGACATTTTTCCAGAACACAACATTTCTCTGGGTAGATTATGTAGAATTAATTATTTCTCAGCTATGTGGTTTTTAATTAAGGAGAAAAAAAGGAGGCAGAAGGGAGGGGAGAACAGAGAACCTTTTCAGATAGCAGCTACCCTCTCCTTAAGCAGATATTCCTGAACAAGGCTGATATCAGTAGTACCCAGCTCTGCTAAAAAGGAGGAGATTGTTTCTGTTTTAATCCCATTTGCCATAGAATTTCTTTATTGCTTGTTCAAACAAGCTAAGCTAAAGGTGTGATTGGACTTCATCTTTATTGGGCTGTCTGTCTGCTCCAAGTTCCAAACCATTGAGTTTGTCACCTAGTGAATTGCATTGGGACTTTGAACCACCCAGAGGCCTGCAATGTCAATGCTCTTTAATCTTTTGCATGTGTAACAAGGAATTTTAAAAGAGCTGAATAAAGATTGCCCTGAGGCTACGATGTGTGTGCTTGTGTGGTGTGTACTCACACAAACACTCCTACACAAGCGATCTCTCTCCTTTATTTGTGAAATTATTGCTCTTTCCATATTCTACCAAATAAAATTGTCTGTTTAATTCAACCATGCCGATTATAAACTCTTACTTTTTGTTCACACAAATCCAAAATTCATTCATTTAGCAGTTCCTATTAGTACCGACAAAACATTTGTAAACACCCCAGTACAGTGTAGGGAAATATAAAGTTAGAAAGGTTGACCCGTGTTCATTGCAACATTTCTGCCTCAGTTCCACTTCTACTGAAAACTACATTACCTCACAGCCTGATGAGGCCAAATTTAAAATAATTACTAATGTTATTAGTGTGTGTTTCCACACAATGCATTTTAATGCAAAGGAAATGTTAGGGGGGAAATGGGGGAGGGGAAATATCACCAACTACGTATCATTTGAGGGCTGAAATCAACATCAGTGAATACTGGTTGTGTTTGCTTCACTGATTTCCATTCCTGACCACAAATCAACATGCAAACTGATGAAATTTCTGCTTCTGTGTCTGCTTGGTGTGGAGATTTCCATCATCCATAGCAAAGAGATAAGTATGCCCTCTGCCTGCTCCTCAGAGCCAGCTCATCACATGGGGCTGGGCCTCAGCAGTGGCTGGCAGTGGCAGCCATGGAGAGACTATGGAGAGACAACAGCCACAAACGCCATTCAGGACAAGCACCAGTTCATCCTCTTCCCTGAGCTTGGTAACAGAAGCAGCACTGGTGAGGGAAACAGGGACATTCTGGGATCAAATCAGAAACCGAGATGGCTTTCATAATTCCAGGACTGTCTCTAGAAGGTACGTTAGAAGCAGTAGGTATCTGAATGCCAGTTATTGGGACTGGGTGGGACATTGGCTCAATCCAGCAGGCTCTTCTTATTTCCTAAGGTTCCTAATTCTGATTCTAATGAAATTGGTAGCAAAAATCCACATGGGGTTGCTGAATCAGTCCCAACTACAGGGAAGCAAAACGCAGCATTCCTTTCCTATACACAAATAAAGTGAGACCACAAGGTAGGGAAATCCCCAGGCACAGTAATGAGGAAATCCACACTGGTACTCTGCCTATTATCACCTGCCTGATGTAAAGCACTGTTTCCCAAACTTGCTTTTGGACTACAACTCCCATAATCCCTAGCTAGCAAGACCAGTGGTCAGGGATGATGGGAACTGTAGTCCAAAAGCAGCTGGAGACCCAAGTTTGGGAAACACCGATGTAAAGTCTACTAAGGGGGCACTATCTGGCTCCAACCCCATCACCAATGGTTAGCACCAACATATAGTACCCAAGATATCTCTGTTCCCAACATCTCCTCAAGTCAGACCATTGATCCTTCTAGCCAAGTATTGTTTACATTGACTGGCAGGGGTTATTTAGAGTTTCAGGATTTTCTCAAACTCATCTGACTTCACTGGGGGTTGAACCTGGACCTTCTGAATAGGAAGCAGATGCTCCAACCATTGAGCTATGCCCCTTCGCTAAAGTGGTGGATACAAATTGGCCTACAGTGGTACCTTGGTTTTCAAACAGCTTAGTTCACGAACAACTTGGAACCCAAATGCTGTAACACCGGAAGTAGGGGTTCCGGTTTTCGAACTTTTTGGAAGTCGAACATGCTCTGTTTTGAGTCCCCCTGTGTTTCCTGTTGCACTGCTATTTTGCATCCCTGTGTTTCCTGTTGCGCTGCTAATTTGCATCCTCCTGTGTTTCCTGTTGTGCTGCTTATTTGCATCTCCCTGTGTTTTCTGTTGCGCTGCTAATTTGTGCCCCCCCCGCTTGTAATTCAAGTCTTCTGCTTCCAATGGCAGTGTTCTAAGGTGATATATGAAGCTTATATATGATGCTTTTCTTTTTGCTATTAATTTTAATTTTTATCATCTACAATGCTGTTTTATTGATTTTATAGTACAGTGCATTGATTATTGCTTTCATTTTATGGATCAATGATCTTGTTAGATAGTAAAATTCATGTTAAATTGCTGTTTTAGGGGTTGTTTTAAAAAGTCTGGAATGGATTAATCTGTTTTGCATTACTTTCTATGGGAAAGCATGCCTTGGTTTTGGAACGCTTTGGTTTTGGAACAGACTTCTGGAACCGATTAAGTTTGAGAACTGAGGTACCACTGTATTTGCATAAGCTGGAACTGGCAGTGGGAGATGAAAAGAAGGAAACCCATGCCATACCATCATCTCCCCACAAAAGTAATAGAATTATAGAACAGTAGAGTTGGAAGAGACCCTGAGGATCATCTTGTCGAACCCCCTGCAATGCAGAAATATGCAGTTTTATCATATGGGGATTGAACCTCTAAACTTGGCCTTAACAGCACCATACTCTAATCAACTGAGCTATCCAGGTACTTGATAAGTTTGAAGGGAGCAATGTTGGAATGCATTTTCCCTCTGTCCTCCTAAAACCATGCCAGATAACCATGAGAAGAAGCAATGTGCCTTGGACACACTGCCTCCTGCCCCCAAGTCATTCCTCCACCATCTATCACTTTGACAGGCTGTGAATGTGACAGCTCATTCATTTCATAATCTTTCGAGATTTCAGGGAAAAAAATATCTGTACTGGAAACTATTTCACTTCCAGACAATCGTTTTTAAATGACTACGTAAAAATATGCCAATGCAATTCCCAATAAAAGTTTGCTTGACCTTTAGTAAGAGACCATTGCTGCATGGTAAGCAATTTTCCCTGCTCCCCTGGGTAGCAGCTAAAGACATGTTCCACTGAGGTTCAAGAGTCCATGACTGAAAAGATAAAAGGGATGGCTGGAAGATGAGCAATGAGCACAGCTTGGTGATGAAGTTGAAGGAAGAGCTAGTAATGACATTACTAATTACTTTGCAGACAGAATTTCAAATGAGGGTCCATTTGTCATCATGACATCATCAATCAGGTCTCTATTAGCCTTAGGCAGTCGTGTTTTTCTTGCTCATTTTTGCTCACTCGGTAGTTTTAAGACTGTGGTGTTTTGTTTTGTTGTACTTCATTGTGGATAGTATTTTCCCTTTAAAGAAGAAGATGAAGTAGTAGTATGAAGGACATGAAGCCATACTGTAACTATGGGAAACCTTCAGGACATCCCACTAACTCATCTGACCAGGTAAATGGAAATGCTTTCTTCTTTATTGGTAGGCTAACAGGTAAATGCATCCAATTGGATTGTTCTTGGTCTTGTGGTCCTCATGGAAGGTGGCACCCAAGCTGCTCCCCCTTGTTATTGCATGGGACAAAATCATATCATCCCAAACATCTCCTGGAACTGGTTGAGAGGCCTTGTCTCTCCAGGACTTACTCAACCAGGCTCCACTATTGACTAGGTCTCTTCTCACCTATCCAACACAACAAGCTGTCTTGAGGTTCATTTTTAGGTAGATCCTCAGCTGATATGTTGCTTCTGGCCTATTTCCATCACACACATTCTTCCAATGTCCAAGTCAGCTGGCTACCCAATGTTATCCTTTGATTGTGACATATCCAATCCATCCCAGTCTGCAGCCAATCAGGGTGAGCTCCTCCACAGCACAGGTTCAGGGTGCACAAAGGTAATCTGCTGGCTCCCAGCCAGAGATCCTTATGTAGTAGCAGAGAGGAGTAACCAGCCAGGAGCCGTGGTACTAGTGCACCTGGCTTCCTGGAAGCAGTGTTCATATGCCCCCAAAGGATTAAGCCACCCCCATTGTGCAGCCCGGACACTGAGGTCCAGCATTGAGGGCTTCTGGCCTTCCCTCACTGCGAGAAGTGAACCTACAGGGAACCAGGCAGAGGGCCTTCTCGGTAGTGGCACCTGCCCTGTGGAATGCCCTCCCATCAGATGTCAAGGAAATAAACAACTATCTGACTTTTAAAAGACATCTGAAGACAGCCCTGTTTAGGGAAATTTTTAATGTTTGATGTTTTATCACATTAGTATTAGTATTAGTATTAGTATTAGTATTAGTATTAGTATTAGTATTAGTATTCTGCTGGGAGCCACCCAGAGTGGCTGGTGAAACCCAGCCAGATGGGCAGGGTATAACTAATAATTGTTGTTGTTGTTGTTGTTGTTCTTGTGTTACTTTAAAGAAGTGCCCTTTTCATGCATTATTGAAAGAATAACTTTAGTTGGAGTGAACAAAATGCAGTTTGCAACAATTCCCTTAACAACACAATGCTATGTCCCTTTAAAAAGGAATTTGCTCAGGTTGCAAAACATCCTCTGCTAAAAACCTTTACGAGAATGCAGGTGCTCCACCCTATTGGGCTGATAATTGTATCCTGAATTACAGGAAGGTCATTAATTTCACAGGAGCTTTTGAAGTATGTACGCAGCTTGTCAGAAGATCTCCATGGGACCAGATTTCACACACGCTGCCTGTGTTGCTTCACACGAGGTGATATCTTTCGTTTTCCTCTCTGTTTCCAGATGTCGACTGGATCAAAAGAGGAAAAGCTTAAATAAATAAATAAGTCTAAAATGAAAACACACAATTACTAGGAAAGCAAGTCCCATGATGCATGTACTTGTATTATGTGGCTTTTCAAGATGCATTCCATAAAGTTTTCTGGGCTTATGAGGTCTGCTGAGACAAGCTAGTTCTGATTGATTTTTCCCCCTTTCCTATTGCAATTTGAATATCACTCATCTGGATTTCTAGTGGTGTTTTCGTTCAGTGTTAGCAAGTGTGTGCTATGTTCATAGACTGTACTTTTCAAAATATAAGGAAGTTGGCAACCCCAGTATCCCTAAAATCTTGTCATCCTTAGACATTTGCATAAAAGCTCAATAGGAATTGAGGTAGGAACCTCTTAATGAACACACGTTTGAAAATCTGGATTCAATTCTTTTTCCTATGCATCTCTTTTCCAGTTTAGTAAATGGCTTAGAAAGGGTGAAATCATGCCAATGTAGAAATCTGGATGAGAAGACTCTTCGAACACTATGGTTCTGTGAACCAGTTCAGCCATATATACTGCTGTTAACTGAATGTGTGCATTATATTCTCTGAACAGTACAGTGTTTGAGTTGGCCACAGCTGGTACAAGAGCTATGCACGTGTGATTTCCTGAGATTTTATTTACACGTGCAAATCTTCATTAATGGGCAGTACAGTCAAACACTGAGTAAAGGTAAAAAGGTAAAGGACCCCTGGATGATTAAGTCCAATCAAAGGCGACTATGGGGTTGGGGTGCTCATCTGGCTTTCAGGCCGAGGGAACTGGTATTTGTCCACAGACAGCTTTCCGGGTCATGTGGCAAGCATGACTAATCCACTTCTTGTGCAACGGAACACCCTGATGGAAACCAGAGCTCACGGAAATGTCATTTACCTTCCCACCGCAGTGGTACCTATTTATCTACTTGTACTAGCATGCTTTCGAACTGCTAGGTTGGCAGGAGCTGGGACAAAGCAACGGGAGCTCACTCTGTCGCGGGAATCGAACCGCCGAGCTTCTGATCGGCAAGCCCAAGAGGCTCAGTGGTTTAGACCACAGCACCACCCGCTTCCCCTGTGTTTGTCTGTGGACAAACGCTGGCTCCCTCAGCCTGAAAGCAAGATGAGTGCCGCAACCCCATAGTCGCCTTTGACTTGACTTAACCGTCCAGGGGTCCTTTACCTTTTTTTACCTCAAACACTGAGTACCAGTCTTATGACACCATGTCATTAATGTTGGGTAGACAGAGTATCAAACTTACGAGCCAATGAAAAGGTACAGCAATAGCCTGGGGTATTTTGAGAAGGAGCTAACTTGGTTTTACACAATTAGATTAGGGAAAGAGTAAATGGACTTTATCTAAAGAACATTTGAAAAGCAAAATAATTTGAGCGCCTTTAATTTTGCAAATACACATCATAAACCAAGCTAATAGGCAAACTGACACTTCGGTTCAATAAACTGACTAATTATTACTGCAATAATACCTTTGAAGTTGACTCAAAAACTACAACTAATCCAGAATGAGGCAGCTAGACTGGTGACTGAGAGTGGCTGCTGAGACCATATAACACTGGTCCAAAAGAATCTACATTGGCTCCCAGTACATTTCTGAACATCTCCACCCCTATTGTCCAGCCCGGACACTGAGGTTCAGCACCGAGGGCCTTCTGGCAGTTCCCTCACTACAAGAAGTAAAGTTACAGGGAACCAGGCAGAAGGCCTTCTCGGCAGTGGTGCCCTCCCTGTGGAACACCCTCCAATCAGATATCAAGGAGATAAAGGACTGCACAACTTTTAGAAGAGGGCAGCCCTTTATCAGGATGTTTTTAATATCTGATGTTTTATTATGTTTTTGTGTGTGTTGGAAACTAGCCAGAGTCTCTGGGTAACCCAACCAGATTTGAGTTGAGTGTAAATTATATTATTATTATTATTATTATTATTATTATTATTATTAGGAGTGGGCTTCCTCTTGCTAGATGCCTTCAAGCAGCAATAGACAATACAGTTGGCTGGCACTACTCACCTAACCTCCCAACAGCTATCAGGAGCACAGTTGTAAAGTGTGAAGTTGGTGTAATGCAAATGCACTGGCAAAAATGCTGTATTGCCTCCACTGGTAAATTTGCAGTCTGCCTGCTGCACATCCACTTTTGAAAGGCTCTGAATGCTGAAGTCATTAAAGTCATGAGTGAAGCTAACCTATGCAACCCAATCCCTTGTGTGCTCTTTCAGTGCATGGGGTGATTATCTGAAACCCCCTTTAATAGATAGTCACAGAGTCCACCTTTTAGCTGGAATTGGCTAAGGCAGGATACTGCAATTGTTTGTTGTAGGAATTGTAGATTCTCTGCTATTTCACATATTAAATTGTCACATGTTCAGTCTAAGAAATTGTGAATTATTTTTTCCAAAGTCATATATGATATGCAATGCAATAAACAGGAGGGGGGAGAATGGAAATCCTTAAATTGAAGATCTTTAACCTTATTAAGATATTAGCCTCAACACTAGTGGGGGATTTCTGCTGGGATTTGTACTGAGAATACATTTTAGCCCCAGAGACCTATAATATTGCCAGATCTTCAAAAACAGCTTTGAGAGCTTTCAATCCAGGCTTAATTAAAATATAGCATGATGTCATTTGACTGCCATTAATTCAGCATCAGTAGGCCCTACTATGCTGTCATTAACTTAGGTAAATGGGTTTGTTTTACATAATGGGTTGTAGTGATAGCATGGGTCATAAAGAGTGTATTCCACTCTGTGTGCAAAGTCTAAATGGTTTTAGTTGCATATGCAAGTCACACAACAGACACTCACATTACTCTGGGATGTTCTTTTGGGTAGATCCAGCAGCATATCTTATAACGCTATCCTTCTTCTGAGGAATAGCACATTAAACAAAGACATTAAAAATGTGTTACCAAATTGCTTTCTGTTGCCTTCCTGCTAGATTTATTATTATTAAAGTTTTTCTAGCAAAGCAGATATCCTTGTTTATTTTTCCCACATGAGATCATTTGATATTTATTTAAGGCATTTGGACACTGCCCTTTATGCAAACATATCCCATGGCAACACCACCCCCAACTTAGATTTTCAGTATGAAAAGTAGTGCTTCTTAGAAGGCACATTAATTATTTCAATTAAGGATGCTTTAAAGCTCTGATCAAATTCTTCCTGTGCATTTTAATTAGGGGTGGATTTTATGATGGGTTTTATAGCTGTGGGTGACTTAGAAGCCATTTTGGTATATAAGCAGTATATAAATTAAAATAATGATGATGATTTCAGCATAAGATTGTACATGCAATGTTAAGCAAACCAGTGTTAACTGTGGGTCCTTTGTATGTCCCAATGTTCTTCCACCCAACTAACTTTGTTTGTTGTAAACAAGCCAGAATGTAAAAATATAATTTTAAGTTGCCTTGCAAATCATGGCTGTGTTAGCCATTGTTTCTGGGACTTATTAATGTGGCATGTTAACTGTAAAGCACTGAGTACCGCTGGCACCAGTCCCTGCTCCACTCTGTGACCAGAAAGCACGTCGGTATTTCTTCAGCAAAACTTTTTTCTTTTATATCAGGTATGGGGATCCCTTTTACTTACGTTTGAGGGCCACATTCTATTCTGGCAGCCTCCCAGGGGCCACACACCAGTGAAATCAGGAGCATTGTACAAAGTTTGTACCGTTCACTGTTGGCTGGTTTCCACACAGGGCTGGATTAAGACTTTTAGGGGCTCTAAGTACTTTTGGTTCCCCCATATATATCTAATCCAAAATATTTCATTCCAAAATTGTTTAAAATATCTTCCAGTAAAAAACCGGAGGCATTCCTTTTAGGTATAATCACAAACGGTATCCCTGACAATCAAAGGAAAGTATTCCTTTCTGCAACGACAGCTGCCAGGATGCTTATAGCAAAAAATTGGAAAGGAAGAAAAATTCCATCAATGAAAGAATGGCAAATTAAATTTTGTGAATATATAAATCTAGCAAGACTCACAGCATTCATAAGGGGACAATCGGACCAGAAATTATTAAAAGAAGGGGGATGTGCTAAAGTGTATACGAAAAAACATTGTTCTGGAGTAAGCATATCGGTATGTAATGAATGATGCTTTACAGGGTTAAAGAAAAAGAAAAATAGTGTAAAAAAGTATAAAAATAGAAGTAATCTACATTAGACACAACAATTTAGAAAGAGTAAAATTTTTGAGGTCTTATCTTAGAACAAAGGAAGGAAGTCAATATGTGTTTGTGTGTGTGTGTGTGTGTGTGTGTGTGTGTATGTAATAGCTAGATTAGAATGAAGATATGGTTTTATTTATAGATGTATGCTTTTTCTTTTTCTTTTTTGTTTTCTTTTTTGTGTGTTCTGTTTTTCTTTCCTGTTCGTATAGTATTATTTTGGATTCAATGTTTGTAATTTTTGTTGTAGTTCTGCATTGAATATATATATATATATGTATGTATATGTATATGTATATATGTATATATATATTCCAAAATATAAGCAATAATAATCTGTAAAATAAATATTTATCTTTTCGAAAGGAAAAAAAAAACCCTACAGGAAGATGGAAAACAATGTTTATTTTTGTATACTTCCACTTTATTCATATTTAAATAATTTTTCTTCTACTTTTTCTAATCACAAAGTCGCTGATCAGATCCTCAAAACTAATCTCACGTAACACATCTGCTTCTATACTTTGCAGAGGTAAGGAATCCAGCCTGCCTTATTGCATAGTTGTTCTGTTGGGTTTTTAAAAATAGACTTCAACTGAGAAAATGAACACTCAGCTGAGGAATTTGTGACCATTAATGTTAAAATTCCGGCAATGGTAAATTTCTGTGGTGCCCCCTTCCCTTGATGCCCTAAGTACATGTTTATTTTGCTTAATGATTAATCCATCCCTGTTTCCACACATGCTCGCCGTCTTCCCATAATGCCTCGTGTTTGCCTGGATGGAATTCAAGGGCAAAAGCAAGAAGGGGCCTTATATTGCCATCACAGCTATTCTGTGGAGCAGCCTGCCTTTCCTGAGATTCCTAGGGTTTTTTTTTTTAAAAAAATAGTTTGATGGAATACTTGCTCTGTACGTCTTGATGGGCTACAAGCTGTGTAAGATTGGGTCTTCAATTAGATAACTTTAATTTAAAATACAGAACATACTGGCACTGTTAGATATTTTCAGCACACTAGCCATCTTAGCCGAGAATAATCCAATAAATGATGTCGCCTCGATATGACCAAGTAGCTACCCAGCTTTGAAAATCTGTTCTACTTATATATTTTCATACTAAAGTACTGTACTGAAAAGTTGATGAGGGGGAATCGGGTTTTTCTCAACATTAGTCCTTTGCTCACAACAAAGGGAATTATATTTCACTTTGATCTCCTCTCTCTCTCTCCCCATAGTAACCTCTTATTCTCTTTCCATTTTATTTTCATTTTATTCCATTTCTCACTTGATATTAAAGTCTCCCAGCCTTTAATGGTTTTCTTTCCCCTTTTAACAGAACCCAGATGACTCTCAACTACCTTTCCCTATGACAACGCTTGTGTTCCTGTGGTGAAAATGTTCTTTTCATATGTATACTGGGGCAGGGAGGGTAATAAAAAGGTGTGAAGTGGCAGCTTCCTTGACTCCCACCCCCTTTTTATTTCAAAGGGGATACAAATAACTTTTTCATACAGAGATCTGAAGAAGCATCGATTATTTCAGCAGACTCAGTCTGTCATCAGAAAGTGTGTAGACCCTTCATACCTGCCAACATCACAGGATTATTCTAGTTCATTTTCTAAAGTGATGCAATACAACTTAGGTCCCTCTCCCCTCACAAAAAAGAGAGATAAACACTGGGCTCCTTAAAATCTCAAGTTTTATTCAATCGGAGCTAACTAATCATAATTGGAGATATTGCTGTTATTCTCCAAGAGCTAGTTTTCTGTAGACTGATCATTTATTACTACTAAAAGTGGAAAAAGATTTCTGGCAGTGCAAACTAGGGAGGATGAATTTGGCCATTCCAGTTTCTCATTTCTTCCAATGTTAAGCTCAGTTTGCCCCATTTGCAAAAAAATAAAAAAATAAAAAATTCTGCATGAAAATTGTACACATTTGCTTGCACATTTCTCCTAACACACAAATTCTGTACGCAATTTTGCTTACAAATCTTTGCAAGCCATTTCTGGAATATACTGCAGGGTTTTCACTCATGTACAGTGGTACCTCGGGTTACAGAAGCTTCAGGTTACAGACACTTCAGGTTACAGACTCTGCTAACCCAGAAATAGTCGCTCAAGTTAAGAACTTTGCTTCAGGATGAGAACAAAAATCGTGCGGTGGCAGCGGGAGGCCCCATTAGCTAAAGTGGTACCTTAGGTTAAGAACAGTTTCAGGTTAAGAATGGACCTCCAGAACAAATTAAGTTCTTAACCCGAGGTACCACTGTACTCATCCCCACCAATATATGCATTTTGGTACACATTTTTGCTTAGAGATCTGCACCACAAAATTCAAAGCAGTGTGAAATTTACACGATATTATTATTACATACCCTCCAAGTGTCCCGATTTTCCAGGGACAGTCCTGGAACTACAAAACACATCCCAGCTTCTGATTGGTAGCCGTTTCATACAGCAAACTATGTTATACCAACCTGCTCTTCAGGTAGACATCCTAGTATTTTGTTAATTTAACCTAGGCATAGGCAAACTCGGCCCTCCAGATGTTTTCAGACTACAGTTCCCATCACCCCTGACCATTGGTACTGTTAGCTAGGGGTGATGGGAGTTGTAGTCCCAAAACATCTGGAGGGCCGAGTTTGCCTATGCCTGATTTAACCCTATGTATTTATTGGACTTCCCCTGAAGACAGACTCTGGCTGATTGAGCAAACAAAACCACAAATTTGGACTGGAGTTCCTAAGATGGTTGGATGGTGCCTTGTACGCCTCCATCTGGTGACTTCTGCTGTCTAACTGGTGCCAAATGTCTTGCTATGCTTTCATTTCGACCACATCAGCAAGGCTGAGATGGGGGTCTTGTTCACTGGGCATCCATGCACACTGCCAGGGTTGTACGCACTCCATTGTCTCTCAAGACAGACAGCTGACAACATTTACTGTATTTTTCGCTCCATAAGACACACCTGACCATAAGACACACTTAGTTTTTAGAGGAGGAAAACAAGAAAAAAATATTCTGAATGAAACAGTGGATGTATGATTTTTTGGGTGCAGGCTGTAGCCATGGACATGCTATGTGATCTGATGGTGAATTTGCAGTGACCCAATGCAAAAATCCCGAGGATCCATGGGTTTTTACCTCCCCCCTCCCAGTCCCTTATCTCTCTCCCGATCCCACCAATCAGCTGCTTCCTTTCAATACTCCCTTCCCTCTTGTTTGCCTTAGTGTCTTTTCCTTAGCGGGAGCAGTTTTTTTGCTCCTCTTCTTCTAATTTCTCTCCTTATTGCTTTAGTCTTCTTGTTTCCCCCCTTTTCAAGTTGCTGTCTTTACCTCCCCCCTCCCAGGCAGCCTCCTTTATTGCTAGCATCCCTTATCTCCCTCCCCGATCGCTTGCTGATTAGCGGCTTTGTTTCCACACCCACTTCCCTCTCTGTTTTTTTTTTTTTTTTGCTTTTTTTTTTTGCTTTTTGCCCCTGGGCAATTCGGCTCCAGGGCCCACGCATTTGCTCCATAAGACGCACAGACATTTCCCCTCACTTTTTAGGAAGAAAAAAGTGCGTCTTATGGAGCGAAAAATACGGTATTTATTTGAAATATTCCTATCCCAGCTTTCAGTGGTGCAGTCTACAGGGCAGCTAACAAAGCTATCTAAAATACGATCCAGATAAAAATAAGCACACTGAAGCATATTTGTTCATGCCACCACAAGCATTTATGATAATGGCTGTTAGTAGCATACTGTCATGTGGAAACAAATCTTTATTCAGAGTAGAAACAAATCATTACTAGCTATAAAAAAACACACCCCTGAATATCATAGTCTTCTGAAAAATAGCTGTACCAGCTCATTCACAATAGTATGAAACTGCACTGCTGGTGGTTTCTATTACTTCATTTGGACTGCCTGAGCAATTTCTAACTGCTTTGGTTTGTGCTCATAAAGCACAGTGGGAATTTGTTCTGTGGCATGTAAAGCTATTAGAGTGATTTTTAATTAAGGCTTCACCAAATTTCTGTCTTCAGATCCAATTTTCAGATTGAAAACAGACAAAATACAATTGTTGTTGTTGTAGTTGTAGTTGTAGTTGTAGTTGTAGTTGTAGTTGTAGTTGTAGTTGTAGTTGTAGTTGTAGTTGTTGTTATCTTGCCCTTCCTCCAAAAGGAGTCCTATCTCAGTCCTGTTGGATGCCACGGCTTTCCCCTAGATTCTGCTTTCATGCACAAATTATTCACCTGGCTTCTTCTCCAATCGGCATTAGCTATGAGAACAATCCCATCCAATCAAAGATGCCAATATTGAGTGGGATGCTGTTACAATCATGCAACCAGGTGTCACTGTATGGTGTTGCTACTGAGGATGTGTGAGGTGAAATATGTAAGAGTGGGAAAGTGAAACAAACATCTTTGTCAGAAGGCTGAAAAATATTCAGAAATGTTCACCAAAAACAGTGAGTAGCTTCAGCTCACCCTGACTTCTAACCATAAGTAAAGAAGCCTGTTATGTTGTTGCTTAAAATAAGGAAACTTAATTTATATAGCTGCTAAGTCTCACTATGGAATCCCAGTGTAGGGAAAACAGGAAGGAAACCACTGCTTTTTTCAAAGATTGAAAGTCAATGGGGGGTGTGTGCTTTTGCTCTTAAGAATAAAAACTACTTCATCATTATCATTAAAGGAATTGACACCAACTCATTTTCAAGATAAGCTTGTGCTGAAATATTTTAGTAGAAATATTAACATTGTGCACCATTTTCTAATTTCAATATTTGCTATACACAGACCTTGCTATACAATATATGTTATCCGCAATTCTAGTAAAGGATTAAAATTCCTGTTTATTTAAGCAGTTCTACTAGTACAACAATAGACTCTCTGGCAGAGCACGATATTTCTGATTGATGATCTCTGTAAACTAGCTGTTTTAGCCACTGTCCTTATATTTATATCCCATTATCTAGGAGGAATTTCTAGTCAACTCAGCAATTCTTTTGTAAAAGGCACCCTCTAAAAATAATTAAGGTGCCTTGTCTTGTGCCTAGGGGCTTGTGCGTAACTTGGTTTTCCACCAAATGGTGGGAAAGGGATGCGGATGAGTCCTGACTCGGAAAACTGGAGGTAAAAGATGGCTTCTTTCTTATTCTGTTCATGAAATGGAAGCTTAAGTTTTCACTCACCTGTGTGCTTTGAGTTCCTCTTTGTTGAAGTCCCTCCCACTCTGTGTTTGATAGAAGTCCCTCCCACTCTGTGTTGATAGAATAGATCTTGGTGCATTCAGAAGTGGACAGTCAGAAAAGTGGACAGTGGACAGTGGACAGTGAGAAAAGTTCTACAGAATTTCCCAAATGGCCTAAGCGAACCTGATTTCTGTTGCAAGGTCAAAAACATGTCATAAATGCCACATGGAGAGCAGGAGGAACCCAAATTTGCCCTTTAAGCAAATTTGAGTTAATACACTAAACATTATAAAAATAAAATGTTCTAAAGATTTTGGAGAAAACAGTTTGCTATGCTAAATCCTTTGAACTGTTGTTCATTCCTTCTGCTTTACTATTGCCGTTTGTGAGTTAGGTTTCAAGTGAAAAGAACACAACATTAAAATGGAAATACCATTTCTTTAGGGATATGGGTAGCACTGTGGTCTAAACCACTGAGCCTAGGGCTTGCTGATCAGAATGTCGGCAGTTCGAATCCCCGCGACAGGGTGAGCTCCCATTGCTCACTCCCAGCTCCTGCCAACCTAGCAGTTCGAAAGCACGTCAAAGTGCAAGTAGATAAATAGGTACCACTCCGGCGGGAAGGTAAAAGGCGTTTCCGTGCACTGCTCTGGTTTGCCAGAAGCTGCTTAGTCATGCTGGCCACATGACCCGGAAGCTGTCAGCAGACAAATGCTGGCTCCCTCGGCCAGTAGAGCGAGATGAGCGCCGCAACCCCGGAGTCGTCCGTGACTGGACTTAATGGTCAGGGGTCCCTTTACCTTTTACCGTTTCTTTATATCTATAATTCCCAAAATTGATTGTCTGATTGGAGTCTGGTTCCTGCTCATAGGAAGCTGATAACCAGTAAAACAACTTTCCTAGCAAAGACAAGGATTAGTGCTCAGATAATTTTTTTGAATGATTGGGTTTAGGATATTAGCTGTTTTTTCCAGGTCACGTTCAAGAAAATTGATGCCTGCTGTTCTAATGCCATGAACCACAGATATAAATCATGTAAAAGGTCAGACTAGCTCCATCATTACAAGGGTTGCATCCAGCCACTAGACTTGTGATTCTCTATGCCTGATCTACATCATGAGATTAGCTCATCCTGTGTAACAATTATATTTATTGTATTACTAGTTCATATTTCATTGCAGTGTTCAATGCATTATTTCAAATCCAAACTACACATTAGCTATTCCTAAATTGCATGTCAGGATCTATGTGAAAATTTCTACCTAGCTGGAAACCGAGCACCTAGAGAATCCAAGACAAAGACAGCCAGTGAAGGTCACTAACACAACAAGGGTTTTGAAGAGAAAGTTAGTGAGGTGGAAAAGAAAGAAGGGTATAAAGAAGACACAAATGGAAGGAAATCCTGAGGACAAATGAAAGAAAAAGTGAAAGGCATCCAGATGCCTTAGGGCATCAGAAACTTTATAAATATTTATTCTTTATAAAAGAGGTATAAACGCACGATCTTTTGTGTGTGTATCTGGGTGGTGTTATTGACCTTAAGAGATCTGTGTAAGCAGTCAGGGATGGAGCCCTCCTGAGATGAAAGTACTGGGTGTTTTCAGGTTAAATCCTCATGATGCGTATTTTGAAATTTGGGGGATTGTTGAACTCCATTCTTTTCCTTATCCATATTAGTTGCCCTTGCCTATGAGGAATGTAAAATATAATCGAATTATAGAGCTGTAGAGTTGGAAGTGATCTTGCAATGCAGCAATCACAACTAAAGCATTCATGACAGATGACATCCAATCCTTGCTTTAAAACAGGGGTCAGCAAACTTTTTCAGCAGGGGGCTGGTCCACTGTCCCTCAGACCTTATGGGGGGGGGGCAGTGGATTATATTTTGAGAGAAATCCTATGCCCCACAAATAACCCAGAGATGCATTTTAAATAAAAGGACACATTCTACTCAAGTAAAAACACGCTGATTCCTGGACCGTCCGCAGGCCAGATTTAGAGGGTGATTGGGCCGGATCCAGCCCCCAGGCCTTAGTTTGCCTACCCATGCTTTAAAATATCCACTGAAGGTGAGCCCACCATCATCCCTGGTAGCCAGTTCCACTGTTGAACAGCTCTTGCTGTCGGAAACTTTGTTCTCAGGTTTAGTCAGAATCTCCTTTCTTCTGACTTGAAGCCATTGGCTTGGGCCCTACCTTCCAGAGCAGTAGAAAACAGAGCCCTTTAGGTACTTGAACATGGCTATCATATCTCCTCTCAGTCTTCTCTTATCTAGGCTAAACAAACCCATCTCCCTCAACCATTCCTCATAAGGATTGGTTTCCAGACCTTTGAGCATCTTGGTTGCCCTCCTCTACAAATAATAATAATAATAATAATAATAATAATAATAATAATAATTTATTATTTATACCCCGCCCATCTGGCTGAGCTTCCCCAGGCACTCTGGGCAGCTCCCAATCAAGTGTTAAAAACAGTACAGAGTTAAATATTAAAAACTTCCCTGAACAGGGCTGCCTTGAGATGTCTTCTGAATGTCAGGTAGTTGTTTATCTCTTTGACATCTGATGGGAGGGCGTTCCACAGGGCAGGCGCCACTACCGAGAAGGCCCTCTGTCTGGTTCCTTGTAGCCTCACTTCTCACAGTGAGGGAACTGCCAGAAGACCCTTGGTGCTGGATCTCAGTGTCCGGGCTGAACGATGCATTCAGTGTCCGGGCTGAACCCAGAGATGCACATGTTCCACCTTGTCAATATCCTCTCAAATTATGGTGCCCGGAACTAGTCAGAGTATGCCAAATGTGGTCTAACCAAGGCAGAATAGAGTGGTACTTCCCTTGAATTGGATGTTATACTTCTGGTGATGCAGCCTGGAATAGTATTAACATCTTGCTGTTGCTTCACACTACTGCCTCCTCCCCATCTCTGCAACTTGTCACTGAGAAAGTTAACCAGGTTCTTGCTTCTCAAGCCCAGAATTGGTGTGTGAGATGAGAGCATAGAATAGATTTTGCAGCTCTCGTGACACAGCATGGCTCCTGCTTTTGTGTGTCATGTTCCTCCAGGGGTTTGTAATCTGTACTGGGCGAACTTCTTCCTCCACTCTGTTCTATCAAGAAATTCCTCATCTTGCCTGATAACTGGAAGTGTGACTAGGATGGCCTCAAGTCTGTGCCTTATCTTCCAGCAGAGCAACCAGCTTGCATCTGCTGCATGTATAGTTTTGCACATTCTCAGGCAGGAAGACAAACATGGAAGGGCTGTTGCAAGTCACTGCAGCAGCTCCCTCACTATCCAGTGTTCTGAAATGAACACTGAAGATCGTGAAAGATGCTGGGGATGAAAGTCATTAGCAAACAGTTACAGTGGTAGCTCAGGTTAAGTACTTAATTCGTTCTGGAGGTCCGTACTTAACCTGAAGCACCACTTTAGCTAATGGGGCCTCCTGCTGCCGCCGCGCCGCCAGAGCATGCTTTCTGTTCTCATCCTGAAGCAAAGTTCTTAACCTGAAGCACTATTTCTGGGTTAGTGGAGTCTGTAACCTGAAGCGTATGTAACCTGAAGCGTATGTAACCTGAGGTACCACTGTATTTTATTACTAACATAGGTGAATGACCTTTCTGTTATTATTTTTTTTAAAAAAATGGGAATCTGCAAGGACTATAGTAAATATATGGGTGTGAATTCAGTTCTTCATGAATAATGCTCCAAAACCAATCATGATTTATTATTATTATTTATTGAATTTATATACCGCCCTATACTTGGAGGTCTCAGGATGGTTCACATAAAAATCACTCTGCTTTAGAGCCATTTTGGAGGAAATAAAGTGGGATCGTTCCAAAGTGCTCTGAAGTGAAGACATCAGATGGCTGGCTGCTTCATTTAGAAACCCCTTTATAGTTTGCGTCTGTGTCTCTGAAACTGGCTAGAGTCATTTCTTCTTTTATCGAAGGTGGCTTCCAAGCAGTTAGAAGAATGAGGCAAGGGTCAATTTGATTGATAAAGGGGAAAGGTACACAAGCAACGTATGCATATTGGAACAAAAATATTGCCCACGACAGGGTCAATTGGGTTCTCTTAATATACAGCCTTGGCCTCTTCTGTAATGAATAAGTCATGTCCTGATACCTTCCCTGCACATTCAAAATTATACCTTAATAAATATGCTTGAGTTCTATATTTACAGTAATGGGATGCACTTACAGGAAGTGAACAGGTTCCCTCTCCTATGTAAAGACACTTGCTTTTGTGTCATCTCCAAGTTGGCTTTTCTCCTGCTGTTGCTGCTAAATTACTGCAAGGGCCTCTGGGGTGTAGTGTGATATTGCCGCTAGCAATCACTGCCAAAGCCTACATGGCAACATCTCTGGCCCTTGCCTGCTCACTTGAATTTGCAAGTGTTTTTCACCTTGACCAAACACGTCAGCTCATAAAGTCTGTATGCATATGAGGGATTGCGTGCAAGGTTTCGAAACCAGCTTGGGGAGCTCTCGTCATCTCTTGTCTCCTCATTTGATCTACCTTCACGTTTGCCACTGTTGCTTCCTACGATATGCAGACTGCATAGATTAAGGGGGGGAGGACAAAAGAGATAGTTTCAATTACTTTCAAATAGAGCAGGACAAAAATTAAATTTTGCCAACTTTGCCATTGTCCGCCAGCTCTGACGCATTCCCTAGGGTTCCTGCATGTAAGACAAAGCTCCATTATGCAATTTGGATAGCCCTTTTGCCCTGGCAGCCCTATTATGTGACCCAGAAGAGCAGCAAAGGGCATCAGGTGTTGGGATACAATTTGGCCAAATCTTTATTAACTGCAGCAGGCAGGGTAAGGGTTGGCATGGCAGTAGGGCCAGTATCAGTTCATCATTCCACTCGCCCAATGCTGGTGGAATGGGATCCTCTGGAGATTGGACAGCACCAAACCTGTTCCATGTGAGTTGGCCAGTGCTGAACCCTGTTGTGGCCAGGTGAAGACCAGGTGAAGACCATGACACGAGCTTGGGAGGGTGCCATGACCAAACTCCATCTCAGGCCCCTTAGACTCCTTTACTATCTTGATCTTGCCTGATGCCATTTCCAGCTATAGACAGCTGTTCTTCTGCCTAATGAAAGGAAGCCATAATGTTCACTGAGGGCCAGGATGAGAAAACCCCAACCAACTGCCAATCAGGTTGAGAGAGCAACACTGTCCACCCCAACACTGCCAACCAGTAAGGTAAAGGTAAAGGACCCCTGGATGTTTAGGTCCAGTCAAAGGTGACTATGGGGTTACGGCGCTCATCTCACTTTCAGGTCAAGGGAGCTGGCGTTTGTCCTCAGTCAGCTTTCTGGGTCATGTGGCCAGCATGACTAAACTGCTTCTGGTGCAACAGAACACCGTGACTGAAGTCATAGCGCACAAAAATGCCGTTTACCTTCCGTCATAGCGATACCTATTTATCTACTTGCACTGGTGTGCCTTCGAACTGCTAGGTTGGCAGGAGCTGGGACCGAGCAATGGGGGCTCACCCCATCATGGGGATTTGAAAGGGCAGCCTTCCGATCGGCAAGCCCAAGAGTCTCAGTGGTTTAGACCACAGCGCCACCCACACTCAGTGAAGGCTCAATGCCCAATGCTGGGTGGGCGAGAAGCTAAAAGGGCAAAATGGCCCCAAACTCCAAAGGAGAAAACCTTATAAATGTTAATTACCCTACCTGCGGTGACCCACAAGAGAGTTTTTTCATGACATGGGCAGAACTCTGCTCCCATTTGCAGCTCATTGGGCCTTGTCCCACAGGGCAAAAAGGTCCTAGCATTCTTCTCTCCCCTCATAGTCCACCTTACTTGACCTTCACTGGCATATCATGAACTCAGAGGTCTTGATATGATTATACCTTCTTGCTTCTATTCCCTTCCATCTCTGTCCTTTTCATCATACTTCACTCTATATATCCTCTTACTGTATCTTCATTCTCAGCCTTTTTGCCTACTCTGTACCCTCCCAGTCATCATATTTCCGCTTGGATCCCTGCTCATTAGTTGTAACGGAGATGAAGCTATCCTTGCTGTAGAACGTAGAAACTAAGTTGTAGAGAATATCCTGTTATAAAAGTCAGTGATACCTGCACCTTCCTTTATGGTAAATGTCAAGAGATAAGAACTACCTTTTTGCTAATTTGAACAAATTAGATGAAGTAGGGGAAAGGGACTTTGGCTTATTACACAGAGCCAGGAGTTGGGGTCAGGCAGAAATACAGGAAATAATAATAAATTTTCATTCTAATGGAGTCACAGGAAGTCATTTTTCTACAGTAGTTTGTTTTTCTTTCTGTTTCATGTTTTGGCTTTTTGACAGCAG
Organism: Podarcis cretensis; assembly: GCF_951804945.1. Taxonomy (NCBI): domain Eukaryota; kingdom Metazoa; phylum Chordata; class Lepidosauria; order Squamata; family Lacertidae; genus Podarcis; species Podarcis cretensis. The sequence goes on from NC_137179.1 coordinate 64,749,764, forward strand.
CCAAGAATTTCAGCTCCTTAAATTGGATTGCAGTTTCTTCCAATATGATTCACTTTTCCTTGTAAAACATTTCCTCTGTTTTTAGGATAATTTGAAGTGCATTTATAAAAAAATGCCCTGAAGGAAACCTAGGCCCAAGATGCCTATTGTGAAATCCATGCAAAATAATTTCAGTGGTAGTCAGATCCCTTGCCATTTTGATGACTCCTTACAGTCAGAGAAGCTATAAGGCAATCAAAGCTAGGGAGGGAAATAAAATGGGGGGGGGGGGATATTTGTGTGTGTGTTTGTGTCTGTGTATAGTATGACAGTACAGAATAACAGTGAAAAGGATGCAAACAGATTTTCATTTGCATGTCTTAATTCATTATTTTGCAGTGAAGTAGCTGCAGGAACTGTGCTTCTAAAGTACTGACCTGATCATTATGATTTTTACATGAAATTTATGTTTGCCCTACCCTTGTCCAACAAAGAGGTTGATCCCCCTCTAAAGGATGTAGGCAACCAGTATAAATGTTCATCCTGCTATGCTCAAAGTCTGTGGCAGTAGATGGATTTGCTGAACTAAACGAGACAGCCTTTGGCTAATGCATTTGAGTAATTTTGCCTGTGAGTAATATACTGCAAGCACATTGTGTCTACTGTTATGAAGCTCCCTTTTAGACCATATTGCAATGCTACAGCATGCTCTCTCCCTGTGCTTTTGTTTTAAACAGAATTATTTAGGCCATTCATGTGAAATTAAATCATTCTGAGAGCCTCCAGAGTGATGGCTAACTCTCCTGCCAGCAGCTGTAGCTTGGCCTTCCAAAGCTGACGCCGTGGTGGCAGCAATTACTGGCCATCTCTGCTCACATGCATTGCATTTGCTAGTGTTTTCCCTTTGATCAAACATGTCAAGCTTTTAATTCATGTATAATCACTGGATGCACTAAGTGCCAGACCATCTTGTTTTATCATCTTTTACATCTGCTGCTGTTCTCATAGCACACCAGTGAAATCTTCTCAACCTTCATCCAATGGTGAAGGGAATGCTCAGTTGAAAATGGGGCATCATCCATCCTATTACAGCTTGGACCATAACTCTGACTAAGATTGTCCAGTGGGGCTCTGGCCTCATTGTTTTTCATTTTCCTAGTCTGCAGGACTCTGATTGTTAAAACTCAGAAACGTTTCCAAAACAGCTTTCAATGTGGTGACAGAATATAGCAGGGGAGAGAAGTCAGAAGGGAGATATGAGTAGAGATGGGTGGATGGATATAATAACTTAAGAAATGCTCTCCTGTATCAGGCCAAAAACTCTGTTGCAGATATTAATATTGTTTTGAATAATAAAAATATTATTCAAACCTTTACTGGTAGAACTTTCTTCATAACAGAATTAAAACATCAAATGTACATCAAAAATATCCATACAATGTCTTGTGATGTCCAGCACAGGCTCAGCACCTTAGAAAATATAAAATAATCTAAACAGACCTGGAAGCAGAGAACTATCTCTTCCCACAGCCTACTTTCCAGCCTCAGGCTGTTTCCTTTCCCTTCAGGAGAGCTTCATTTACAGTACACCCTCACTCATAGAATCATAGAATCATAGAGTTGGAAGAGACCACAAGGGCCATCGAGTCCAACCCCCTGCCAAGCAGGAAACACCATCAGAGCACTCCTGACATATGGTTGTCAAGCCTCTGCTTAAAGACCTCCAAAGAAGGAGACTCCACCACACTCCTTGGCAGCAAATTCCACTGTCGAACAGCTCTTACTGTCAGGAAATTCTTCCTAATGTTTAGGTGGAATCTTCTTTCTTGTAGTTTGGAACCATTGCTCCGTGTCCGCTTCTCTGGAGCAGCAGAAAACAACCTTTCTCCCTCCTCTATGTGACATCCTTTTATATATATGAACATGGCTATCATATCACCCCTTAACCTCCTCTTCTCCAGACCAAACATGCCCAGCTCCCTTAGCCGTTCCTCATTAGGCATCGTTTCCAGGCCTTTGGTTGCCCTCCTCTGGACACGTTCCAGTTTGTCAGTGTCCTTCTTGAACTGTGGTGCCCAGAACTGGACACAGTACTCCAGGTGAGGTCTGACCAGAGCAGAATACAGTGGCACTATTACTTCCATGGAGGCACTATTACTTCCACTATTACACTCCAAACTCCATGGAGTTTGGGAGACAAAATATTCAAAGGCTTCAAAATGGAGATTTGCAACCCAATACCTTCATCATGTGATCTAAGGTTACAACACTCATATGTTAGCTACCAGAGAACAACAATCAGTCAGTTAATTATCAACTCAGCAAGAGCTCATGGAAAATCCCCATGTTACACCTTTTCACCAATACACATTTAGGCATTCTCATTTCAGTGACAATTAAACTATTATAGTTAACAGGCTCATATGGCCCAGCATCCTGTTCTTACAGTGGACAACCAGATGCCTATGGGAAGCCAGAAAGCAGGACCTTGTAGACAAATAGCCAAATAGACAGCCCCTCTGCCCAATTTAGAGTTGTGCCTTTCCATATTGTATGCTTTTTCTCTGTATTCCTGTATCCTTTTGCTTTTCAACTAACAATAGCAGCACCATTATTAATAAGTGAATGGAGCACGTAGCACTCGTTCATAGGGTCCCTTACCCCATTAACAGAGTTTAGGAATGCATACCGGTGTAAAGCAGAGGCTGGTATAGATTGAATTAGGTTGCCCAGAGCCAGCTGGAAGGTGATTGAAGATAACACCTTGATAAAGATCATGGGAGTTCCTTAGGTAGAAAAGAACTCCAAATATGGGGTGTCCAATTGGGTGGCCAGGTGAAGAGACACAAGCTATTCACATGTTGCTCATTCTGATCAGGTCATGGAAATGTGAGGGGGTGTCAAATTCTCACTGTACCTTGTACCTTCCTGTCCTACCCAAGACAGGACTCCCATTCCACACTGCTTACCAGAGGTCTAAGAGGACAACAAACAAGGCCCTATCCATCCATGATCAGGAGGGAATTAATGAAAAGGCCTTTCAGAATGGTGTGCCCTTTTTGACAGCGGAGAGGATCTTTTCCAATGCTATTGCATTATCTTTGCTGCAGCCTGGGGGCTGCAGGAACAGTGCCAGGTTTATGTATAAGCTAAACAAGCTATGGCTTAGGGCCAATCTCTTGGGGGGCCCTAAAAAAATTAAAGGAAAAAAACCACTGGATGTACATTTCCCAAATATAAGATAAAAAACAAATAAAATAAAACCTACTACTACTTACTACTACTTATCAAACCTTTATTAGGCATTATGCAGGTAAAACCATAAAAGGAAAATAACATATAAAAGCCTTGAGATATATATAAAAAGGCAGGAGTTGGCTACATACAAATATAAATATATACATATAGAATCAGTGGTTTTCCTTGTTAACCTGCTCCTTGGAGGACTGCTGCCAAAAACTCGGCTACCCCCGCCGTTACCCTTTGGTCAGCGTCGGATAGGTAGAGTCCCACACATTCAGCTTGCTGGGGTTCCAGACCACCCGAAAGGGGGGACAGCACGCGTTGACGGAGCGTACTGTACAATGGGCAATGAAAGAGGATATGCTCTACAGTGTCCGGGACATTCATAGAACATCTGCAGAATCTCTTGCTTCTGGGAATGTTTTGATATCTTCCCCAGACAAATGCTGAGGGAAAAACATTCAAACGGGCCAGCATAAAAGCCCTACGTTGGGCTGGGATTATTAATTTAGAGACGTAATTGGCTCTGCAATCTAAGATATTTAAATCGTAGAATCTGGGGGAGCAAATTTTGTTTACAGCTGCCATAATATTTTGTCTCTCGACATCCTTTAGTCTAGTTAGGATATTATGGAGAATATATTGCTCATTAGAATTGTACAGGAGCTCCAGCTCGATGCCTAAAGATTCAATTTTTTTTCCAAGGTGCTGATACCATCTTGATTTATAAGGGTCTTTGAGCAAATCAGCGAGCAGACTTGATGGAGGGCAGCGAAAATGGCAGCGTAACCAATACTTTATTGAGGTGGACCATGCCCAGTATTCCATTGTGTGTATGCCTATTTCTGCACACATTGTTTCATATTTGATCATAAGAGGGAGTCCAAGAATACGTCTCAAAAAGCTGGAGTGAATCTTTTTTATATCACTGTTATATGCTTGGACCCATAGCGGGATACCATAGAATATCTGGGATTGCACTTTTGCTTGAAATATCTGATTGGCCGCAGGAATAAATTGATTACCTTTCTGATAATAAAAACGGGCAACTGCTGATGAGATGCACTTTGCCTGTTTTATGGCATTTGTGCGATGGGTTGCCCACCCTAAGTTGCTCTGGAATAAGATTCCCAGATATCTATGGATTTTCACTTGTTGGATTTCTTGCCCTCTTATTTTCCATTTCTCTAATTTCCAACCATTCGAGAAGACCAAAATTTTTGTCTTCTCATAATTTATAGAGAGTTTGTTACATTCGCAGTAAAGGATCAGTGAAGATATAAGACGTTTCAGACCCAAGCTCGTTAGTGATAGTAAGACAGCATCGTCTGCGTATAATAAGAGAGGAACTGGTTTCTGATTGAGTTTAGGGGCATGTGATTCTATTTTTTGAAGGTAATCTGGCAAGTCTGATAAAAATAAATTAAATAGAAAGGGGGCAAGAATACACCCTTGTTTTACCCCTTTCGAGTTTGGGATGTCTGAGGAGAGGTGACCTTTGGTGTTAAGTTTGACTTGACAGGTATTGGAAGAATGTAGATTTTGCATTAGAATCAATAAGCGCTGATCAATTTTTAATTCTGTGAGTTTCCTCCACAACTTTGGGCGGTCAATTGAGTCGAATGCACCACGAAAATCTACAAAAGCAGCGTATATCTTAGATTGCCTTTGGGATCTGTATTTTTCAACCAGATGCATAAGTGTAAGACAGTGGTCTAGAGTAGAGCAACCTTTGGAGAAACCTATTTGTTCTTTCCCTGGTAAATTTAGATTTTTCATCCAGGTAAGAAGTTTAGATAAGAGGTGCTTAGCGTAGATTTTCCCTATCACTGATAGTAGGCTTATCGGTCTATAATTCCTTGGTTCTTTTGGGTCGCCATTTTTAAAGATTGGAATAATTATTGATCTTAACCATATCTCAGGTATGGTCCCATATTTATCTATAAGAGTAAACAATTGAGCTAAGGGTTCTGCCCACCAATCTATATAGGTCTTAAATAGTTCTATTGGTAGACCGTCTGGCCCAGGAGATTTCCCCGATTTGAAGTTTTTAACTATCTCTCTAATTTCCTCTTCCTCTACCCTTGGCCACTCCTGGAGTTTATTAATTTTATTTTTAATGGTTTCATTTCCTTTAAGTTCACCGTGTAGATTGTTAAATACAGATGTAAAGTATTGGGACCATTTGGATTCTGCAATTGGTGGCAGAGTTAGTTGATTTTCGGCTTTCAGTCCTCCGTACACTAGGCTCCAGAACGCTTTGTTGTTTTTACTCTGAATTGAGTCGAATAATTGTAGCCATTTTTGGGTTGCGTATTTCTGTTTCTTTTCGGCCAGGATATAATGGTATTTTCTTTTTTCATCAAGATAAGAGGGCTCTAGTTTAGTGCGATTATTTTTAAATGTTTGGCGCAGTTTTCTTTTTAGCTGGAAACATTCATCATCAAACCAAGGGCTAGCGCTATATTTAAGTTCCCAAACTTTAGGTGGAGTACTAAGCTCTACAAGCATTTGGAAGATTTCATTATAAATTTTAGGAATATCACAGTAGGAATTAGTGGTCTTTAAGTTGAATAATACTTGTTTTCTCAGGTTAGCTGTAAGTTTATGCCCCACTTCTGCACTCATTTCCTGGGACCATTTTAATTGGGTCATTTGTTTGTATTGGGAAGGTTCTATGATATTGTGCTTAGTTATTTTGGTTTCGTCCTTTAAGCTAATAGACAGCAATAATGGCTGATGATCGCTTTCAGTGCGCGTTCCAATTTTGAGGTCCATGATCGAATTTATAATATTATAAGGCACAAGAATATAGTCGATGACACTGCATCCTCGGGGGGAGAAGTATGTAAACTCCCCACTTCTATCGCCATTTGTTGAACCGTTCACAATCTGCAAATTAAAGTTGTTACATAATTCAAGTAGGCGTAAGCCTTCGTTGTTAACAACCCTGTCTCTGGAGAATCGTCCTATTTTCAGGGCATGTGCGATATCATTATCAGTATTCCAATTTAGTTTGCTACATAGTTGTTCATTGTTGGTTCCCACTCTGGCATTAAAATCACCTGCTATTATCAGTGAGGCATTTGGGTATTTATCGGACAGATTTTCTATATAAAAGGTTAGTTGTGACCAATTTTCACTACTGATGTTGTTTTTGGTTGGGGGGATATAGACATTTACAAGTAGCAAAGAGTCTTTTTTTTGGGTTAAAAGTAGAGCTTGTGCAAGTGGTAAACATATTTCTAGTTGCTTGATTTCAAACCCTAAGTTGTCTTTGATCATACAACAGAACCCTGCTTTCGGCCGGCCCTTCGTGTTTGTTTTCAATGCGGGTTTCGTATAGGAGATGAATCCGTTAATTTTAATATCTCTAGTTGACCATGTTTCTTGTAGGAGTATTAGTTCAAAATCCTTAAAGAAGTTCATTAGGTCTGGGTCTCCGTCTTTGTTTCCCCACCCTGCGATATTCCAGGACAACAGGCGTAGGATCCGTTTTTGGGTTGGTGGCTGGTTGACAGCATTTAGTCATTCTAGTTCTGTCATTAAGTCCAGCGAGGAATTTTTTCTTGTGCAGATACAGCCATTTGTCGCTGCTTTCGGTGGGGGACGTAATGGTGGATCTTTTAGATTCTTTTTTAAAGTGCGGGAAATTAGAATTTCCTCCCTTTCTTGATTTTCTTCCTTAACTGTTCCTTGTTCCTGAGAGATTTCTGTGGTTGGTGGGCTATTATGGACAGTAGGACTGTTTTTAGTCTCTACTTCCATTTCTTTGGCCTCATTAGGTGTTGAGCTCGGTGTGTCAGGTCTGTTGGAGGTCATCTTTTGTTCGGCAAAGTTAGAGTCCTTTGTGGTACTTAAATAAGGGGTACCTATTTCGTTTGGAGCTAGTATTTGATATCTCAGCCAGGAGTTTGTAGTCTCATTACTGGAGTTTTTCCTTGCCGTTTCATATTCTAAAGGCGGCTGGATTTGTAGCTCTGCATCTATACATTTGAAAGTTCCATTTGCAGCTCTCTTTTTGACTATACATTTTGGGGAAAAGGCTGGCAAGTGTAAAGTTTGATTGTGTATTGTATCTACTGCATTTTGTTGACCTTGTCGGTGAATTTCGGTCAATCTGGCCTGTAGTTTCGTCAATTTACTGAGTATGTTTATTTGTTCTTTATCTGGTAGCTTGGCAAAATTACTCAGCAGATCTTCTTCTTCTGGGACTGTCCAGTCTATTGTGTCAAGGGCGAGGTTGTTATTTGATGCTACAGTCGCATGGTTTGGGAGCTTGGATTTTTCTTGCGTAATTTTCCGGGTAGCTGACTGCGGTTTCTCCCATCTACTGGGTTCTTCCACGGGGGTAGGGGAGATGTCGGCTTCTGGTGGAATGGCCTTGTTCATCTTATTCTGTCTTTTAGATGCAAACAATGGTCTGGGTGATATATCTTCAAAATGTCGGCGCGGAAAAATTCCTTTCTGGGCTAAATGAGCCTTTACCCTTAAGATTTTAGTTGGGATTCTATGACTACCAAATCTTAGTAGTACTTTTTTGGAATATCCGTCGTTAGTGAGCCTCTTGACTGCTTTTAAGTCAATGCTTCCGCCCTCAGAACCAAGGAGCAGATTTAGATGGTGTCTGGCCCAGAAAGATGACTCCCAGTAAGGTAGGGGTCCTCTATATGGAAAAATGTGGAGAACAATCTCACATGGCCTCAGTATCAGGTTGATTGAGTGAGGGGGGCTTCCTCTGATTTTTGACTGATTTAGAGGTATAAATTTGTATTTGTTCTGTTTATTTCCAGGGGTTGTTAAGGATGGCAAAAAGGGAGTGAGTTGCCTCCTTTCATCTGGGTTATCCAGCTTCTTGGAGATGTTTTGTAATTGTTCAAAGATTTTTTGAACTGTTTGAGCAGTCAATAGGCAGCATTCCTCCAGCAGCTCCACCTTTCTATCAATTAGTGCTTGTGCCTCGGTTATGGGAGTAGTAGCCTTGTCCTCATTTACTCCTAGGGATATCTCTTCAATTGTCTTTCCATGTAAGGAGTTGAGGAAGGTTTTGGGAGGAGATACGTGCTGTTTTTGAGGTAGCAGGTAATTATCTAGATTACTCTGTTTAAAACCAGAGGGCTCTGTGTCAGTTTCTATATCAAGGCACCTGGGTCTTTTGCCTCTTCTCATTACTAGATTCTTAAATCAATGAGATCAGACTTCTAAATAGAATGATAAAGTGCTAAAGTTCTCTGGTCACAATCTCGTTCAATTCTCATTCGGTCCTGGCTGGACTGCTGCGAGGTAAGTAACGAGTAACTGGGAGGGAGTGCCTTAGTGCTCGAGAGGGAATGTCTGAGAGCCTTCGTTAAAACTTCTTTAACTTCATTAAGTCCCGGCACCGAGGAGGATAAGATAAGATAAAATGTTCAAACGCACAGCGAAATAATGAAAGGAAATAGAATCCAAAAGGGAGGAGAGCCGGCAACATTTAGTTAAAAGATCTCTTTGAGCTCCGATAAGAGCGTCTTACCTCGGCGCCATCTTGAAAACCCTATATACAACAACAGTTTTTTGTGTAGTGTCGGCTCCTACTTGTTAAGTGCAAATGGCTTTAGATACCTATTAGGTCCATAAATTGCCATATAGCAGGCATGTCCAACAGGTCAATTGGGATCTACTGGTAGATCTCCACGATGGTTTGGTAGATTGCGGTCGATCTCTGGCTCCCTTTGGCAAGTCACTTAAATCCAATTTCCCTTGTCTTGTTACCTCAATGGAACTCCCCACCCCAAAAAAGTCTGCACCTTAACCCCCCAAAAACGTGGTTTTCCTCCTCCCCAAAAAGCTCAAGAACTTTGAGCTGAACCCCTAAAAAGGGGGGGTAGATCACTGCCAGATTTTAATTCTGAAAGTAGATTGCAGTCTCTTGGGAGTTGGCCACCTCTGCCATATAGCATATATTCAACACAAAAAACAGTGACAATTTGTTGTTGACAAAGGACAGCTGGACATATAAAGGGCCCCATTACCTTCAGTAGCTTAGGGCCTCATCAAACTTAAATCCAGCCATGAGGGTAGAGGGTATAATTTGTGGCCAGAGGAGTGCAAGACCCATGGAAAAAAGAGGAGGAGGGGTTCCTGGGCATGCAAGCTTCATTGGACACATTCAGGGATCATAGAAACTGAAGTTGTTCAAAATCAAGCAAATCTGTCAACAGCGTCTTGGCAGGGGCTTGAGTCTTTCTGACGTGGCTGCTAAAAGGACTGGGAAAAGCAAACATTGCAATTTCCACATCCAACTGGTCCCCTCTCTCCCAAGACAAAGAAACAGCTCCTAACTTGTGAATGGCAAAATTTACAAATAAAGGGCCTCTACTTGAATTTCATCATGAATGGAAAATGTTTTTGTTGGTTTTTCTTTTTTTGGCTTGCATATGGTGTGTTTCAACTTCTTCTTTTTTATTAAAAAAAAAGCCTTGATTTGTTCAGCTCTCAGCACAGATTGAAGTGTGGAATGAAGAAGTAAAGAGCAGTTCTCCGGAGAGATCAAGGTTGCCAGGTCTGTTCTGTACTGGAGGAGAAATAAGGGGGGGGGGGGAGTACACATTGGAATAGACTGTTCTGACCTTTGCAGCTCCCTCTGTAAGTGGCTCCTTAGACATTTGAGATAATGTTTGTGAAAGTCTGTCGCTATTGAAAATCCCATTAGGCCTTTTCCTCTTTACTAACCTATGGATTAAAGAACAAGGTGGTCTTGCTACATTAATTACACAGAATCAAACACAGTTACAGAAAGAAAGCCAGCTTTAGAACCCAAAGGGCACGCCTTCTGCCTGTTCCACAGTGGCAGGAATCATGAGGAAGACAAATAGGAGAAAATATACATTACATCTTCTTTTGTCAGACAGTTCCATGAAGCATTCATTCATCTATTGTATATCCTCCCAACATTTCTCTGATGGAAATAGGGATGCCCCATTCCATAATGACAATTTTACTATTTATACGCCACACATCTTACTGGGTTGCTCCAGCTACTCTGGGCAGCTTCCAATATATATAAAACATTGTTGTTGTTTAGTCATTTAGTTGTGTCTGACTCTTCATGACCCTATGGACCAGAGCATGCCAGGCACTCCTGTCTTCCACTGCCTCCCGCAGATTGGTCAAACTCATGCTGGTAGCTTCGAGAACACTGTCCAACCATCTTGTCCTCTGTCGTCCCCTTCTCCTTGTGCCCTCAATCTTTCCCAACATCAGGGTCTTTTCCAGGGAGTCTTCTCTTCTCACAAGGTGGCCAAAGTATTGGAGCCTCAGTTTCAGGATCTGTCCTTCCAGTGAGCACTCAGGGCTGATTTCCTTAAGAATGGATAGAAGGCTCTCACCATCCCTATGTGAAGGGTATTCCATTAAAGGAATCCAGGGACTCGATGGTTTGGTCAACCCCTGAGAGGGGGTTGTGCCCATGCCTGAGTGCAGGGGGAAATTTGGGTGGCGGAGTTAGCCCGTTCTCAGCTTTCCGCTTACCCAGGTGTTCACCCTTGGCTGACCTATACTGGAACCCTTGGTCAGCGCTACCTGCATGGCAGGGAGCTGGTCGAACCAGAGCCTATGCAACTAGTCACTTTCTGTAATCAGTAAAGTTGTGACCTAAATTCTGCCAAAAACCAAAACCAAAATTTGAGTCAAGTGTGAATCTATTTAGGGGGGAGGTTTCTGGTTCTGAACACACAAATAGATAGATAGATAGATAGATAGATGATAGATAGATGATAGATAGATAGATAGATAGATAGATAGATGATAGACAGATATGAAAACAATATGTAGTGTGGGTGTATGTTATAGTTTGCTGTTATCCCAAAGGCAACGGTCTAGTACAGCTTGTTAAATTGTTATCGCTGTCATCATGAAACATAATTTGGCAAGTGCTTTTCCTTCAAAGGGGAGCTAGCTTGTGATTCTGCCTTTCATGGCTGAAAGAAGTCTGAGAGCAATCAGCTGGGGAAAGCCATGTCCAGAAGATGGGTCAAGGACTCCAACCACTAGGCACAGTCAGTTGTCCAGTTTTAAGTCTCATCACAGCTGGATCATACGATAAGGTGGTTTTGTTCCTATACAATTAGAGTGTGAAAAATAGCACAGTATAGTCAATGTCGTGGAGGAAGGCTGTATCTTCTGTGACCTGAAATCCTTTAATAAATGGTCACAATGGTAATCTACTATCTTGCCTCTGGCCATGGTCAGCCTGTTATTGATTGGTAGAATGTGGCTGAATCTCAGAAAAAGCAGAATATAGAAAAATACAGATAGTGTACAGCGCAGTCCTTTGATGTCTACCCAGAAGTAAATCAATCTGCAATCCTAAACAGATTTTGTAGGGAGGAAGATCTAGTTAAAACCTCAGAGCTGAGTTCTAAGTATTGTTCTATTAGTTTATATCCCACCATTCTATGATGAAATAAGAAGTCATGGTGGCTTACAAATAAAAACAGATAAATCACAAGAAAAAAGAGAAATAAATAAACCTGACAATAAAATAGGAGGAAATTGGCTTCTTAAAACAGAACCATGAAAACCATACCAACAATGGAATCTGGGCCAGCAGAATAATAGAATGGTACCGTAATGTTTTACAATTACAATTTGTGGTTCGAGGACCCGACCCCGCGAAGTGAAATGAAGACACAAGGACACGTGATATAAGGTTAATGGGCTAGAAAAGGCCACAACTTTATTGATTACAGCAATGAAAAGGTATTGGCTTAGGCATTGGATCGAAACAAGTGGGTTTATTCACCAGCAGGTGGAGCCTGTTGATGCTGATCCAACTATAGGCTCACCTCCTGCTGTCACCGAGGGTCGTGCCATGGCCTCCCGCCAAGCAGGCATCGGACAGAATACACGACCGCCAGATTCCTTTAACGGAATACCCCTAAACATTGAAGGCATAGGCGATGGCCACACCTAGCACTTCGACACACCACAACACATTATTCCAATGCCTAACCTACCCACCAATACCACAAAAGTTGTGACGATTGCTACGAGGTAGGCGAAAAAACCAAAAAGCCTAATGTCAAATGGAAAAACTCCTACCAGGCCCCCCGGACAACCAGGGCGACCACCCTAAGGTCCATAGCAAGGCCAATGACCTAGGCCCTAACTAAAAGGGAGTGGAGGGTGGGTGACTCGCAATGGGACGACGAGGAATGAGGCCAGGGAAAGGCTGGCGATGCAGCATAAAGGCTGCTGAACACGCCCCCTCCGTGGCACCTGGTTGGATGGCCATGGGGGGGGCGTGAGCGCCAGCCAGGTGAGCTGGAGGCAGGGGGCAAATGCCCCCTGCTGGGCGGTGCTCGGGCTCCCGCCCACAACCACTCCCCTCTCTTTCAGGGAGGAGAGTCTTTACCGTACACTTCCTGGCAGAAACCATTGAAGCTACCAAGACTGTACGGATTGTGAAGTGATTTCCTTTAGACAAATTAACATTATAGAGAATGCAATTTAAAAGCCATTTAAATGTGTAGATTATTTTGCGTTGCAATATATGATCACCAGCATGTAGAATATTTTCCCCCAAATAATTAAGACTACTTCACAGAGCGTTCTGTAGAGAATGGTGACATCCTAATGTTACACAGCAAAAACAGATTATTTGAAAATTGAATCTAATTGGACTGTAATTCACATTCATTAAAAGACCCGACATTTTTCAAATGAATGAAACTATGCAATAAAAATCAATTCACTGTACAATAGTTACATATTACTAACCCACAGTTAAAATGCAATCATTTAAAAGTGAGACACACTAATCCGCCACTAATAATTCCATTAACCCAGACAACACTCTTTCACATTGAGAGGGAAATCACAGGGGAAGAAAAACCTAAACCCTTTTTGCTCTTTTGCACTGCACAAGGTATGTTGGAAGTCAGTAATTGCTGCCTAGATCTGTAAAAACAAGAGCCGACTGACAATATTTGTTAAGAAGGTGCAACAGGAGCAGAAGCAAACATTTATTTTGCCATGATGGTACTTGACCCCAGCCATGGACAACCTGACCTAAAATTACAAGATTTCTTTCCATTTATTAGCAGCTTGAAAACTACAGATATAGGGAGAATAATGCTTATGTGCCTGAGCTGTATTTATAAATGTAATACCCTTTGTAAAAAGAACAATCTCTCTCACACACTGCTGAGACTTAGGCCACATTAGTACCATACATTTAAAGCACCGTGAAACCACTTTAAACACCCATGGCTTCCCCCAAAGAGTTCTGGGAGCTGTAATTTGTTAAAGGTACTGCTAGTTGTTAGGATACCCCATTCACTTTCCAGAACTACAATCCCCAGAGTTCCCCGTGAAGAGAGATTGATTGTTAAACCACTCTGAGAAATGCAACTCTGTGAGGGGAATGGGACCTCCTAACACTCTCTCAGCACCCTTAATCTGTTGCTCCCAGAATTCTTTGGGGGAAGCCAATACTGTTTAAAATGGTACCAGATTGCCTTAAATGTACAGCATGATTCTACCCTCACTAAGGGCGAAATCCTACTGTATGTATACTTATGCACGTCATAAGTTACAGTAAATACTTTGAAACTTCCCTGTGAACAAACCTGAGCAGGAATGGCCAGGGATTTAATGAACTGGGGGATAATGTACAATTGATGATAATACAAAATTGTGTGTGTGTATACAGTGCTTTTTTTCTTTTAAAAATGTTTAGGGGTGCTCTGATTTTCCTATCCTAATAATAATAATAATAATAATAATAATAATAATAATAATAATAATATATTTATACCCCACCCATCTGGCTGGGTTTCCCCAGCCACTCTGCGCGGCTCCCAACCGAATATTAAAAAACACAATACAGCATTAAACATTTAAAAATTTGCTAAACAGGGCTGGCTTCAGATGTCTTCTAAATGTCAGATAGTTTTTTATTTCCTTGGCATCTGATGGGAGGGCATTTCACAGGACAGGCACCACTACCAAGAAGGCCCTCTGCCTGGTTCCCTGTAACTTCACTTCTCGCAGTGAGGGAACCGCCAGAAGGCTGAACGATGGAGATGAAGGTCTGGGGTGAACAATATTGAAATACTGCCCCTCAATGAGGCCAAACTTAGATTCACAAAAAGGCTGGGGATACTGTATGCGTACCCCTGAGTCCTTCCCGAAAAAGTTTTTTTTCTCTCTCTCTCTCTGTGTATATATAATAACTATTATTAAGAACCTCCCCAAGGCTAGCTGTGGTTTACCTTTCTGTTCTAAGTAACAAGCTACATTCTGTTGCCCTGCACCTGGGAAAGGAACACGCTAAACCCGTTCAAAACAACATAAACTTTTTATGAGCAACATCTGTACAGTAGATGCAGCACACCTGAGACTAGCAAATGTCAACAGTTTTTGGAAACCTCTCTGTTCCCCAGTGTGTAAAAGAGCACAGTAATTGGACTGCCAGAAAGGAATTCATTTGAACATTCAGCAAGAGAGCAAAACAATTGTAAAGAAAAGTTCTCTTGTCATATCGTCAAATGCCCACGCTACCTTTTCTACCAATGGAATTTAAAGAGGCCTTGCCTTAGGACAGATTCCTGGATGCTTCTGTTATTCTGTATCTCCTACAGCTTTCCCAACCCAGACACATTAAAGAATTGGAAACTGCACTAATCACAACCTTTAGTTTAGGTCATTATTCAGCACTTCAGAAAATATCTCAGTTAGGCCAGAGACACTTGGGCCCTGGCTGACCAATATGTATTGAGGTCCAAATCTGAATTCTGCTAAAGAAAAACAAAGCTTCATGTCTCTTCCAGTCAGTATTCTGAGGAAAACGTTCTTGTAACTTTTTCTAAGTACAGTGGTACCTCAGGTTACATACGCTTCAGGTCACATGCGCTTCAGGTTACAGACTCCGCTAACCCAGAAATAGTGCTTCAGGTTAAGAACTTTGCTTCAGGATGAGAACAGAAATCGTGCTCCGGCGGTGTAGCAGCAGCAGCAGGAGGAGGCCCCATTAGCGAAAGTGGTGCTTCAGGTTAAGAACAGTTTCAGGTTAAGTACGGACCTCCGGAATGAATTAAGTACTTACCCTGAGGTACCACTGTAGAAGTTTCCAAACATATTATTATTATTATTATTAGTTAAATTTCTATACTGTCCTTCATCCAATGATCACAGGGTGGTTTACCCTAAAAAACACAAAAATACATACCACAGTAACAAACAAAAATAATACCCCCTATAATAATATTAGCTAATATAAATAATTAGCTAATATAAACAATGTTAGCTATAATGCAAATGTTAATGACTTAGACCTACAATTGGATATAGGGTTGCCATAATGTTCAGGAATTTCCTAGACATAGCCAGAATACCGCAGTTTGAAGCAGTGTCTGGGTGAACATTGCTAAAATGTCGGGGAAAATCCAGGTGACCCATGTTGGCAGTGTCTTTCTTGGCGATTTTGCCAACCCTATTTAAGACACATAAAATACATTGCCATTCTGACAAAGCTGCCCTGGATCTTATAGGATTTCACTGAGGGGGAAATAGGATTACAGGGCCAAAAAAAATTGTGCTATTAATAAAACGGATTAATAAAATGGATTTGTTTGCAGACATGAAAAACTTCACTCGGCTGCATAAAGATGTATAGTTATCAACAATGATGTGATCCTTTCACTTCCCTTTTCTTCAAAATTTTGGGCTCCTACAACCCAACCACCAAACAGGGTGCAAACACTCCCAAAAGGATCCATTTTAATGTTTCTTCCCCCAGCATGTCACCTCTGTGTTTGGTGTGCTGCTGTTACTTCTTCTGTGTGGATAAAGCTTACCAAATTCTAGAAAGGTAAGTCTGTCCATCAGTGTATCTATACCATTTAAAGTTGTTGTTTTTTTTTGGCAGACCAGCTCTCAAGTGTTTCCTCCTAGAATCCTCTCACTTCAGGAACCATGCTCCCTTGTAAAAAGGGCAGAGGTGGAGGTAAATGCACCCCACTTTAAAACCTGGAATAATGGGGAAAAGATATAGTCCAGTTACTAAGCAGTCTTCTTTCTTCTCTTCTTTGGCGATCACTCGTAGCCGAGTAAGACTGTCTTCCATAAACATGGTTTTAACAATGAGTCCATAAGTGACTGCGGAGGCCAACTCTGGATCCACACATCCTTCCACAGTGGGGACATTGGTTTCTGGGCGAGAGTTGATCACGGTGTGGATTTGCCAAGCATGCCTTCCTCTTAGCACGTTTCTCCCTTATGTCCTGAGTTTGAATGTTGTCAAAGCCCATGACACCTTTGGTGAATGCTGTTTTCCAACTGGAGCGCTCACAGGCCAGTGTTTCCCAGTTGTCAGTGTTTATACTACATTTTTTGAGATTTGCCTTGAGACAGTCTTTAAACCTCTTTTGTTGACCATCAGCATTATGCTTTCCATTTGGGAATAGAATAGTTGCTTTGGAAGACGATCATCAGGCATCTGCACAACATGACCAGTCCAACGAAGTTGATGTTGAAGAATCATTGCTTCAACACTGGTGATCTTTGCTTCTTCCAGTACACTGATATTAGTTCGCCTGTCTTCCCAAGTGTGTAAAAATTTTCGGAGACACTGTTGATGGAATCTTTCAAGGAGTTGGAGATGGCATTTATAGGTGGTCCATGTTTCACAAGCATATAGCATTGGTAGTACAATAGCTTTGTAAACAAGCATTTTGGTTTCCCTGTGAATGTCCCGGTATAGCTTTCATGTTGCTCAGTTAGATAACTAGGCATACCTAGGCAGCAACAACAATAACATAAATGAATGGCAACAAACAAGTATGAACCAACATGGAAGGTGGCTGGAAATATTTTAGGCATTTCATTCTAGAACACGGACGGCATCAATGAGATTTATGCTGGATGTGCATTGCATTTCTGTCAGGGTGACCTTTTAAGCAATTAAGTTCTGTGAACTATAATCACAGTAATTCTAACCTTCCTTCTGTGCTTATTATAATACAGTGGTTTTGCTCTCGAAAGCATTAGAAAACATTAGCTAATTCACTGTTTCACAAAGTGTGGAACACACCTCCTGTGGGCGCAAATGATACATAGGAGCAGGAATCCTTTGAGAACGTGACATTTCAGCTCACACTTTTTTTAAAAAAAACAAACAAAAACAAAACAAGACTGCCAGGGTCTCTAAAAGATTGCTGTAGCACTTCTGCTAAAGTGGTCATTATGCTGATAAAGGTGTTTAAAGGGCTAGAACTTCAGATTTTATCAATGGATGTCTTTCCAGTTCAATAGGCTAGAGGCTTTATGCTAAGACATATGCCACAAGGCTTTTAAAAATCACACAGTGGTACCTCAGTCTGCGAACAGCCCTGTTAACAAACTATCTGAGATACAAACTCTGCAAAACCGGAAGTAGCTGTTCTGGTTAGCGAACTTTGCCTTGGAAGCTGAACGGAAGCCGAACGGTGGAAGGGCACCAGTGCTGGGAGGCCTCATTAGGGAAAGCACACCTTGGTTTAAGAACACTTTGGTTTAAGAACAGACTTCCAGAACGGATTAAGTTCGTAAACCGAGGCACCACTGTATATCGAACCAGCCTTTGAAGGCGAAGGACATCTTCTTCTTAGCTGTTTCCAAAATGTTTTTGTTGGGGTGGTTGGTTAGCAGTTGGAGAAACAGTGACCGGATATCATACTATTTCATATCTGTGATATGATAATATCAACACATCCACTGCCCTAATGTGGTTTCTAGCAACTGGTCTTCGGAAGCATACTGCCTCCAACCATGGACACAGAGCCTAGCCATCAGATCTAGGAAAGTCCAAAATATTTGCTAATACTTTTTTAAAGCCATCCAACTTAGTGGCCAACATTGCCTTCTGTGGGATTGAATTCCATAATTTAACTCAGTATTTTCTTATGTCTGTCCTGAATCTTTTAACATTCAGTTTCATTGGATGTCCATGACTTCTAGGGTTACAAGTGAGGGAGAAAAAGCTTTTCTTGATCCCCTTTCTTCATGCCATGTATAATTCTACCAGGTCGCCTCTGATCTGCTTGATCATTTTGGTTGCCCCTTTCTGAACCTGAAAATATACTTTCTGAGGTGAAGTGACCTGGCCTGTACATATCCAAACTATTCAAATGAACCGAACAAGTGAAATATTTCCGTTTTCCACCCAACTGAAGAATGGAAATTCCTATTTGCTCCATCTCAGAACTGGCTGGCTCTGCTACACTACTCATGCCTGCGAGCGCTCCAATTGGAGAACAACCTTTACCAGAGGTGTCATGGGTTTTGAAGACACTTGAACTCAGGACACAAGGGAGAAACGTGCTAAGAGGAAGGCACGCTTGGCAAATCCACACCATGATCAACTCCTGCCCGGAAACCAATGTCCTCACTGTGGAAGGATGTGTGGATGCAGAATTGGCCTCCATAGTCACTTACAGACTCATTGTTAAAACTGTGTTTATGGAAGACAGTCTTACTCGGCCACAAGTGATCGCCAAAGAAGGAAGAAGAAGAAGAAGAAGAAGAAGAAGAAGAAGAAGAAGAAGAAGAAGAAGAAGAAGAGTCATCTGGTGGATGGCAGAGCAGCTGCCCATCCCAAAAAATGTAGCATAGAGAAGGTGTTGCCATACTAAGTGACCACTTTGCTTGGTCACACAATGTTACTAACATCACCCACAATAGATCTGGAGCTTCCCAGATGTTGTTGGACTCCAACTCCCATAAACCCCCACCTTTCTGGCCAATGTTCAGGGATGGCAGGAGTTGTCTGACAACATCTGGATTTCTACAGGTTAGCGACCCGTGGCATTTATGACGCCAAGGTCATTGATGTCCCAAATATTATTTGACTATATATGTCTTTAGGCAGAAATGGGACCCTCCTTAATGAGGGTCCTGGTTGTGCGCGGGCCCCTAAGCCACCTCCACTGGGAGAGTTGTTGCCAGGCGTGGCCCAAGCCTTAACCGTTGGGCCCCAGGATCGTGCCGGGCTGTTTGGGCCAATCGGGGCAGTTGGCGCGATTTCTGGGGCCTATAAAAGCAGCAGCGCGGCGTAACTGGGGGAACTTGCATCACGCTGCCGAACACCCTCCCTAATTTTAGGTCTGCTGCTTAGGCCTTGCTTTGGATTGGGTCGCCTGCTTTGGAGCAGGGGATGGGTAGGATTTTTCCATTTGGCAGATTGGATGTAGACACTTGGTTTTTGCCTACCCCCTTACAAAGTTGTGACGATTGCTAAGGGGGTAGGCAAAAACCAAGTGTCTACATCCAATCTGCCGAATGGAAAAATCGTCGCAACTTTGTAAGGTTTGGTAGTTAGGCATTGGCTTATTGAAGTGTGTGGGAAGGGAGGTGCAGCCATCACCTGCCCCTCCATGAATAAGGGTATTCCGGTAAAGGAATCTGGGGGTCCTGGATCTCGTCCGAAGTCCGCTTGAGGGGCTAGGGCCATGCCAGGACCACAGGAACCCTGGGGTGATCGTCGCTGGTCTTCATCGATGTTGCTCCCTCGTTTGGTGTTTACCCTTTCAGACTTCCAGACAGAGAGGCAGGAGTCAGCTATATATATATATATATATATATATATATATATATATATATATATTATAGTTTCCAATTAATACAGAAAATAAACATACACAAAAAATAATAAAAACACAAAAATACAAAAGCAAAAAAGAACAATTAAAACAAATATAATTTCCATCACTCATTTCCATTAACTTATTTCCCAGACCTCCTCTCACCTCCCCTTTTTGTATTCCCGTTCAGATTCTTATTTCAGCAAATCCTTATTATAACTTGTTATAACTTATCATATCTTATTGTTCAACCTCTGCGTTACAGCTGGTAACCACTTAATTTTTATCCAACATCACACTAATGTCCATTAATTTTATAATACTTCTGCAGATAGTCTTTGAATTTGTTCCAATCTTCCTCCACCGTCTCTTTCCCCTGGTCTCGGATTCTGCCGGTCAGGAGTCAGTTATAGTCTGTTGCCAATGCCTAAGCCAACACCGCTCACTTTGCTGTAATCAATAAAGTTTTGGCCTAAATTTTGCCCAATAACTTAAACTAAAATTACGTCTCAGTGTGAAGTTACTTCAAAGGAAAGGGCTTGGGGGCCTCGGTGTGCAATTAAAGTTATTCTGCCTCCTAGAAAAAGCATCTCAGGCAACAGAGGATTGGGTATCAACAAAAGCAGAGAGCACTGCAGTGTGTTTAAAGGGAATGGTTAATTGAATATTTACAAGTCTGAACTGATCTAGCGCACAGATTGTAACCAAATTATACAGAATGGCATTGATTTTTGTGAAACTTTTCCTCGTGTAATGTATTTAGGAGTGTAGGGACAGTCTCTAATACGGATTCAGCCAATATTCATTTCAAACTGAAAGGAAAATGATTTCATTTTTGTACAGTGAGGTTTGTTGAATTTATTTATGCCAAAATGAACTAGCAACATATCTTAAATTGTGCAAGAGCCAGGCATTTTACATTCATAGCCTATTGATACAGTACTCCACTGCATTTATGTTTTTATCTTTCCTTCTTTTGGTTTAGTTTCTTTCATCAGGTTTTCCCTTTATTTGGTAGGATTTGTTTTCATTTCCCTTCCACTTGAAAAGCCAAATAATGCCTGCAGTTTGAAATGCTTTGAAATTCTCTCTTGAAGTCTGGGACTTGAAATACGTAAGCAGATTTTCCTTTTCCTTTTTCTTTTTTGTGCAGTTCAAACTGTGTTTCAGACAGTGTTCCTTTTAGGAGTGTAAATACTTTGCAAACAATTGGAAACAAACGTTGGCGAGTTGGAAGAAATTTGTGGAGGGCTCTTCACATCTTTGAGAGCTTCTGTTGTTTTGGTTTATCCAAAAGGGAGAGAGAGAAAGAATGAATAATGTGCTACATTTAGTCATGGATTGGAACATGGACAAAACAGCTATTCCAAGGGACAAATCATTTTCCATTATAGGACTGGATTAGGATATTTCTTGCCTCAGAATCAGATCGTAGCCCCAGTGTACTAATAAAGAGTACAGCATTACCCATTATATCAAAAATATAGAGCATCATTTCCAAAATCACTATACCTTAAAATTGCTAAATCCTGGGATTGAACAAAGTGGAATATCAGTAAGAAGGATACTGTTTCCTCTCAGTATCTGCTTGTGCATTTCCTAGAGGTATCACTTTGGCTGTTGCTGATACAGTGGTACCTTGGTTCTTAAACTTAATCCGTTCTGGAAGTCTGTTCCAAAACCAAAGCGTTCTAAAACCAAGGCATGCTTTCCCATAGAAAGTATCACAAATGATCCATAAAATGAAAGCAATAATCAATGTAAAGGTAAAGGTAAAGGGACCCCTGACCATTAGGTCCAGTCGTGACCGAATCTGAGGTTGCGGTGCTCATCTCGCTTTATTGGCCGAGGGAGTCGGCGTGCAGCTTCCAGGACATGTGGCCAGCATGACTAAGCCGCTTCTGGCGAACCAGAGCAGCACACGGAAACGCCGTTTACCTTCCCGCCGGAGCAGTACCTATTTATCTACTTGCACTTTGACGTGCTTTCAAACTGCTAGGTTGGCAGGAGCTGGGACCGAGCAACGGGAGCTCACCCTTTCACAGGGATTCGAACTGCCGACCTTCTGATCGGCAAGTCTTAGGCTCTGTGATTTAACCCACAGCACCACCTGCGTCCCAATAATCAATGTACTGTACTATAAAATAAATAAGACAGTATTGTAGATGATAAAATTAAAATTATTATTTTTCTTATGTGCACTGATCATTGTTTGGTTGGGGGGCTTTTATCCATTTCTGCAGTCAATCAATCATCAATCTGTCAGTAGCTGAACTGGGTTTCACACAGTCACAAAGACAAGTCACAAAAACGAAGTCACAAGCTGCAGTCACAAGTCAGTCCCATAAAACGAAGAACAAGTCCCAGTCAAAAAAATGAAAAAGCCACACAAACAAAAACACACAAAAAAGCAAAAACGAAAGCTCCAAATACAGTGATACCTTGGGTTACATACGCTTCAGGTTACATACGCTTCAGGTTACAGACTCCGCTAACCCAGAAATATTACCTTGGGTTAAGAACTTTGCTTCAGGATGAGAACAGAAATCGCGCAGCAGCGGCGCAGCGGGAGGCCCCATTAGCTAAAGTGGTGCTTCAGGTTAACAGTTTCAGGTTAAGAACGGACCTCCAGAACGAATTAAGTTCTTAACCCGAGGTACCACTGTATCACCTCTGTGTTGTGTGGGTGCTCGGGACTCTACAGCTGGCAGACTCAACAGAAAGCTTCAGATTAGCAGCGGGGGACTCAATTTAAAACCGAACACACTCAACAGGAAGCAGAACATGTTCCGCTTCCAAGACAAAGTTCACAAACCGGAACACCTACTTCCAGGTTTGAAGTGTTCTATTTCCAAGCTGTTCATAAACTAAGCTGTTCTAAAACCAAGGTACCACAGTACAGTATATGCTCTTTTCCTTTGGGATGAAAAGACACAATTTTGTGAGATGAACCTGAACGACCCACAGCATTAGAGCTCTTTGCCCCCGCACCTGATTATTAATTGTAATAACATTATATTTATTAAAATATAGCAAAATTTCAGGAGCTGCCAAATAATTAAGGGCAGGCAGATGAAATCAATGCATGTGTATGGATGCTTGATTAGCTACCCAACCAAGGAATGGGAGGCAATCCTTGATAAGTGAGCCTTGGGTACATGATACCAACTTGCACATCCTGGCCCCGCTGTCCATCATTCACACAAAGCCTCTCCTCCTCCCTCCTCCGCGTTTTGCAGGGGGCGTGTCAGCCCCCTGCCCATCATCATTGCTGACCCGCCCCACCCCTGATTAGTCTTCCAATCAGTGGGAAGCTCGGGGGCAGGGTTTAGCCGCCTAAATGTGGCCGTGGCAGCTCTTCCCCACATTGTGCTGCCGGTTTCTTACAGGTCACCCACCCACCCTCCTTTCAGTTTAGTTCCTTGCTATGGACCTTTGGTTGGTCGCCTTGGTTGTCCGAGGGGCCTGGTTGGAGTTTTTTCCCAATTGGCAAATTGGTACCGGCCTCTTGGTTTTTTCACCTACCTCGTAGCAACTCGTCACAACTTTCCGGTATTTGGCAGTTAGGCATTGGAATCTGTGTGTGGTGTGTGGAAGGGCAGGGTGTGGCCATTGCCTACCCCTTCCTTTTGGGTATTCCGTTAAAAGAATCCGGCGGTCGTGGGTCCTGTCTGATGCCCTGCTGTGGCGGGGGGCCATGGCATGACCCCCGGTGACATCAGGGGAGAGCTTATAGTTGTATTTGCATCAACAGGCTGCCCCTACTGGTGGTTAACCCCTGTTAGACTCGACCCTCCCTGTGGGCAGAGTCAACTGTTGGTGTTCTTCCAGTGCCTAAGCCAATACCTCTCACATGCTGTAATCAATAAAGTTGTGGCCTTTTCTAGCCCATTAACCTTCAAATCTGTGTCCGAGTGTCTTTCTTATCCACAAGCGTGGGGGGAGGGTCCTCGAATCGCAAGTCAGGCCCTAAGGGCACCCACAAGTACTTCCAAGCCTCAGCTTGAGGTAATAATTCAGGATACCCCCCCTTAACCCAATAATGCCTTAGGGTGGCAATGAAACAAGGTCTTACTGAATGCCAAACAGCCAAATTACACCAAATGAATACAATACGCCCTGCTGTGTAATGTAAGAAAATGCGGCCTGTGTTGCTGATAGTAGTACTACTCAAGGAACACGTTGGTGACTAATATACACACAATAATTACCAAAATAATTATACCTTCTTTATCAGTCTTCTGAGAAAAATACAAAGTCTTGTGCAAGGCCACAGAGAGTTGCGAACTACCCAGTCTAAGATGAACTTATAATGTCTGATTTCAATAGATTTTTCAAACGCTTAACTCAGTCTTTTGTTTTCTTTATCTTTTTAGTGTGTCTTTATCTGTTTTTGTGTGTGAATGCTTTATTAATTGAAAACTGTATAACAGAAATAATCAATAGATGTTAAAGACAAGATAAAAATAAACAATCATTCATTCCTGAATTGATACTTGTTTTATACATCATTTTGTAATTAAATTTAACATGACCTCCAATCTTCTCATTGTGTTCTCAGATTGGATTCCTTGAGTACGCACTTACCTTTATTTTCTCCATGTTATTTAACTTACTTTAAATTTTGTAAAATAATCCTATTTACACACAGAAGTTCAGTCAAAACCTGCCAAAGGATTGATATTTTAACAATGTTCTTTAACATAAATTCTATATATATATCCCACTCTCTGATATTTTTTCATCTGTAGCATCTTGTAACCTTGCTGATAGTCT
Organism: Podarcis cretensis; assembly: GCF_951804945.1. Lineage (NCBI taxonomy): Eukaryota > Metazoa > Chordata > Lepidosauria > Squamata > Lacertidae > Podarcis > Podarcis cretensis. The sequence goes on from NC_137179.1 coordinate 64,774,363, forward strand.
CGCCAGCTCAGCGTACTCTCTTAATTTATTTTGCCAGCCTGATTTGGATGGGATGTCCTCTCCCTTCCAACCTTTTTATAATTAGAATTAGATCTTTAAATTATTAGAATTGCGATTAGATCGAAGCCCATACTGTAAAGGGGGGAAGGGCATGACAAGGCAAAAAGTGGGGAAGAAGAGGGGGCCATGCAACCCTAAATACTGAGCTGGACCATCCACTTTCATTAGACACTCCTGCCCATGTGACTATCCTCCCCCTGGGAAATACCCGTTGTTCTCTCAAAGGGAGGGGTGTGAGAAATTTGACCTCATTTAGAACATTTTTATGCCCCAAAATTCAATTTGTTAGTCTTTAAGGAAACACACAACTCTTTGGTCTTTTTGCTGCAAGAGGCGCTGTGGGTTAAACCACAGAGCCTAGGACTTGCTGATCAGAAGGTGGGCGGTTCGAATCCCCGCAACGGGGTGAGCTCCTGTTGCTCGGTCCCTGCTTCTGCCAACCTAGCAGTTTGAAAGCACGTCAGAGTGCAAGTAGATAAATAGGTACCACTCCGGTGGGAAGGTAAACGGCGTTTCCATGCACTGCTCTGGTTTGCCGGAAGCGGCTTAGTCATGCTGGCCACATGACCTGGAAGCTGTACTCTGGCTCCCTCAGCCAATAAAGCGAGATGAGTGCCGCAACCCCAGAGTCGGTCACGACTGGACCTAATGGTCAGGGGTCCCTTTACCTTTACCAAGATGGCTACTTGTCTGGAATGTTCTGCTTGGTGATGAAGTTTGCTCCATCCACATATGTGAGAATAAAATCGAGCGACTCACACACTCTCTTTAATTTCTTCTTCTGAACTGCTATATTTGGATGGATTTTTGCATATAAGGACATATGATGCTGCCTTACCGAATCAGATAATTGGTCCACCTAGCTAACGTCATCTTCTGTAACTATTCCACCAGGAGTAGCTTTCAAAAGCCTCAGGATTTCGCTCCTTTAAGCAGCATGCCAAAAATTGAATCTGGGGCTTTCTACACGGAAAGCTCATTCACTGAATCGCTTCCTTGAACTCTTGAAAGGTTTAGTGCAGACCTAAAGGCTTCTTGAAAACTGTGCTTGCAGCACAAACTCTGTGATTTCTCAAGCCTGCTTTTTTGTAATAATATTTTATTATTATTTTTCCATATAGAAAGTTACATTTGTTACTCAATTGTTGTATTCCAATTAAACAAAAATAGTGACTTCCCACTCACCCAACATCAATGTCTATAACTCAAATTACATACAATTGCATTTTAAATTTCTGTCTTATCTAATTTCACCCTCCCTAATGTGTTTAGGTGATGGTGCTGGGGTCTAAACCACTGAGCCTAGGGCTTGCCAATCGGAAGTTCAGTGGTTTGAATCCCCGCGACGGGGTGAGCTCCCGTTGCTCAGTCCCAGCTCCTGCCAACCTAGCAGTTCAAAAGCACGTCAAAGTGCAAGTAGATAAATAGGTACTGCTCCTGCGGGAAGGTAAACAGCATTTCTGTGCGCTGCTGTGGTTTCACCAGAAGCGGCTTAGTCATGCTGGCCACATGACCTGGAAAAACTGTATGCGGATAAACGTCGGTTCTCTCAGCCAGTAAAGTGAGATGAGCACATGAGAGAGCGACATGTTTCTTTGTTCTGATTTATGTTTAATAAATCTATAGTTGTAGCATGACTTCATACGCCTCACGCCTACTTCTGTGTGTGCAATTGTTGTTTTTGTTTAGTCGTTTAGTTGTGTCCGACTCTTCGTGACCCTATGGACCAGAGCATGCCAGGCACTTCGGTCTTCCACTGCCTCCCGCAGTTTGGTCAAACTCATGCTGGTAGCTTCGAGAACACTGTCCAACCATCTCGTCCTCTGTTGTCCCCTTCTCCTTGTGGCCTCAATCTTTCCCAACATCAGGGTCTTTTCCAGGGAGTCTTCTCTTCTCATGAGGTGGCCAAAGTATTGGAGCTAATTGCGTGCTCTGGCTTTTGAAGTTTGGGTCGCTGATTTACATCAGAGCACGGGCCAGTGAATGGAGACGTCCGAGCTGGGCTTGCCAGCTGGCCTCCCGACCCCTCTGCATGTTGACAAAAATGACCCCTCAAATGCTTTCTTTTCTAAGAGTCTCAGGTACAATCCCTACCATTCCAGATAAGAGCTGGGAAAGGCTCCTTTATGAAACCTGTGGAGAGCTGCTTCCAGGCAATGAGGCAGTGCTGAGCTAGTTTGCCAATTTTCCAACTCAGTATAAAGAAGCTTCATTTGAAGAGTATGCAATCAGTCATTGCTGGAGAAACCCACACAGAGTTGTTCTTTGTGTGTTTGGAACAGGAGACCTTGATGTAATCAGGCTAAAAGATTTGAAAGAGAGTATGTTTTTTTTTAGCTAACTCCAAAAGGATCACTCATACTTTCCATGCCCTTTACCAGGACTGAAAGCTGCATTTAGTATACACAGTAGAATTACACTGGGGATGAATTTGACCATATGTCTTTAGCTGTTCTGCAGGCAGCCCCTCTGGTATTGTATAAATATTATATGTTACAGGATACAGTTCAATGCTCCTTCAGTTTTCATAAGAAAAAGATGTCAGAATCCAACAGCCTTGGGTTTCAACCCCCTTCTTTTTGTTAGTTAGTTAGCTAACAAACAACATTTTAAGAATATATATAATAGAATGTGTAGGCTGTGAAATATCACGGGGGATTCACTGAAAGATTACACTTCGGTGACCTTCATATCACACACGCCACATAGTTTGGGAAGAAAGGTAAGGTGATAAATATTTCAATATTCCCAAGTTACCGTTATTGCTTTGAGTTCCTTCCACTTATATAGATCTGGTTATTAGCATTCAAAAAGGTAATGACTCAAGGAAGGTCCCAAATCAAGTCCGAAGGGTATTGCATTTCCATTTCCTTTTTTTAAAAAAAAAACACTTTAGGATCAACAGGTAACTTATGAGTTTAAAGACCAATCACTTTCCTATTTTGTCATACTTATGTAACACCCACCCAGAAGCCTTCCGAAAGCCTTGTATTCAAATATGCATGCCATTATATGCCATTATCTTTTTAAAAAATAATAATGTGGATTATAGTTCATGTTTCCCTGTCATGTATAGCATATTAAATCTCATAGGATGTCATAAAGCCCTTGTGACATGTTTTCCCATTGTCATCCTGGTAAAAAGGTTAGTCTCATCATATGCAATTCAGCTTTGATCATCTATTGTTCAATATTGTTAGCATACTTGAAATATGTGGTTCATGCGGTTCGAATGCCTGATTATCATCTTCCAAAGCAACTACTCTACAGTGGTACCTCAGGTTACATACGCTTCAGGTTACATACGCTTCAGGTTACATACTCCGCTAACCCAGAAATAGTGCTTCAGGTTAAGAACTTTGCTTCAGGTTGAGAATAGAAATCGTGCTCCGGCGGCGCGGCAGCAGCAGGAGGCCCCATTAGCTAAAGTGGTGCTTCATGTTAAGAACAGTTTCAGGTTAAGTACGGACCTCCGGAATGAATTAAGTACTTAACCCAAGGTACCACTGTATTCCCAACTTAAGAATGGAAATCAAATACCAGTGGACAACAAAAGAGATTTAAAGCTGCTCTTATAGAAAATGGGGGGAAGGGGGAATAAATGCAGCATAAGCACAGATAATTGAGAATCAGTTGCCTGTGAGTGCTTCACTTGGAGAATACCCTCAGCCAAAGGCGTCATGGACTTGGAAGAAGCACAAACTCAGGACAAAAGGGATAAATGAGCTAAGAGGAAGGCACATTTGCCAAATCTTCACCATGATCAACTCCTGCCCAGAAAGCTATGTCCCCTCTGTGGAAGGATGTGTGGATCCAGAATTGGCCTCCACACCCACTTATTGACACACCATTAAGACCATGTTCGTCGAAGACAATCTTACTCGGCTACGAGGGCTCACCAAAGAAGACTTGAAATATTAAAATTTGGAAATTCCTGCTTGGCCAAAGCACTCAAGGAATTTTGAGGGAAGAGAAAAATAAGAAAGAAAAAGGGGGGAATTGTTGTTTTGATATGATGAGCACATTTTTCCAGACATCTCTACTTTTAATGTGATGCATGCCTACATTTACTGCTCCCTCCCTCCAGTCTCTACCTGAATATAAATGTCACTCAACTAACAATAAGGAGTACTGTTGCATATATATATAAATTACTGGTACAGCTCTATTTATTCAAAGGGGGAATGGAAAGCAGAAATATTCTAAGACAGAAATTGCTCTGTAACCAATTAAATAAATGGACCTGGAGGCAAGGTGTATTCATTCCTACAGAGGAGGATCTCACAAGGGCTATAAAATGGAAAAGTTTTGTAATATCTACTTCAGGCTTTAATTTCCCTTCCTAGAAGCAGAGGCAGTGCTTCCATGTGTTCCATGAATACCTGTTGTCAGATTTTGCAGGACTCCTGGGGCCTTTACCACGCCCTGGGTAAAGAGCTGATTGGAAATCCTTACCAGAACAACAAAATGAAGCAATGATTACAGATACAGTGGTACCTCGGGTTACAGACACTTCAGGTTACAGATGCTTCAGGTTACAGACTCCGCTAACCCAGAAATAGTACCTTGGGTTAAGAACTTTGCTTCAGGATGAGAACAGAAATCACACAGTGGTGGCACGGTGGCTGCGGGAGGCTCCATTAGCTAAAGTGGTTTTTCAGGTTAAGAACAGTTTCAGGTTAAGAACGGACCTCCAGAACGAATTAAGTTCTTAACTAGAGGTAGCACTGTACCACTCTTGTTGAAAACAAGAAATGATCATGCCAATTAGAAAAAACACTGGACTTTTTTCTAGGTGTCCTATAAACAGTAAAAAGAAAAAGAAAAAAAGAGATGTGGAAATAAAAAATATAGCAGGAAAATCTGCAGCTGAAAAAAATATGATTACAGTGGTGCCCCGCAAGACGAATGCCTCGCAAGACGAAAAACCCGCTAGACGAAAGGGTTTTCCGTTTTGGAGGCGCTTCGCAAAACGAATTTCCCTATGGGCTTGCTTTGCAAGACGAAATGTCTTGCGAGTTTTTCCGACTTTCCCCCCCTTTCCCCCCTTTTTCTAAGCCGCTAAGCCACTTATCTGCTTATCCGCTAAGCTGATAGGCCACTAAAAGCCGCTAAAAGCCGCTAAAGGTAAAGTAAAGGTAAAGGTACCCCTGCCCGTACGGGCCAGTCTTGACAGACTCTGGGGTTGTGCGCCCATCTCACTTAAGAGGCCAGGGGCCAGCGCTGTCCGGAGACACTTCCGGGTCACGTGGCCAGCGTGACATTGCTGCTCTGGCGAGCCAGAGCCGCACACGGAAACGCCGTTTACCTTCCCGCTGGTAAGCGGTCCCTATTTATCTACTTGCACCCGGGGGTGCTTTCGAACTGCTAGGTTGGCAGGCGCTGGGACCGAGCAGCGGGAGCGCACCCCGCCGCAGGGATTCGAACCGCCGACCTTTCGATTGGCAAGCCCTAGGCGCTGAGGCTTTTACCCACAGCACCACCCGCGTCCCTTAAAAGCTGCTAAAAGCCGCTAAACCGCTAATAGCGCTAATCCGCTAAGCCGTCAATGGGCTTCCTTCGCAAGACGAAAAAACCACTAGACGAAGAGAATCGCGGAACGGATTCTTTTCGTCTTGCGAGGCACCACTGTATTCTGACGTTTTCCTCCAACGTGTATGTTGCATTTTCTCTTACCTGCTTATCAGCCGAGGAGAGATCACAGATCAATGTGATGACTGGGGAGGATGCAATTTTCATCTCCCTCAGTGCACTGGGATGGACAGAGAGTTTCAGTCATTGCTGCCCAACCAGCCTGTAGAGTAATTAAGGAGTATTAGGAAACAATATGGAATGAGATGAAAAAAAATGTTTAGAATAACATTTCCCAAGAATCCAGAAGCCTTTCTTTGGCAAATATCAATGACTGAAGTGTCCCAAAGTTTGTTTTTTAATTGTTCTTGTATGCGACTACTGCAGCTCGGACTTTATTTGCACAAAAATGGAAAACAGATGCAGTGCTGATGAAGAAGGAGTGGCACCTTAAAATGTTGGAATATGCAAAATTAGCATGTCTGACCAGCAGGATAAGAGATCAAGATGATAAAATATATTCCGAGCACAATTCAAAGTGTTAGTGCTGACCTTTAAAGCCCTCAATGGCCTCGGCCCAGTGTAACTGAAGGAGCGTCTCCACCCCCATCATTCAGCCCAGACACTGAGGTCCAGTGCTGAGCGCCTTCTGGAGGTTCCCTCACTGCAAGAAGGAACCAGGCAGAGGGCCTTCTCAGTAGTGGCCCCTGCCCTGTGGAACGCCCTCCCATCAGATGTCAAAGAAATAAACAACTATCTGACTTTCAGTAGACATCTGAAGGCAGCCTTGTTTAGGGAAGTTTTTAATGCATGACATTTTAATGTATTTTTAATCTTTGTTGGAAGCAGCCCAGAGTGGCTGGGGAAACCCAGCCAGATGGGCGGGGTACAAATAATAAATTATTACTATTACTATTATTATTATTATTAGGCTTGGAAAAATGTTTATAGAACATGTGAAGAATCAGTATAAACAGGTGAAAAGATCAGTAGGACTTGAGTAGATTCAGCAGCGTAAGATAAAACAAGAAGAAGAAGAAGAAGAAGTAGAAGAAGAAGAAGAAGAAGAAGAAGAAGAAGAAGAGAATGAATCGGAAAACTTAGAAAACGTGAGCGAGAGGGGAAACAAAAGGTACCAAGGAAGGAAAGGAGGGGAAGTCCTTGTTATTTTTCTTTTTGTGTGGAATTGTACGTATGTCTAATCTTTAATGTGTATAAGAAACGTAAATAAATTAATTTTAAAAAAATCAAACATCACTGCCCACCCAGCGCTATATAATTTTGTTTTTGTCTTTGTTGCTGCCCCCAAACAGTAGACTTTTGTGGGGACCAAAGAAGCCCTTTTGGGTGGTTGGGTGTGTACATCAGGTTTTCTGACCTGGTATAATAGCTAAAACTGGTTATTGTTCAAGCCTGCCTTCCTGAAATATATATTCATTATTTACACTCATTTGTAGACATTATTTCCTTAAAGTTTAATATGTTGCTTATGAAGCTAATGAACCAAAACATGAGAGGACAAACATCAGTCCTTGGATGTTAAGCATCTTGTTGCTGAAACTGCATCTTTTACACTGAACCTTTAACAAAGATCGATACTGACATTAGGAGGAAGAATTCTACAGGAAACTTATAGCCAGCAAGAAATCAGGTCACCTTCTCAACTAGCTGCCACAGGATAAGACACATGACTGTCAGGATTTGAGTTGGCGCGGTGAGGGTGGACGCTGTGATCATAAACTGCATGTGAGCTTTGCAATTTTCAGGTGGGAACATCTTGATGGAACGGTGCTTTTCCGAGGCCCAGGGCATTTGACTCTATGTCTTGTTTATATCTTACCATATTTTTTGCTCCATAGGGTGCACCAGACCATAGGGCGCACCTAGTTTTTAGGAGGGGGATCAAGAAAAAAAATCTTATTTCCCCCCCAGCCCCAAAGAGCAGCGTACAGGCTGCACAACCTCTCCCTTCTGGAGGGGTTGCGCGGGGCTATGGCACAAGCCAAGACAGCGAGTGGGATGGATCCCGCTCACTGTTTTGGCTTCCTCTTTAGCCCCACGCAACATCTCCCTGCCGGGAGAGGCTGTGTGGGGCTAAAGAAGCCATAGCCGCATGCAGCCTCTCCCTGCCGGAGGGGTTGCGCGCAGCTATCCCTGAAGCCTGGAGAGCGAGAGGGGTCAGTGCGCACCGACGCCTCTCGCTCTCCAGGCTTTAGCGAAAACAACGCAAAGCGTCCGGAGCATGGAGGGAATGCTCCCTCTGTGCTTTGGAGGCTTCGCATTGCTATCGCTGAAGCCAAGGAGCCTGCATTTGCTCCATAGGACACACACACATTTCCCCTCAATTTTTGGAGGGGAAAAGGTGTGTCCTATAGAGTGAAAAATACGGTATATACTAATAGTGACTCATTCTCTAAGTGCCCATCCTTATCTGTGTAGCCAAAACAGTGAAACCCACATACAAGGAGGATGTGTCAGCATGCTTAAGGAAAATCAAAGTTTGCAGAAGAACAAAAACTACGTTCAAAAAAGATAAAGTGGCAAAGCACCCCCAAACCCATCCCAAACTGAGCATGATAAGCAGCCAGGAAATGTTGACTGACTGTTGGGGAAAAGGAATCTGAGTAAGTGGGTATTGGCAATGGAATGAAGTATTCTGGGAAAGGTCATAGGCGGTTGGTTAGAATCGTGAACACCACGCAGTGACATTTTGTTGCAGGTCTCACTTTGGATGCCTGACTCAAGACATATCCAATAGTACATTTATTTTTCCCCCGCATGTTGTCTGGTGTTATGGTTGCTATGTCCAGAGTGTGCTTCAAAATGGCAAATATTATTTGCCCAAGGAGGATATGGGTCAGAGCAATCACAAGACTATGCTCCACCCTGTGAATACAGCTTTGAACGGTGAGCACTGTCTTCTGTTGCAGTTCTTTGATTTGGCCAGTCAGAAAGGACTATGAATTTGGTGGCAACCACAAATGAGAGATCTTTGTAGCCCCACGCCTGTCTGCTTACATGTCCATCATCCTCTTCAGTCCTGGCACAAGACGGTAGAACAATAATGGGGAAAAGTTGCTGGGGATAGAGCAGATGGGAAAATACCCATGTCTCAATAAAGTCATAGTAGGCATGTCATAAAATGACTCCTAAGCTCACAGAGATAGAAGAGGAAATCATAGCACTACCGTATATTTGTGGCACAATGGTAAGGTCTGTGAAGAGCAGAATTCTATAGCCAACTAATTCTACTTCAGTGCAACCAACGTGGAAAACCTCTGCTCTTACCAGGGTATGTCCTAGACCAGGCATCCCCAACCTGCGGCCCTCCTGATGTTTTGGCCTACGACTCCCATGATCCCTAGCTAACAGGACAGTGGTCAGGGATGATGGGAATTGTAGTCCAAAACATCTGGAGGGTCGAAGGTTGGGGATGCCTGTCCTAGACCATGGTTTCCCAAACTTGAGTCCCCAGCTGTTTTTGGACTACAACTCCTACCATCTCCTAGCTAGCAGGACCAGTGATCAGGAATGATGGGAATTCTAGTCCAAAAACAGCTGGAAACCCAAGTTTGTAAAACTCTTTCCTAGACAGTACTGAAGCCAGGGTGAGGGTAGGCACCATGAATCCTGGCCTAACACCTGCTGCTGAGAAGCAACATCCTACAATTATTACAAGGAAACTTTCTTTTCCTGCTCCCAATTAACATATTGAAATGGTAGCTAGTGGCATTCAGCCCTTTTGCTCATGCTGCCATTTCTATAAGCCCAAGAAGAACCATCTACAGGGCTGGACCTGCCAAGCATCAGAGCAAGTGCTTTAAATGGCACCAAGAGTTGGTGATAGAGATGAAGGCAGGAATTTGTGCCTGGTGTTGCAGCAAAATTGGGGGAGCACTGTTTGGTCTCCACTTGAAGGAGAAAAATCTATGGAGCCAGCACTGACCATTTACACACACATAATAGTGCTCAAGGTCCAGAAAGCCACTTCTGACGTAGAAAGGAGGTGGGGTTGCGGGCTTCACCCTCCCACCATGCGTGCGGGGTCTGGCTCTCAGCCTCCACGCGATTGAGGGAATCCCTGATTGCATCATCCCCTGGCCAGCCAATCAGCTGGCCTGGAGGGGTGTGGCCTGCTCCATTTAACACAGGAGTGGCCAGGGATCTCCCTCTTTGCCACTTCCAGCTGTTCCAGTTTCCCACCCCCCCGCCCTTTAAGGTTTTTTCATCTTTGACCTTGCTATAGACCTCGGTTGGTCACCGTTAAGGGGCCTGGTAGGAATTTTTCCACTTGGCAAATTGGCACCAGCCACTTGGTTTTTCACCTACCTCGTAGCAAATCGTCACAACTTCCTTGGTATTGGCGGTTAGGCATTGGTATTGTTATGTAGATGGAAGGGGGGAGGAAGCTCCATCACCTGCCCCACATATTGAAGGGTAGTCCGATAAAGGATTCCGGAGGGCGTGGCCGACGCCTATGGAGGTGAGGGCCTAAGGCACACCCCCGAGCGGTGACCCCAGGGGAGTTCCTAGTTGATGTGCATCAGCAGGACTCCCCCTACTGGTGGTTAACCCTTCCAGGACTTCAAGCAATTGGGCTGAAGCCGGATAGTCAGTTAGGATCAGTGCCTAAGCCAATACTGCTCATCACCTGTAACCAATAAAGTTGTGGCCATATTTAGCCCATTAACCTTAAATATCTGTGTCATGTCTTTATTTCCACTGGGGGGAGGTGGGAACTCGCCACGCAACACAGTGTAGACAACCAGGACTAACCAAATAAGGTCAGAATATATTTGTTGGCTGCATGATGAAGTCAAAAGTTAAAGGATACTGGAAGATATGTTGAAGGTGGTTTTTGTTTTGTTTTTAAAGTCAATGGTTTGGAGTTCAGGTAACTCTCCACTGGATTGGAGATCTTTGAAGTCCCACTGATTGCAACTTTGCCTGGATTATTTTACTTATTCATTCCAAGACATCCTCCACTTTGTCCCCAAGAGGACTCAAGCAAGTGAGAAGACATGACAGTGTGAAAGTCTTGTTTCAAAATCCATTCATGTCAGAATGGCTAGTTTGGTCCAGTGTGATTTTTCTTCCTCCATACACAGTAACTTGTTCTTAACCCAACAAAAAACCGCCCCTTAATTTTTGGAGGCTATGCTACTAAGCACCACTGGAAAGTCTCAGCATGCCAAATAAATTTAAAATAGTATGAAAAGATATCACACAAGAAAATTATTAGCTGTCACTTTTTCCTCTAAAGAGCAATTGCCAATGCTTGGAAAAACAGCCACAGAGTTGTCAGTGAAATAATAGCAACTGTCTCCCTCCCAAGCTTTCCTAAAATAAACAGCTCTGGCTACAACTAATCACATTTTACAATTAATATTGAATTCCTCGTTTAGACCTTAAGTCTCCTCTGATTTTTTAAGCCAATGATCCAGTTCCTTGCCATTCTTTTTCGCTCTCAAAAAAATAAAAATAAAGAAGTAGGAGGGAGGGAAGGAAGGGAAGGAGAGACTTTATTTTCAAAAACAGTAAACTGGTATTAATCACAATTACAAGCAGTAATATAAGATTACAATTTTTAATCAATCATGCAATTCCTTGTAAAGCTCACTAATGTTAGGGCCACTAGAGTGGACAGCCATCTGTGCTTCTGCAAAATTAGAAATATGATGGATTATTGCGAGGGGTCATTTAAAGCTTGGGTCATGAATACAGATCATTTAAAAATGTGCCAGCTTTTTTTTAAAAAAATAAGTGTGCGTATTTGTGTGTGCACGCACACACACTCTTTCTCTCTCACACACACTGCATGAAATTATTGCTCAGCTCACTTAGTTGCTCATATATCAGTAAAAAGAAAAGAAAATCATATTAACTTTAGTATGGAGGGAATACAAACCCTACAGTGATTGATCATTCATGTGAGTTGAACAATATCCTGTCAACATTACATACCAATCAACCTTTAGGATAAGAATCAGTACTAGACGCAGTGGTCCAGTTTCTGTCAATAACAATATTTTCTGCTAAAACCAGTAGACACAATGTATAGCTTGGAAAGCTTTGGTCATTGAAACAGGTCTTACTAAAGGCATTTTGCCACCCTAGGCAAATTTAAATTCTCCAAACAGCCTAAACATAGCAGACTAACAGAATAATCCTATAAGTGCTTTACTTAGAAGCAAGCCCTACTAAATTCAGTACAACTTACCCCCAGGTAAGAGTTCTAGTCTTAATGATCAGGAGTCATACTATTTTTATAGCTGTTATTTAGTTTCTTGATAACCACCCTGAACACAGTTTTACTGTGGAAAGGCGGTACATCAGTATACTTGATTGATTAATTTTTCATGTTAATTTTTATTGTCAGACTGTTGTTTGCTCCCTTCCCTTTACAATTATGCCTATGCCCAGAGCAATGGATGAATTTCGAACGCATTTCAATCACATTACCAAGCTCAGCTGCCACTAAGTTCCCTTTGAACACCTCCTCAAAAATACAGGCATGTGTCCATTGGATTTTGTTATCTGAGGTGCTTTTCTATGATTTTTTTGTGTCTATGGTTGGGCTAGCCCTGCAAGAAATAAGGTAACTTCTTTTTAATTTTAAGGACTGAGGTTCTCCTGGCTTGAACCAAGCATGAGAAATACAAAGACATAACCATCATCATCATCATCATCATCATCATCATCTTTGTATACTGACCTTCATCTGAAAAGTGGCTTTCCCAGCCACTCTGGGCGGCTTCCAACAAAATATTAATACAGTAATGCATCAAACATTAAAAGCTTCCCTAAACGAAATAAGTCAAAACAAACAAAAAAAATTCCTTCTAGTAGCACCTTGTTGTTGTTGTTTAGTCATTTAGTCATGTCCGACTCTTCGTGACCCCATGGACCAGAGCACGCCAGGCACTTCTGTCTTCCACTGCCTCCTGCAGTTTGGTCAAACTCACGCTGGTAGCTTTGAGAACACTATCCAACCATCTCGTCCTCTGTCGTCTCCTTCTCCTTGTGCCCTCCATCTTTCCTAACATCAGGGTATTTTCCAGGGAGTCTTCTCTTCTCATGAGGTGGCCAAAGTATTGGAGCCTCCGCTTCAGGATCTGTCCTTCCAGTGAGCACTCAGGGCTGATTTCCTTAAGAATGGATAGGTTTGATCTTCTTGCAGTCCATGGGACTCTCAAGAGTCTCCTCCAGCACCATAATTCAAAAAAATTAAAGCCCTTCATGGATCACTGCCTTGCCGTGGCGAGGGGGGGGGGGGGGCTTGAATAACTCAGAGAAGCTATGAACTATGCCGTGCAGAGCACCCAAGATGAATAGGTCATAGTGGAGAGTTTTGACCAAACGTGATCCACCTGGAGGAGGAACCGGCAAGCCACTCCAGTATCCCTGCCAAGAAAACTCCATGGACAAAGACAACAGTAGCACCTTAGGGACCAGCTAAGTTTGTTATTGGTATGAGTTTTCGTGTGCATGCAGATCACAGGGCAGACCAACATGGCTACCTACCTGTAAACAAAATACATAATAATAATAATCCCCTCCCATAAACACATTTAAAAAGCCATAGAATATTGATCAGCCAAAGGCCTGGTTATAGAGAAATGTTTTTGCTTGTCACTTAAAGATATATAATGAAGGTGCCAGTGAGCCTATCTAGGGAGAGAATTCCACAAAGCACCACAGAAAAGGCCTATCCTCTTGTTGCCACACTCCTGACCTCCCATGGAGGTGGCATGCAAAGAAGGGCCTCAGATGGTGATCACAGTGTCTGAGTTGGTTCATAGGGAGAGACACAGACCTTGAGGTATCGAGGTCATGAGCCATTTAAGGCTTTATAACTCAAACCCAGCACTTTTAATTGGGCCCAATAGTCCAGTAGTGTGATATAAAATATTTAGTTTGAACAGCTATCGTCAAAAACAAAAGCCAGAACCCCATATGTAAACCATATGTTTAACAAAGAAAATAAAAACTCACACAATACTAATAAAGCACAGACTATGCTATTAGATGCAGATCCCAGCATCCTGAGAGTCTTCCATTTAAGAAAAAGAAAATATTTCGCCTTTTGACATGCAAAGTTAAAGTTGGGAGTAAGCCCCCTTCAACTCACTTGGACCTACTTTGAGTAAACATGCATGGAATTGTACCGCCACTAATCACACTTTAGTCCCATTAATTTCCATGAGACGTAAGGTAATCATTATTCATGTTCATGGTGAAAGTATGAGTAGCAAACAGCACAAACCAGGTCTAATGGAAGTTTATCCTGTTGGATATAGTGAGGTTTACTCCCAGTTGAGTGGGATTGGATCACCCTTACTCTGGCCTCAACCCTTATACCTGAAAGTGTTTAGGTAAGGCCTGCTGAAAGCTCAGATATCATTAGACTTGGTTAAATATTATTCCCTCTCTTTGGAGAAGAGATTTCAGTACCATGGATAGCTCCTTGAAACTTCAGAAGACCCAGCAGCCATAATAAAAAATACGTACTGAGATTTAGAGAACAAATTGTGTGGTGCTTAGGTTAAAAAAAAGGGTGTTAGGATATTGTATGAGTGGGAATGTTTTGGTTTTCTAAATTAAAATGCCACATAAAAGATGGTCTGAACATATATGTTGTGATTGCTGACTTGTGATTTATGAAAAGTCTGAAATGTATTGTTTTCTCACTGTCCAGGGAGTTGTAGTCCAACAATATTTGGGGGGATCAGATGACTAATATGTTACATTGTCCTAATATTGTTCTCTCTTGGCCACATCTGGAAAAACTTGCCACTTTCGTTTCCTTTCTGCTACTGTTGTATCAATCCTGTTTACCCCCTTTGAAATGCCTACTTGGAATTAGCAACATATCTAGACATTAAATTCCTTCAGATTCATTATTTGGTTTTTAAAATGATCCCCGGAATTCCTCAAATGATAAGCTGTTAGGAAAACAAAGACTCTCTGTAAGTTCATTGTTTTTGCTCAGTGCTTACATGTCAGCTCCCTTAGGAGAGGGAGACAATAATCTATAGATCACCTTGAACAAGTTAAGCTTTAACTTTCTTCTCTCCTTGGCATATATTGATCACGGTTCAGGGTGTTCTTTTATCTAAAATGCTAACAGCTTCTGTTCGCATCACAGAAGACCAGAGCCAATATCGTTCAATAAAGGATGACCTCTTGGTAACTAAGACTGACATCCTATATGCACTTACCTGGGAGTAAGCCACATTGAACACAATCTGATTTGCTTCTGAGCAGGCATAGAAGTCCTATGCACACCTGGAAGAAGAAGAGTTTGGATCTGATATCCCACTTTATCACTACCCGAAGGAGTCACAAAGTGGCTAACATTCTCCTTTCCCTTCCTCCCCCACAACAAACACTCTGTGGGGTGAGTGGGGCTGAGAGACTTCAGAGAAGTGTGACTAGCCCAAGGTCACCCAGCAGCTGCATGTGGAGGAGCGGGGAATCGAACCCAGTTCACCAGATTACGAGTCCACTGCTCTTAACCACTACACCACACTGACTCTCATAACCATCAGCTCCATTTATAGCCTTGTCCTCCATAAATTTGTCTGATCCTTTTTCAGAGCCATCAGAATTGGTGCCCTTTAGAAGTGAGTTTCATAGTTTAAGTATGCACTGTATGAATAATTACTATTTTAAAGCTGTCCTAAATAGTATAACATTCACAAACATAATTACATGCACATCTATCATGAACTAATATACCATATTTTTTTCTGTGTATAATACGGTGCTTTTTGCTAAAAAAAGATTAGGCAAAAAAATGGGTGTTTTTAACATGTGATATTTTATTGTATTTTTGCTTTCTATGGAAGCCGCCCAGAGTGGCTGGGGAGGCCCAGCCAGATGGGCGGGGTATAAATAATAAATTATTATTATTATTATTATTATTATATACGGATAGTGAATGCAGCGGGGGGACGTGCGATTAATGGCAGCACCAAGCAGGCGATTGGCAGTGGTGATTGGGCAGGTGATTGGTGGCTGCGGCAAGGCTGCTGGCAATTGGCTGTGGCTGTGGCAATTGGGCAGGCTATTGGTGGCTGTGGCGAGGCAGGCAAGCGATTGGCAGCTGCAGCAAGTGGACGGGGGGGGGGCTGTTGGTGGCGGCGAGCGGGCAGACAATTGGCAGCTGCAGCAAGGTGTGCGACCAACAGTGGCTGGCAGGTGGGTGAGTGATTGGCGGAAGTGACCTACCCCACCCCGAAAAACTAAACAATTAAATTTCTTAATTTTGGGTTAAAAAAAAATAGGGGTCGTCTCATACATTGGGGAGTCTTATACACGGAAACTGTCCTTTGAAATGCACCCTTCTCCGAATTTTGCAATGCAGTTAAACAATAAAATGAGCATCAAAAGGCATATATCAAGGAGAAATGTAAATGCATATATTTGTGAAAATAGCAAAACAGCAGCACTGCATTATAATATGGAAAACTGCTTGCGCAAAAAACAAACAAAAACGTGTATACTAGACAAAATCCCATACCATAATGGGGAAAATATGCACTAAAATAAAAAATAAAATAAAGAAAATAAAATAAAGAAAAAATGACAATTAATTTTTAGGAGGACTCCTCCCCCCAAAACACACACACACAAATGCAATTTGATGCAGACATGTGGCAAACTAAACTGAAGAGAAAAGAAAACTTACAGATTCATCCATCTCTAAGTTCAGCACTATATAATAAATAACCCTGTTTTGTTGTGAAAGCAAGGTATGAGGGGACAACGGAAGCAAACCGAGAATGCACCACTAAATCTTTGCTTTTTTGCCTGCCATTAGAACGAAAGGCATGTTTTATTCACCACTGGTGTCATCTTTCAGTGTAATGGACACCCAAAAATGCAAATTTGTATTGATTTAAACAGAGGTCGGTAAATGTGACAAGCAATCTGGGAAAACTTCGCCGTCCGAAGTAAGGAAAGTAATTAGAAAGATGACTATAACCTTTCTTTAATGAATAGCAATAATAAATGACTTCCTTGGTGTCCTTGTGACCCTGTCAAGTTGGCAAGGTGGTCTTTCCTCCGTCAGTGCTGTGTTGTGAACCACTTTGTAATCACTGCTTCACAGCTGTGGGAAACAAACCCCCTTCATTAATTGATCGGCTGCTGTTTGCATACGCAGTTAGAAAGGAGCTGCTGGGTTCATCTCCCTCTGATCTCAAGGGTGCTCCAGAACAAAAATGAGCAGTATTTATCATCTTTAGGCCTTGAGGGCTGTTCTTATATCTTCTTGCTATTGTTGCTTGAGTTGTTCACTTCTCAGTGTCACGGCGGCAGGTCCTCCAGCCAACAAAGGCATATCTAGCAGTCCACTTACTGGCAGGGATAGTACAATGAAATTTTTTTTCCAAGGGGAGAAAGGAGTAGCATCCCCAGCGTTGCGGAGTTTCATTTTAAAAACCTGCAGAGCTCTATCATTTCATAAATGATAGATAGAATTATACCCACCTACATACACAACCCCCGAGGTTTCGTAATTGCATTGGGAAATATCTTCAGAGTCAAACTGAAACATTCATTTCCTAAACAGAATTATACACACAGAAAGAAGTTCCAGTCCAGTGGATTTGAAACTGCTCTGAAATCGAGGAAGCCTTCCAACTCTCAGAAACTCTTCTGAGTCTCTCACCAACAATTCCGCCTCAGAACCAGTTTTTGAATAAGGCTTGGCAACAGATTGTTGAGAGCAGTGATACAAGTCCTTCTGAAGAAGTGTGCATGCACACAAAAGTTCATACCAATAACAAACTTAGTTGGTCTCTAGGGACGCGGGTGGCTCTGTGGGTTAAACCACAGAGCCTAGGACTTGCCGATCAGAAGGTTGGCGGTTCGAATCCCCACGACGGGGTGAGCTCCCGTTGCTCGGTCCCTGCTCCTGCCAACCTAGCAGTTCGAAAGCATGTCAAAGTGCAAGTAGATAAATAGGTACCGCTGCAGCGGGAAGGTAAACAGCATTTCCGTGCACTGCTCTGGTTCACCAGAAGCAGCTTAGTCATGCTGGCCACATGACCTGGAAGCTGTACGTCGACTCCCTTGGCCAATAAAGTGAGTCTGAGTGCCGCAACCCCAGAGTTGGTCACGACTGGACCTAATGGTCAGGGGTCCCTTTGCCTTTACTTAAGGTGCTACTGGAAGGAATTTTTTAATTTTGTTTCGACAAGTCCTCCAGTTTGTCAATCACAGGGCTAAAATTCCCAGCACCTTTAACCAACTACAGTTTCCAGAACTCTTCAGGTGAATCTATGCCTGTTAAAATTGTAGGGGTGCTTTAAATATGTGGAGTGGATGTGCCCTTAGTCAGTATTCTCACCCCCCCCACCTTGACATCATTGTCAAGAGAGAGGGGCAACCAATTTAACTCTAATAATGGAGGGAGGACTTTCATAGGCGACTTTTTTGCCATCTTGCAAGCATCCAAAAGTCCACACAAGCTATAATTGTTATGTTTGATGGCCTGCCAAAATGTAATTAATTTTTTTGAATGCCTCCATGTTAACACATTAGTAGGAAAATGGATAGTAAACGAAGAGGGAATATCATTTATCATCACACAAAAGTAAATGTGCTGCAGAAATGTGTCCTGCATTCTGAGAGGAACGGCTAGGAGCCAGTCATGCATGTCTCTACTTCTGCCAGCCTTAATCATGTGCATCTGCCAGAGTTAATCATGTGCATTGTATTAAATATATATATATATATTCTGTTCCTTTTTATGGTGGAGAGGATGTGTGGGGGTGCTAGTAAAGTATGCAAAACTTGCCCAGGGAATATGGGTGGAAAGAATTGGGGGAAATTATGTGATGTTATCTCATTTTCTAGTGCATATTCTGACAATGAAAATAGCTCAAGTGACATCCTATAAATATTGCCCATTTTGAAAGTGTTTCCATGTAACATCCAAATAGTCGGGCCCAATTTTGTATCCTACTTTATGCCGACAAAAGAAAAAAGAAGAAGAAGGAGCAATGGTTATGCATTATAACAATGACAGATTCTATCATGGTAGACTTTCATAGACACAAAGTGACCTTGGTAAATGTATTTGAGTACTGTATATATCTTACATATAATAAAAAAGGAAGAGTGTCACCACACAGCCCCCAATGGAGGATTTCTAATTGCAATCCTGTATGAAGTCAGGGTGGGGTAGGGAGGTGAAAGAGAAGGCAGGTTGCACAACAGTGGCACCCACCTTGTGGAACGCCCTCCCGCCAAATGTCAAAGAGAAGAACAACTACCAGACTTTTAGAAGACATCTGAAGGCAGCCCTGTTTAGGGAAGCTTTTAATGTTTAACAGACCACTGTATTTTAATACTTTGTTGGTAGCCGCCCAGAGTGGCTGGGGAAACCCAGCCAGATGGGTGGGGTATAAATTATTATTATTATTATTATTATTATTATTATTATTATTATTATTGCATGGGAGCAAGAGGTAAGAGACACTGAGAGGAGGGGAAAAGGTGACGCTAAATGGTGAAAGGAGTCTGAGTAAAGCAGGGGTGGAGGGACATAGAAAGCAAGATGGTGGATGTGAGCAAAGAGCATGGGGACAGCAAATTCCTCCTCAAATTTATCACTTAATTACAATCTTGTGAGGGCTTTAATGCCTCACATGGTACTATAGGCTTCTGCATGCAGACAGATCACCTAGTCACCTTGCTGGATCTCTTTTTTTTTTTTTGTAAATAGTAGTTACTAAATTTTGCCATTTTATATTCATCACAATAACATTATCTCACAAACAGAAAAGATACAATTCCCAGATTCCACAAACACCCCCCCCCCGCCCCCGGACTTCCCTCAACTTCCCTCTTCTGGTTCTTTACATATTGACTTCTCCTGCTTGTTTTATTATACCTTAATACTGCATTCTTAAAGTTGAATATTGTTCTGTTCTTGCCATTTTTACACCCTAATTGTTTTCAGCTTGCCTCTTACACTTTATTATTATCCAATTATTACATCTTAATCTCTATATTTGATTTGTTAATTGTAAGTGCTTACTCAAACCGTGCTAATGATGAGTCCGCTTCTTTACAGTATTTCTGTAAGTACAACATAAATGTTTCCCAGTCTTTTAAAAAATCTCTGTTGTCCTTATCTCTGAGTTTTCCAGTAAGCTTCGCCATTTCTGCATAGTCCATCATTTTTTCTTGCCATTCTTCTTTGGTTGGTATCTTGTCGTCTTTCTATTTGGGGGCTAGTAATAGTCTAACCTGAGCCCTGAGTGCTCACTGGAAGGACAGATCCTGAAGCTGAGGCTCCAATACTTTGGCCACCTCATGAGAAGAGAAGACTCCCTGGAAAAGACCCTGATGTTGGGAAAGATGGAGGGCACAAGGAGAAGGGGACGACAGAGGACGAAATGGTTGGACAGTATTCTTGAAGCTACCAGCATGAGTTTGACCAAACTGTGGGAGGCAGTGGAAGACAGGAGTGCCTGGCGTGCTCTGGTCCAGGGGGTCACGAAGAGTCGGACATGACTAAATGACTAAACAACAACAACAACAAAATATTCTAACCACTATTGTCGCATACATAAATATTTTCTTATGTTCCTCTGGCAAGTCCTGTCCTGCAATGCCTAGCAAAAAAGCTTCTGGTCTTTTAACAAAGGTTATCTTAAACATTCTTTTCATTTCATTATAGATCACCTTGCTGGATCTCGTGATATTTCTGTTGACCATACCATAGCTATATGCATGAGTGTATTAAGCAGGGAAAGGGATATTCTAATCAAAGAATATTTGATTACTTCAGATTGATTGTCTTTCAATTAAATTTTACTAAAGATGGACCAACAGTAGAAATGAGTCTCCGATGAAATAAACTGCTAAAAAAATGTGTATTCAATTAGCATAGGCTTGATTTCTCAAGAGTGTGCACGCCTTTTTCTCACTTGGTAAGATAACTCCAAAAAGACCATGAAATTCCAGAAGTGGTGTTCTTTAATTACAAAAAAGGGATTAAAACTAAATGAAATAAGTTCATCCAGAGCCAATGTTTGTAGCTAATTCCCAGCCATAATGGATTAATGGCCCCCACCTCCCCAGGAAACTTCCAGTAACTGTGGTAAAACTATTTTCTTCAAAATAATAATGAAGGTATGTAAGATTTCAACATATTATAGCTGATATAGCTTGAAACACCATTGTGGGATGGAAAAAATGTTAAACAGGCCCTCTTCCTTCTCTCTCTCTCATGCTCTGTATTACAGCAAAAGACAGAGATAGAATAATGTGAAATGGGTGCTGTACTATTGCTACTGTTTGTGCTACAATAGCTTGAGTTCATAAATGTAGAAAAATGGATGCTGCAGATACACACAAGAAAATATTCACTAGGGACTAACCTGCCGTTTTTAAAGTGTTCTCATTATATAATTGGAGATGAGCATTTTTAATTACCAATGCTATGAATAATCTTCAATTTATTGAACCAGAAAATCAGTCCCAGGAATGTAGTTGCCTTAAAAGCATTACCATGACTCACATTTTATTAACTGTGGTCAGCATGAAAGAGGTAGATGCTTGTCTAGAATTACCGTATTTTTCGCTCTATAAGGCGAACCTAGTTTTTGGAGGAGGAAAACAAGAAAAAAAAATTCTGAATCTGCAGCAAGAGGGATCTGCATTTGCTCCATAAGACACACACACATTTCCCCTTACTTTTTAGGAGGGAAAAAGTGAGTCTTATAGAGCAAAAAATACGGTATAACTGACTGGCAGCAGCAGTGTTTGAGAGAGGTGTTTTCCCCAACCTGAAATGGAGATGGCAGGAATTGAAGCTGGAACCTTGCGCATGCAGGTCATGTGATCCAAGTTTGAGCTATACTGGCTCTCAAAGAGATGGTGTGATTGCACATGATGAAATCATTTTGCTAATACTGAGCAGGTTGAGACCCAGTCAATGTGTCATGGACCGGCTGGGTGCAGAGGAGTGGTGGAAGGCATCCACTGGGGAACCCCTAGCACATGGGTAGGCAAACTAAGGCCCGGGGGCCGGATCTGGCCCAATAGCCTTCTAAATCCAGCGTGCGAACAGTCCAGAAATCAGCGTGTTTTTACATGAGTAGAATGTGTCCTTTTATTTAAAATGCACCTCTGGGTTATTTGTGGGGCATAGGAATTCGTTCATTTCCCCCTAAAAAAAATATAGTCCGGCCCCCCACAAGGTCTGAGGGACAGTGGACAGGTCCCCTGCTGAAAAAGTTTGCTGACCCCTGCCCTAGCAGAAGAAGGCTCAGAGCCAGGGGAGTGGTGGCAGAGGCGCAAGAAGGTCAGGTGGTACCCAGTGTGGATAATTTCTTGTCAACCCCCCCCCCATTGATTTTATTTTAATTTTATTTTTTGCCTGCAAAAATGGTTTGATGTTATTTCATGTTTTCTTACAAAGGAATGTGGATTCTGAGCCTCTGATAACAAGTAGGTGACTATGGACAGATACTTAAATCTACAGGACAGATGGTGTTTTGGCTTGTGTTATTTTATTTCTATTTATTGTTTATTTATTTAATAAAAATTCTTTTTAAAAACCTGCAAAGTGGTTTACCAAAACAAAAACAAAAAAAACAAAAAAAACACACCACGGAAGTAAAATCAAGAAAAATTAACAATCCTACTTCAAAACACACAAAAGACCATACATACAAAACATACAAAAGACCACAAAGCCTTAGGCTGCAGGGGAAGGAGCCTTAGAAAAACGGTGGGAAGACAGGGACCTTCAGTCCTTGTTTCATTGGGGCAAGACCTACCAGGAAGGGTTGTGGCGACCACGAGGCCTGAGCTGTTTTGTTTCTTTGAAAACAAGTTAAGTTCGCTGACATTGGGTGCTTTATAGTTTTATTGCTAACCTACGTCTGACTTCTGCTCCTGGCAGTGTTGGTGCTGACTTTAAAGCTCTAAACGGCTTTGGTCCAGTATACCTGAAAGAGCATCTCCACCCCCATCATTTTGCCCAGACAATGAGGTCCAGCGCCGAGGGGCTTCTGGCAGTTCCCTCGCTGTGAGAAGCCAAGTTACAGGGAACCAGGCAGAGGGCCTTCTCGGTGGTGGCACCTGCCCTGTGGAATGCCCTCCAACCAGATGTCAAAGAGGAAAACAACAACCAGACTTTTAGAAGACATCTGAAGGTGGCCCTGTTTAGGGAAGCTTTTAATGTTTAATAGATTGATGTTTAATATTCTGTTGGAAGCCACCCAAAGTGGCTGGGGAAACCCAGCCAGATGGGTGGGGTATAAATAATAAATTATTATTATTATTATTATTATTATTATTATTATTATTAATGGTGAACTTTGGTCCTTCTGCATAGTTCTGCTCCCTCCTGCAATACATGGTCTTTTTGAACACAATGCAAACACTTTGCTAAAGCTAAGCAGGTTGATATCTATTCATAGGAGACTTCCTAGGAACACCATGTACACTGCATTGAGTTCCGTGATGCAAGGAAGGCAGAATATAAACGGACTAAATTGAATAGCATTGATGCAATCTGATCGTGACACCATACACACCCAACTGTCTTTGTTTCACATGGTGTCCACACGTTCTGTTTTGATTGAGATACTTGTTTTAAAAAAACATTGGTGACCTGTCAATATTGTTGGCTAATCTTTGCGAGGCTGTTAAAGAGAAGCTTGTTTACTGCAACGGTTTCTTATTTTGGTAGGTCTCTGCAAGCTGGCCCAGTGGCACTTGAATCAATTTGAGCTGTGGAATTGATTATCAGCTGAAAAAGAAAGTGAGGCCAGACACGCTCAATTAGTCAGTGATTCAGTGCAGGTGGCTCTCCTCACTCAGGTTAAGCAAGCAGCCTCCCACAGTGAGCACAAGGGCAGCCACCTCACCAGATGGCTACTGAAGAGAACTCTCCTCACACCTCAAGGTAGACAAATTGTCTTCGCTCTCAGCTAAAAATAAGTCACCAGTTACCAGCAGTCGCACAAGCAAGCAGGAGGAGATAGAAGCGGCATGCGGAAATAATTAAAATAAGGGATGTTTATTCATGCCCCTTTTATTGTGCAGGGCTGCAAAATTTGGCTGAAGGTGACAGATGTCCCTTATTTTTAAAAAATGCCCCTTTTTCCAGAATATGACAGCTTCATAGATCATTATGGATGTCCTGAGCTTCAGAACATTGCAGCTCCCTCGCAGTTTATATTTTTAAAACCCCTGACCCTTTAGATTTTTTGACTTGGCAACTCTAGACAGAGCCCTAAAGCAAGCATTGACTTTGATGAATTAACTATCCATTGTCCATGCATAAATAAATCAACTTCGCTTCGACCCAGCTGGTCCCTCATGCAACTTTATAATTTGGTCCATATCTACTGTTTCAGATTGGTTTTTCCTTCCCAGCCCTTAGCAACTATTTTTTAGTGAGCTTGTAGCTATAATTCAAAATCCCATGGTTTCCGGCAAAGCAACATCAGAATCCACAAGTGAGCACAGACTCAACATGTCAGATCAGAACACCAGCTTATTTTTAGATCCATTTAGCTTGTGCATATGAACCAGTTTGATAACCCCCTATTACTAGATAACGTTTTCAAAAGAGTGAAATGACTTAATATGTCCTAGTTCACCTTGGCCTGCATTGAAACAAAAAGGGCTGATCGGCATCAAGTCATTTAAATATTTATGATCAAATGAAATCCAATTAACATGGTGAGCCCATGTTTAGACTAGGCCAGTGGTTTTCTATTGGCCCACCTGCTGCAGCACCCTGGGACACCTTAAATCAGCGGTTCTCAGACTGTGGGTCCTGAGATCTTGTTGGACTACAACTCCCATCATCCCTGAGCTCTGGCCTTGCTAGCTAGGGGTGATGGGAGTTGTAGTTCAACAGCATCTGGGGACCCACAGATTGAGAACCGTTGATTTAAGGTGTCCTAGGGTGTCCATTAAGGTGTCCACAGGTTGAGAAAGGCTGCCTTAAATGATGGTCAGGCAACACTGCAGGCAACACTGGCTTCTGTCCCTCCTTCCTTCCCTTCCTTCTCTGATGGTCTTGACCAATCAATGTGTCTGAAGTGTCCAAGCATTCTAAACATCCAATGGTGGCCAAGAGTAGTGGTAATTGCTGGCCAATGGGAATGCAAGCTTCCATCTTGCTGCAGCAATGCAGACAAGATAGAAACACAACTGGTTTGGGTCATTGTCAAAGGCTTCCTTCACCTCACTTTACGCTTGCTAGCCCTGGTGAGGGAAAGGAGTAGAAAGTGAAAGTTTTTCACTCTTCTCTGTTAGCTCCGGTTCTACTTTAAAGGGGAAGGTTGGCAGGAGGAAGAGGGGGTGTGGTCAGTGGACTAGAGGGACTAGCCTATTTCTCTAAATGTTCTCATGGCGCCTCTTTCCCAAAGCCCAGGAAGCTTATGCCCGGCTTAGGGAGGGAGGCACAATTCTCTGACAGGTCCAAAAGCCTCACTGCCACCTTCCCAAAAGCCTAGCCAGCTTAAAAAAATAATATTTAGCAGGGCAGTGAATAACTCATATTTTAAAAGAGCCCTTTCAAAGCTCTACTGCTTGAATTTTAAGCCTTTAAAAAAATGATGCACAAAACTGATAAATGACGAAACGACACAAGTTTTGACCAGGTATCCCACAGGGGAGTCACAGAAAGAACGTGGTTTTGTCAAGAGAGCTGTGGACTCAATCAATCAATCAATCAATCAATCAAACCTTTATTGCATTAGCATACAACCATAGCAGGATAAAAAATAATAATAATGCTAGAGACAAACAACCAAACAAAATTCAAAGCGATATTACTTCGAATGTATATAAAGCATATAATGGCCCCAAAATAGGCTCGGGACATTAGGTTAAAAAGGTAATAAAAGAATTAAGTCAGGTCCAGGTCTAGGACACACTACCCCGTCAGAGTAGCCCTGAGTTTCAAGGCCTGCCCTATAAAGATTGCCACCCCACGTGTAACTTGGGGATTTGCGTCCACAAGAAGCGATTTCAAACAGTCTTCCTTAGATCTGATGGTGGACGGGATCAAGAGGAGGAGCTTAGTTCTTATTAGCTCATAAATAGGGCAGTGGAAAAAGAAATGTATGAAGTCCTCTACTTCATTCATTGTGCATGGACATAGACACTGAGTAATAGGGGTCTTAGAGTAAATCCCCTGCAGGAAGGCCATGGGTATAGAATGGAAACGGGCCATGGTAAACACTCTTCTCAAATTGGGCTCCGTCAGGTCTATCAAGTAGTTGGCAAGTGATCTTACCACTTTCACTTTAGGGAGCCACATGGAGAGGCGAGCTGTGGTGGACTGTGCCCGGTCCATGGCCTCGTCTCTAGTAAGAATCCAGGCCCGGATTTTATGTTGATCCCAAGCTGACAGCGTGTCCAGATCTGGGAGGGAGTAGCGTGCAGTAATAGTCTTCATGGCCTTGGACCATTTATTGCTATGAGAACTAGTTAAAAAGGCTTGCCTGGCTAAAAGGGAACCTGGGGCTTTGATTAATTTACAATAAAAATGAATAATTCTAATGTGGGCTCTCGCAACAATGGAGGGGAGGCCCAGTTCTGTTCTTAACTGTGCAGCAACCGAGCCCTTGGGGAGACCCAGTACCTTTCGTGCAAAGGAGTTTTGTAGAATCTTGAGCCGTTGTAGTGTTTTTAAATTCCACCCCCAGATTTCAACCCCATACAGTAGCATCGGGAGGACTTTGCTGATAAATGCTTTTCTGATTGGTGGAACCAACTGGCCGCCTTTTGCATAGAAGAATTTCTCCAAAGCTTTGATGGTTCTACGGGCAGCCAGGATGGACATATTTAGGTGAGCTGACCAGCTAAGCCCATACTGAAAAGTGATACCCAAATACTTGAATGCGGAACAATATTCAATAGAGTGGCCCTCAAAATTCCAGAATGGCTTCCGAGTTTTCGTGCCAAAAGTAAGAATTTTGGTTTTGGCGAAATTGATTCTGAGGGAGTTGGTATCACAATATGTCATGAGCCCTCTGAGCATGTTGTTTAAGCCCTGCTTGGTTTAAGACAGTATCACCATGTTGTCCGCGTAGAGTAATATGGGGATCTTGAGCTGTTGTAAAGATAATAATAATAATAATAATTTATTATTTGTACCCCGCCCATCTGGCTGGGTTTCCCCAGCCACTCTGGGCGGCTTCCAACAGAGATGAAAAATACACGAAAATGTCACATATTAAAAACTTCCCTGAACAGGGCTGCCTTCAGATGTTTTCTGAATGTCAGGTAGTTGTCCATCGCCTTGACATCCGATGGGAGGGCATTCCACAGGGCGGGCGCCACCACTGAGAAGGCCCTCTGCCTGGTTCCCTGCAACTTGGCCTCTCGCAGTGAGGGAACCGCCAGAAGGCCCTCGGAGCTGGACCTCAGTGTCCGGGCAGACCGATGGGGGAGGAGACGCTCCTTCAGATATACTGGACCGAGGCCATTTAGGGCTTTAAAGGTCAGCACCAACACTTTGAATTGTGCTCGGAAACGTACTGGGAGCCAATGTAGGTCTTTCAAGACCGGTGTTATATGGTCTCGGCAGCCGCTCCCAGTCACCAGTCTAGCTGCCGCATTCTGGATTAGTTGTAGTTTCCGGGTCACCTTCAAAGGTAGCCCCACGTAGAGCGCATTGCAGTAGTCCAAGCGGGAGATAACCAGAGCATGTACCACTCTGGCGAGACAGTCTGCAGGCAGATAGGGTCTCAGCCTACGTACCAGATGGAGCTGGTAAACAGCTGCCCTGGATACAGATTTGACCTGTGCCTCCATGGACAGCTGTGAGTCCAAAATGACTCCCAGGCTGCGCACCTGGTCCTTCAGGTGCAGATTGGTTTAGGGCCTTCATGGTTGTAACGATGTCATTGATGCAGAAGTTAAATAGAAAAGGGGCCAAGAGGCAGCCCTGTTTGACCCCTTTATTCAGAGGGAAAGAATCAGAAAGGGCTCCCAGAGGGCCAAATTTTACTCTGGCCGATATATCATTGTGAATTTCCATAAGAAGGTGGAGGAGCCTCTTACCTATGTTGGTGTAACTAAGCTTCTGCCATAGCCTATCTCTAGGGATGTAGTCGAAAGCGGAGGTCAGGTCCACAAAAGCCACGTGTAGTTTGCAGTTGAACCTGTTTAGGTATTTATCAATCAGGGTAAATAGAACAAGACATTGGCCAGATGTACTATGACCTTTACGGAAGCCAGCCTGTTCCGGGTGGAATAGCTTTGTTTCTTCTGCCCACTCGATTAATTTCTCTAGCAAGAATCTAGAATAAACCTTGTATGAAATATCCAGCAGGCTGATAGGTCGATAGTTACGCGGATCTTGTGGGTCCCCTTTTTTATGTATTGGGATGACTATGCTCTGTTTCCAGTTAGATGGGATCTTAAGAGTAGCATTAATAGTGGTAAAGAGAGATGCTAAAATAGGGGCCCACCACATCTGGTTCCATAAAAATACCTCCGGTGGTATCATATCCTCCCCCGGGGATTTATCCCCTGAAAGCATGCTGATTAGTTGTAAACATCTCTCTGGGGAAACTGGTTCCCAGGTGGGCAAGGCAGATGCTGGTAGAATAGAGACTACGTTTACTACTGGATCTGGGGCAGAATACAGCTGAGCAAAGTGAGAGTGCCAACTGGCTGCTGTGATGTTATTAACGATGAATGAGTGGGGTCTTAAACCTGCATTAATTAAGTTCCAGAATTTCTTGTCGTCACGGGTTTTAATGGCCACTGACAGCGCCGTCCAGCGTTCTTTCGCAAAGAGCAATTTCTTATGTTGAAGCAGCTTCTTGTAGTATGAACGGAATTGGGCTACCTCCCTGATTTTGCTCTGGGTGCTGTCTGATTTCAAATCAGACTGAAGAGATCTAAGCCAACTTCTGCACTGTTTGCATTCTTGGTCGAACCAAGTTTGATTCTTCCAGGTTGGAATCGCATGGGGAGGTTTCGTGAGAGAAGGAAGCAAGTAGGCTAGAATTTGCTGAAAAGTTGAGAAATGATTCACATTCATTGTTAACAGCTGAGCTTTCAAGGCTAGGATCTCAGGGGAATTTAGGAGGACTTTTATGTCTTGCTCCAGATAGGTATCCCACTTCTTACGTCCGGGGGCTAAGATCAGTGGGTCCTGAAGGTAGAGTGAGCTGGGAAGCCCCAGCTGTGTGTGGAGGAAGGAGATGGCGATTGGGAGGTGGTCACTTTCGGTTCTATTAAACACATTGAAACAATATGCCTTATCATTAAGTGCCGAGGAGGACCAATTATTCATTGAAGAGGAGTGGTTTCCTACGTGGAATTCACATGATAAGACCATCAATAGGGCTGGCATCATACTACTGGAGTTTACCATAAACTGCGGGCTCCGCAGCTTGCATGGCACACCCAAAGACTGGTCCGGGGGATTCTATACTTTTCTAGGATCGAGAGGGGCAAGCGTTATAGACATCTGTGGACTCAAGAAGGCTGACAAACCTCAGGAGCAGACGGATATAACCCACCTGTCTAAACTGCACTGGATTTCAGCACACACAGCCTGCACAATGTCTAAAGGAAGTTCCACACAAAGTTTGTCCTTTTTACATTGTCCTTCCTCCGGGAAATGGAACTTCTGTTCCCATTATTCCAATAGGCAGGTCTAAAAGTGGGAGCCAGGAAACACCCTTACATCTGTTAAGGGGTAGAATATTGGGTGCTTCCCTTTCTCTGAAGACTGAAGCTGTTTGATACTTAAACAAAGCATGTTGAAATGATTTTGCAACTGTTTGTTCAGCACATTGGAAAGGACAATATTGGCACCAGCTTCCCATGATTCCCTCTGGGTCAATCTGTTATGATGGAAAGTAGAAGACACTTAAATGATATAATAAACTTGAAACTATTACACAAACCTGCTTCATGTTTGCATTTTAGATACATGGAATTAAATGTTGACAGTTCAGAGCTGGCTCTATGGTTGAGGGGAAAAGTGGTCTCTTGTGGACCCCATCTTATATCAATGGCACTAGGAAGATTTAACTATTGATAGTGGCATCAGCAGTGGTATAATCTGCCACAGGTAGTTGTGAGCAGGTAGTTGTGATACGTGTGGCACTGTGGGTTAAACCACAGAGCCTAGGACTTGCCAATCAGAAGGTCGGTGGTTTGAATCCCCACGACGGGGTGAGCTCGGTCCTTCTCCTGCCAACCTAGCAGTTCGAAAGCATGTCAAAGTGCAAGTAGATAAATAGGTACCACTCCGGTGGGAAGGAAACACGGTGTTTCCGTGCGCTGCTCTGGTTTGCCAGAAGTGGCTTAGTCATGCTGGCCATGTGACCCGGAAGCTGTATGCTGTCTCCCTTGGCCAATAAAACAAGATGAGTGCCACAACCTCAGAGTTGGCCACGACTGGACCTAATGGTCAGGGGTCCCTTTACCTTTACCTAGTTGGGACTACAATTCCCATCATCCCTGACCACTGGTCCTGTTAGCTAGGGATGATGGAAGTTGTCGTCCCAAAACATCCGGAGGGCCGAGTTTGCCTATGCCTGATGTATAGTTTCCCCTCATGCTGTGTTGCTCCCGTTCCTAATTGGTGTTAACCATGTTAATTGTGGCCCCTTGAACCTGCTTGAATACTGGGGCCCTTGAACCTGCCGTAGAAAGCCAGGTGTTGATACCAGCCCTGACTGTGGTTTGTTTGTTTTCATTTCTAGTACAGAACATGGCCACAATTCAATCAGCAAAGGAGATACTGATCTCCCATTCATTTGCAACTGATTCCCACTTTATTCAGAAACAGCAAAGATGGAAATCCATGGTGAGCTCTAAGAGCTGCTTGCCTTATTTCAGGTGTGTGTGGGAAAATGGTGTTAGTAAAGAAAGAGACCAAGGAAAGAACACTTCATATTGTCTGTGAAAAGCAAGCATCACATTCATAGCTCCGGCAAGTTCATCGCACCACTTAGCACGTTTATACAGTTTATGGAACTGCTGAGCTGAAACCACTAAGCTCTTCTCAGTCTGTGATCCCAAAAGTAAATGCATGCGCCTCATTTGGTTAAGCTAGCAGCATTTTTCTGTTTTCAAAATGCTATTTCCAGGGCATACTCCCTACACGATTTAATCCACCACTCAGATGGATGTGCCATAGAAATACATTTACTAAGAGTAATTCAATAGTGATACACACCAGAAGCAGATTCCTGAGTAGGGCAGAGCCTTTATGCTAGCTTCCCAGCAGGTAGGTCACTGTTGCTTAATGGGTAGAAGGAGTGAGGTGGTCTGGAGGTCAGTTCAGAGGCACTGGCAGAGCCAATCTGGTCCAATTTTCACTGTGCCAACCTCCCTTCAGTCTCCCCTGCCTTTCCCAAAAAACTACAGTGCCCCATCTGTTTTGTACATACCAGTGCCCACCAGGAATATGATTCTAGCAGAAGCATACAGAAGCAACAATCACAAGTGTATTTTACAAAACTATCTTGGTACTGCAAACCTGAGAAACCAGTGGACATTTTCACATTGTCTCAAGGTAAGGGTTCAGTGGGCAGACTTGGGATTTCAAAGAAGTGCTTTGGGTGCCCATCACAAAATGTTGTGGGCACCACACAATAGTCACTGTGAGGTTGGAGTAAAACATGTCTGCCACGTCTAAAGGAACAAACGAGACAGGACCACAAAACATACACTTCCATCAGTGGAAAGCACCTAATTCAGCCGTCAATGTGCTTGCTCACTGAGAGGAGAAGGAGAAGGAGAAGGAGAAGGAGGAGGAGGAGGAGGAGGAGGAGGAGGAGGAGGAGAAGAAGAAGAAGAAGAAGAAGAAGAAGAAGAAGAAGAAGAAGAAGAAGTAGTTTGGACTTGATCTCCCACCTTTCACTCCCCTTTAGGAGTCTCAAAGCAGCTAACAATCTCCTTTCCCTTCATCTCCCACACTCTGAGGTGAGTGAGGCTGAGAGATTTCAGAGATGTGTAACTGGCCCAAGGTCACCCAGCAGCTGCATGTGGAGGAGTGGGGAAGCGAACCTGGTTCACCAGATTATGAGTCCACCGCTCTTAACCACTACACCACGCTGGCTCTTTGCAACTTTGCAACCCTCCTCAGTTCAGAATGGGATGGGTGTCAAATCCTAGAATCCAATAAAATGTTGGCCACTGCAAACAAGGACTGAGCATGTCTATCATGCATTGTAAGATTTTGAGGGGACATTTACTCAGACCTTTTGCTGCTGCCATTGGCAACTCCCAATCTAGAGAACAGTTTGGGTTGATTCACAATCATGCAGATGTTTCATTTAAACTGGCCACAGTTTATGTGAACTGGCCCTGTTAGAGGGGGCTAATCCCTGTTTCATTTACTTCTCCTTTCCTTCCTTCCTTCCTTCCTTCCTTCCTTCCTTCCTTCCTTCCTTGTGACCAGGTATTTAAGGGGCTTCTCCTTGTTCCCCAACATAGCAGCATGCCAGATAAAGAGTCTGTCTGGGTACGTTGCCATTCTCAAGTGTTTGTCCACAGACAGCTTTCCGGGTCATGTGGCCAGCAGGACTAAACCGCTTCTGGCACAACAGAACACCCTGATGGAAACCAGAGTGCACAGAAATGCTGTTTACCTTCCCGCCTCAGTGGTACCTATTTATCATCTTGTACTGGTGTGCTTTCAAACTGCCAGGTAGACAGGAGCTGCGACAGAGCAACAGGAGCTCACCCCATTGTGTGGATTCGAACTGCCAAACTTCTGTTCTGCAAGACCAAGAGGCTCAGTGGTTTAGACCACAGCTCCACCCGCATCCCATGAATGGGGAATATTCACATGCAGGGGGTCATTGCAGTGAACACAGGGTACTGGAGTGGGCACAGTTCTAGTTCCCTTTACTCTTGCAAAAACAAGCTATGATGAAAAGAATTAGTTCATCTTCATAGGTCAGCAGGAGCTTTAACCATTTAAACAAATCCTCTGGATTAAATGTATTACATGCTAATCCTAGGAAGGCTGAGAGATACTGACAAGAACAAGGTTGGCCAATGAACTCCATTACTGAATGAGGATTTGAACTTGAGCTTTTTCTGGTCCTAGTTCAATACCCTGCCCACAATACTACACTGGGTTTTGAAGCATTTTATGTGAAGAAGCAAATCCCTTTTTACTAGTGATGTTGATGCGTTTCGAATTGCCTAGTTAGTGGTGGCTAACTTGTAATGCATTATGAATAGGGATGGGGGATAAATTCAGTTAAGTTAGCTTTTGTAGGCTAAGCCCATCTAATTCACACTTTTCAAAACAAAGTGCAAATTAAAGCACAGCCATCCTTCAAAAGCCACACTTTTCTGAATTTTGCAATGCAATTCTCCAGACTTGTCAGGTGTACAAAAATGCATGTAGCAGGTTAAAGCGTGCATTAAAAATACATATACTATCGAGGGTAGAATACAAAATGCAAAAATGTGCACATTAAAAGAAATTCACACTGTGGAGAATTGAACGGAAGAATGAAAAACTTGAGAAACTGAAACGGACAGAATTGCCAATCCCTAATTATGAGTAGAGAATCATTTCCCCAGGAAATTCTTTTCCAGAATGTAAAATGTGTATTTGCCTGCAAAGCAGCCTCTTTTGTAGGCTGTGTGCTGAATGCACTCTGACATTTTTGTGAGATTTTTAGGAGTGGTGGAAAGGCAAAAGGGGAAGGGGATGAGGAAAGATATGTGGAACAAGTTTTGATACTTTAGGGGGCATTTTCAAAAGTGAAAAATACACTCATTTTTCATGATATAATAATAAATTATGTCAGTGATATAATAGAGACAATCACTTCTCCTTTCTAAATCCTCTCTCCTATCCAAAACAGTTTTTTTGCTGCCCCGCCCCCCAGCTGGAGTAGTCTTCCCCTATATGCCTGGAGCCATTTCATCCCACAATGAGAAACATCCTT
Source organism: Podarcis cretensis (assembly GCF_951804945.1). Classification (NCBI taxonomy): domain Eukaryota; kingdom Metazoa; phylum Chordata; class Lepidosauria; order Squamata; family Lacertidae; genus Podarcis; species Podarcis cretensis. Next base: position 64,807,932 of record NC_137179.1, read on the forward strand.
CCTTTCTTCATCAGATACATTATGGGACAAGATAAAAAGGATGGATAAAAGGCGACCACTCTGCCAATAACACCACCATCAATTTATTTGCATGCCACTCATTCACAAAATTGTGCCCCAAGTGGCTCACAATGTATCAAACGAGCAATAACCATAAAAAAGAAAATTAGAAATAATCATGGCATCAACAAATACTAAAAACAACAACAACCAGTTCATGGGTTCATAGAATCATAAGAGTTGGAAGGGATGAAAAGGATCATCTAGTCCAATCCCCTGAATGCCCAACGTGGGGCTTGAACCCACAAACCTGAGATTGAAGAGTCTCGTGCTTTACCACCTGAGCTATGTTGGTAATGGTTCATCAGTGCATGAAAGAACCAAGGCTTTAGTTTTACCCACTGTGAAGCTGGACCAGGTGCCATATGTGAGAATATATCAGTAAATAGATAAGAAGGCAAACCAAACAGTTTCTTCACTTCTGTCTTTGTGAATCTGAGAGGGGATATAGCATATTTATTTCTTGGCATGCTACAGGCAAGCCTTTCTTTCTCTGGTCCCAGAAGTTGTATCTCTAGTGCAAACAGCTACAATGCTGTTACATGGGAATTCACTCAGTTTTCTCAAAGTAATAAAGGCCTCTGAGGTGAAGATCATTAGTTAGACTATTCAACCTCACATTGGCTAAAACATCAATGAACAGGCTAGTCACATTCCGGTTGACATTCTGAAACCTGTGCAAGATATTTCATGTAACCTGATTTAAAGTATACTTGATTGAAGCCAAATTGGTTTTCTGCTCAGATTGATTATCTAACGTGATTGCGATATATATATGTGTGTGTGTGTGTGTGCGCGCGCGCACACACACACACACACATGCACATAGTCCAGGAAAGAATGTAGATTTCTGTGGAAAATTAATCTGTTAAGAAGCGCTGCCCAGTGAAGCTTTAAATATATTCAATATATAATATAATTGTATCTGCACATGACAGCTGCGATATGACTGTCACTGCAACTGCTTGCCTTAGAAAGCTTGTAGCAAATATGTACATTAATGAATGATCTTTCCTTCCAAAGATTCAATCAGGATTCAGACTTGAGAAAGCTAATTGACTCCCACAATTTTTGGAAGTGGGATGTCATCGAAATCAAGGGGTATACATTGCCTTACATTCACTGAGGCCCATTAAAGTAGTCAGTGAATCGAACTGGGTGAGTAAAAACCACAGGCTTGTGCTTTGAAGGAAGCAGAATGCTTACATAATATGTATTGTGGATGTTTATACTAGCAAAAACATATAGCAATATATCATACAGCCCCATTCACATAATAGTTGCATGCAAGTTTCCTGTGCATTGAAGAAAGATCACGTTGCAAACCAGTTTAGCTGAATTTAAAATAGCATGTTGTTGTTTTTCATGGATTCCAACAGCTTGAACTTTGCACTTCTAAATATTATTTGTTGTAGCCAGGAGCATGGGGGGCAAGGAAGCCATGGCTCTGGGTGCACAATTTTGAGGGGGCATGAACCAGGTATTCCCACTTTGGGATCCCTGTCCCACTCTGCCTGCTGCCTAGGGTTTTGGACCCCAGAGCCCCATCTGGCCTCGCCACTGTGTCCCTGGCCCCCTTGCTGAATGGCCACCATCTTCTCCTCTCATGCAGGCTACTCTCAGGACAAGCATTAAGAGAGTCACAAGTGAGAGAAAAAACCTGCATCATCAGCATACAGAAGGACCAGAAGTGGCATATTTTGGCAGATTGGCACATTCTATCTCCATACTTTCAACAAGGGAGTTAGTATAAAAGTTAAATAACATGGGTGCAAGGACACAGACTTGCCATACTCCTTTATGGGTATGGATTTGCTTAGTTAAGTGTCCCTTCTGATCACATCTAATCTGGAGACATGTGTTTTCATCCAAGCTATGAATAAGAATCAAGAGGCATCTGTCTATATTTGTGTCACTTAGTTTTTTCCCATAGCCTATCTCGGGGTATAAGATCAAAGGTAGACTTAAAATCTACAAAAGCTGCATAAAGGCATACTTTTCCATGAGAGGTTGAAGCACAAGTCTATGGTTGACTGCTCCACCCTAAATCTGGCTTGTGCTTCTGCTAGAATGTGTTCCTGATTCATCCAATCCACTAGTTTATTACAGCGTATGGTTTACTAATTATACTAAAAAGACGAATTGGCCTATAATCAGGTGGTTCAGATCTATTCCCTTTCTTATATAGTGGTATGATAATCGCTAATCCCCAATCATCAGGAATAATTGCTGATTGACAGGTGCTAGTGAACAAGGCTGCTGGCCCGGGGGCAGAGCCACAGAATCTGCATCCTTCAGACCTGTAGGGAAACTGTAGAGGCACACTCTCTTTCCTGTGTCACACGTATTGTATACTTCAATTTGAACACAGAGGTGCTCTGTTCAAATTTCTGTCAATCAACTTTTTTTCCTGGCCAATCAAGTCTCTGTAGCACTCAGCCAACCCCAGTCTGAAAGTATGGCTGTGGCAAAGAGATCCTTCCCATGCATCTGTAATCAGGTGAAATAAAAAAATTAAGGTGTTATATATATATATGTGTGTGTGTGTTCATAAATGTACCAACCAAGCGCATACATAGATGTGTGGACCACATGTCTGGAGTAGCACAGGAGGACTGCCCTGAAACCATTTTGACTCCCAAGCTGACCAAATGTTTTCTCTGCAAGGAGGGAGGGGGTGGGGGAGCCTTTCCATTGTCTCAGGAAGTGGGTAATCACCATCTCACAGGAATGGACAGACTACCAGGAAAGGCAATCAGATAAGGCATTATCAGATAACCTGGCAGACAGGAAAAACAACAACATTGGAATTTCTGTTGTAGACCACCTTTTCTGTGATGTTGGTATGATGTTTGTGGGGGGCGGTCTTGGGTTACACCCCTTCTGTGATGTATGTATGATGTGTGAAGGGGTGGTCTTGAGCTCCAGGGCAGGGAATTTAAAATATCTATATAGTGGTACCTCAGGTTAAGTACTTAATTTGTTCTGGAGGTCCGTTCTTAACCTGAAACTGTTCTTAATCTGAAGCACCACTTTAGCTAATGGGGCCTCCTGCTGCTGCCATGCCACCAGAACACAATTTCTGTTCTCATCCTGAAGCAAAGTTCTTAACCCGAGGTACTATTTCTGGGTTAGTGGAGTCTGTAACCTGAAGCATATGTAACCCGAGGTACTACCGTATAAGGGCAGGCACACATTGGTTCTGGGTCCTCCTCCATCCTGCTGTGTGTGAAGGGGACACCCTGTTGCAACAGCTCAATAAAGATCAAGCTTAAAAGCTGCTTTGCTTGTGAGTATTCTCTGGTTGGCCTCTGACCGATGGAGAACCTACAAAGGACTCTAGTGTCCTCCATAAGGGAATAAGGGCGGATTTTTTGTTTATTACAGAGGAAAACTATGTAGTCACTGTCTGGACAGTGTACACTGCCTGCAAGTCTGCCCCACTATGTTGGCTTCCACTCTATCAGTTGTTGTGAGGCTAACCAGCAACCTCAGAATCGGCCTAAGTAGAGATGCCTTGAAAAGTACTGCAAGAGTGATCAGCACTGTGTCCTATGGCCACACCAACACCTCAAAGCAAATGAGGTGGGCTGATTCCTCCGAAGCACATTCTTTGTATTTCTGTCCCTGCCCCCAACAAATTTAAACAGGGGGATGTTTCAAGAAAGCAGCATGCAAAAAAAGCCTTTTCTCTTGGGATCTAATTTCTCTGCGGAAACCACTCTCATCTGACACTATCAGACAAATGGGTTTAGCTCAGCCTCCTGAGAGTAGACTCCCAGTCTCCCAAACTGAGAGTCTAAGCATATGGTTTGTTTCTAACTCTCTCTCAAATGATGGCTTCTCTTGTGCTAGACAGGGTCTAGCACAGCTGCTTTGTGACTGAACTGCTAAAATCACCCGCACATCCACCTCGTACAAGCAGCACTGTGGCTTTCTTCACCTCTTTTGGGAAAATAATAATAATAATAATAACAACAACAACAACAACAACAACAACAACAACAACAACAACAATAATAATATTTTATTTATACCCCGCCCTCCCTGGCCAGAGCCAGGCTCAGGGCAGCTAACACCAGTAAAATTACAGTAACAACATAATAAGGAAGGGGGAAAAAAACAATTTAAAATACTGGTTAAAATGCAATTTAAAATGCAGCCTCATTTTAAAAGTAGTCCATAGATCAAAACCATAAGGGGAGGGAAACATAAGGGTCAGACTGAGTCCAAACCAAAGGCCAGGTGGAACAGCTCTGTCTTGCAGGCCCTGCGGAAAGATGTCAAGTCCCACAGGGCCCTAGTCTCTTGTGACATAGCATTCCACCAAGTCGGGGCCTATACTGAAAAGGCCCTTGCCCTAGTTGAGACCAATCTAACCACCTTGAGACCTGGGCCTCCAAAATGTTGTCGTACAAGCAGCACTGTGACTTTCTTCACCTTTTGTGATCCACTTTTGTGAGCCGTGTTTCTCTAGACAGATGAGGAAACCTTTTCAACCTGATGCCCCAATGTTCAAAGGGTAACATTTTGAAGATTTCTGGCATAGAATCATCAAATCGTAGACCACCCCCCTACTATGCAATGTGAGGCTCAAACCTACAACCGTGAGATTAAGAGTCTCATGGCAAAGCTATCCACAGGGCTCATAGAATAATTAATTCACAATATGCACACTTGAAACTTTATGGACTGTAGATAGCTTACGCTAATCAAGCCATTAACATGGCCTGAAAACATGCAAACATCAAGCTGGTTAACATTTTTGCCAGCCAGCTCGTTCCTTGCCAGTGCCTAGATCATCAAATGCATAAATGTGTGTGGGGGTTTAAATTAAAAAACCCCAAACAACTGGGCAAGTTAGAAGTGACAAGGAGATGAATGCACATGAAATTATTGCCCTCAACCAAAATTTAAATCATCCTGTGAAAGTATAGGCACCAGCTGTCCCACACTGTCCGAAGCCTCCATCGAGGCCCTAAAGCAGATCAGAATTTGCAACTGGAATATCACCTCAAGCATCCCTAACCAGACACTCAGTATGGAGGAAGCTCATAAATATGTTTTTTCTTACCATGCTCTCAAATATCCCTTGTTGTAAAGGACATTTCCCACTATAATTCTTCATTCAGAGAAAAGTAGCTTGCTCTGTTCCTGAGCATGTCCACAACCTTGCTGAACCCTTCCATAAATGCAAATACATTTCATGAGAACAGTGTAGGGTCCTCATCCCCACATGTGGTCTACAAACAGTGGTACCTCGGGTTACATACGCTTCAGGTTACATACGCTTCAGGTTACACACTCCGCTAACCTAGAAATAGTGCTTCAGGTTAAGAACTTTGCTTCAGGATAAGAACAGGAATCAGGCTCCGGTGGCGCGGCGGCAGGAGGAGGCCCCATTAGCTAAAGTGGTGCTTCAGGTTAAGAACAGTTTCAGGTTAAGAACAGACCTCCGGAATGAATTAAGTACTTAACCCGAGGTACCACTGTATTGGGGTGTACACCATCTCTGTTGGTATCTCAATAACAAGGTGAATCAGAGGGATCCAGGTGAGGTCCACACATTTTCAAATCAGGTTGCACCATTAACAAGGTGTCTTAAGTCAGATCAGGGACTCAATTCTGACACAGCTGAGCCTCCTGATGTATATTTTGCTCTAGTAGGATTAGTTTGATCAGAATCAAGTATAAACTTCCAGAGTTGATGCTAAATACATTACTTCTGGTAAATGAGCAAGCATTGTCACTAAAGGGCTGTGAAAATGTGTGTCCTGGGCTTTTTAGACTCATTTACCCATGTACTGAAGGGACGCGGGTGGCGCTGTGGGTTAAACCACAGACCCTAGGACTTGCTGATCAGAAGGTCGGCAGTTCGAATCCCTGCAACAGGGTGAGCTCCCATTGCTTGGTCCCTGCTCCTGCCAACCTAGCAGTTCGAAAGCACGTCAAAGTGCAAGTAGATAAATAGGTACCACTCCGGCAGGAAGGTAAACGGCATTTTTGTGCGCTGCTCTGGTTTGCCAGAAGCGGCTTAGTCATGCTGGCCACATGACCCAGAAGCTCCCTTGGCCAATAAAGTGAGATGAGCTCCGCAACCCCAGAGTTGGCCACGACTGGACTGAATGGTCAGGGGTCCCTTTCCCTTTACCCATGTACTATCTGAAACCAAAGGGGTACGTTGGTTGCTAGATGTGAAATATATTGGGATTATTTTCAGCTCTCCCACCCCACTAGAGGGGGTAGCTGCTATGCCTGCAAATTCCATCCGCTTCAGTGAAGAGAAAAGAAAAGTTTCCCAATACAGTGGTGCCCCACAAGACGAATTCCTCGCAAGACGAAAAACCCGCTAGACGAAAGAGTTTTCCGTTTTGGAGGTGCTTCGCAAAACGAATTTCCTATGGGCTTGCTTTGCAAGACGAAAATGTCTTGCGAGTTCCTGCAGGTTTTTTTCCCTTCCCCCCCTTTTTCTAAGCCGCTAAGCCGCTTATCCGCTTATCCGCTAAGCTGATAAGCCGCTAAAAGCTGCTAAAAGCCGCTAATAGCGCTAATCCGCTAAGCCGTCAATGGGCTTGCTTCGCAAGACGAAAAAACCGCTAGACGAAGAGAATCGCAGAACGGATTCTTTTCATCTTGCGAGGCACCACTGTATAATGAAAGAGGGTAAACAAATACGCTACATCAAATTTGTTCCTAAATAGCAAGTATAATTAGAAAGGCATTATGTGGTTCTGAAATGGATTGGGTTGCTCCCCAAAGCTGTATACGCAAGTGGAATCTCACAACCATATACAGGTATGTTTGGCTGCTGTACTTTCAGAACTCTGTTATCCATTCTGAAGCCTCTGATAAGCTCACCCAGGAAATTACACAGAACTGCTAGAGAATGCATGGTCTGATGTGGAGGGATGAGTTTAATGATATTTCCTCTTTGCATAAGGGTAGCAGGCCCAGCTCTTGGCATTCAAGTTGGAGATGCTAGTATTATGGCTGTGGAAATATTAACAGTGCTCATATATGCAGTCAGCAACCTCCTGGTGATTGCCACCAAGTCATGAACCAAGCCACCACCCTATAGACTCCTATTGATGACTACGTGAGCACTTTATATGGATGAAAGGGGACTGAGACTGCAGCAAGCCATTATCAGGATGTCACAGGAGCCATGCACATAGACTTTGTGGGGGTGGAGCATGGCCGCAAGCCTGGTGTTGATGTAATTTTTGGTGGCTACCATACATATATGGTCACTGGCCCTGTAATTTGGCTTACCATGTAAGAGAAAACAGTGCCCCACTTGTATTTGTGTGAAGGATGGAAGCAAAAGATATACCTTCATGCCAAAAATGCACCCCACCCTGAAAGCCAGTCTAGGGCTGGAATCATGGAGTTTTGGAGCTTTTGCAATGCAGGAAACTTGTTTGGATTATCTCCTCTGATGGCTGCCAAATTTAATAAGTTTCTAGGCTTCCCTTTGGGATTTCTCAGTTGATTTGGAACTTTTTCTGGCCCAAAAATCGTCGGTAATGTTTAGAACAGAGAGCTGACACAGGCAATTGGCACGCTTGCTTCCTGACTTCATCTTTAATGGGCTCAGCTTCAGGAGGTTCCCTGTCTTCCAACAGGACAATGCCTAGAGTGCAGATGGTGGCTTATTTCCAATTAATCTGATTGGCAGTTGGGCCCCCATTTGAAGATGTACGCTGCAAATGGTGTCGGTGGCAAACAAGACAGACTTCTCTGCCAACATTGTGCCGGCACATTGCAATCCAGTGGAGTGATTCCAAATTAAGGGATCTGTACAGTCCATGCTGGTGAATTTGTAGCTTTGTGAGAGCCATTTGCAAAGCTTGTGCAACAGAAGTCCTTTGCATCTGCTACTACTTAGATGGCACAGTTGCTTCATGACCAAAAGTCTCCTTGGCCTCTGCTACTCATAGTGACTTGGATAACCTTCAGCTGATTTTGCTTCATAATGCTAACAAAGTGCGGGGAGAAGGCTGAGTTATGGCTCAGTCCTTGTCCTTCTTTGCAAATAGCATGCCCTGTCAGCATGGTGATTAATGCATGTTTGGGAGACATCTACCTGCAGACCTGGAGGAGGAACTGGTAAGCAATCTGCTTAAGAAACCACCTTTGGATTCTGTTGCCTTTGTCAGTTACAGGCCTGTCTCTAGTGTACTATTTTGGAACAAGTCCTCAAGCAGACAACTGCTTATTTAGTTCCTTATGTATGGTTTACAGATGGGGTTTGAAGCAGAACTGGTGTTGTTGTTGTTTAGTCGTGTCCGACTCTTCGTGACCCCATGGACCAGAGCACGCCAGGCTCTTCCACTGCCTCACGCAGTTTGCTCAAACTCATGCTGGTAGCTTCGAGAACACTGTCCCACCATCTCGTCCTCTGTCATCCCCTTCTCCTTGTGTCCTCCATCTTTCCCAATATCAGGGTCTTTTCTAGGGAGTCTTCTCTTCTCATGAGGTGGCCAAAGTATTGGAGCCTCAGCTTCAGGATCTGTCCTTCCAGTGAGCACTCAGGGCTGATTTCCTTCAGAATGGATAGGTTTGATCTTCTTGCAGTCCATGGGACTCTCAAGAGTCTCCTCCAGCACCATAATTCAAAAGCATCAATTCTTCAGCGGTCAGTCTTCTTTATTGTCCAGCTCTCACTTCCATACATCACTACTGGGAAAACCACAGCTTTAACTACACGGGCCTTTGTCGGCAAGGTGATGTCTCTGCTTTTTAAGATGCTGTCTAGGTTTGTCATTGCTTTTCTCCCAAGAAGCAGGCGTCTTTTAATTTCGTGACTACTGTCACCATCTGCAGTGATCATGGAGCCCAAGAAAGTAAAATCTCTCACTGCCTCCATTTCTTCCCCTTCTATTTCCCAGGAGGTGATGGGACCAGTGGCCATGATCTTCGTTTTTTTTGATGTTGAGCTTCAGACCATATTTTGCGCTATCCTCTTTCACCCTCATAAAGAGGTTATTTAATTCTTCCTCACTTTTTGCCATCAAAGTTGTGTTATCTGCATAGCTGAGGTTGTTGATATTTCTTCTATGCCATGCAGGCATAGGTCACCCAAGGTCATAGACAGGTCATAGTGGAGAGTTTTGACTAAATGTGATCCACCTGGAGCAGGAACCAGAATGCCACTCCAGTATCCCTGCCAAGAAAACTCCATGGACAAAAACAACAGAACTATTAGTTTGAGCTTATAAATTGTACTGAATCTCCCAGTGGCTTCCAGTGGTATTGACAATGGTATCTTTCTGAACCAAATCTTCCTGCATTGCAGGGGGTTGTTCTAGAGAACCCTCATGGTCTCTTCCAAATCCACAGTTCTATGATTCTAAGTGAATTTGTCATATTTCTTTCAGTTCCATTATGTATTCATAATAACTGTTGCATTTGTTTGTACTGATGTCAATACAACAAAAATTATAACCATTTCTCCCTCTATAAATCTCTACTGAATGATTCTCTCTCATAATGGCTTATATATTGTTATTTTATTTATCAGAATTGTACAGTTAGAATTTTTTTGTTCCCTATATACATTGTGGGACACAGCTTCTAAGCTAATTAAATAGCAGATATCAACATATGAGAGACCTAAACACAGGGATGTATTGAACACTGGGTTTCTCAATTACCCAACAGCATTGTAAAAGTGTCTAAATGTGAACTGACACCTTTTATTTCCTTCCGTCATTGCTGTGAGTGCAAGTACACCACATTTTATGCAAGCCAATTTGAGAAAGATTTTGGGGGAAATCAACATATGATAAAATTATAAATAAATCTATAAGATGCTGGTTTGGCACTGTGGTGGGACCCTGAGATGGGATACTACTAACAGCAATTGAGAAACTCTACAGTGAGCTCCGTGTTCTTCCATTGTGAATGTAGAAATGGAAATGAAAGAAATTATCCCTGCTACAAAGGATGCTTAAAAAAGTGAGAACTTCATATTTTTTTAGTATGGCAAGATATTTCCATCCTGTGCATGCATCCATGGGCACACAAGTTTGCACACAACCCTATGTTATCAGCACATGCTCCCGGGGCAAGCACACAACCTTTGGCATGCACACAAACCTTGATAGCTGTGAAAAGTAAAAAAAAGAAAGAAAATTATTATTATTATTATTATTATTTATTTATTTATTTATTTATTTATACCCCACCCTTCTGGATGGGCTTCCCCAGCCACTCTGGGCAGCTTCCAACAAAATATTAAAATACAGCAATGCATCAAACATTAAAAGCTTCCCTAAAGAGGGCTGCCTTCAGATGTCTTCTAAAAGTCTGGTAGTTGATGTTCTCTTTGACATCTGGTGGGAGGGTGTTCCACAGGGTGGGTGACACAACCAAGAAGGTCCGCTGCCTGGTTCCCTGTAACTTGGCTTCTTGCAGTGAGGGAACCGCCAGGAGGCCCTCAGCGCTCGACCTCAGTGTGCAGGTAGAACAATGGGGGTGGAGATGCTCCTTCAGGTATATTGGGCCGAGGCCATTTAGGGCTTTAAAGGTCAGCACCAACACTTTGAATTGTGCTTGGAAACGTACTGGGAGCCAATGTAGGTCTTTCAAAAACGGTGATATGTGGTCTCGGCGGCCAGTCACCAGTCTAGCTGCCACATTCTGGATTAGTTGTAGTTTCGGGGGAAATCCACAGGGTATACAGCAAACATAATACCTTTTATCCAGGTTGCAATATACTAACTAGGCCATGAAAACTGTGGCTTATTTTACAGCTATAAAATGAAGCAAAAGAAGAAGCCCAGGGGAAACAGAAGCATTTTGAGTTTGATCTATATGTGTGAGTTTTCATTCTTCTATGAAGAACAGTGGAAGTATGCAAATTGACTCTCATGAAAGAGATGATTCACGCAAAATTTCCAATCTATGCAATGCAGATCAGAGGACAAGTGCTAGTGTAGCTTTAAGTGCAAGAAGCAACCCTACATTTGAATCACTTGAGGATGAAAAGAAAGCCAGATCTGCAGAAAAATTAAAAGGTCTGCGATGGAGAAGGGAGATGAGTCTTGTTGGACTTGGTAGCAGTACTAAAGCTCATTCACCAACATTGTGATACGTTGATATTTGGAATCCAGGTCTTTTCAACCTGACTGGCTACAGAGGCATTTGGGTTGGAGAATAAGAAAAAAGCAAAACTGGTCCTGCAATGTAGAACCTAAATTCCAAATCCCACTAAAAAGGTAAAGGTACCCCTGCCCGTACGGGCCAGTCTTGACAGACTCTGGGGTTGGTGCGCCCATCTCACTCAAGAGGCCGGGGGCCAGCGCTGTCCGGAGACACTTCCGGGTCACGTGGCCAGCGTGACAAAGCTGCATCTGGCGAGCCAGCGCAGCACACGGAAACGCCGTTTACCTTCCCGCCAGTAAGCGGTCCCTATTTATCTACTTGCACCCGGGGGTGCTTTCGAACTGCTAGGTTGGCAGGCGCTGGGACCGAGCAGCGGGAGCGCACCCCGCCGCGGGGATTCGAACCGCCGACCTTCCGATCGGCAAGCCCTAGGCGCTGAGGCTTTTACCCACAGTGCCACCCGCGTCCCTTAGCATCCCACTAATGAGCATTAAAATTTCTCAGGGATAGTTTCCCCGTGATTTTCCGGACTTCATATGTGAGGAAAAGAAGAGAAAATGTCATCAGGACATATTGCTTGCCTTGATTGATCTGCTGATTTCAGAAAACGGTGCTTCCGTGTGATCTAGAACTAGGGTTCCAGACTTCGTGGAAGCTTCCATAAGGAATGGATAACTCCCTTCAAATACTTGTGTTGTTTTTGTAGATGCCAGGGGAGAGACTATTCAGCATAGACCACCCTCCCAATTATGTGTTCTCCATAGCAAAGCGTGTTCTCCTTCATGGAGAGCACGTGTTACAGTGGGGGCTGACAAGACACTCCAAAGTTGTGGGGCGGGCTAATTGATCATTGGCCACTGTTGTGATTGGGCTTCCCTTGTTGTTGGGATGAAGTTAATGTTGCCATTTCGTGACTGACAGCCAGAAATGTTAAAATTCCCTGCACGGAGCGTAGAGCTTCCTCTTTTCGCTCCGTGCATCGGATTACCCATCCCCCCTCCCTATATTAAGGGTTGTTTGCATTGACCTTGCTATGCCTGTCATGGGGTCGTCTGCTTTTGGGGCAGGGGCCCGGGAGGAATTTTGTCCATTTGGCTGATTGGCTGGGGCCATTTGGTTTTTGCCTATTGTGTAGCAAATTGTCACAACTTGTAAGGTTGTGGTTAGGCATTGGTTTATGGTTTGGTTGGTTGAGGGGCATGGGTTGGCTGTGCCTGCCCCTCTAATGCTGCTGCTGCAAGGGATTCCATTAAAGGAATACAGGGGCTCACCATTGCTTTTGTCCAAACCCTGTCAAGGAGCTAGGGCCATGCAAGAGCCCCTGGTTGCATTTGGGGAGGGCTGAGGGCAGGATCCCTGCTCCGTCGCTATCCCCCAAATGTATTCCCTTTTTCTGACTTTTGCAGGCTTGCGAAATGTCAGTTTGTCCTCCACTGGGGGGCAGATAGTCGCAACCAATGCCTAAGCAACCACTCACATTTTTGTATTATAATAAAGTTGTGGCCAAAATTATGCCAAAAACCTTAAACAAAATTTCTGTGTGATGTGTGAGTTATTTGGGGTGGCCTGGGGACCTCGACACGTAATGAATAGAAAAGCCAAACAGGGCTTTTGGTGAGAAGGAAGGAAGGAAGGAATGCCAGGTGATAGAAATATGTCCCACTGGGTCAATGAGGCATATAGACTCTGATAATACAGTCTGCGATAATACAATCTGAAATGATGATGGAGATGATGAGATTTTTATATATATGCTACCCATCTGACTGCTTTGCCCCAGCCACACTGGACAGCTCCCAACAAAATATTAAAAACACAATAATACTGTCTGCAATAAGTCCACATACTTGACCAGTGTCTTCAAGAAAAGGCAGGCAGCTGAAACTGAAGTAAGCTGGATGTAAACAGTTTGGGCTTGTGGAACTCTTCTAACTATGCATTCATGCATTTCGGCATTTGCTAGAATCCCGTTATATTTTTCTGTGACCTTTCCTGGCCATTAGTACCAGATGGGTTCTTTTGAACGTCCATGCCATTGCCGTTAGTTTATTCTGAATTGTAATTTCATTTATTTAGTTTGCTTTTTTTTAAAAAAAATAATAATATTTTTTATTGAGTTTTCCACTTTTATCATACAGTGGTACCTCGGGTTACATACGCTTCAGGTTACATACGCTTCAGGTTACAGACTCTGCTAACCCAGAAATAGTACCTCGGGTTAAGAACTTTGCTTCAGGATGAGAATAGAAATTGTGCTCTGGCGGCGTGGTGGCAGCAGGAGGCCCCATTAGCTAAAGTGGTGCTTCAGGTTAAGAACAGTTTCAGGTTAAGAACGGACCTCTGGAACGAATTAAGTATTTAACCCGAGGTACCACTGTATTCACATTTTGTTACATAATTCTATAGCTTAATACATTACTCTATAAGAGCATCAACCTCCTTCCCTCCCTCTTTCTGACTTCCACATGTCATTCTATATTCTTAGTATTTCTATAATCACTTATTTAACTTCTATCTTATTGTAGTATTTCACCTTGTTATTGGTAAATGAGTTCCTTATGTGTACATTACAAAACATTTCAGTTCAGACCTACAAACATTTTCAGATGTTTACAATTTTCTTTCATGTAAAATATAAATTTGTTCCAGTTCTATTATTTTGCAATATTTATAAGCTGCTAAGCATTAAAAAAAAAACGGGACGCAGGTGGCGCTGTGGGTTAAAGCCTCAGCGCCTAGGGCTTGCCGATTGAAAGGTCGGCGGTTCGAATCCCTGCGGTGGGGTGCGCTCCCACTGCTCGGTCCCAGCGCCTGCCAACCTAGCAGTTCGAAAGCACCTCCAGGTGCAAGTAGATAAATAGGGACCGCTTACCAGCGGGAAGGTAAACGGCGTTTCCGTGTGCGGCTCTGGCTCTGGCTCTGGCTCTGGCCAGAGCAGCGATGTCACGCTGGCCACGTGACCCGGAAGTGTCTCCGGACAGCGCTGGCCCCTGGCCTCTTAAGTGAGATGGGCGCACAACCCCAGAGTCTGTCAAGACTGGCCCGTACGGGCAGGGGTACCTTTACCTTTTACTTAAGCATTAAAAAAGTGATGTATAATAACAAAAAGTACAACAGATAAAAGAGCTGAAACAGTTCTCCAAAGAGAAATCCTATACTACCCATGTTTTCTTTTTCCTTCACTGTTTTGTTATTGCATATGAAAGGCGGTACAGAAATATGTAACAAATAAATAACATGCTACAGAAGGAAGACACACAACTTCTTCTCAGGGGCAGAGGCATGTGGCAAATTTGCCTCCACCCGAGAATTAGAATGTCATTTTCAATGCTGTGACAGTTCCTGTATCTTCTTTAATTTTTGGATCTCCAGGTATCAAATCATTCATCAGGCTGCATTTAAGTTGACATTGGTGTAAATCAGTGTCCCCCAACCTGGTGCCCTCCCCAGATGTTTTAGACCCCCATCATCCCTAACATTTGGCTGCGGCACCAGATTGGGGAAGACCAGCCTAAATATCGGGCTGTCCACTTTGTATGTCAGCACTTAACTACTCTGCACTGAGCCATTTTAAAGCTATATCCATTGTTATAGGTAAGGCTTAGTGCTTGCATCCTGAAATTATTTATCTTTCATCCTCAGGACTTTGCGCTGAGTCGATTGTCCAAATACAATATTTCTTCTTCATAGATTTTGAAAACCTTCAAGACCCCATACACCCAGCTAATACTAGATGACATGATTTCATTGTTCCCTCATAAATACTGTGCAGCATAGAGAAGAAAAGTTAATTGAATGGTTTAGCTCTTTCCCTTTTCTTTTTTTCTAAACTCCATTACTTATTCCATCTTGAAAATTTTCAGCTTCATCCTTCAGTGATCTCTTACTTCTGCAGTGTTCAAAACCTTTTAGAAATGTGGTTAGTATCTCTTGATACAAATATCTATTTCAATTTTCTCTTTCCATTCTAATATCCCTTTTATCTGTTTTACAATTTTTCTTTATTCTTCTTGGCTATCTATTTCATTTCTCTGCATTTTTAATACCCCTTTTTGTCTTTTTTATAAAGCATTTCTGTATATTCCTCTGCAGGGCTCTGCAATTCATAGTTTTGTTTTGTTTTTTTAAGTGATAGATCTGCAAAATGAATCTGACTATTAATTCTAGAGTATGTTTATTTCCATTAAGTTGATACTTAGTTGGCATTAACACTAGTTGGCATCACACTTATCTGCTCTAGACTATTTTAAATACTTCGCATTTAAATGGTTTACCGAACATCTTCCAATATTCTTCTCCATTTTCCAAGTCATCTTTGTAAGCTTGCCCTATTTAATATCAAATTATTTTGCTACTCTGCACTGTTTTCTTCTCAGGAATCTGATTAAACTTGAAATCTACATTATGATGATTTATTGGCTCAGCTTAGGGTATTCTTGCTGCTGTTTGTAGGCCCTCAAAGTTTCTCCTAATTAGAGCCGGTTCATCCAATGCTGACAAGTAGTGGAAGCTGTCGTAATTTCTAAGTTCTGCTTCTGCCTTTCCTCACTGTCAACATGTGCAAAACCCTCTGTGAAATTTCAGCACCTTTTCAACATGCCGTTGGCTTCCCCAATAACTGCTCGTTGCTTCTTCCAAGAAGCATCTAATTTTGTATTTAGTGAAATTTGGTAGGAAATCTAGTCTTGATTCTTACTAACTTTGCCCACTTAATGGAAAGTTTCTTACCAGTGCTGGTGAGAGGCAGGATGACACCGAAAGAGTAGCTCGAATAATGACCTGCAGTGAGGTTTTCCATGGCTCAAGTTGAAATGTGCAAAAGCCTCATAAGAAATATTGTTAAATGTGTGTGTGTGTGTGTTCCCTTGTTATTCCTTGGATATATTGTGCTAGAGTTAGTGGTATAGCACATATTGCCAGTCCTCGGGGCTGCATGGAAATAGATGGAGTACGCATGTACATTCAACTGCCTAACAGCATCTACATTATCCAGGAGATCACAGACACAGAGATAAGAAAAGAAAAGCCATTCTGTTGTCTAGACCAGTGTTTCCCAACCTTGTGCCTCCAGCTGTTTTTGAACTACAACTCCCATCATCCCTGACTAGCAAGACCAGTGGCAAGGGATGATGGGAATTGTAGTCCAAAAACAGCTGGAGGCACAAGGGTTGGGAAACACTGGTCTAGAGAAGTCACTTCCTGGTTCACATGGAGAAGCCATTTTCAATGGAGCCCAAGGACAAGAATGTGCAACTGTACTAAGGCAGCACCAGGTGTTGAAATTTTGGACCCCTAACAATTTTGCACTCAGGGCAACTACCCCTGTGCCCCCCCCCCCACTACACCACTGACTAAAGTAATAACCTCAAAGTTTATCTCAAAATCTGGATTATAAGGATGCAGTTAGAATAATTTCACCAGGGTTCATGTATGCAAGGGGGTCCAGACTCTGAGCTTTCTTTTTCTTTTAAGTAAGTCTCTTAAGTTATGAAGTAAAATAGGCAGGCAGCTTTCTAAGCCATGATAACCTGCCTGTTTCTGCCTTACTCTGCCAATGAGTAAATTCAGAGCTCTGAATGAATGACTTATTTGGGGACCAAGCAATAGAAATCTCTTTCTGGGTTGCTGTTTACCCCTCCTTTTTGGTGCACCTTTTTCCTGCTTCTCCTCTTCCTTCGATGCAACTCTTTCCTTTAGTGGTCTCATCTGAGACCAGGCAGACCCTATAGGTTATTTCTGGAAATACTGCTGCACACCCACACCCACAAAAATGCCAAATGCAGAACCTGAAAGCTTTGCAAAGAGGCTTAGGAATATCTTTTCCTGTGCAGTTGCTAAATGTCAGGCACTTGTTAAGTTCTAGGAACTTTGTTTCCCTAGCATTGCTTGGGAAAACTGAGAAAAGAAAAGGAAAGTGCAATTTTTAAAGATGCAGTCCACCATCTTGATTCAAAATGGCATCCAACTGTATCCAAACATAGACTAAACCCTCCTGCTTAATCTCGGGAACCACCATCCAAAATTTGGTTACAATATCTTAAGAGGTAGCCAAAGGCTCAGTCTGCCATCTTGATTCAAAATGCTATCCAAACATAAATGAAAACCTACTCGCTGATATCAGGAACAATTAGTCAAAAATTGGTTACAATATCTCAAGAGGAGTCCAAATGCATAAAGAACAAACAATTTTCCAAAATGCATTGCAGATTAACTGTATAGTTAACATAGAGTACAGTGCTATGAAGGGACGCAGGTGGTATTGTAGTCTAAACCATTGAGCCTCTTGGGCTTGCCAATTAGAAGGTCAGTGGTTTGAATCTGTGAGCTTCCGTTGCTCTGTCCCAGCTTCTGCCAACCTAGCAGTTCAAAAGCATACCCATGCAAGTAGATAAATAGGTACCGCTGCAACAGGAAGGTAAATAGTGTTTCCATGCACTCTGGCATTTGTCATGGTCCTCTGTGCACCAGAAGCGGTTTAGACATGCTGGCCTCATGACCTGGAAAGCTGTCTGTGGGCAAACACCGGCTTCCTTGGCCTGAAAAGTGAGATGAGCGCCGTACCCCATAGTCGCCTTTGACTGGACTTAACCGTCCAGGGGTCCTTTACTTTTACCTTTTACCTTACAGTGGTATGCATATTTATTCAGAAGTAAACTTACCCCCAAATAAGTTTTGACAACGTTTCTCTTTACAATCTGAGAACCACGATTCTACATTTCTTTTTTAGGAATGAAGGCTAAAGTAATATAGTCCCAAATTGTTTATTTACTTTGATGATTTCTCATTTGTTTTCAGCTGATGATGAGAATTCTGAAGCCAGATATATTCAAAACTGCATATCTTTGTGAGCCATCGGTTTTTATCTCAAAAGAGCCCTATTTGTTATAGGATCCTGCTCAAAATTCAACTCCATTTATCCATTCTTATATAAGTCTCTTCTCTCTATAACAACTTTAGAATAATCTTTCCTGTCACTCTTGACATTTAAGGATATTGCTTCAGTTTCTGCAACCACAGAAATTTTGCAATTTCCATTATAGGCTATCAGTTTATTTTCTTCTCTGTGCTTTATATAGACAGACATTTAACTAAGCTACCAGTGATGGTTAAGGCAGCATAAGGTTTGCAGAGTTTCTGGCCGTACAAAAACTGGTTCCCTTTATCATAACTAGCACAAATGTTATAAACAAAGTTCCCTGTTCCTAAATTCATTTTGGTGACATGCACTTTTTGAAAGTGATGTACAACCAACATGGTTACCTTTGACACAGAATATATATTCTACCGAGCCTCATGACATCTACTAGTAATCTTAACTACCTTGATGTTTGGGGAAAGTATTCTCCGTATATCTCTCTATATAATAAAAATGTAAGAATGACTTCACATTGGAGTATTTGTAGGGCCATATCACAATCTTGGATTTGTATAAAGTCAGGGTACAGTAGGGAAGCAAAAATGAAGGCAGGCAGCACAACAGCAATGGCGTGAGAGTGAGAAGGGAAGTGGTGGTTTAAAACAACAGCAGAAGTTTGAATAAAGTACCGTGGAATATTTGAGGGATCTGCACACTTACCGTAATTTCTCTCACAGGAGGCAGCTGAGGAATGAAAGAGGGAAATGGTTTGAATCCAGTGAGAAAGGAGAAAAACCGAAAGGGAAAAAAGTGGTCATTTAAATCAGAGGCAGAAGTTTGAGTAAAGAAGAGGTGGAAATACACTTAGAGGGGAAAGTCAGGATTTTAAACAATGACAGAGATAACACTGAAGTCGCAGTTTAATACAAGGTCTGAGTACAGTGAGAATGAGGTTCAAGTTTCTTAGCTTTTCAGTGTTACTTTCTGTGTTGTGCTCATCTCTGCTATTTCTCCATGTTAAAACTGGTATGTTTTTGTTTTGTTTTTTTAAATAAACTGCCCCTCAGTGTCAACCCCCCCATGCTTGGCTCAAATATCTGTTATTGTTTAAAACTCATTTACCTCTCAGTGTCCCTCCAGTTGAATCTTTCAAAGAATTTTGAAGAAATTCAAGATTTAATTTCTCAGGCAAATTGTGAACATCCCATGCACAACAATGCAAGTGATACTGGAAAATTCATTTCTGTAACAAGTGAAGAACCATTTGTCTAAGAATCTTTCCCTTCCTAACACAGAAATGTTCATATTTTGTTATTTTATTTAGCATTGTTGATCACACAAAATAATTTCAAATTCCCCATCTCTTCTAAGAAGCAGATTCTTGAGGTTGCACATATATGAATGATTTTTTCTGCTATAATTCATGAAACATTCCTGTGTGTTACATAACCATTACATTTTGGAGCTATGATACCAACTTGAAAATATTAAAAAATAAAAAAAATAAAATAATTTATGCCAATAGCTCTCCAGGAGCAGGATTTCTAAGTGAGGACGCTGAGCCAGATTCAGCCATTTTGTAACTAATTAGCCTCACTAATGGTATCAAACACCTTTGGCATCTGAAGGAATGCAAAGGCGATTCCAGCAGCCAAATGGATTTTAATTAGAAAGGTTTGCATGTGAACTGCTTTTCAGGATGAAGTTGCTTTGATCAGAGTAAATAACAGTTTATAAAATATTGTATCAGATCTTGCTCCCAGTTCAATACCAATAGCACTTTAAAAAAAATGAATAATAGACATATTAAGCTCTTGAAGGACAAAGGCTGCTATGTTGTTGTTTTAAGAATTACTTTACAGTGGCTGTGCTTGATGACTTAAAATGGTTAGCCTTTCCAAAATGAAGTGTTAGGATTTTCTGAGAGACATCCTAATCATATGTTTATTAACCTCTGCCCTGAAACTGTCAGGGCTGGGTGCCTTCCCAGATGTAGGGTTCAAATTAGTTTATTAATCTATTGCTAAGACTAGGACTCATTATGTTTTTCTGCTGATTCCTCTTGGAAGGCAGAGGCAAATTGACTTTGTCTAGAAATGCGTCAATGTGTTGTAAGTGGCGTGTTCTGCTTACAATGACCACTCACACTATCTGTGGGTGCCTTTTGTGGGATCGCATGTGGTGCTACAGTTCCCAGGGAACTTGCTAGTAGAAGGGGCTGGCCTGCTTCTCAGTGTATTATTCAGAGGTTCACGCCCAGCCTCAGCTTAAAGTATCGTTTCCTGGGAAGTGGGGCCAGACTCATTATAAATAGGGGGAGGAGCTGGTATTAGCCAGGCAGACAGCTCTGGAGATTCACCCTCCCTACTCTCCCTTTGTTAATGATTCTTGTCTACAGGTTAACTTTTTCTTCCTGTTTAGCGGGCGCTGCTACAGTCTTTGACTGGTTGCTGTTGAAGGACCGGGAAGAAATTTTCCTGCATTGGCAGGTTTTGTCTTCCCTGTAGCAATTCGTCACAACTTTGGTGGTTATGGCCTTGGGTGGAATCCTTTAGTCTTTTCTTCCCTATAATGGGGTGTGTGTGAAGTGGTGACTCACCCCCCTGAGGCGGCGATTCCAGGGTCCCCTCTTAAAGGGGTTATATATATGGGTGTCACTGGCCATAAACTGAAAGGTTGTCGGTGAACTACCCTGCGTGTGGGGATATAGGCTTGGCTGCCTGCCTACACTTACGTCGCACAGTGCACCCCCATATCCCATTTACCCTGATGTGCCCCAGTTCCCTGGCTGGGAGCTTGGAGGGGTACACACCCAAGGCCTAAGCCAACGTCTTCCTACATTTGCAAGTTTAATAAAGTTGTGGCCTAATTTTAAATTCCATAACGTTTTCAGAGTCTTTATTTCCTTTCCCATGTTCCCTGGGGGCTAGGGCTGTCACGGCCTGGTCACGCAATAAGCCATTGCTAGTTTGTGGTGGGGGCAGTTTTTGCTTGCAGAAGGTTTCTTTCCTCTTCTTCTCACATCCAGATTCACTTACTTCAAAATAGTTAAAGCTGCGTACATTCTACCTTCGGCAAAGAATGTGGAGTGCTAGGATTGTACTTTGCGTGCTAAAATCGATTCTCAGATATTATGGGTACAGCGAAGCTATTAGCCCTCTGTGTTTTTGTGGGGCAGTGCTTGCCCTCACCTCTTCTGAAATGACTTTCTGAGACTTCTGCATCTTATGACATCATAACATTATGTGATGGTATTGGGGAAGTTTTCTAAGTCACCCCTAGGTCACCTCTTTCTCGTGCTAACATGCTGTGGTGGACCACACAAAACGTGGATAAAATTAAAGGGTTTGGATTTGATTTGATATCCTGCTTTATCACTACCCGAAGGAGTCTCAAAGCGGCTAACATTCTCCTTTCCCTTCCTCCCCCACAACAAACACTCTGTGAGGTGAGTGGGGCTGAGAGACTTCAAAGAAGTGTGACTAGCCCAAGGTCACCCAGCAGCTGCATGTAGACGAGCAGAGACGCGAACCTGGTTCACCAGATTACAAGTCTACCACTCTTAACCACTACACCACAGTGGCTCTCTGGGTTCAGGACTCTCACACTGACTTTCTGACTCTCACACTGACTCTCACACTGGGTTCAGGAACTCAGACCAGACCAAATTTCATAAAATCATACTACAAGAGAGGAAAAACTCCAAATAATTACACAGATTAAAATAGCCCAGGAGGTAAGAAGACAACAAACACTAACTTACCCAGCTAATTAACACAAACACTTACACTTAAATCTCAGTAGACTGACCAATGGAACAAGATGCTATCTAAAGCACATATAGATGCAGACCTCAGTTTAGCTGGCTGCTGAGAGCGCCCACCAACAGTAGTGACAAGAAGTTCAAGGTTTATCAAAAGATTGGGATAAAACCTGATCTCCAAGCTTAAGTCTGTAACTCTGCTCAGTTTGCAGTCATTGTCTGTGCATTCCCTTATATTTATGTGATGATTTCTTCTTATCCTGGGCCCTGTACAACAAACTTACAGAAGACTTCTTTTCAAAATGCAGATTCTTTCAACTCCTGTCAGCTATCAGCAGCATTCATTGCCAAAAGCAGAAAAGAGGAAATAATCATTCTTCTGTTTCTTAAGTGAAGTTGTTATGATGTTGTGCATTTATTTCATCTACAACAATGCACAGCTTTTCCCCACATTGCACCTCCTGTTATTACCCATATGGTGATTTAAACTTATGCGGAATTAAAAATGTTTTGTATTTTTCTTAAGGACAACATTCACTTAACTAACTGAATAGACTTTGTTTTTAGGAAGCAGATGTTTTTCCAAGAATAGTAAAGGATAATTGAATGCTTACTTGATTTTAGCATTTTTACTAATATTATGTATTTTGCATTAGTAAATAAAGTGAGCTGTTATGTCAGAGTAACATTAAATCTGGTTGAAAAACCCTGATAGTGCTTTTCATCTGCTTTTGTTTAGACTCTTGCTTGTCCTCCGAATATAGTATTTGTTTGTCTGACAGTAAGAGCTGTGGAACAGACTCCCTTGGGAGGTGGTGGACTCTCCTTCCTTTGAGGTTTTTAAGCAGAGGTTGGAAGGTCATCTGTCATGGATGCTTTACCTGAAATTCCTGCATCACAGGTGGTTGGACTAGATGACCGTCAGGGTGCCTTCCAACTCTACAATTCTGTGATTCTATCATTCTCTTTTGTTGTAAAATAAAATTCCTGGAGAACCCAGGCAAATGCAACAACAGTTATAAGATTAAATGTCCACTCTCTGAGGGGAGGTGTGGAGGTAGGTAACCCTATCAAAGAAGAAAAGAAGAAGAAAAAGAAGAAGTGTTTGGATTTGATATCCCGCTTTATCACTACCCAAAGGAGTCTCAAAGTGGCTAACATTCTCCTTTCCCTTCCTCCCCCACAACAAACACTCTGTGAGGTGAGTGGGGCTGAGAGGCTTCAAAGAAGTGTGACTAGCCCAAGGTCACCCAGCAGCTGCATGTGGAGGAGCAGAGACGCGAACCCGGTTCCCCAGATTATGAGTCTACTGCTATTAACCACTACACCACACTGGTAGCTAAGAGAAGCTGAGAGGGGTTAGTGGAGCCTCTGGAGAATATTCAGAAGGCAAGAGAGCTGTAGAGAAGAGGGAGGAATCGCAGAAAATTGTCTGCTTCTCTGTTCCACTAACAGACTCCTTCTGTTGGTGGTCAGTTGTTGGTGGATAGCAACTACAGTGGTACCTCAGGTTACATACGCTTCAGGTTATGGACGCTTCAGGTTACAGACTCCCCTAACTCAGAAATAGTACCTCTGGTTAAGAACTTTGCTTCAAGATGAGAACAGAAATTGTGCAGTGGCGGCACGGTGGCAGCGGGAGGCCCCATTATCTAAAGTAGTACCTCAGGTTAAGAACAGTTTCAGGTTAAGAACGAACCTCCAGAACGAATTAAGCACTTAACCCGAGGTACCATTGTACCTCATGAAAATGCCCTTTTGATAGAAAATGATTTGTAAAGGCTGCTTACAAACTGCCACTTTCTGGGTATCAGGCTGACTGTCACAAAATAAATGAATAATATCAATATAAACAAAATAATTAACTAGTCACATCGCATTAAATCTGTATCTGCATGGAAGATGAATTGATGGCCTTTAGTTGAAGTACTTATATGGGAAGTATAACCGAGGCCTAAAGGAATCCCGATACGCTTCTGAAGACTTGCTGAAAATCCACTTATGTTACTTTATGTCACTGAGGATCACCACACAAGATTATCCTTCAGCATGTGATCCTCTTACACTTACAATGAGAACTTACTTGCTCGGTGCCTGCAAACACATTCTTCAAATGCAGTAACATCTTTTCATTACCATTACGTTTTTTCATGTGGCAACTCAACATTTGAGCTATGGAGGGAGTTAAGTATGCTTGAGGAGTTCAGCCTTTGTCGATTCTGATACGAAGAGACCTGATCCATGCCTTTGGCACTAATATACAGATTGGAATTTATTTATCCCCGTTTTCATGCTTTCCAAGCTCCCTACACTGTTCTCGACTAAAACAGGAAATCAAAATGGATTTTAAAGTACATGCTGCAGTTTGGATCCTATTCAACTCAGTACATAACAGCATGTTTTGAAAAGGAAAACAGTATATATATGCCTTGTAAGGTTGTGAGCTTATGAATCATGAATAAGTCTCATTGTCTTCGTTGGGGCTTAGTTTTGAGCATGCATGCATGAGTGTGCATTATGTGTTCTCTGTGTGTTTTATTAGCCTCCCTCTTTCCTTCCTCGCTGCATTGTGTCACCTTTAGACCCACACTTCCTTCTCATGACATTTTCATAAGATTGGACACTTGGGGGGGTGTGAAAAACCAGCTGGCTCAGCCCCAGCCAGAGTGTCTCCCCTCTCAGCCTTGCCACTGCACAGATCCATCAGCCATCCTCCTCTGACGTCTGCGACTCAGGCTGCAGTGCATGCTTGAGCACACATTACTCAGCAGAGTAATCACACAACAGAATGAGGCCCGAGGTGTGGATACGATACTAAGCTACGCATTTATTATACATAAATCTAGGCAAAGAAAAACATGGCCTCTCTCCGTGTGTTTCGAGCCCCAAAACCCATCCCAAATGGAAATAAAGACACAGTGGAGACAGAATTTAGTTTAAATGTTAATGGGCAAATTTTGGCCACAACTTTATTAAAATACACAAATGTGACTGGTATTGGCTTAGGCATTGGTATCAAACTATATCTGGCTCCTGCCCCACCATGCAGGAAGTCTGGAAGGGTAAACAACCAGCAGGGGGATCTTGACTGGTGCTCACCCCTGGGGTTCCCAGGGATCCTGGCATGGCCCTAGCCCCCCTCCGGGCTTCGGACGAGATCCAGAATGTAGAATGTAAAGAGACATGTAAAGAGATATGTAACAGTTCCACATATCTGCAGCATGGGTGGAATGGAATTCCCAACAGAGAAATGATGGGGACCGCCCTCGCCCCTGCCCCCTTCTCCTGAACCTTTCCAAGAACAGGAGGACAGTATAGATTTAGAACAGTGGTTTGCAGAAGGGCATAGTTCAGAGCAGGGGTCACCAAACATTTTCAGACAGTCCACTGTCCCTCAGACCTTGTGGAGGGTCAGACTATTTGGGGGGGGGGGATGAACGAATTCCTATGCCCCACAAATAACCCAGAGATGCATTTTAAATAAAAGCACACATTCTACTCATGTAAAAACACCAGGCAGGTCCCACAAATAACCAAGAGATGCATTTTAAATAAAAGGACACACTCTACTCATGTAAAAACATGCTGATTCCTGGACCGTCCATGGGCCGGATTGAGAAGGCAATTGGGCTGGATCCGGCCCCCGAGCCTTAGTTTAAGTAAAGGTAAAGGTACCCCTGCCCGTACGGGCCAGTCTTGACAGACTCTGGGGTTGTGCGCCCATCTCACTTAAGAGGCCAGGGGCCAGCGCTGTCCGGAGACACTTCCGGGTCACGTGGCCAGCGTGACATCGCTGCTCTGGCCAGAGCCAGAGCCAGAGCCGCACACGGAAACGCCGTTTACCTTCCCGCTGGTAAGCGGTCCCTATTTATCTACTTGCACCCGGAGGTGCTTTCGAACTGCTAGGTTGGCAGGCGCTGGGACCGAGCAGCGGGAGCGCACCCCACCGCAGGGATTCGAACCGCCGACCTTTCGATCGGCAAGCCCTAGGCACTGAGGCTTTAACCCACAGCGCCACCTGCGTCCCTGAGCCTTAGTTTACCTACCCATAGTTCAGAGGCTACAGTGAGAAAAAGCTGGGGAATATTGGAAAAGGAACAGCAGGAAGAAGAAGAAGCACCAGGGGAGAGACAGCTGACAGATTCGGTGTCTTTGGAAAGCATTCCTGGCCCCGCTTCTCCCAGGACCAGATGGACATTGAGGGTATTAGAACAGAGAGCTCAGTGGCAGAAAGCACAGATTAGCCAACGCAGGGGTGACATAGAATAGGAGAAACGTAGGTGGGTGGGGGCTTTACTTGGAGCAACACCATTATTTAGGGAAGAAGGCATTCCTTCATCTCTCTCTCTGTGAATATTAATAAATCACGTGGTAAGAACTTTTATTGTTTCTCTGTTTCTTGGCTGCAACCATGGGAGGGTTCAGATTCCCTGGAGCCTGGCAATACCCTGCTGAACACAGTGTGACTTACTTTGAGATAAACATGCCTAACATTGTGTTCTAAGGCCACAGCCAAGGGCACGGAGAAGGACATATGTAAACGTGATGGGTACATTTTAAATCACAGATTAAGATGCAAGAGGGACATAACAAACTTGTGAGTGAATAAATGGCAAAGTGACACAGACTGTAGACTGAACGATTTGTCCATGTCTAGGAGCAAGTTTGAGGTTGTATGAAGGGATGATGGAGAAATAATAATGATGATGATGATGATGATGATGATGATGATAATTTTATTTGTACCCCGCCCTCCCTGGCCGGAGCTAACATCATATAAATAATACAATATGCATAAAAACAAGCAATCGACCAATTAAAATGCATCCCAAGGTTAATTCAAATAAATTAAAGTTATAGTTAAAACTGGACAAGTGACAATCTTCAGGTTAAAATTGAAAGTGGTTAATACTCACCAGGACCAACCAAATTAGTTTTGGTTCACCATTTTAATGCAACTGTCAGGGAACTGCCATCAGAGCCAGAGGGAGAGGGAGGGCTCCAGAGGGATTCCGGAGAGCGTCCCGGGAGGGAGAGAAGCAGCCCATCTTCTGGGGAAGGAAATCAGCGTAGCACCAGTAGAGAAGGGGGGCAGATGGGGGAATCGGCGAGGGGGCTCCAAGACTCTTCGCTGGAGACCAGCGGGGAGAGCACAGGTCCTCCGCTGCCCACACCCTCCCTGCGCAGAAGGCTTCCGCGCAGGGAGAGTAGGCGGAGACTAGGCGTCAAAGAGCTTCTTTGCTGGAAGAAGTTCAAGAAACGCCCACTGACGGATTCTGCCAGCGACTGAGACAGCCATGGGTGAGTGGCTGTCCAGACAGAAAGGGTTCACTCAGGCAACCCAGCCAGGTGTGGCACAGATTTTACGCAGGAGCAACCCCTAGAACCATTACAGCAACTCTACCCAATTTTCATTCCCTGAAACAATATGAAAACAAAAACACCACCAATCTTCCAAATTCACACTTCTCAGAATTCTATGATGCAGTTCCCCAAACCCAAAACATGCATAAAACACATAGCGTTGTGATCATAACTCACAGAATGCATATATTAAAGAAAACTGACTAATTTGCCATTGTTTCTGCCTTCTTAGATGATATGGTTCTTTGCATATTTTAACCCAAATATTATGTTTCCTTATAAGTTCTTTATAAAGTGAGTTCAAAAAGGCCATCTCCATTTCTTTCACATTCCCCAAACCCTTGTTATTGAGAAAAGAGCTGATTCAAACATAACTTCTACTTTTTTGCTTAGTCATTCAAAGATAATGCAAATAAAAAATTAATAAAAGTAGAATCTGATTATATTAAAATGATGTCGCTTTACGAGCTTGATATTATTTCTAAGAAAAGGAGGAATTAACTGTTCTTTATACAGAAGAACATCCAGTTCTGGGTGATAGTTTCAGCATATTTGAAAGTACTTGGCAAGCAGAGTTTGCCTTTATTTAGCAGGAAAATGGTAATTAACTGCATAAAAGGAATCCAGGAGTTAAATGCCACAATTTGCATTGGTGTGAATAACTGTACAAGGTGTAATAGCACTGAGCACTAGCCACAATTGCTCTTAATGAAACATGCCTCTGCTGAAATGTGTCCATTAGATCTTCAAGCTTTCATTACATTCCACTGATTCAGTGAAAGGAGCTATATTTATTGATGCCCAAGCCACCCCACCAGTAGGGCTGGCCCATATCAGCTTTTCAGCATTGCAGTACAGTGATACCTCTGGTTACATACTTAATTTGTTCCGGAGGTCCATTCTTAACCTGAACCTGTTCTTAACCTGAAGCACCACTTTAGCTAATGGGGCCTCCCGTTGTGTGCCGCCGTGAGATTTCTGTTCTCATCCTGAAGCAAAGCTCTTAACCCGAGGTACTATTTCTGGGTTAGGGGAGTCTGTAACCTGAAGCGCATGTAACCTGAAGCGACTGTAACCCGAGGTACCACTGTATATCACCAGCCAAACATCGTGGTCTGGCGATACACCATGATTTTGTGCATCAGCCTCAGCCTGCGAGGTGCCGGGTTTCACCCCAGTGCCTCTTGGGCTGATTCAACGCAGCTTGTTTGTACGGCTCAGCTGGGGAAGCCACCAATGGTAACTTCTGCTGTTTGGACAGGCACATCATGCTCCCCAACATTGGAGCTCCAGCAGTGTCAAAGGCTGGCAGAACCAAGCCAATTTAGTGGGGACTGATACACCATACACATACATCATACACAGGGCCATCTTAAGCACATCTGGTGCCATGGTGCAAAGTTCCCTCCGGCTCCCCACCCCGTTTCCTAGAGTTTTCTTTTCTTTTTTTCTTTTTTAATACATATTTATTAAAGTTTTTTTAAATACAAATGCATAAATAATAAACAACATTACTTATATCATAACATAGTTTCGTCGCTTCTTTGGACTCCCTCACATCTCCCGCTCCCACTTACATCGTTACAAGAAATTTTTTTTCCAAGCAAATTACCCTCTTGTTTACAATATTATCTTCACTCATTTAAATAAAATCTAGCAATTCTCCAAAAAAAATTATATTTTCCTTATTCTCACTTATCGTCAAAATCAGATCTAATTCAGTGGTAGGCAGTTATTTATGATCTAGCATCCTTCTTAGCATTCAACCAAATTACAATATTTTTGTAAATAAATTTCCTCCAGTCCTCCTCAACCCTCTCTTCTCCCAGGTCTCGGATTCTACCAGTCATTTCGGCCAGTTGCATATAGTCCATCAGCTGCATCTGCCACTCTTCCAGTGTGGGTAGATCTTGAGTTTTCCAATTCTTAGCAATGAGTATCCTTGCTGCCGTTGTTGCATACATAAAAAATATTCAGTCCGACAATACCCAGAAGGAAGGCCTCTGGTTTCTTAGTAAAGGTATACTTAAATACCTTCTTCAGCTCATTATATATCATTTCCCAGAACACCTTCACTTTAGGGCAGGTCCACCAGAGGTGAAAGAATGTTCCTTCATGTTCTTTACATTTCCAACATTTATTATCAGACGAATGGTATATTTTGGCAAGTTTAACTGGGGTCATGTACCATCTATATATCATTTTCATTACATTTTCTTTCAGAGCATTACATGCAGTGAAGTTCAGCCCAATGGTCCACAACCTTTCCCAGTCCTCAAACATAATATTATACCCAATGTCCTGAGCCCACTTTATCATAACCGATTTAACCATTTCGTCTTGTGTATTCCATTTTAACAGCAAGTTGTACATTCTTGAAAGTATCTTAGTCTTAGGTTCTAACAATTCTGTTTCCAATTTCGATTTCTCCACCTGGAACCCTAACTTTTTATCATTTTTAAATACTTCTTTAATCTGAGCATAATGTAACCAGTCTCGCACTTTATCCTTCATTTTCTCCAAACTCTGCAATTTCCAATTGTCTCCATCTTTTTCTAATATTTCCCAATATTTTGGCCATTTGGCCTCCATATTGGGTCTTTTTCGGGCTTTAGCTTCCAGAGGTGAAAGCCACCTCGGAGTTTTGTTTTCCAGTAAGTCTTTGTATTTTGTCCAGACAGTAAATACTGCTTTCCTGACAATATGGTTCTTAAAGACCTTATTGATCTTAACCTTGTCATACCATAAGTATGCATGCCAACCAAAAGCGTTGTTAAAACCTTCCAGGTCCAGTACATCAGTGTCTTCGAGAAGTAGCCAGTCTTTTAGCCAGCAGAAAGCTGCGGCTTCATAGTACAGCTTTAAGTCTGGCAGGGCAAAGCCCCCTCTTTCTTTCGCGTCAGTTAATATCTTAAACTTAATTCTGGGCTTTTTGCCCTGCCAGACAAATCTAGATATATCTCTCTGCCACTTCCGGAAGCACTCCGTCTTGTCCACAATCTGCAATGCCCCTTCCGACCTTCAGGAGGAGGGGGGGTTGTGGGATCACGACCCCGCCCACACTCTGCGAGGCTGGCGTCAGCCTCGCAGGAGACAGGGATTCACCCAATTAGCATACCCTGTGGCGCCAGCCAATTGGCTGGCGGCAGGGGCGGGCCTTCCTAGGGCCACTTAAGGTCAGGGCAGCCCCTGGCTCACCCCCTTTCGTAGCCTCCTGTGCCCTGCAACCCACAGGCCTAGTCAGTGTTTCCTCTGTTTTGGAAACCTTTTACCAACAATTCAGGCCCATGGTCACTACGGCCTCTTCCGAAATAGTGAGGAGCTCCTTTGCACTTTGGCCTCCTTATTTAGGGTTCCACATTCGGGTAGCAATCCATTTATGCATCTTCACACATAATTACAGTCTACATGTCCTTGGGTTTCCAATGACAGATCCTCGGGAGGTAGGGCTCATGCTTACAATTATAACCTTTCTGCCTCTCAGTATACCCCAGACTTTCCCAGTATTCTACAGGGAATACTGTGGAAGGGAGAAAGAAGTCTAAGTAAGAAGAAGCATTCGGCCAAGAAGAGCAAAAGAAGTAAGCCTTCTGATGCCGAGGACGATTCAGAAAAGCTTCCTGCTGCCCACCACCTGCTGTGTTCCGAGCGACCAGAATTACTGGATGGAGCACATGGGTCCCTATGTGGAAAAAGGAAAGTCGGAAAATTTGAAGCCAAGCGAGTCCCTCACCATGAGGTTTGCTGGGAGTACAACACGGGTGTGTGCCAAGGGCCAAATTGTAAGTATGTGCATGAATGTGAGAAGTGCCTAGGTAACCACCCAACGTCTTCATGTTTTAAAGGTAAACAGCCTTTTCCGGGCAGCAGGGGGCATTTCCATCAGGGGTCTTGAAAAGCTCACAGACCCGCCAAAAAGAACAGCCAGAAACTGGTATGAATTTGGCCCTTGACTGGCATGTTCTCTTCTGTTGAGCCCTCACCTCTTAGAACCCTTCTCGATAGATACCCTAAAAATAGAGGCAGCAAAGAGTTTCTCTTATGGCCTCAGGATCCTCATTTCATTACCCCCTAACTCGGGGAACCCCCCCCCCCCAAACCAAAGAATCAGTTCGGGAAGTGTCCCGTCTAAACAATTATCGCACTCCTAGAGTGGCAAACCTGTCCCGGACCTTTGACCTTTAGTGCTTAGAAATAAACATCTACTTCTCTAACAAATTTACCCCTGGGGTTAACAAGGGCATCACGGATGCACAGGTGCAGCGAATTGCCACAGCCATTCCGGGAGCACCTTTGGAGCCTTGGGAACATGATGTCCTGAAGGGAGTATTAGCTTCAGGAGCCAAGCCCACGCTTAGATCTTTTAAAAGGGCTTGGGTGGACTTTATGGAGTTTCTAGGCAAACTTATAAAATAATAATAATAAAATATGATAATGATAATAATAATAATGACAATAATAATAATAGTAAAAAAAAACAAAAAACAAACAAAAAACAAACAAAAAACAAACAAACAAAAAAAAAACCTACGCTTGACACACCTCAAGGTAAATTAAAAAATCCTAAGCTTCACACGCCTCCTACCAAGGCTGAAGCTCTGCAATACTTGGTACATTGGAGAGTGCTGGGTCGTGCAGCAAAGACTCTTAAACATCCAGTAGGCGGCAATCTCTTTTTTCTGTAAGGTTGTTTAATCCAGAGACCCTGGTGTGGCCTTCTTAGTGTGAAGGGCACTGTGGGGCTGGCGCAGGCCGCAGCCTCCTAAAAGTGATGGTAGAAGGCCCTTAACTTATGACATTCTATGCTAATTCATAAATAAATAAATAAATGTAAAATAATAATAATAATAATAATAATAATAATAAACCATAAAAAAAAAAACAAGAAGGAAGAAAATTAAGAAGTATCTGTTGGTCCGAGGACAAGGCCCAGTTATTTACAGCTGCATACTCCATTGCCTTTGGCGCTATGCGCAGTGGCGAAGTGGTTTGTAAGGGCCAACCAGATTCCATTGCCCGAGGTAGTTTGAGAGACCTGACCTTGTTCAGATCCAATTTAGTCCTGCATGTCCAATGTTCCAAAACCGATCAGCAGTAAAGGACACTAAACAATTCATGTACATGGGACCAACCGTCTCAGGTCCATTCCTCGAACATTGGGATGGCTCCGGCCTTGCACGGCATCAGTCCATGCACGTTATGCGAAGGGCGATTGCTGCCTGAGGTTTACCCTCAGCTAAATTCACGGTTAACTCCTTTCGGATTGGGGCCGCCACCACAGCAGTGCATTTGGGACTCTCATCTGAAAGGATGAAGGACTTGGGGGCAGTGGAAGTCTGATGCATTAAGGGAAGTCTGATGCATATAAAGGATATATTCATAAGACCTTGTGATTGTTCACAGTATACCTGACCTGGCTTTGTTACCTTCTTTTGCTTTCAGGTGACATTGTGATGCATATTTGGAGTATAGGCCCTGCACCGTCCACTGGGATATAAACCATGCCGCTAATGGGGACCTAGGGTGCAGGAGCTACGAGGGCGCGCATCTGGATAATCGGGCACAGCATGGTGCATTGGGCCAGGGTCCGCGCCATCAATTCCGGTCTCGGGCCGCACCTTAGCTACATAAATATATCTTGGATCTCTCGAAGGAGAATGCGCTGGGCCAAAAAATGTTGCCCGCTATTAGGGCCAGAGAGGCGGCGGAGGGGCCCCCAGATGCTTTAGTTATCCAATTAGGCGAAAAGTGTTAGCTTACAGAAAGGCAGTCGACTTGACGTGGCATATCTTTAGTGACTTGGAGGAACTTAAGGCCTCTTACCCAAACGTCACTACTAGTTTATTTGGGGCCTCGTGGATGGAGAGGCGGGTTTGGAGAGATTGCAGGTGCCCGATAGCCATAAACAGGGCTAGGAAAGCCTGGCATTGGGCGGTGGTGCGTAGAGTGGCAGCCCTGGGTGGGTGTGGCATTGAGGGCCCACCCAGTGCCATGGTCATCCAGCTGAGCGAGAACGACTTGGCGTATAGGAAAGGGGTGGACTTGATATGGAACATTATCAATGACTTGGAATTGTTGAGGGCATCCCATGAAAACATTACAATAATCTGGTCATCTTTGCTGGAAAGGCGATGTTGTAAAGGGATGCAGAAAAACCCGTGGCTGTGAACAAAGCTAGGAGGATTGTGGAGCGCACGGTGGCTCGTAGAGTGGCCGCATGGGGCGGTCGGGTCATTCAGCACCCATGCATACGGTTTGACAAGGAAATGCTTTATCACTGGGATGGCGTGCATACGGTTTGACAAGGAAATGCTTTATCACTGGGATGGTGTGCATCTATCTGATGCTGGCAATGTTATTTGGTTGGCAGATAATTTTCAAGGCGTTAGGGATTGGTTACAGGTCTGAGGGTATTGGCGGCGAGCCGGCTTGCGGCTCGGTGGCGGTAGGCATTGGCCGGGGTATTATCATGCAGATGAGGTTGGGGGGGAGGAACGCCATCACCTCCCCCAATGCTTGAAGGGTAGTTCGTTAAAGGACTCCGAGGGGCGACGCCTCGTCCGAAACCTACGGAGGCTAGGGCCTAAAGCGCGCCCCCGAGCGGTAACCCCTTGGGGAGCGCCTAGGGATATGCATCTCGGGTGGCTCCCCCTGTTGGTGTTTAACCCTTCCCGGTCAGACCGGATAGTCGGTTAGGGCCAATGCCTAAAGCCAATACCCTTCTTTCCTGTAATCAATAAAGTTGTGGCCATTTTTCGCCCATTAACCTAAAACTCTGTGTCCGTTGTCTTCATTTATTCCACCTGTGGGGGGGAGGGAATAGCCACACAATGTTTGAAACAAAAACAACATTCTTGCAATACATTCATCTTAACAGCAGCAATTCGGCCTAACAAGGAAAGCTTCAATTTTGTCCAACTATCCAAGTCTCTCTTAATTTCAGACCAGCATTTTTCATAGTTATCTTTAAATAGACTCAGATTCTTTGCTGTTATATTTACCCCTAGGTACTTTACTTTTTTAACCACAGTTAATTCTGTTTCTCTCTGAAACCGTTCCAACTCTGTATCTGTCAGATTTTTTCCCAGCACCTTAGTTTTCTGTTTATTTAGTTTGAATCCCGCCACCCGACCAAAATCTTGAATCAATTGTAATACTCTTATTGTACTAGATTCTGGCTCCTGCAGGGTCAGAACCAGGTCATCTGCAAAAGCTTTAAGTTTATATTGTTTCGCTCCGACCTGAATCCCTTCCACCAACCGGTCCCCTCTAATCACGTCTCCTAGAGTTTTCAACCTTTTCCCAAGCATCTGTGGGGATCGTTCTCCTCCTGCGGAGGCTTGGGAAGGAAGCTGCACGTCTGCCAGCCATATAGTTGGTGGGGCGCAGCTTCCATCCTAATCCTCTGCATGGATCGTGCTACTCCTGCGGAAGCTTGGAAGGCAAGCTGCATGGCCGCCAGCCATATGGTTGACGGGGCATAGCTTGCGGGCATGCAGGAAGGAAAGGGGAGGCCACCTGCAAAGCGGCGCAGTTCCCCCACTAGATGGAGTGCCCCTGAGAGGACGGCGCCCTGGCGCAATGCACCAGTAATCCCAATGGGAAAGATGGCTCTGATCATACACCATCACCACTCAGGGCTGTAGCATGGGGGGGGGGTGCAGAGTGGGTGGGGCAGCCCAGTTAGATGGGCAGGTTACAAATAATAAAATTATTATAATCACCATTCTTGTCATTACTCTGTGAAAACACTATTTCTGATGTTACTGGCATGCACTTCCTACTCCCCCAAGAAATAAGAGGTTTCAGGGGCAGCAATCATCCTGGCTTAGATTCCTTTGAAAGGAGAGAACAATGCAGATTTGTGACATTTGGTAATACAAGCAAAACAACTCCACCGTTTGACAGAAGATCACCATAGAGGCTCATCAGCAGTTCAATATGCTTTTGGTGCCCTCATCTCACTGTCTCCAATTCTCATTCCTAAACAACAGTTTGTCCTTTTCCAAGCTTGCTTCTGTTCTCTTAGTACCACAGATATCACTTGCAACACTTAGCTGAGAGTAGTATCTTAGCTCCGGTTGAAATCATCCATTGAGAAGATGAAAGGAAGATCTGGCTCTTTCCTTGCTGCTTAAAAAACACCCACTAGCCATTTTGGATCATTAGCTGGCCTGCTAAACGCAAGGTATGACCAATCCAGGTGATATCCCAGACCTGCAATGCAGATACAGGGAATGGCAGAAATAACTTCAACAAGATAAAAAGGGCAGGTCTTACAAATCCTTATGCTCCACTACAAGTCTTCCTTTGGACAGTCAATAGGTACATACGTAGGCAGGAATGTAGGAAAGAAAGATTGCAATAGCATTTTGTAATGATGTGCCTTGTCATATAGAAACATGAGTCAAAGACATATGTCTGTGTCTGAAAGGACTTGAACAATACTTATGTAGTAAGATGACATACAGGTGCCTGTCAGTTGGGAGGATTTATTGAATTTTTAAGTGTCATGTGGAAAAGAATGTATTGAACTTTCTATTTTGGTATCTTCTTCTCTCAAGGTCAATCCCATTTTAGTTTAGTCAGGCACTGAAAGCTGGAAGTGTCTTTCACTTGTCAGCACACAGCTGATATTCATAATCCAAACAATTCTTTCCCTGTCAAAAGAATAAAAGAAACAAATCACCCCTGATTCCATGATAACCAGAGAGACGCATAACTCAGCACCAGAAAAGGAAATGCCCTCTGTAAAATGTAAAACTGTATCTGATTTTATTTTATTTTTAATCTGCCATATATTGAAATGAACATGTTTCTTTCTGGAAAAACCAACTTCCTAAGAGAAGGTTTTCCTCAGGACCACAGCACGAGAGAAAATGATTTAATCCCCCTTCTACACTTGTCGAAATCCTATTAATTATCACTGCCCCCTGAAGCTGATACAATTTGCATTTTTCAAAACCTATGCATTACATGCAAATATATATATTTAATGTCATGTCTGGTATTGTCCTCAGGTGGTTGTGAATGGAGACCAGTTCATATATAAGTTCTACATATAAAGTCCCCATCAAGCTTAGGGGTAGGAAGATTGCTCAGAGGAAGCAGAAGATCTCTGGTTAAATCCCCGGTTGTCTCCAGGTGTCTTCACTTCTCTAAGAGAAATTCTGGAGCATCTGGACCAGGGATGGGAAATCTATTTGGGGAAATGGCTTAGCTCTGTGGAAGAGTACATAGTTTGCATGAAGAGTTGGAGGTCCCGGGCCACAGAGAGGTTAGGCTGGCCTCAACCAGAGCCAGGGCTTTTTTGGCTGTGGCTCCGATATGGTGGAATGCTCTGTCACAAGAGACTAGGGCCCTGCGGGACTTGACATCTTTCCGCAGGGCCTGCAAGACAGAGCTGTTCCACCAGGCCTTTGGCCAGGGCACTGCCTGACTCCCTCCTCTGGCAATCTTCACAGAACTCTAGCCCAATGGTTGCCATTAATCTGATTCGAATTAATTTTATAATGAAATGATTTTAGAATGTTGTATTATTTTATTGTTGTTAGCCGCCCTGAGCTCGGCTTCGGCTGGAGAGGGTGGGATATAAATTTTAAAAATATTATTATTATTATTATTATTATTATTATTATTATTATTATTAGTTTCCCAGGTTCAATCCCTGGTGTCTCTAGGTAGAGTTGGGATTGAATCCTGCCTGAAAACCTGCAAAGCTGGTGGCAGTCAGTGTTGACGATGGGCCAATGGTATCAGGTGAATATGCAAATGCCTGTTTGCTCTCTTTAAATGGAGACTTAATCCTAAAGAACTAGGGTATATTAGTTCTGTGCAGGGACAAGGAGCAATCATTTTTGTGATCATGTTTAATGGAGACATAAAAAGCTTCCGACAGAATCTCAACAGTGTTGCAAAGTTGAGCATGCACCTGATGTCAAGATAATATGGTGCAGCCTGCCTTGTAAAATGAAAGAAATGTAAGGTGGGGTAGGGGGAGAGCTGAGCAAAGGTTGCTCTTTAGCAGAAAATTACTTGTCTTATCAAACTAACATGATTATGAAAATGATTTCCATCTATTTGAAATTCAGCGGGGAAACATGAAACCTTGAAGAATTCTTCATGACAGAGCTGTAAAACTGTGCTCTGCTTCTACTCTGGAAGAATATTCCCTCTCATTGGTGGTGGATATTTTCCTCCATTTGCATATTGTGATTCCGAGCATTATTTTATGTTTATGTAGATTCACAAACAGCACTTTCAGAGGGAAAGCTCTAAGTGCCTGGACCAAATTAAGATGTCTCCATTAAATAATAATGTAAATCCATGGATTAAGTGAGTGCCAATTGAGGGACACAAGAAAAATCCAATTAAAGACTCAATAAAGTTTCACGGCAAAGGACCGCCATCTACTTCAGGCTGGCACTCAGAGATTTTGCATTTGCAAATCAAGCACCCACTCTTACACTTGTAAGAGTGCTGCTGTTTATTAATGTGTATTTATGACTCCATTTATTAAGGTCAACAAAGAAGAAGGCTGAGAGCTGACTGTAGCTGGCATCTGGCACCACTCTATCCACAACAGCCACCCCCCCAAAAAAAAAATTGTGCACCAACAGCCATCCCCCCAAAAAAAATTGTGCAGAATTTTTGTGTGTGCAGAATGTTTTATTAAAGTTTTTGCAATACAATAAAATTATATATGGAACAAATGAGGTCAGAAATATCAAGGAAGGAAGGAAACCCCTTAACACTAAGGGGAGAGATTTCATCAGGCAAGGCCTCCTTCCACCTGCCTTGCCCCACCCTCCAGTCTCTGCTTCTCATTTTGTATTGCATTAGGTTGTGCACTGTGGTTTGCTGTGTTTTATTAATTGGAGTTTAGAAATTCCTTATTGTAACTGTTAAGAGTGGATTTCTGTTTAATTTAGAAATGCTGATATTTAATATTATTCTATATTGTTTTAATGAATGTTGAACGTTATTTTATTTGCATATTTTATATTGTATATTGTATTATGCATACAGTGGTAGCTCTGGTTGCAGACACTTCAGGTTACAGACTCCGCTAACCCAGAAATTGTACCTCAGGTTAAGAACTTTGCTTCAGGATGAGAACAGAAATCGTGCAGCAGTGGCACAGCGGCAGCGGGAGGCCCCATTAGCTAAAGTGGTACCTCAAGTTAAGAACAGTTTCAGGTTAAGAACAGACCTCCAGAACAAATTAAGTTCTTAACCCAAGGTACCACTGTATTGTCTTATTTATATGATGTTAGCCACTCTGAGCCCGGCTTTGACCAGGGAGGGTGGGATACAAATAAAAAATTATTTTTTTATTTTATTTTATTTTATTTTATTTTATTCTTTGGTAAATTTACAAAAAGAAAAACACACACCAATGAATTTTTTAGAAAGGGGAAGGATTAGAGATGGATATACAAAAGCATTTTTAAAAAACAAAATCAAGACTCCTTGCGCCCCGCTCCACTCCCCCTTTCTTCCCACCCAGGCAGCCCTGCCCTCCGCTCATCCTCCCCCCCCCCCCGAGCTCAGCCTCAACTGCACTGATGAGGGAAGTAGGGACGTTCTGGGATCAAATCAGAAACCAGGATGGTGTTCATAATTCCGGGACTGCCCCTGGAAAATCAGGACACTTGGAGATTAGGAAATCATTCACCGTCCAGTACAAAGAATATCTGGGTAGATTTATCTCACGATTAGCAGAGATTCAGATTAATTTATTTGTGACTGGTCATCAGACCATCGCTAGAGTTTAACAGTATGAAAGCAACACGAGGTAATGTCAAAGAGGTTAACTTAGATTGGAAGAAAATACAACATAAACAAACTTAAAAGTGCTGGACTTCCCTGTCACATCACAACATGCCCCCCTTTTTAGAAAGTCCTTCTTTTAACTACCGTAATATAAAGAAATGAAATGGAATGAGATAAAAGGAATTTATGCAAATCTGAACAAAATCATCCAAGCCAAAATAAACAGAAGCAGAAAAAGAAAAAGAAAGGCAAGGAAAGAAAGAAAGAAAAGAGAGGAGAGAAATAATAGAAGTAATAAAACACGCACTCACATATATTGCCCTCTATCCAAATTATACCCTAATCTTCAATCCTTCACTTTCTTAGTTCTTATTTAGTGTGAAACATGCAAAAACAGCCCTCCTTGTGAATATTGCAAAGCGAAGGCAGTTCATCGTTCTCTCACTGCAGGTTGGAAGAAGCTGTGATAGGGAGTAAATAACTTTTATTTATCTGTTTATTGTATTTATATCCAATGTTTTTCTTCAAGTTGTTCAAGATGGCATACATGGTTCCTCCCCCTCTTGAATCCCCACAACCACCCAGTGAGGTAGGTCAGTCTAAGAGACAATGACTGGCTCAGTGTCTCCCACAGAGTTTCATGGCTGAATGGGGATTTGAACCCTGACCTCCCAGCTCCTATTCTGACACTCTAGTCACTGGCTGTCAAGCCTGCTTCGTGGTTCACAGTGAATCTTGCAGGTCAGGCTCTAAGTGCTTCATAACAACTCAGCCATGTTGTCCCAATTTATTGGATCTCTATTGCAGGTTGGGGTTTGGGCTGAAGTGACAGAAGTGAATGAAATTTGTAGGCAAGTTAGCCTCTCCAGAGGGGATAAAGCCTAATGTCAGGGAAGGCTGTGGATATGGCAGTAGAAATGCCCCATTATAGCTGTATTCTAATGCAATATGTATAGAGCACATGCTCGCAGTCAACATATAGTGGAACCTCGGGTTAAGTACTTAATTCATTCTGGAGGTCCGTACTTAACCTGAAACTGTTCTTAACCTGAAGCACCACTTTAGCTAATGGGGCCTCCTGCTACTGCCGCGCCGCCGGAGCACAATTTCTGTTCTCATCCTGAAGCAAAATTCTTAACCTGAAGCAATATTTCTGGGTTAGTGGAATCTGTAATCTGAAGCGTATGTAACCTGAAGCGTATGTAACCTGGGGTACCACTGTATAAGGAGAAAGTGAAGGATTAAAGTGTTCTCTAAATAACTTTGCAGCTGCATGCAATTCACAATACCTTCTTTTGACTTATCTATGTTTTCCAAGTTGTAAAACGGAAAGTTGAAACGAACCTTGATATTTACATTTTCTTGGTAATAATTAAGCTCATCTAAATCCCCCCAAAGTGATTGTTTTAGTAAATGGTGTTGCCCAACATAAGTTATCTGAGACCAAGCAATAATTCCCCCCACATTTGCTCAGCTTTTGTTCCCCCCAAAGTCTGTTTTCACGTTTTGAAAGACTCTACTAAGACTGTTCCTTGATGATGATTATTTAGGTTATTTGTAAAGGGGCAGGGAAGAAATAAAGAAGTGTAACTCAATAACCATGGCTTTAATAAATGCCACCAACTTTTTTAAAGGAACATGTTGTACAACATATTAGTTATCAGTACCATTGTGGGCAATTCCTGTTGCAATGTTCTAACTGCTTGGCACGGACAGCCAGCCAAGATATCTTCCCTAGCACATCTCAGAAATCCGTTGAGATATGCTTGATAAATTGAACCCATTTCTCTTGGGATATCATTTCACCTATGACATTTCCCTGATTAAAATAACCTCCCTAAAGCTGCTTTTGGCCATGAAAGTGGGGAAATAGAAAGATAACAGTGGTTCTCAACCTGTGGGTCCCCAGATGTTGATGGACTACAACTCCCATCATCCCTGAGCTCTGGCCTTGCTAGCTAGGGGTGATGGCAGTTGTAGTTCAACAACATCTGGGGAGCCACAGGTAGAGAAAGGCTGCTGTAGAATAATAGAGTTGAGAGTGACCTTGAAGGTCAGTTAGCCCACTGCCTTGCTCAACTGACAGTCTGATTTAATGGGTCCATTCTACATTGTAGATGCCCAGCGTCAGGGACTGGCTGGATGAGGAAGACTGGTGGGAGCCCCCCACCCAATATCTCCCCCAGGGAGGGCACAGAAAACAATAGCTTAGATCCTGGATCATGGTGGTGGGATGCTGAAGAGCAGTCTGTGGAAGAGAAGAGCTGGGAGATGCTAGAAGGGTTGAGTGATCAATGAGGGGTCAGGAGGAGAGGGTATTCTAGGACAGGGCTAAAGACTGAGAGTCACAGTGTGAGCACAGACTCAGACAGGGAAGAGTCAGAGGTTGGCTCTGCTACTCTGCAGCAGGACAGTTCCAGTCCTGCTGTCTTGCCTCTCCCCCTGACACCCCACTGAAGGAGAGCCCCTCACATTGCTGAGCAGATAGGCCCTCAATTCAGCCTGGCGGGAAGGCGGATCCAGAGGGAAAGACTAGAGGGTGAAGTATGGAGCTAGTGGTCAGTTTCAGCAGCGTCTTAGCTGGATCAAGGCAAACCAGAGGACTCTGCTGTGTTGGTCTTTGCTGTTAATAATGAGCTACCTGCTTTCCATGCCTTCTCTCTGTGTGTGAACCTGCCCTGTGGTTGACCTGCCTCGTTGACAGCTCCTTGACACCCAGCTTGTCAATATGAGGTCCAGACTCTGGTTAAAGACTGATGGGAAGTTTTGCTTCTGCACATGACTCTGGCAAACCGCTCTAAGTAGAAGCGTTCCTTCCTCACCCACCCTAGAATGTTTAGTTCACATTGAGTTCATGAAACATCGTACCCTGACCTGTTCTCAATGCATGGTTAACCACATCTACGGAATGCGATAGTTATGTTCTTTTAAGTCTTGCTATATCAGTCACTAGTAATAGTTTAATAAGGAGGTTTTCATACCTGTCCAATTCTGTGTTCCCTTTCCCAACCTTTAATCTATTGATGATTAATGCCTATGCAACCCTTGCATTGTATTTGTGTTAACCAATCAGCAACAAGCACATATGTGGCAATGCTGTAATATTCAATAAAAGGGACTCCCCGAGACATGTTCGAGAGATGCCTCCCATATGACACTTGTCATTCGTCTGTCGTTTATTTCAACCCAACAAAAGACCTCAATTGAAGAAGGGTCCACCACATCCTGAGGCAGTATGGGCCACTGTTGAACAGCTTGAAGTGTTAGGAAGTTGCTCCTAGCAGCCCCTTGCATGAAATCAGCACTGGAACTAGTAACAGGAGGACAGTCCTGCTCCACAATATGCACCACTACCACTATTCACTGTAATAGATCCCACTGTTGTTGTTTAGTCGTTTAGTCGTGTCCAACTCTTTGTGACCCCATGGACCAGAGCACACCAGGCACTTCTATCTTCCACTGCCTCCTGCAGTTTGGTCAAACTCATGCTGGTAGCTTCGAGAACACTGCCCAACCATCTCGTCCTCTGTCGTCCCCTTCTCCTTGTGCCCTCAATCTTTCTCAACATCAGGGTCTTTTCCAGGGAGTCTTCTCTTCTCATGAGGTGGCCAA
Organism: Podarcis cretensis; assembly: GCF_951804945.1. Lineage (NCBI taxonomy): Eukaryota > Metazoa > Chordata > Lepidosauria > Squamata > Lacertidae > Podarcis > Podarcis cretensis. The sequence continues at coordinate 64,850,471 of NC_137179.1, forward strand.
AGTATTGGATCCTCAGCTTCATGATCTGTCCTTCCAGTGAGCACTCAGGGCTGATTTCCTTCAGAATGGATAGGTTTGATCTTCTTGCAGTCTATGGGACTCTCAAGAGTCTCCTCCAGCACCATAATTAAAAAGCATCAATTCTTCGGCGATCAGCTTTCTTTATGGTTCAGCTCTCACTAGCTTACCACATTTTGGTCTTACTACTAGCTTTCTCAATAGGTATAATTTTAAAGCCTCTTTCATGAGATGCTATTTTTGCTCTTTAATGGGTCTAATTTCATCTCAGTTTTACTTGAGGGATTGCACTGTCATGAAGTCTATCCAGTTACTCGGCTTAGAGAACTTTGTGCTGGAGAATAGAGCTGTTAAAAAAAAAAAAGAGCCATGGAATGCAGTTCTGTTTTTTTAAATAAATATTTCATGTTACTTTTAAAACTAATGTTGAGAGAAAGGGGAGGGGGAACAAGTGAATTAAAATGGCCGACTTCAGCAAATCTTATGCAAATGTAGAGAAGTTGCAAGCATAATTGTCCCTGCTCCATGTTGTGAAAGGGATATTAATATTAACAAAAAATAAACTATATTCTGTCGGAGTTCTAGTGGGAACATTCTGGAGCTGGTGCAACACAGTGGGTATTTGGCATGATTTTGCTGATGTTGAGAAATGATTTATTCTCAGTGTATTTGCTCTCTGGTGCCTGTTCCATACTTCTTTTTATTTAATGCAGACATTAACCTCTGTGTTAGAGAAATGTTCTCAGGCATCCTATGCAGGAAGCCTCTAGCCTATAGGTCTAATTAAACCCAGGATGGGTCCCAATTTGGCATGCAAGGCTGTTTTCTCCAAAACCTGCTTGGCTACAACATGTGTGTCCTAAAGTGTGGGGCAGGTAAGGACAGAGCAGGTAAGCTTAAAATGAGATCCCGCTTGGTTTTTGGGCAGTGGGGCTCACTGATAATGGTGGGAAGAGGAAGACACAATGGTGAGAGAGGCGCGTGACAGAAAAGATGCCCAAGCTCATCATCAATCATCCCTGAGAGAAGGAGACAGTTGCTGCAAAATACTCACACACCCTTACTCAAGGGTTCACAGACCTCTCTCAAGGAAGAGGGAATTTGGCCAGGGCCGGATTTACGTTTGTTGAGGCCCTAAGTACTGAAGGTAATGGGACCCTTTATATGTCCAGCTGTCCTTTGTCAACAACAAATTGTCGCTGTTTTTTGTGTTGAATATATGCTATATGGTACTTTATGGACCTAATAGGTATCAAAAGCCATTTGCAGATAACAAACAGGAGCCTACACAACACAAAACACTGTTGTTGTATGTAGGTTTTATCTTATTTGTTTTTTATCTTCTATTTTGGAAATGTACATCTAATCTTTTTCCCCTTTAATTTTGTTGGGGGCCCCAGGAGAGTGGGGCCCTAAGCTATAGCTTGTTTAGCTTATACGTAAATCTGGCACTGAGTTTGGCCACTGAGAACAGAATGTTGGAGTAGATGGGACTTTTACCTGGTCCAGCAGAGCTCTTCTTCTCTTCTTGTTAAGAGCAAGCCATGCAAGTGAAAGAGGTCAAAAGGGTCGCATTTCGGGATTTCTTGCTACCTTTCATTCTAACTTTGATTTAGTTCATTCTTCCTTCCCAGTGCCTATCTGACGTTGTCTTCTCTTCTTTTACTGGACTCCCACTTTGTTTAAGTCTAATATTTATACTCTAGGGATTTACATGCCCTTGAGACCACTTCTTTTCTCTCTCAGTTAACTCTCTTATTTATCCTCTTTCTTTCTGTACCTTCCCCTAGCCAAGGCTGTTACAATATTTAACTTTGCTCTTTCCACTAGAATTGATTCTTCAGCTCTTCTCTCTGTTTGCTTTTGTCATCCACCCTCATCTTGGCCTTGGATCAAACTTTCCTTGTGAGATCTTTGTTCTTGTACTAAGCTACTGAATGTCATTAGCATAAGCCCTGAGACCTCCTGGCCTTCTTTATTTATACATTTATCTCTTTCCTTTCTGCTCCTTTGTCTGCTAAGAAACCTTTTTTGTTTATTTATTTATTTTTGCAATTGATTATCTTTTATTTTGTTCTTGTTGATTCCTTCCTCTACCCTTCCTTTCCTCTTACTCCTAATAAGGTTTGCTATCCATAGCTTTTTTTCCTCTATGGGCTTTTTCTGAGAAGATCATTGTTGTCCTTTTTCTGTCTGTTTGCTCTTGATCCCATTGAGTTGTATCCACCTTGTCATACTAAAATTAGCCCCATTTGAATCAATGGACATAGATTATGACTCAGATTCAATGCATTATTTCTCCCCCTAAATAAATTACTCCTTTAGCTTTTGCATCTTAAAATATTCAATCTTATCTGAGTTGGTATTTTTCTTAACTGTTTTAGTTTCTCTGTTGTTTGTTTGTTTAAAAACTGTCTTGAGTTTCATTTCATTTCATTTCATTTAATACTGGTCATTCCTTTGGTTTAATGTTTCCTGAACATCAAAAACCCATGTCAGTTTCTTAGCTACATTGTTGTTGCACTTAGTTGGACAGGCTATTTAAGTTGGACAAGATTGACTCTCAAGCACTGCTGTAAGCTTGACATTTGAGAAGTGCTGAGCACAAGGCTTGCAAAATGATTTGCACAGAGCTCCCAGTACAGTGGTACCTTGATTTTCGAACATAATCCATTCCTGAAGACCATTTGACTTTTGAAATGTTCAAAACCCGAAGCATTTTCTTCCGGAAGCATTTACTTACGGAAAACTCAATACTGAAGAATACGTGGCACATTTGACTTCCAAAAAGCTTCGAAAACTGAAATGTTCGACTTCTGAGACATTCGAAAACCAAGGTACCACTGTATATTGGTGCTTGGAAAGCACAGTGCAGGGGTCTGTACAATTGTCAGCCCTTGCAAAGCCACTTTCAGCCAAGCCTCACACCTGACATCAGGTAAAGGGTAGGTGGGTGTGGTTTGGCCAAAATGGCCTCATGGGCGAAATGGGGAGGCCCAATCGGCCAAATTTAGCCTTCTGGCAAGGAATTCTCCACCCAATATAGATGTAGATATATGCTACTTTTGTCTAGAAGTAGAATCCAGAAGTAGAATCAGTGGCTCTCACCAAATTTCTGGGAATTGTACATCAGATTCCATTTGCAGTTTTACATGTTGCAGAAACTGAAGATGGCTAGAATGCAGTGAACTGCAGGTTTCTCTAAGCAAACACAGAGGCCTCTGCAGACTTGCTGCCTGGGATAGTATAACTTTGGTGTGCTTATATGCTTTCTCTTTTGGTTTGGCTTTAATGCGTGGCTTTAAGCACGGACAGACCTGTCAATTTTTGGTTCCATGCAAAATTCCAGCATTAATGCCAAATGGTATTATTTCTGAGAACCGTGCCATTGATGCATGCTGAGACACTGCTGTGCACACCTTCTGACAGTCTCCTGGTGTCAAGACCTGAAGGTTTCAGAGTTCAGATGAGAGGCATCAAATGAATTCATTATCCTTGAGAGCTGACTGTCATTGCTCATCAGTAGAGAAAGAGGCAAATATTCATGAGTACATTTCAATTGACCTGGCTTTGAGGAACCAAACGTGTTTTATTGTGGCTGTTGTTTAGAACTGAAAGATGGAAGCCTTGATTGACTTCAGTGGGCACAGAGGCCACTCTCCTCTTCTAATGTAGATGTTCTGAGCTGTGCTTAGCTAAATTCATAGCTACTGCACACTTCCGCGTGACTCAAGCTGCAACTTTATTGATACCATGAGCACAATTGAAACAGCAAACAACTTACAAATGCAGGTGTCAGGGAACTGCCATCGGAGCCAGAGGCAGAGGGAAGGCTCCAGAGGGATGCTGGAGAGGGTCCCAGTAGGGAGAGAGGCAGCCCATCCGCTGGGGAAGGAAATCAGCGTAGCACCAGTGGAGGAGGGGGGCAGATGGGGGAATCGGAGAGAAGGCTCCAGGACTCCTCGCAGCAGACCAGCGGGGAGAGCACGGGTCCTCCGCTGCCCACACCCTCCCTGCTCAGAAGACTTCCGTGCAGGGAGAGTAGGAGGAGACTGGGCATCAAAGAACTTCTATGCTGGAAGAAGTTCAAGAAACGCCCACTGGCGGATTCTGCCAGCAATTGAGACAGCCACGGATGGGTGGCTGTCCGGACAGAAGGGGTTCACCCAGGTAACCCAGCCAGGTGTGGCGCCAACTTACACACGAGCAACCCCCTAGAACCATTACAGCAGGTGATAAAAATACATAGCTGTAAAGATAAATGGATAGTTGAATCAAGTGAGCCTAAAAGCAATGGTATGGCTATTATTATGGATAATGCCCCTCACAGAGCTACATTTCCTAAATGTCCTTGGAATATATTTTTTTTAAATGTACGTTATATGAATAGTGTTTTATGTATACATGTAAAAACCTGAGGTATTCATGTCAGAAATGTTCTTACAAAAGGACATAGGGACAAGAAACCAGGATTTCGCTTTGCTTTTTGCCCCATGTATTTCTTGCTGAGACAGTTGCAGGATTCATTCAAATTCTCGCTTATCATTCCGATGGTCCTTCCATTGTAACATCAAAAGCATTGTTATGCATAACTTATTTCATGAAGAACAAAAGTAAGGATTTAATATTTAGGCAACCGTGTGCTTTAGAAAGCCTTGGCAAGAAGTCAAAACGCATGGTGAGGGAAATATCTCTGACCATCTGCAGCAGGCCAAGAGGTTAAACCCAATGTATGTTTCTCTGTCTCTTAGATACTGAAAGCATGCATGCATTTTAACTGGAAATGTGATGAAAATAATAACGTCCAGGCATGCTTACTCTTTAAGCAGCTGACAGTTTATCTGTTAATTTAACCTACTCACTGAAATAAAATATCCCCCCGTTGCCCATTAGGAGGGCGTATTTCTCTTAAAACAATTCTTGAAAATTCCATTAAAATCATGAAGCAACCTGGATACGAATCATTAAATGATCTTTAGAGAAAGAAGCGTGTGTGGGAGAGAGAGAGGATAGATAACATAAAGGTAAAGGTAAAGGGACCCCTGATCATTATGTCCAGTCATGGATGACTCTGGGGTTGCGGCGCTCATCTCGCTTTACTGGCCGAGGGAGCTGGCGTACAGCTTCTGGGTCATGTGGCCAGCATGACTAAGCCACTTCTAGCAAACCAGAGCAGCACATGGAAACACTGTTTACCTTCCCGCCAAAGCGGTACCTATTTATCTACTTGCACTTTGACATGTTTTCGAACTGCTAGGTTGGCAGGAGCAGGGACCGAGCAACAGGAGCTCACACCATCGCGGGGATTCGAACCGCCAACTTTCTGATCAGCAAGCCCTAGGCTCTGTGGTTTAGACCATAGCGCCACCTGCGTCATAAATATGTGTAAAACAAATTTCAGAGACCATGAGTTGGTCTGCTTTTAAATACAGTGTTTGCATGAATTCCTAACCCTGCATCAAAGTTGCAGCTTTGCTCCAATGCAAACAGGCATCTTCTCTCTGACAAGGGAAGCAGAGCTAACCAGTTCTACGCACCTTTGTGACTGTAATCCTATAATACTCATTCAGGTGAAGAACCCACTGAACACAGTGGGACAGGGACATCCTTGTGTTTTATGCTTCTTGCTGCGGCCAGAAGTCAGTGGCTTCCCACTGGATATCCGACTCACCTCCTTCCCAAGAGTCGTGGCTAGTAAAGGTATGGGACAAAGCACTGTCAGAACACCTGACATGCAAACAGAGAGTCCATAGACCTCTTTTATTTGACTTGGTACAGTATAAGCTTTCCTCCTATGTTAAGTCATCTGCACAGCCCACTAAACCCTCTGCTCCACAGGTAAATATGTGGAGATGCTTTATTGAGAACTAAATTGACTCAGCTTTTTCTTCTTATATGTGATCATTGCATGTGGCATTGCACTCTCAGTTGTCTCCCTGTTTTCCCCTCCCCACTGTATTCTCATTTTAAAAAATTATTAATAAAGCTTTTCTTGTGCTGCAAATCAGAGAAATAAGATGGGGAGAAAAAGAAAGGGGAGAGAGGGGAAAGCGAGAGAGGTGGGGGTGTTGTTATTTCATTCTATTTCCTCATGTTAGTGTAGGGGTTGTGTCAGCAGCACGTGGATATTATTGAATATTATTATTTTTCTATTTTTCTCCTCATTTCTTACACTCATTGTTCTTACTGCATTCTGTTTATGCTTATGTCGATAACCATTCTGTATAAAAAATGACAACAACAACAATTCTTTTTTAAAAAAGGGGGTTCACAGGGCTGTGCTGTCTGGTCCCCCAATTCCAGACTATAGTATGTTTCTTGCATAGGTATTGCTCTTGAATACTAGAATTCTTCTTCTTTTATCTGGCGATTGCTCGTAGCTGAGTAAGATTGTCTTTCATAAACATCGCTTTAAGAATGAGTCCGTAAGTGACTGTGGAGGCCAATTCCACGTGTCCTACCACAGTGGAGACATTGGTTTCCAGGCAGGAGTTGATCATAGTGTGGATTTGCCAAGCATGCCTTCCTCTTAGCACGTTTCTCCCTTGTGTCCTGAGTTTGAGTGTCTTCAAAGCCCATGACACCTTTGGTAAATGCTGTTCTCCAATTGGAGCGCTTGCAGGCAAGTGTTTCCTAATTTTTGGTGTTTATACTCCTTTTTTTTTAAAAAAAAAAAAAAGATTTGCCTTGAGACAGTCTTTAAATCTCTTTTGTTGACCACCAGCATTCAGCTTTCCATTTTTAAGTTTGGAATAGAGTAGTTGCTTTGGAATATGATAATCAGGCATCCGCACAACATGACCAGTCCAACAAAGTTGATGTTGAAGAATCATTCCTTCAACACTGGTGATCTTTGCTTCTTTCAGTACAGTGGTATTAGTTTGCCTGTCTTCCCAAGTGATGTGTAAAAATTTTCGGAGACACCATTGATGGAATCTTTCAAGGAGTTGGAGATGGCATTTACAAGTGGTCCATGTTTCACAAACATACAGTAAGGTTGGTAATTGAATAGCTTTGTAAACGATCATTTTGGTTTTCCTGCGAATGTCCTGGTCCTCAAACACTCTACACTTCAATGGGGAGAAAGCAGCACTTGCAGAGCTCAGGTGGTGCTGGATTTCAGCATCAATGTTGGCCCTTGTGGAAAGACAACTGCCCAGGTAGGCAAAGTGATCAACATTTTCCAATGTTACACCATTGAGTTGGGTTTGTGGCACTGCAGAGGGGTTATTTTGTACTTGTTGGTAGAAATCATATATCAAACAGATGGAAAGCTCCTCAATCTGAGCAGGCTGAAAGCAAAGAGTAAGGTTACCGTAACCTCCGTCATAGAGCTTCAATATCCTGATGACCTCCAAACCATCCTAAATATATTCACAGAAACTTACAAAGAGCTTGGCCTATTGCTCAACATACAAAAAACCAAAGCGCTGTACAAAATAACCCCTCTGCAGCGCCACAAATCCAACTCAATGGTGTAATGTTGGGATATGTAGTAGGAAGGGACCACGAGCATCATCTAGTTCAACCCCCTGCAATGTAGGAATATTTTTGCCTAATGTGCTCAAACCCAAGACCCTGAGATTAAGAGTCTCATGTTCTACTGACTAAGCTATTGGGTTTGTCACAGGGGACAGTCAGCAGCCACACTACTTTCTCCCAAACCCAGAAAACACTTATTCAGCAGAGCCACGCCTCATAATTTGTATGCACAAAAGCAGCCATACTGATATCGAGTTTAGCACAGGGCAGTGAAGGCTCATAGTAGAGAATCAAGGAGATGGCACTTCCGGGTTAGCGCCTCTGATAATGGCGGAATTCCTCTGATCGGGAGGAATTTACTCTGTGGAAACAGGGTCTGGCCGCCACGGCGAAGGCGGAGACCCACTAAAAATCACAGGCGGGAGAAGCCTGTGAACCTGGGATTCGGCTGGCACCTTTTGCGCCTCCCCTACTCACATGGAGACCCGGTTTCGGGGATCCAGAGTGACGTGGGGTGAGCGGTGCGGTGCTTCGAATTGATTGCTTCTTTCACGGAGAGCGCTTTTTCCTGTGGACAATTCGATTTTAAATAACTACCCGTGAGTAGAACGGAAAATTGGATCTATAAATGTCTTAATTTGGCACCAAAATGGGAAGGTTTTAAACAGGAAGTCCGCCTTCCCCTTTTGTAAATAGATTGAAGCAAAGATGCTGCAAGCTAAGGTCTTGGAAAGTCTTCTGCAAAGGATTAAACTTCCATCGATTAAAACTATTAAACCCCCCTTGGAAGCAGGAGAAGAGGGGGGAAATTTTGGATCGCGCAAGCCTACAGGAGAGAGTGTTGAAAATTAAATCACCACTGCTCCGAACCTGGAAAGGGTTCTGCCAGTAAGATTGACGTTTTGAAGTTCATTGGCTGTGAATAGAACGTATCTTGACAGTTAGCTAAATAAGAGAAATATATTGTTTCCATTGTCCTCTTCTGCGTTTAAAAAGGAGGAAAAGTAACTGAAAATTGAAACTATATTTACTGTTTGAATGTGCTTAAAAGGATTGACACAAATAGAAACTGTTTCCCTCTAGAGGGAGCTTTTGAAACTGTTATAAGAGCTGAGCTGGGGGAACCAGCTGCAAGATAAGAGACTGTGAGAATCAGGGATTGACCTTGGACTATTTGAGAATGTCGACAGAAGAAACTTTAGTGATTGCATTATGCAAGATAAGTCACTCGTTGGAACAACTCCACAAGAAGACAGATGTCATGACTACTAAAATTGATAATTTGGGACAAAAAGTGACTAACTTGGGACAAAAAGTGGCTATCAATACAGAAATTATTCAGGATCTGATACAGGAATCTACTTTGACAGGGCAAATTGTTGAGAAGGCGAAGGAGAAAGTTGCTATTGTTGAACCTAAAGTAATACAAGTGGGAGTCCCAGCCTTACAGAGGCAAATTGAGGACTATAAGTTGAGGCCTTTTATGATTGATTCTAGAAAAAGTCAGATTTTGAGGATCGGAGCCCTGCCTGGACTGGAGAAGGAAAGTTGGACAGATCCCTTCATGCAGGGATTTACTGACTTTTGGGATTTGGACTTGGGTCATGAGGAGATTGGAGCTGTGGAGGCCTTTGGATTTGGAGGAATTTTGAAACATGTCCTGAAATACCTTATGGATTTTAGATTTAACCATGGAGATTTGGTTGACCTGTCGAGAAGGAATAAAAGCATTGCTAGGTTGGAGCTTCCCCAAGATCTGCTCTTCAGTATCAAAGGAAGGAAAATAAGAACAAGATCAGTAGAAGACAAAGTAAAGTGCATGTATAAATATGAAGAAGACCTGCAGAAGGGACTTGGAAAAGAGTTAAGAGCCTCGGACAGAAGATCACCAGGTTGATGGACTATTTGGATTTGACGAATGACTGGCAGTATCCGAGACCAGGGAGAAGAGATGGTGGAAGAAGATTGGAAAAAGTTTTAAAGTTTATTTATAGAAATAGTAATATTGTAAAATTACTGAGTGTTAGAAAAATGTTGGAATGAAATCTTATGGCTTTAGTTGAAATGTTATAAGGAGTTAAGCATAAATAAGCATTATAGTATTAATGGAAAATAAGGGTAAAAATAAGTTAAGATATTTATATGACAGAAAATAGAGAGATGGAAAGGAATTGCTAAAATAATTAATAGAAGTGGAATACAAAAAGGGAGGTGAGAGGAGGTCGATGAAACAAGGGTATGAAAGATAGACTACTGAAATGGTATAATGTATGTTTTTAAATTGTTTTTGTTTTGTTTTGTTTAGGTTAATGTTGTGTTTTGTATTGTTTATATATTGTATTGTATTGTTTTTCTTTTTCTTTTTTTTCCTTTTGTCTTTTTTCTTCTCTTTCCTCTTTGTAAGTTTTAAAAGTAATAAATATTATTTTTTTAAAAAAGAGAGAATCAAGGAGATGGTCCATTGTTCTATAGCTGGAACCAGAGTGCTGGATCCCATGTTCTGCTGCCACTGTATACTCATGAAAAGGTACCAGCAACACAAATAAATGTTATGGAAGCACATGCCTGAAAAAAAAAGGATCCCTGGATAGTTAAGTCCAGTCAAAGGTGACTATGGGGTGTGGTGCTCATCTCTCTTTCAGGCCGAGGAGGGAGCCGGCATTTGTCCACAGACAGCTTTCTGGGTCATGTGGCCAGTATGACTAAACTGCTTCCGGTGCAACGGAACACTGTGACGGAAGCCAGAGTGCACAGAAATGCCATTTACTTTCCTGTTGCAGTGGTACCTATTTATCTACTTGCACTGGCATGCTTTTGAATTGCTAGGCTGACAGGAGCTGGGACAGAGCAACAGGAGCTCACTCCATCGCCAGGATTTGAACCGCCGACCCTCCGATTGGCAAGCCCAAGTGGCTCAGTGGTTTAGACCACAGAGCCGCCCGCCTGTATCAAAAGCTCAGTAGTGGAAGGAGATGCTTAATTCTTCTTCCCCCCCCCTTTTTTTTATTCCAAATGGCCCTCAGCTCTGGTGTTCCCACTGCAGGGTTCCAAACACATGTTTTCGAGGCCATCTGCAATGCATCTTCAGCAGCCTCGCCCTCATCTCTCTCTCTCTCTGCAAAAAGAGGTCCTTTTGAAATGGTCTCTGTTTGGTGATCCTTTATCGATTTCGTTTCAAATCCGGTTTCTCCGTTTTTGTCTTTTGATATCTGTGGCAATAGGGAGGGAGCGTTGCCTTATGTAATCTGTTGCATTTATATGGTACAGGCAAAAGAGGTCTTCCGTATACCTTATATAACTGCATTTAACATCTAAAATAGGACTGAAATTGTCCCTTTAGGGATAATTAACAGTGTCATCTTTGCTCTAATGAAGTAAGTCAGTAGCTTATATTAAAGATGCAAGCCTCCCCCCCTCTTTTTTACCCTTTATACTGTTTTGTTTACATAGATTCCCTCAGAGAGAGGGAGCTCTTTGAAGCATCTTCCACCATTATGTGGAAAGAGAAAAAGTGTTGCTAAATAAATTAGCATGCTAAATATCTTTGTCTTGGTATCTTTCCTCCTTTCGCAGCAGGAATTCCCAGAGTGCCAGCTTGGCAAGTACAAGTTTGGGGTTTGTTTTTTTTTGCTTAAAAGAAGAAGTTCCATTTGTTTATCTTGCCTTCCTCTTCATTTAAACCATGGCAGGGACTATGTTGCCTCGAGGAAGATGAGATCTAACCACCATAGGCTACATATAGGGCAGTATATTATTATTATTATTATTATTATTATTATTATTATTATTATTATTATTATTATAAAGTACATTTAAAGTGCGAGAGCCAATGTGGTGTAGTGATTAAGAGTGATAGACTCGTAATCTGGGGAACCGGGTTTGCTTCCCTGCTCCTCTACATGCAGCTGCTGGGTGATCTTGGGCCAGTCACACTTCTCTGAAGTCTCTCAGCCTCACTCACCTCACAGAGTGTTTGTTGTGGGGGAGGAAGGGAAAGGAGAATGTTAGCCACTTTGAGACTCCCTTTGGGTAGTGATAAAGCGGGATATCAAATCCGAACTACTCCTCCCCCCTCCTCCTCCCCCTCCTCCTCCCCCCTCCTCCTCCTCCTCCTCCTCCTCTTCTTCTTCTTCTCCCCCAGAGAATTCTGGGAACAGTAGCTGTGTACACACTATAAAAACATCCCCACCCCTCAAATAATTCTGTGATTTCACCCCTTCAAGTTACAATTACTGCCAGCCCTTAACAAACTAGACTGCCCAGAATTCTTTGAGATGAAAAATGTGCTTTGAACATGCTTTTAAGTTATAGTGCATGCACAGTCTAAGTGTGGTGATGTGAACATAATGCACTGTACCTAACTTGGATTTAAACCCGAGTCTCCTGGACTGGTTCTTGCAAGCTGCTATCGTCATTTGTTTCACTCCCCTTTCCCATAACATAATGAGGCGACGTTTTCGCTCCATGCCACAAGATCACCTCTTCTTTCCCCCTGTTTCTAAGTTGGAATTCAAATAGCATGATGAAACTGCAGTCCCACTGACCACTAGATTGCTCCATGCAATGTTTGCTTGACAAGCACTGTAGGTTTATATGACTAGCATTTGACCTTTGAGAAGAGAAAATGAAAAATGGAGATAAAAGATTTGGGTAGTTTTTTGTTTGTTTGTTTTTTAAAAAGAAACTGAAACCTTTGCAGTTGGTTACAAATATAGATTTATCCACCAAAGGTCTAAATCCATGACTGTTTGATGCACAGAACTAATCCAAAACCTGAGGAGCACATGATTGAGTAGATTTTTAAAAATCATCCTAACCAGCCAGTCCTGGAAACATGCTTTGTTTGAAGGCTTCCAAGGAGAGGAACTACCAAACCGTCTCCTGCTGTCCATTAAAACAAGGTGCCTACTGAGAAGAATAATATTAGACAATGGAACTGTCAAATCCAGTGATTTAAAAACAAAAGAGTGACCTTTGGCAGCATTAACACACAATCAAAGTAGCAACAGGGCACCAGCAGTGTGGAAGGAAACCTCACAAGAGAGATCTGTTTACTAATACAGAACTGTCCATTAAAGCTACGAGGATTCCGGTACATCTGGAGGAATAATTTGGAGCAATATATTATTTAGCAAACTCATTTAATCTCTTTCTTGTCCGAGGATTGTTTAAATCACAATGTTCTGGAAACAGATTAGTCACCCAGAAAATAATTTCCATGAGTAGCACCTCGCTGTAATTTATGTCCGGGGCATTAACTGCAAGCATACTCTTCCCAGGTTATTTACATAGCTAAAGACGCTCTGATTTATGAAAACATTGGCAAAACCATGGAGGAGACGGACTGATTAAACTGTAATTTCAATATGCATTTAATGACCTGCCGAGTAGAGAAGTTGCCTCTGTGTGGCACCAGAGGGCATGATCCCATGTCTTGGAAGAGAGCATGCTAGCCTATCCAACTGACCTTCAGATTGTCAAAAGTTCCCTTTATTTCACATTCCTCTCAAATACTAGGGCTGTGCACCATCCCCCAGTCTAATCTGAGATCGAATCCAGTGCTTCAGATCAGTCCTGATTTGGCCCGCTTGGTTCAAAATCCAAGCTTTTGCTGGATCAGTTGCACAGGCATAGCAAACACTCCTTGCCTCTCCCCAAACTTTTGTCAGTCTCCCCATCCCTGCAAGACAACTTCAGATTTCAATGAAAGTCAAAACAGAACAACCCCCCTGCCCCCAAGAAAACTCTAACCTATCACTCCTGGCTTAAATATTCTTCTGAAATCCAGAAATAGCCAAGTTCCGGTATGGATTACATAGGTACAATGCAATATTATGGTTTTCAGTGCTGCGAGTATGCTTGTGAGACTCTTGAAGAAAAGAAACAAAGGCTTAGTCATACTTCTGTATTTATAATGGACAGCACATATTCCTATTCAGCACTTGTGACAAGGAAACACAAGGCAGAGCAAGGGAAAGACACGATCTGTATTCAGAATACAGTACATTTCTCCTTTCCGTGTGCTGTTGAGCCAAATGGACTCTCAGGGAAATTTCACCGGTATGAAAGATCTCATCTTTACAATACTTCTTCACCTGTAGCCATATTATGGGTCCCCAATGAGACACCCACAGGAGCACAGCCTTTGCTGAAACATGCAGGGTCCCGTCCGACCCCTCCACTGAAGTTAGGCTTCAAAGAAGTCCTCTGTTGTAGTCAGTAGAAGGAGTTTTCAAGCATAACTGCTGCAGAAAATTGTGACTTCAGGGATAGGGGAGGTGGTCCAGCCATGATTCCTCTGCGAAAACACTCCACTGTGCTGCAACACGGCTTCCAAGCCTATTTCCTGTGGCTACAATAGAAGACTTCTTTCAATTCCTATTATAATAGAGGAGAGGTGCTTTTGGGGGGAGGTCAAAGCTCAGGAAGGAAAAGATTACTCTTCTTTTTCAGCAGTGCCCCCCATAATAATAATAATATTATAATAATTTATTATTTATACCCCGCCCATCTGGCTGGGTTTCCCAGCCTCTCTGGGCGGCTTTCAACAGAATATTAAAGTACAATAGTCTTTTAAACATTAAAAGCTTCCCTAAGCCTTCAGATGTCTTTTAAAAGTCTGGTAGTTGTTGTTTCTCTTTGACATCTGGTGGGAGGGCGTTCCACAGGGTGGGTGCCACTACCGAGAAAGCCCTCTGCCTGGTTCCCTGTAAACTTGGCTTCTCTCAGTGAGGGAACCACCAGAAGGCCCTTGGCACTAGACTTCAGTGTCCGGGCAGAACAATGGGGGTGGGGACGCTCCTTCTGGTATACTGGATCGAGGTTGTTAAGGGCTTTAAAGGTCAGCACCAACACTTTGAATTGTGCTTGGAAACGTATTGGGAAACATACAGAGAGAAACCTTTTTTCCAAGCTTATTGTCAGCATTCCATCAAACATTCCATCAAGCACCTCGACTGCTCAGTTGGTTAGAGTGTGGTGTTGATCACACCAAGGTTTCAGGTTCAATCCCTGTCTGGGACAGCTGCAGATTCCTACATTGCAGGGGTTGGACGCAAAGAAAGAAATAAGAAAGGAGCTCCCCACCCTCCACAAACAGCGAGGGAGGCAAAGAACAAAACACACAGGGAAAAGCCCCTTAGTGCTCTATGAGTTTGAGCAAGAGGAAGGCTTTAATGTGCAACAGTAGGGGAAAGAGAGGTGGAGTAAGGGCTTGGGGATGCTGACACAAAGTCAGCTGTGATTTAAAACAACAGTAGAAGAAAGCCGGAGGTGGAGTGAGTGAGTGAGTGAGTGAGTGAGTGAGGATGTTGTGAGAGTGTGTGTGTGTGTGTGGTGTGAGAGAGAGAGAGAGAGAGAGAGAGAGAGAGAAGGCCTACATGCTCTGTATTCTCAGAGAGAATGGGCTGCTGGGGGGGGGGGGGAGAAGCCCTGCACACTCTGACTGTGAAATAAAGATCCAATTGTTTGTTTGTTTGTTTAATGACTTTGGAGGGTGGTAGATCACTGCCAGTTTTTGAAACTGAATTGTAGATCACAAGCTCCTCAATGTTGGACCTGCCTGGACTAGATGATCCTCAGGGTCCCTTCCAACTCGATGAGCATAGCTGTCAACTTTTCCCTTTTCTTGCGAGGAATCCTATTCGGAATAAGGGAATTTCCCTTTAAAAAAGGAAAACATTGACAGCTATGTGATCAAAGCTGAATGTGGTGTAGTGGTTAAGAGCGGTAGACTCGTAATCTGGTGAACCGGGTTCGCGTCTCCGCTCCTCCACATGCAGCTGCTGGGTGACCTTGGGCTAGTCACACTTCTTTGAAGTCTCTCAGCCCCACTCACCTCACAGAGTGTTTGTTGTGGGGGAGGAAGGGAAAGGAGAACGTTAGCAGCTTTGAGACTCCTTAGGGTAGGGATAAAGCGGGATATCAAATCCAAACTCTTCTTCTTCATCATCATCAGCATTTGGGGACTGATTTCTCCTTATATACATGGTTTTATGCATTTACACATTTTGTGATGCATGTTTGTACGTAATTTTCACCAACCTAGCATATGGATTTTTGTACACATTGGTTGGCTCGTGAACTGCATTCAGAATTAAGGGAAGTGTTAAATTTTAAAGGATAGCTGTGTTGCTGTCTGTGTATCGTTTCAGGAAGTACAAGCTAGGCAAGTATCCCTTTAAATGAATCAATTTTCTTCCCCATCCCTATAATTCATTTCCATGTTCCAGTTGCTCATGGATACATTATTGCCAGCTGGAGAAGGCGGTGTCAATATAAGATTCCTGCTCAGCTGCGAAATATCCCTGAATTGGGTCCCATGATCTTGACCAACCTGGGATAGTGTTCAGTACTTGAAAATTGTTGATGGCCTTGGGGGACCACTCAATTATTTTTCTGCCAGTTGTAGCAATTGCAATGTGCTGTGCTACATGCTTTATGATTTTGAACTGCACTTTTCTTATATTGTCATACAATTCCATAGAATTCAAACCATAAGGCAATAAAATACAATATATATATATATATATATATATATATATATATATATATATATGGGTGGCGCTGTGGGTTAAACCACAGAACCTAGGGCTTGCTGATCAGAAGGTTGGCGGTTCGAATCCCTGCAACGGGGTGAGCTCCCGTTGCTCAGTCCCTGCTCCTGCCAACCTAGCAGTTTGAAAGCACGTCAAAGTGCAAGTAGATAAATAGGTACTGCTCCTGTAGGAAGGAAACGGCTTTTCCGTGCGCTGCTCTGGTTCGCCAGAAGCGTCTTAGTCATGCTGGCCACATGACCTAGAAGCTGTACGCTGGCTCCTTCGGCCAATAAAGTGAGATGAGGGCCGCAACCCCAGAGTCGGTCACGACTGGACCTAATAGTCAGGGGTCCTTTACCTTTACCTATATATATTGCAATAAAAAATAGCTCAAAATTAGATCGGCCATGGACCACCTGAGTGAAGCTTCGGAACCCTTGAAACTAGCCATTGTGATCATGAAAGTCCTTAGACATGGATAATGCTGAAGTACCTTTCACATGTTCAGCTTCTGTTTTTATTTTATTTTTTTAAAAAAATGGCAAACGCCACATGGACTTGCTTTTGGTATTGAAGGATTCTATAAAAAAGAGAGGAAATGAGCAGGATTGTTTATGAACAGAAGCCATGTTATTACCTCCCTCTTCCAAACACTTTTAGGAAGTCCTCTGCTAACAGGAAATTGCGGGGGCCTTTCTAGCTATGTATGAAAGGCAACATCCCTTTCCCATTCAGAGTAGGTCCAAATTGCTGGCAAAATTGAGCAGTCATTGAAAACACTTCTATTTTCTCTCCAGCATGAAATACATGCTTGGTTTGTGAATGTAGGGTGAGCAGAATTGAGCTAGAGAGAGAATGTCCGTCTTCTTTGCTTCCAGCAATGTCTCATAAGAAGATTTACTAATTTAAAGGAATTTTGTAGGAGAAGGTTTAAAAAAAAAAAGAGGGGGGGAAATCTCATCCTGAATATGTCCTTGAAGTGAAATGGGTGAGGGTGAAATATTAAGCAAATCCTTTGCATCGCTCATTAAGGCATTGATTAATAGCCCTGAACAACAGCACAGAGGGATGGTCATTCTGAGGTAATGAAATAAAGCCCTCGTGAATCCTTGTGGCAAGAAGAATAAAGAGAGGTGCTCTCTTTCAAACTTATTAATCTGCCTTGTCAGAGACATCTCGAGAGGTAGAAAAGGGAGGAGGTGGAAGAAATAGTAATTACAAAGCCATTCTGATGAATGAAGGAATTAGGAAGGCTGACCTTATCTGCAGCACTAAGGGCTGCCATATGCTATAGTTCTTCTTGGTTTGGGGTTGGGGTTCTTTTTCTCTCCCCATACAGAGGAAACATGTCCATGCAGGAAAAAGCTTGATCGCCATTTGTGGATGATCAAACATCACAACCATGCACATATCAATGTATGTGATCTACATGCACCAGGAAACTGTTGCTGGACAGGCCAATACCAAGCTTAGGACTGAGATATTATTATTATTATTATTATTATTATTATTATTATTATTATTATTAATTTATAAGTAATAATTTTTTCACAGTACATGTGAAAAGGATCTAGGAGTCTTGGTTGACCACAAACTTGACATGAGCCAACAGTGTGACGCGGCAGCTAAAAAAGCCAATGCAATTCTGGGCTGCATCAATAGGAGTATAGCATCTAGATCAAGGGAAGTAATAGTGCCACTGTATTCTGCTCTGGTCAGACCTCACCTGGAGTACTGTGTCCAGTTCTGGGCACCACAGTTCAAGAAGGACACTGACAAACTGGAACGTGTCCAGAGGAGGGCAACCAAAATGGTCAAAGGCCTGGAAACGATGCCTTATGAGGAACGGCTAAGGGAGCTGGGCATGTTTAGCCTGGAGAAGAGGAGGTTAAGGGGTGATATGATAGCCATGTTCAAATATATAAAAGGATGTCACATAGAGGAGGGAGAAAGGTTGTTTTCTGCTGCTCCAGAGAAGCGGACACGGAGCAATGGCTCCAAACTACAAGAAAGAAGATTCCACCTAAACATTAGGAAGAACTTCCTGACAGTAAGAGCTGTTCGACAGTGGAATTTGCTGCCAAGGACTGTGGTGGAGTCTCCTTCTTTGGAGGTCTTTAAGCAGAGGCTTGACAACCATATGTCAGGAGTGCTCTGATGGTGTTTCCTGCTTGGCAGGGGGTTGGACTCGATGGCCCTTGTGGTCTCTTCCAACTCTATGATTCTATGATTCTATGATTCTACCCTGCCCTCCCCAGCCAAGACTGGGCTCAGGGCGGCTAACACCAGGTATAAAAACAATTGATTAAAATACAACTTTAAAACAAGATTAAAATACAACATTAAAATGCAGCCTCATTTCAGTAGACGCTCAAATCAAAAACTTTTGGGGGATGAAAACGTCAAAGCTTCACCAAGGCCAACTATCCAGACTGGTCCAACGTGGGCCAGAAAAAAAGCCAGGGAAGTCCCCAAATAGGAGTTCCATCACAGAAGGAGAAAAGAAAAAGGAAAGAGGGGAAGAGGATCAAGTTGATTCCAAGCCAAAGGCCAGGTGGAACAACCCTTAGCATTTAGCATTTAGAAGGTAGCATTCCAATAGCCCAATAAACATGGCAGACATTGTTAGTATTTGTGTTTGTGCATTTGTGTGATTCCCTGATTTATGGATCAGAGACTCTGAAGCACCAAAAATATAGTTTAGTATTGATACCCATACCATCCAACACCTATCTAATGAAAAGAGAGACGTCCTATTCTATTGTTGTTGTTGTTGTTGTTGTTGTTGTTGTTGTTGTTGTTGTTATTATTAATTATCATCATCATCATCATCATCATTATACCCCACCCATCTGGCTGGGCTGCCCCAGCCACTCTGAGCAGCTTCCAACATATATAGAAACAGAGTAGAACATTAAACTAACAAACCTCTCTCTACAGGACTGCCTTCAGATGTCTTTTAAAGGTTGTATACTTACTTATCTCTATGGTTTGGGGGTTGCATACTCCATAGCCTCCAACATAAAAATAGGGACGTCCTAAGGAAAAGTGGATCACATCAGAAACTGGGGATGGCTTCTGTAAATCTGAGGCGGTCCCTGGAAAATAGGGACCCTTGGAGGATCTGGATATCTTGAAAAACACTTAAAAAGAAGTGAAATTTTGAGAGATTTTAATTCCAGAGTGTTACAGCCTGCAACCTCTCAGAGCAATGGCTCCTTTTAAAGAATGTGTATAATATACATGTAATGTTAGATGCAAAAGATGCTGGAGTATAGAATAAAGTGTTTGTCTCTTTTAAAACAAACAAATAAACATATATATTTTTACAAATAACCCCTTTTCAACCATTGCACTTGATTCCATCTTAAAGAGATGGATGCACCAAATTCTACAAATTCACATCCTTCCCGTTAGGAAAGCCAAAGGAGAATATTTTCTATACAATGTTAGCCCTTAGAAGGACCACCAAAAGGTAGATAGACATTGGAGGCTGCAGTCCTTTCAACCAGATGCCAATATTTTCCTTTGCCAAGAGTCACCAGTCTGGCAGGGTCTTAACCTCTACATCTGCGACTCTCGGAAGGAAGGCCAGTGATGTTCTCCTTTCTTGTTCAGATACGCTTTACATTTACAAAGAGCCACAAATTACCAATAAATAAACGACAGAACAGTGTGTGGCAAGGCCAGCATCGTCAATGATCAAGGATAATGGGAGTTGTAGTACAATAGCATCTCAAGGATCAAAATTCTCCACTGGCGTATGTCTGTTGTACTGGTTCTTCATTTGTACAAAAAATTGTGGACATTAAAGTGGAGTTTAACTGGGAGACTACAAAACTGAATTTCTGGATGTCCGACAGGGCAGAGGTGACATTCACTAGATATGTCTGCAAACCATACCTTTTCGTGCTGGTTTGACAATACAGTAGATAGGATGAAGCTAATTCTGATAAGATGGTTCCTTCACAACAGCAGGTAGAGAATGGCTTTTTATAAATGCCTATTGTATTGATATACTTCACATGCAGATCTAAATGCATGTCATTTGGTTAGAAAGAGCGAGCTAATAAGTGGAAAGATAAATATTTCTCAGATCTAATCAGGCTTTATCCTTTTAAATCAGTATTGTGTGCATAGACTATACTTGGCAATCAATATCAGACACAGCTATCTAAAAATAATTGGAATTGTGCAATCTACAGCATGGCAAAATTGGATAAGGATATTATAGCAAAGATGTCCAGAAACGGCTAGCAAGTAAGTGTGATTGCTTTTGTATATATTGCTGAATTTCATTACAACCAGCATAAAATATACAGTGTTCTTTTCAAACTCAATTATTTGCCTATGGGATTTTTATCCTCTATTATTTGCCTATGGGATTTGTATCCTCACCTTGTAGCCTATTGATCCTTTTTAATGGGAACACGATTTGTCATGAAGTCAAATGTGCCGCTGCCTTTTGAAACAGGCAAAGCACAGTGTCCTCTTTCTAAAAACAGATGCCATGTTAATTATTTAAGGGAATTGTTGACGGAAAAATAATTGCATTTTTTTAAAAAAAGATCTGTGATTTGTAAAGTCTGAGATGAATATTGCATATCCATATCCGCCAACATCCCACTGATCAAAATTGGGATGCTCGTCTTTTGGTCCGGAGCTGTCGTGGCAGTCAACTGACTCACATCATACCACCGAACTGAAATATGGGACAATCCATGATCCAATCAGAAGCCAAGATAGCTTCTGTAATTCTAGGATGTCCCGCTCAATTCAGGACAGTTGAGTGATATGCATATCTACTTTTGTTGAGAAGTGTCCCAGATATCTGGGAGACTTGCTTTTGTTTTTGAACAGATGTACAACCTCATCCTCAGCTGTAGAAAATGGTAGAGTACAGTCCTCCTAAACCAGGAGTCACCAACGTCTGGCCCAGGAGCTGGATAAGGCCCAAGACCCTTGTTTATCTGTCCTGTGGCGACCACCCCTGCCCCCCCCACCCGCTCTTACCGGCACAGTGCGGTGCAGGGACCCACTTCTGGGTTGGAGGAGCATCAGAAATAGCTTGTGCGTGTGCGCAGGGGTTTCCTACACATGTGCAAATGCTATTTCCGGTGCTCTTCCGACCTGGAAATGTGTCCCCAGCCCTCTGACCCGCTGCACGATCGTCGCTGGAAACACCGGCCCGGGACAAGAAAAGCTTGCCGACCCCTGCCCTAAACCCTCCTCAAAAACCTAAATTATTATTAGTTATCTTATTATTAATTAAATTTGTATACTGCCCTTCATTCTCAGTTCTCAGGGTCATTCGCAATGTCTCTTAATAGGCATCCATTTCCCCTAGTGCTCAGAAATGGTAGCATGATGCAGTTTTACCCCAATGTCCATTTACAGATGAGATTGTAACTTACAGATGTGTCACTGCTTTTTAAGGGGCTTCCCCATCCATAAAAATAAACAACTCCTGTAGCTGCAAAGATTTTCAGGATTTGCCTTGAGAGTGAAACCATTGGACAGATTATCTGAGGGTATGCAAGATTAGTATAAAGGAGGACAGGAAAAATCCAGGCATAAAATGATCCTAACACATTGCTGATGAAGAAAGCAAGTGCAATTTCTTGGGAGTAATAAATGTGTGGCCAGGTCAGGGGATGTGGCTGCCACATCAGATAATGTGCAGCTTAATCCTAGGCATGCTTGTCCACTGAATTTACTGACTATATCGAATTGCATGATTAATCCCCTTTCTTAAAAATACAATTAATCAAACTGGAATCATGTTGTATGGGTGCTACTCTATGCTACACTGTCCTTAGGTGTCTCGGTTCTCTGGACAGTTGTCCTATTTGTTTGCTACTTTGCTACTTTGTTGTGCTTATAGTCCACCCTTTTCTCTCCAAGGAGCTTAAGTGGCCTGCATGCTTCTCCCCCTCCTCTTTTAATCCCCACAATAAGCCTGTGAGTTAGGTTAGGCTGAGAAGTAGTGGCCGGTTCAAGGTCACCCCGTGAGCTTCATGGCCAAGTGAGGATTTGAACCCCCTGGAATCGGGGGGACGAAAAGCCAGCTGGTTCGGCCCCAGCTGGAGCGTCTCCCTCTCAGCCTTGCCGCTGTGGAGATCCATCGACCTCTGCTCCGACGTACATCAGTGACTCAAGCTTGCAGACTTGAGCACACTTTACTCAGCAGTGTAAATGATGCAACAGCAGAGGCTTGAGGCTGTAGACACATACTAAACTACGCATTTATTATACATAAATCAGGACAAAGAAAACATGGCATCTTTCCTTGCCGTTTTCTCGGGGAAAGACGAAAAAGCAAAAACAATACAGAGCAGATGTTCCGCTCACGCCAGCAATCTGTGCTGGAATGTAAACAGACATGTGACATGTAACAATCCCATGTCTGTAGCAAAGGGTGGAATGGAATTCCCAACATCCTCCCCCATTCCATGTAACCCGTGGTGCAGTATTTCAGCCTAACTGCAACCGCTGTACATAAACCATACTTGGAACCCCGATATATTTCTTCCTGAATTTTCTTCTTGGGTTTATCTTCTTTTAGTTTTAATTTTATTGCAGGCTTTGGTTTGCCTCAAATTTAGCTACTAGATGTTGACATGCATTCGCTTCTCATTAGCCAGTCAACTGGTAAACTTGAGCGTTGTGTTGGGTTATATTGAGGCTCTTTGTTGACCACTGGGCAACTTCTTTATCAAACTTGAACATCCTTCTTTTCTTTAACTTTGTCGTGTTGAACTAATTCTGGACCCTGAACCAACTCTGATTCCTGAGTGACCTCCAGATCACTGATCTAGAGCCATTTCAGCCTCATGGACGCAAATAAGCAGCTAAGTTATTATCACTGTGTTAAATCTATGTTTTCATCATCAACGTAGTTGCTTGTTTTCATGCTAGCTTTATGCCTGTCAACTCCCTTATACTTTCCCCTCATCACAAGTCACCTATCATGGTCACTGGCCTTTCAGCTAAGACAGAGGAGATGGAAGTCCCATTGGAGTCCATCAATGCCAACCTTTCCTTTCCAGAGGGGCTGTTCTTGACTGAAATGAGACACTTTCCTCCTTGGGGGTGGGGGCTGAATATCTTTCACTTTCAACAGTAATCACTGCTCCTTGTTGACCTAGAGTCTAAAAACTCAGAAAGTAAACTTTCTGTTTATTTGGGAATTTTATTCAGGGAATATTGATGAAAACACCAGTGATCTTTATTCTGCTGAGATTCTGCATTTTCTCAGAAGCCCTTCAAATGTAGCCTTGGCATTATTTTCTGTCTGTCCTGGATTGTGGAAGAGATAGCAGAAATACAACTGCTCATTTTTTAAAAAAATTGGCATTCAGGAAAAAAAATAGCATTCAGAAATGTACTCAAAACTGCAGGTGCAAAAATAATGCACTTGCCATTAATTAGTACAATTGTGTTGCTATTTCTAAATGAAAAATTGCTTGAATGGGGATAAAATATCACAGAGCTACAGAAATGATTAAGTGATAATTGCCAATAAACTCTTGCCACCACTGCTAGTATTCTTCACAGTAGAAGCAGCAGTAACATAATTTAAAATAGTTTAAAACATTCTGAAAATAGTTAAAAACATTATTAAAAAAATGTTATTTCATCCAGGACTCTCACGATGGTCTGGAACAGTATTCTTCATAAATCAAATGCCTGGATAAACAGGAATGTTTTCAAATTTCTCCTGAAAGTTCACTTCACCAGGGAGGGCATTCCACAAAGCGTGTTCTCCTTCATGGAGAGCACGTGTTGCGGTGGAGGCCGCCAGAACACTCCAAAGTTGGGGGCGGGCTAATTGTTCATTGGCCACTGATGCGATTGGGGCTTCCCTTGTTGTTGGGAAGAAGTTAATGTTGCCATTTGTTGATTGACAGCCAGAAATGCTAAAACTCCTTGCATGAGGCTAGGGCTTCCTCTTTTCGACCGTGCATCGGATTGATCACAGCAAAAGGAGACGGTTGTATTTTTCTACAAATTACCTTGTGTCTTTGGCCTGCTTTAATTGCGTTAACTTATATTTAATTGATATTTTAGTCCTAGGAATGCTGTGGGCCGAATTGCTTCCCCTTGTTCGGAAGCATGTGAGGTTGGAGGGGCCCCCTACAGCTATTGTGCTGCAGTTAGGGGAAAATGATCTGCTTGCCACGGACTGTTGTTCTTTACGTTTTACAGTTCAAAATGACCTGGCTGAATTGGCAGAGTTTTTGCCGGGTGTGAAAGTTTTTTGGTCCCAGTTGCTGCAGAGACGCACCTGGCGTGGCAGTCGCTGTCCAGCCGCCACTGATGGAGCCAGAAAGCGTGTTAATAAGGTGGCAATGAAAGCAGTCATTGCTCATGGTGGTTCTGTGATTGCGCACCCCGATATCACCTTCAAGGCGGCCGTCCTTTTCAGGGATGATGGTGTGCATCTTTCCCCATTGGGAAATGACACATGGTTAAATTCTGTTGTGTGGGTTTGAAGGTGGGGCTGCAGTTGTGAGTGGTTGGTGGCGAGCTTGAGTGCTCGGTGGCGGTTAGGCATTGGTTTATGGTTTGGTTGGTTGTGGGGAAGTGGTTGAGTGCCTGCCCCTCTAATGCTGCTGCTGCTGCAAGGGATTCCGTTAAAGGAATTGGGGGCTAACTATTGCTTGTCCACTCTGTCAAGGGGGCTTGGGCCATAGCAATGAGCTCCTCGTTGCATTTGGGGTGAGGGCAGGTTCCCTGCTCCGCGTTACCCCCAAGTGTATTCCCCTTTTCTGACTTTCGCATCGTGCGGAATGTCAGTTTGTCCCCCATGGTGGGGGCAGATAGTCGCAACCAATGCCTAAGCAACCACTCACAAATTTGTATTTCAATAAAGTTGTGGCCAAAATTATGCCAAAAATCTTAAACAAAAATTCTGTGTGATGTGTGAGTTATTGGGGTGGCCCTGGCGACCTTGACATGCAACTGTGGCACTACCACTGAAAAGGCAGCATGTGGTAGGGCCTAAAGGAAGTGCCTGCATGTGGGTTCCCATAGACTCAAAAGACTTCAGCATGTGCACCTGGAATCTATGACACTGAATACATGGGCTACCTGCCTACCTTCCACATTCTCATCCAGAGCTTCCTTTGTGGGTGATGCACACTACTCAGATGTTTTCTTCCCAGCCCCTGTAACTTTGAGGCCAACAACAAATCTGAGGCAGATTTTGGCACGCCCTCCTTGGGAAGGATCATTTCAAAAGAAGGAAAGAGATCCCGCAGGGCAGTTCAACACAACCATGGTTCAGTCATCCTTCCCGTTATGCATATATAGTAGTAGCAAATGCCTTTTCCAATTTACAGTTAGCAAAATGAAGCAGGAGAGATTTGGTGATTAATGTGGACATGACTCCCAAGAGCCCCATTCTCCAGGTGGAGCTTGGATTCCACATAGTTCCGTCCCTGCTCCTTGCAATCTAAAGGAAACCTCACATGTAGCATCTTTAGAAAGCTAAATTTGTCATAGAATCATAGAATTGTAGAGTTGGAAGGGACCTTTTAATCCAGGGGTAAGCAAACTTTCAGCAGGGGGCCGGTCCACTGTCCCTCAGACCTTGTGGGGGGGGGACTATATTTTGGAAAAATATATATGCAAGAATTAGAATGGGAGTTAAAGATGAAGAAGTAAAATAAGTTATGATTAAATGGGCATGCGATATAGGTTACACGATTCGGCTGGATCAATGGGAGAAATTATGGAAATGTGATATTAAATTTACGGCATGTTACACAAACAGAGAAAATTTGATGAAAATGATGTACCAGTGGTACTTAACTCTGGTAAAATTGGCTAAAATTTACAAATTAAAATCAAATACCTGTTGGAGATGCAAGAAAGAAATAGGGACAATGTTTCACATGTGGTGGGAATGCCAACATATTAAAATAATTTTGGAATGAAATATATGAAGAAATAAAAAAGATGTTTAAAATATATTTTAGTAAAAAACCGGAGGCATTCCTTTTAGGTATAATCACAAATGATATTCCTGACAATCAAAGGAAAGTATTCCTCTATGTGACAACAGCTGCCAGGATGCTTATAGCAAAAAACTGGAAAGGGGGGGGGAAATTCCATCAATGAAAGAATGGCAAATTAAATTTTGTGAATATATACATCTGGCAAGATTCACAGCATTCTTAAGGGGACAATCGGACCAAAAATTAGTAAAAGAATGGGATTATGTTAAAGAATATATGAAAAAACATTGTTCTGGAGTAAGTATATCGGTATGTAACGAATGAAGCTTTGCAGGGTTAAAGAAAGTGAAAAATGGTGCAAAAAGTATAAAGATAGAGGTAATTTACATTAGACACAACAATTTAGAAAGATTAAAAGTCTCAGAACAAAGAAAGGAAGTCAATATGTGTATATGTACGTAATGATTAGTATAATGATATGGTTTTCTTTGTAGATGTGTGTTCCTCCCCCCCCCCTTTTTGTGCTTGTGTTTATTTTCTGGTTTTTTGTGTTTTTTGTCTCTTCTTGTTTGTACTGCTTTGTTTCGGACTTTATGTTTGTAAGTTTTGTTGTAATTTTGCATTGAAAATAAAATACTACTACTACTACTACTACTACTAATATTAATAAATGATGCAAGAGCATCATGAGCCCCGGTAGTTGCTTACCTGTGTCTTGTGAGTAGCAGGGGCTGGTGATGGCAGAGGAAAATGATGAGCGGCATGCAAAAAAAGAAGAAGAAGAGAAGAGTTTGGATTTGATATCCCGCCTTTCACTCCCTTTAAGGAGTCTCAAAGCGGCTAACATTCTCCTTTCCCTTCCTCCCCCACAACAAACACTCTGTGAGGTGAGTGGGGCTGAGAAACTTCAAAGAAGTGTCACTAGCCCAAGGTCACCCAGCAGCTGCATGTGGAGGAGCGGAGACGCGAACCCGGTTCCCCAGATTACGAGACTACCGCTCTTAACCACTACACCACACTGGCTCTCTCCGGCTTCGGAGAGGGGCTGCTTAAAATGGCGGCCATTGAGCGCTGCTGCTGCTGGCACCAACAAAGCCCAACCCCCTTCCTCCTCTAGGCAGGGCAGGGAGAAGCCAGGAGGAGGGAGGGAGGAGATACCACTGTCGCCGTATGAGGAAGAGGGAGGGAGAGAGAAAGAATGCAAGTGCTGGCGATCCATGTGGCGATTCCTGGACCGTCCGCAGGCCAGATCCAGAAGGCAATTGGGCCTGATCCAGCCCGCGGGCCTTAGTTTGCCTAACCATGATCTAATCCAAACCCTTGCAATGCAGGTATATGCAGCTGTTCCACATAGGGATTGAACCGGCAACACCACACTGAGCTATCCAAGCTCCTTTGGTTCTTTTGTTTGGAACAATGTTTCTATTACACAAGGAATTACAGACATCTTATTTAAAACAAACAAAAAAAACAAAAACTGAAAAGATTGCCAAGGAAAGCAATTTAAGCGCATAGTTACTGAATGAGAGAAGAGACGATATTACAGTGAGCAGTTTGGACGCTAAATGTATCAGATGCTACTAATACAGTGTTTGCATATTAGGAACGATCAGTATAATGCATGCTGTAGCAATAATGAGAAGGTTTGAGGCTAATTATTCTGTGAATAAAATCAAACAAAATCATGTAATTAAAGAACAGACAGTAAATATCTTAAGACGTGCAATAATAATGGTTTCAATTTTGATTGAACTGTGTGCTCTGTGAATAAAAAATAATGCAGTGTTGCTGCCAGCAAACAAAAAAATATGACATATATGCATAAATTTTGGTAATTCCTGATTTCTGAAACAGGACACATCCTTCTTATCTAGGAATGATCTTTGTCCTTCCATAGTGTTGTAATTGTTAGTCAATTCTAACAAATATATACAAGTCTGACACAGCTAATTCTACAAAAACTACAAAAACTTATAGAAGGGTTCATTCAGAATGACAGAAGGTGTTGTGTCAACTATATTGTCACTTTCCAAGGCTATCCTAATGCAGATCTTCAGTGCTATCACTGTCTTATTTATCTATACAATAAATGCAATTAAGGACAGAAAGTGTAGTGATTTCTTCAATATCTCAATCATTTCACTAGTTGAAATCTTTGTAATAGTGCTAATCCTATGATTCAGCTGAAGAAGCGATGTGAAAACTGAATCTCTCCCTCTCTTTCAGAATCAATACTTAGTGCTATAGCAGAGACGATGGGGTTCTCTGCAAAAATTTATTTATTTGCTTCTTTATTTTAGATTTTTTTACTTGTCTTTCACTCTAAGGTCCTAGTCACAATAACAAGTAACATAATTCAAAATCCAATGAAAACCGCACATCTATGACAAAAACCACTCCTTAATTAATAATTATAAGGTAGATCACAACAATTAACTATTTAGTCCTAGGCAAACTAATGTAGCAAACACTTCCACCTGTGGTTATCTGTGCAGCCTCTTCTGGAATATGATGGACAAAATATTCTATTTATTGATTGATTGATTATATATACCGCTCTATACCTGGGGGTCTCAGGGGTTCACAGAATAAAATCAAGATATAAAACCACTAAATAACTAATAAGAATAAAAAGAATAATCAATAGCCACCCACCAAAAAAAAAAAAAAAAACTCCTTAAAAGAGCACAGGATGTAAATCAGATCAACAAAAGGCCTGGTTAAAATGAAACGTTTTTGCTTGGTGGATAAAGGTGTATAATGAAGGCGCCAGACAAAGTTCCCTGGGGAGAGCATTCCACAGATGGGGAGCCACTGCAGAGAAGGCCCTGTTCTCGTGTTGCCACCTTCTGGACCTCTCGTGGAGGAGGCACATGAAGGAGGACCTCAGAAGATTATTTCAGGGTCAGGGTCGGTTCATATGGAAAGAGGCAGTCCTAGAGGTATTGCGGTCCCGAGCCGTTTACATCTTTATACGTCAAAACCAGCACTGTGAATTGGGCCCGGAAACTAGTTGGTAGCCAGTGCAGTCGGACCAGGATTGGTGTAATATGCTCAAACCGTCTTGTTCCGCTGAGCAACCTGGCCGCTGAATTCTGCAGCAGCTGAAGTTTCTGAACCATCTTCAGATGCAGCCCTATGTATAATGCATTGCAGCAATCTAACCTTGAGGTTACCAGAGCATAGGCAACAGTAGTTAGGCTATCCCTGCCCGGATAGGGGCATGGTGCCTCGCTTTCTGGTGTTTAACCTGGGTGATTGTGATAGACAGCTAGGAGAATTTGAACAATCAGAGGGGACCCATGAAAGCTGGAGGAAGACGCAATTAACACCAGTAACTTACAAAGCTCCAAATGCAGTCCAGCACATAGCTGCAGATGCTGAAACAAACTCAGCCATTCATATCTCAAATCTTGCTAATGTGTGCTGAGATGTACCACACGGAATAAGCTCCTGTGGTTGCCATGTAAGGATTATAACCCACTTTTGAACCTAGCACATGATACACTTATGGGGAAATGTTCTTCATCTAATATGCAAAGATTTAATTTGCCTAAGTTGTTCTGATATTTGCAAAGAGCATAATCTTGTGCTATCCCATGTCTGATAAATAAAGTTGCTATTACCACTTAATCCACTTAAATCAGGCATATTTTTATGCTTTGTTGTTGTTGTTTAGTCGTTTAGTCGTGTCTGACTCTTCATGACCCCATGGACCAGAGCACGCCAGGCACTCCTGTCTTCTACTGCCTCCCGCAGTTTGGTCAGGCTCATGTTTGTAGCTTCAAGAATTTTTATGCTAGAAGGGATCAAATTTATTAGTGATACACACAAAGCTTGGACTACTGCAACACACTCTACGTGGGGCTACCTTTGAAGGTGACCCAGAAATTACAACTAATCCAGAATGTGGCAGCTAGACTGGTGACTGGGGGCAGTCGCTGAGACAACATAACACCGGTCTTGAAAGACCTGGATTGGCTCCCAGTATGTTTCCGAGCACAATTCAAAGTGTTGGTGTTGAACTTTAAAGCCCTAAACAGCCTCAGCCCAGTATACCTGAAGGAGCGTCTCTACCGCCATCGTTCTGCCTGGACACTAAGGTCCAGCTCCGAGGGTCTTTTGGCGGTTCCCTCACTGTGAGAAGCAAAGCTACAGGGAACCAGGCAGAGGGCCTTCTCGGTAGTGGTGCCCACCCTATGGAACACCCTCCCACCATATGTCAAAGAAATAAACAACTACCAGACTTTTAGAAGAATCTGAAGGAAGCCCTGTTCAGGGAAGTTTTTAATGTGTGATATTTTAATGTACTGGTATTTTTTATCTATGTTGGAAGCCACCCAGAGTGGCTGGGGAGACTTATTATTTCTTCTGTGAATAGAGAAGCAATGCAAGTTCACTGCCTACCACTGTTCAGAGCATCCTGGAGTCTATGGCAGAAGAGTAAGAGTCTGCATATGGCTATCATGGTCTGAAAACACCATTTGACCAGTCTCAACACCAGTAATTGTGTAATAAGTTACTCAATGTGTACAAAATATGTTGCCTTTCAGTGAACTGTTAGAGTTGTCGATTACATACTAATTGCACACACATTGTTTTTGTGTTCAGCCAATTTAACATTACCCAAGCCAGCTCTTCAGCTTGGTCTAATGCCACCATCCGCATGCATGGCTTTGTCTTCTTTTAGTCAAATGGTTCTTCCCTTCTCACTTCTTCAGTTTGGTAGCATAACCAGGAAGAGGGGTAGGAACAGAAGGAGGAATGCAGCTTTGGGATTGGCCTTGTGATTAGGACAGGCAGGTTCCTTAAAAGTGAAAACTTATTGATGAGAGATGGGAAGCCTGTGACTCCCATCTCCCATCAACCCTCTTCACCATGGAACCAGACCTCCAACATTTCTCTGATGAAAATAGGGGCATCCTAAGAAAGGCTGGACTGGATGAATCCCAAGTGGGAATTAAGATCGCCGGAAGAAATATCAACAACCTCAGATATGCAGATGACACAACACTGATGGCAGAAAGTGAGGGGGAATTAAATAACCTCTTAATGAGGGTGAAAGAGGAGAGCGCAAAATATGGTCTGAAGCTCAACATAAAAAAAACAAATATCATGGCCACTGATCCCATCACCTCCTGGCAAATAGAAGGGGAAGAAATGGAGGCAGTGAGATATTTTACTTTCTTGGGCTCCATGATAACTGCAGATGGTGTCAGCAGTCACAAAATTATTAAATAAATAGATCTTATTTTAATAAAACTCAGTGCAACAGAGACTGGGAATAAATTTTGTGGTTATTGTTTCTCGGTTTTTTTACTCCAACAATAAATTTCAACCCCCTCCCCCCCCCAAAAGTGTAAGAATATGGTGGGGTGTTCAGAAAATACAATTATTTCATTGATGATGATGATGATGATGATGATGATATTTATACCCCACCTGTCTGCCTGGGTTTCTCTAGCCACTTTGAGTGGAGTTTTAAATGCATTCTATTTTTTTGTTTTGTTTTTAAACTATTGATGATGCTGCTTACAAAGATTCCAACAACCAAAAACTTGAAG
Source organism: Podarcis cretensis (assembly GCF_951804945.1). Classification (NCBI taxonomy): domain Eukaryota; kingdom Metazoa; phylum Chordata; class Lepidosauria; order Squamata; family Lacertidae; genus Podarcis; species Podarcis cretensis. The sequence continues at coordinate 64,882,034 of NC_137179.1, forward strand.
AGAGTTCCATTTTACACTGGTATACGCAGCACTTTATTTTATTTTAAATGAAATTTGCCGCAGCTCTTACAAAGCTACCGATTTTGGCTTATCTGACTGGGCTTTCTTTGAAATCAACTATGACAGCTCTGTTCTATAAGGGTCACATCCTACAGACAAATTGGAGAAACATTTGGCACATAGCAATATAAATGATAAATGGAAAGAAGCAGCTATTGGCAAAGAGTGACAAGGTTGTAACAATTTTGTGATGAAAAGGCTTGACTGACATTATGCAACTGCGCCATTTTAACTAAATGGAGGAACAACGAGAATATATTGCCCTTGGGTGTTATCATTTCAGAGAGCAGCAGCTGACACCCTGTGTTCCCGCTTTGAAAAATAAGGCAGTTCACAAATGGGTATCCATTTACAGGTAACTAATCTAATGGGTATAAGGGACGTGGGTGGCGCTGTGGGTTAAACCACAGAGCCTAGGGCTTGCCAATCAGAAGGTCGGCGGTTCGAATCCCTGCAACGGGGTGAGCTCCCATTGCTCGGTCCCTGCTCCTGCCCACCTAGCAGTTCAAAAGCATGGAAGGTAAATGGCGTTTCTGTGCGCTGCTCTGGTTCGCCAGAAGCGGCTTAGTCATGCTGGCCACATGACCCTGAAGCTGTATGCCGGCTTCCTTGGCCAATAAAGCGAGATGAGCGCTGCAACCCCAGAGTCGGCCACGACTGGACCTAATGGTCAGGGGTCCCTTTACCTTAATCTAATGGGTGCCCCCACCCCACCCCCAGTGCCTTGGCAAAAAGGATGAACCCTCAATTCCTGGGCAGTTATGCCAGGGTAGATCGGTGGAGCAAAAAAAGGTCTGACCTCAGAGAGGAAAAGCGAATGTCACTTGCCTTCTTTCTGCTGCCACAGAAATATCTGCAGTATTTCCCCAACCTATGTAGGGTACGTTTTTAATGTTTGATGTTTTATTGTATTTTTAATATTCTGTTGGGAGCTGCCTAGAGTGGCTGGAGAAACCCAGCCAGATGGGTGGGGGTATAAATAAGTTCTTGATGTTGTTGGTGGTGGTGGTACGTGTCGAGACCCCGTATCCACCCCCTTGTTGAAGAATAAAATGCCAGGACACAAATATAAGGTTAATGTTATTGGGCAAATTTTGACCACAACTTTATTGATTTACAGAATGTGAACAGTATTGGCTTAGGCATTGAATGGGCCCAACTATATCTGACTCCTGCCCATTGCGCAAGGAGTCCGGTAAGGGTAAACCACCAGAAGGGGGAGCCCCGTCAATGCAAACCAACTTGAGCTCCCCCAGGGTTCCCAACGGGGTCGTGTCATGGCCTTAGCCCTGCCCCAGGCTTCGGACAAGATCCACACCCCTGGATTCCTTTAACAGAATACCCTTAAGTTTGGAGGGGCAGGTGATGGCCATACCTCACCTCCCCCATCATAAGGTCAAACAATGCCTAACAGCCAAACCTTACAAAGTTGTGACGATTGCTACGAAGTAGGCGAAAACCAAGTGGCTGGTGTCAATTTGCCAAGTGGAAAAATTCCTACCAGGCCCCTCAATGGCGACCAACCAAAGTGCATAGCAAGGCCAATGAAGAAAACCTGCAAAATAGGGAGGGAGGGCAGGAGATTGAGGAAGCAAGCCGAGAGAAAGCTCTTCGGCTTGCGCCTCCATTTAAATGTGTCCCGGCCATGGCCCCAGCCAGCGGAGTGGCTGGCTGGTTGCTGATGTAGCTGGGATCCTCTGGGCAATGCGGGACTTCATCCCCTGCCCATGGAAGAGAGTGGGTAGCCATGTGGTCCATCACAACACCTCCCCACGGTAAAGTGGAGCGGATTTGTTGTTGTTGTTGTTGTTGTTGTTGTTGTTGTTGTTGTTGTGCAGTGATCTGTCGTCCCCTTCTCCTTGTGCCCTCCATCTTTCCCAACCTCAGGGTCTTTTCCTGGAAATCTTCTCTTCTCATGAAGTGGCCAAAGTATTGGAGTCTCAGCTTCAGGATCTGTCCTTCCAGTGAGCACTCAGGGCTGATTTCCTTCAGAATGGAGAGGTTTGATCTTCTTGCAGTCCATGAGACTCTCCAGAGTCTCCTCCAGCACCATAATTCAAAAGCATCAATTCTTCGGCAATCAGCCTTCTTTATGGTCCAGCTCTCACTTCCATGCATCACTACTGGGAAACCATAGTTTTAACTATATGGACCTTTGTTGGCAAGGTAATGCCTCTGCTTTTTATGATGCTGTCTAGGTTTGTCATCACTTTTCTCCCAAGAAGCAGGCATCTTTTAATTTTGTGACTGCTGACACCATCTGCAGTGATCATGGAGCCCAAGAAAGTAAAATCTCTCACTGCCTCCATTTCTTCCCCTTCTATTTGCCAGGAGGTGATGGGACCAGTGGCCATGATCTTCGTTTTTTTGATGTTGAGCTTCAGACCATATTTTGCACTCCCCTCTTTCACCCTCATTAACCTTTACCTTTCACCCTCATTAAGAGGTTCTTTAATTCCTCCTCACTTTCTGCCATCAAAGTTGTGTCATCTGCATACCTGCTTCACTCCAAATCTGTTTTTATCGCACAACCTGAATCATGATTGAATTCAGTCCCAAAACAGAAAGCTAGAGTGACCAATGGCATGACTCGGTTCAGGACAGCACCCTATAAGCATTTGAATTCATCTGAGGAAGGTATTAAAGTGTGAGATGGCAGGGAGAAAATAACATTGTTTTCTTATGGCAACACACAGAGAAAGGTTTCCCAGAGCAAATGAGCAACTGTAATTACTTGCCAGTCAGGAAGTCAAGCAACAGCAGGCCAATATTTTAAAAGTCATATAACAATCAATATTTACTGTGTCAGTGGAAAATGACAATTGGGGGCTATCAGCTAGTTAATGAAATCAGCCAGAAACCCAATGGAAGAATCAAAACAGAATGAAGCTGAATTAATTAACACAACTATTGAGCACATCTATTCACAGTCTACCGGAGAGGGATGGTGACACCAAAACAGGCACCAGCTTAGTTTATCATTAAAATAAAGTCACTTTGAGGCAGCTGTGTTATTCCGTTGCAGCGGGGAGGGGGGGCAGATTTGTTTAGTTGAATAGTGGGAAATGGCTGATTGGCTAAATGAGAACCAATTACACTTTGTGGCGAGAGAACTTTGTTCAAATTCTGAAAAATGCCAAGGCATTTGTTAGTAAGTTTTAGTTCCAGTTTTTCTTGTGCTGCTATTGTCTGTGACTGTCCCTTGGCATTTGAAGTGTTTAATAGGATGGAAGCTAGCTTACATTCCGGTTAATTAGATTATTAGGAGCTTTATTTATATTTCCTTAGACCAAATATCTAATTGTTCCAAATAGTCTGAGCAATCACATGGATGCCTTAATGGATCGTATCTCGACTGTAAACCAGTGCCCATTATAATTAAGTAGCCTAGTCTGCAAAAGAGTTGAGCCTTTGTCAACATGCATATCAAGCTGTAATTTAGTAAGCCCGATCAGTATCAAGGGCAACAACCTCTTACCCCTCCCTCAGTTATAGGGGCAGCTTAGCTGCTGAAACAAAAATAGCAATGAAGGATGCCAAACAATTTATCTCTTCCTAGAGCCGGAGCTATCAATCATCACATCTTCCCTTTCAGAAAGATATTTTGTTCTCCGTATCAAAATTCCACTCTCATACGCACAGATTTCATTACCCAAGTAGCTCCTTTCTGGAAGAATTAGCTACAGTACAGGGCAGGAGTGGGTACAATGAAAGCAAATATAGAAACCATGACTAGTGGGTGGACCAAGATAAGAGACGTATTAAGAGATTATACTCCCCCTGAGGCTGCCATTTGAAATGTGAATTAAATTATTAGTTGTGAAAGAGACTCTTTCAGAAATGATTATCTCCCACCATTTTTTAAAAAATTATGTTGTAATGTCGCCCCAGTGAGTGACAGCAGTTTTGGATAGAGATTTTTATCTTGGTTTCTATCAGCCATATATTAATGCTTTGTGTCTTTCTTTTTTAAATTATGTCATAATTTTGAGAAGGCTAAGATTGATTTTCACGTGATGCTTCTTTAAGTCCACTCACAGACAAGCTCTTTCTTCTGATAATGCCTGGTGCTTGCATCCAAAGTTATTTGCCTCTTTATTATGTGGGCTGCAACTTACACAGCTGATTGTGATGAGTAGTGGATTAATTAAGACTCGTAGTGGCAAAAAGATGGTATTAGCTCTTTCATCCAATGAGCTCCCTGCTTCTGTTTCAGCCCCAATTTTCTAACAGCAGTGCGGATTGAACTTTCTGCCATGTCTGCAAACGGACATGTTGTCATATTTCTCCTATGGACTTTGTGAATGAAAAACTGAAAAAGGTAACAGAGTTCCAAAGGGGTGGGTGGGATGGGGGAGGCAAATTAGAAAAAAGCAAACTCTGGAAGATAAAAGACTGTTTATGTATGCAACAACTGCGGCAATAATTCTTTTAGCCCAAAATTGGAAACAACAAGAAGTACCAACGAAAGAAGAGTGGCAGATGAAAATGATGGACTTTGAAACCAGCAAGATCAAGTATTCCAAAAGAACTGGAGTAAATTTATACAATATTTGAAAGATTATTGTAAGCAATTAACATCACTAGCAGGGTCATTTGAAGACTTGTAATGAGAAATTCTCCATCTTTCTACATTTATTTAAATTTTGAGTTATTTTGCAATGTGTGTAATTAGAATTGGAAAACGTACAAAATGCTATGATATAAAGGTCAATTCTGAAAGCCACGAGGCAGGTGGGAAGGAAGTTGACAGGCTCTAAAGAGGCAGAGACGTAAAGTGGGATGCAATGATGTGAACGTATATTATTAAATGGAAAATAAATAAAAATTATATTTAAGAAATAGCAAAAAGCAAACTTTGTGCATTTAAGGTTGGAATTCTCAGTTTGCTTGCTCCCTTTGATTCAGACAAGAATGCATTGGCCTAGCAGGTACATTCTGTGTTTCAGAAGAGCAAAAAAATAACTAGACAGGACACCAGGTGTTGGGATGAAATCAGGGCAAGTCTTTATTGACTGTAGACAGGATAGAAGTTGGCATGGCAGTAGGGCTAGGATCAGGTCAACATTTCAAACAGCCCATGCTGGTGGAATAGGATGCACTGAGGTTGGACTGTGTTAGACCTGTTCTATAAAAGTCTTGAACCTTATCATGGTGCAAGCCAAGCTGGCAAGGTCTGGATTCCAGCCAGCCAGAGACCCCACATCTAGCTTGGAGGACGTCATAGCCAATCCTACCCTCAGCCCCTTCACTATGCTGAGCCTGCACAATACCATTTTGCCTCTGAACTTACAAAAACATTATTCTGCCTAACAAACGAAAGCCATAAAGTGTTACTGAAGAAAGGCGAAAAACCCTCAATCAAAGGCCAGTCAGAACGAGAGGAAAAATTCCTTTCCTAACGTGTCAACCAGCAATCCAAATTGCCCAGTGATGGCTCTAACCTGAGGGTGTATTGGTGGGAAGCTCGTGGGGCAAAATGGCCCCAAATTCTTTAGGGGAGGGAGCCTTATAAAGAGTTCTACCCTTCTTTTGTGAGGGCCCGCAGGAGAGCTTTTCTCCCATAGGTCTCCACAGAATTCAAGATGTGGGGTGGAACCCTTAACACACAAGTCGGTCCACATAGATTGGGCCCGGAATGGGGCTTGTTCAATTGTGCTAAAACTATGCCTTTGGGAGTCCTTCTCAGTTGTATATACAACACTCATAAGAGCAGCTTCTGGACTAAATAACATTTAGTATGTTTGGAAGAAAATCATGGCCAATCTAATAAATCTAATAATCAGGAATAATGAGAAATGATATATCAAAAACATATAATTTATTGTGAGGGGGATTTAACACTCCTTGACGTGAAAATCAATGAAATGTAAAGTCGATGAAATGTAAAATTGCATGATTGAACTGATGGGATATGAATGTTTTGGATTATGATCCATCTGACAACATGATGGATGAACTATACTTAGGGTTGGGCAAGCATAGTCAATCCCCAAATCAATTAAACCCTCAAGAGTTACTGTTGAATACTTGGAAAGTCTCTATAGGAATAGGAAGCGGGCAGAAAGGAAGACCAGTGGACAGAGTTTGAGGCAAGGTCCATGCAAGCAGTGGGTACAAGTTACTGGGGCCTGGAGATTCAGAAGGCTCTAGCCACAGTGCAGTCTCATTACCATGAAAGAACAAAAGCTGAATTCATGTGTTCATTTCTCACATGTGCTGAAAGCTACACAAGGGAGAGTAGGGGCATACAGGTAACCCCCACCACTTCAGATGCATCATAGTCAATGTTCATGAGTAGAAGAGGTTCCATACTCAGAACAATGTCCATCAACTCATGGATGACTGAAAAGATAGGGATTATGATGTGCCAGAGATGGTGGACATGCCTGTGCTCTCCCTCACCTATCTGTCTTCATATGTGGAGAATGAATGTCCCAGTAGGGCTAAAATGTAGATTGGGGTAGTGAACCATTTTTGAAACAAGGGCTGTATTGTTCCTTGGTCAGTTCTCCATGGGGACTCCATGCCAGTGGCAAGCATGTCCAAAGCAAAAGAGACTGTGATCACCCTTCTCTTTTCCAAACACACACTTGCATCATGTACACCACCACAACATATGTACTGTTAGAATTCCTGATCTATGATTGCAGTCATGGGATTTTTGTCTTTCACATGACACTATATGTTTTGACTCCACAGAATGGGAAGTGACAGAGACAGGATGTTTGTGTTACTGTGTTCCGTGAAGTGAGACTATTGTCCTTTGTTTTCCCTCTTTGCTGTCTGATGCTAGAGAGATATGGAGCCATGTTGCAGTGCTCCATGTGTGTTTATATGTAAATAAAGTAAATTGGTCAAAATGCTGAGTTGCTGAGGTCTGTTACGCAACTGTGCATACTCTGCGGATCTCTAAGTGTGCCGGTGTCGGTTGGCATCGGTCACTGTGATGTTCGGGCAGAAGAAAGCTTATGAAGCTCCCAAATGATCAACCAGGAGGGAGAGAACATGCCAGTCAGGCATGTGTCTCTACCAGGGTCCAACTCGAGTGTAGGCTGAACTCCTGACACATACAGGCAGACTCACACAGAGCACATAATCCTATTACCTTAACACTGACACCAACACACGCCCCTTCTCTGTCTCCATATCACTGGTGATCTCTTCTTAGATTGGCAGCTTGCTCTCTACCTGGAGTGCTCAGAAATCTTTGTTTGGTTTCTTTTTAGAGTACAAATGAGTGCTTTGGAAGCACTCAAATGTTCCCAAGCAGCCATGAAGACAGCAACAGCAGACTCTGCTGGTCTCACCAACATTTGTGAATAACTGTGTAGTTCAGCCCCACTCAATACTGCCATGACTAACCGTAATCTGAACAAACACAAACCCCTGTGTTGCAAAATGCAACGATCTACAAAAATGCAAACGCAACACGCTGGCTAATAACTGTCAGCAGCTACATTATCCTGTGAGCACTGATCCACTAGTATGATCTTCACTAGTATGTATATTTCATTGATAATTATTCGCTGATGAAGACTTTATTCTGAAACAGTTGAACTATTCCGGATGCACTGTCCTTTTCAGACTTGGGAGAGATGTCTTCCTTTGAGACTTTTGTGAGACGTCTTCCTTTGAGAGACGGTTTGGCGTTCCTCACTATTCATTGGTTGTTCAAATCTTTGTTTGACTCTGATGCATATAACAACTTGCAGTTACTTGTATGATACTTGTATGATATATATATTATTTTGAAGTGGCTTATTCATATATTTTGAATGACATCATACCGATTATATATTTACTAACAGTTATTAGCCAGCGTATTGTGTTTGCATTTGCAAGATGACTAACCATAAGTCAGGCAGCCAGAAACATAAGGCAAAAGGACACAATTCAATTTTCCAGTTTTCTTCAAAACTGACAAGGCTTTTTTGCAGTTAGGCTCTAGCACCCTACAAACTAGGACCAATCGCACAAATAAAAAATGGTCACTAAGCTTTAGAGGACTTTTATTCATGCTAGAATTATATTTTGAAAAACATAATGCAATTATTAAAATAGGAACTTTTCTTTCATGGCTCATAAGTTTATGTGGAATAGTCTGGCAGTATGAAAATAGGATCCATGTTTCAAGTTTATAACAATCCTCCCTTGAAAAATGATGTTTGGGCCCTGGTTGGAGGAAGACTTTCAAACCAACCAGAAAAGGACAGGAACTAGTTATTACTTAAATAAAGAACTGGGTCTAAACTGAAAGCAGTTCTAACTAAGCCATGGAAGAAACAAACAATGGGTTTCTGAGTTGTCATTAGGGACAACCCTTAACTTCACGTCTCCCCATTTCCACATCAATTTGCAAATCTTGTTTTTTTTAAAGTCCCCCTGAAAATTCATCAGCATTTTAGTGCAAGTTTCTCCTAATACATCTTTGCAAGCACTTTCCCCTGATATAATGCATCAGCCCACGTTATTTTCACCGATATATGCATTTTTGTAAATGCTAATTGGCTGAGGGAATTGCTCTGGAAGATTCTGAGAAGTGCAAATTTTGAAGGATGACTGTTCACATATTGTTTCAGAATATGCAACTTAGGTAGATTTTCCTTGAAATGTGAACTGAATCAGATTTCCTCCCCATCCCCATCTCTCTGGAGGGCAGGATTGGATCCTGGAAATGGAATACCACTCTGTTGTTCCTCTGCTTTACACAGTCCCATGCAAGCAACAACAGTGCCACATAGGGGCACCATCTAGGGGGGCCAGGGGGTCAAAGCCCACCCCCCAAAAAAATGTTAAGGAAGGGGCTGGGTCCCCTCAAAATTCTGCAGTGACTATGCACATGGAAGGCACACTGGGGATCTCTGCCAGGGACGTGGTGGGATGAAGTGTCTTTGCTTTGGAGCATCCCTTTCATGATTACCAGGGTACCTTTCCAGAAGGCACCCTGGCAATCTCAAAAAAATGTGCCAAAGTGCCTTGGTGGACCTTGTGGAGGAAGATGAGATGGTCTTGCCAAGGTGGCCTCAGTCTCACAGCAGCAATGGTACCATATGAAGATAAGGTGGCGGACGGAAGTTGGTTGGGGGTTGGCGAGCTGAATCGGTTTGGCCAGGTTGGGGGTGCATGTGTGACATCAATCATGCACGATGCCCCCCCCAATTTTGGGTGCAATTTGCTGCCTCTGTTGCCGCAACAGAAGGGTAAGGATGCTGGAAGAATGGTTGGGAAACATGCAAGGATTAATGCTACAGTGCTGAACAGTCGTACCAGGGAGTAAGTAACAATAAATTTAGAAGGATTTACTTCTCTGTAAATATACTTAAGGTTGTATTTATCTTTTATATATGAAAAAGAAATACATTTTTTATCCACTACTAAATGTACAGTTTCATCCCTGATGTACCACGTCCATAAATTTCTGCCTGAACAAGAAGAAACGTTTTATAAAGAGAACCAAAGCCCATCTCCTTTTTACTTAGTATGATCATAAAAACTAAAGTGTGCTATCCACTGGCATGAAATATTAACAGTTCTATACAGTCAGTCTATTCTTCCATAAAATATACTGCACAAAGGACATAAGAGCTATATTTTTGATCCTTCCATAGATTATACAGAAAGTCACAATGTTATGTAATTTTGATGGATTGAATTTAATTCAACACAGCGTGCATAAGAGAGAGGCTCCAACTCTAGCTAGAGGCAACTAATCAGATGCAACAGCTAGTGACTTAAATGAAGCGCAATGTTATTAACATCAAAGATCCATAAGAACATGAGAAAAGCCCCACTGGATCAAACCAAAGGTTTATCAAGTCCAATGTCCTGCTTCCCACTGTAGCTAACCAGATGCCAACAGAAGTGGCAGAATGTGAGGGCAACAGACTTCTCCTGGTGTTATCCCCCAGCAGCTGAGAAACAAGAGCTATGTGTGTAATTGTGATGTATGAATCAATGCATGGTGGTCAGGAAAAAGCTTGATCGGCATCTGTTGATGATCAGGCATCACAAATCATGCACATGTCTATCTAAGTGACTTGTATCCATTGTAGCACTAAGTAAGCATCATTTCAGTGCAAGGATTTCAACTTTCATATACTCCGCTGTGTGTACCCCATGCCCTCCCTGAATCTGATCCTGGGAGTTGAGAGGAAACCCCAAACAGATTTAGGGGGTGTGCAGGAAGAGGAAAGGGGGACGTCCATTGAGCAAGTGGACATGCTTGCACTACTGGAATGGTTACTTAGTTCTACACTGGGCACTAGACAAATTATGAAAGATAAACCCTTGTGAATCCTTGTGGAATGAAGAATAAAGTGATGTGTTCATTATTGTTATTATTTATTTGAATTATATTTATTATTTATTATTTATACAAATCCCCGTGAAGGGGTGAGGTCCTGTTGCTCAGTCCCTGCTCCTGCCAACCTAGCAGTTTGAAAGCACAAAAGTGCAAGTAGATAAATAGGTACCACTCTGGCGGGAAGGTAAACAGCATTTCCGTTCGCTGCCCTGGTTCACCAGAAGCAGCTTAGTCATGCTGGCCACATGACCCGGAAGCTGTACGCCGATTCCCTTGACCAATAAAGTGAGATGAGCGCCACAACCCCAGTGTCATCTGTGACTGGACCTAATGGTCAGGGGTCCCTTTACCTTTAAACCCTTGTGAATCCTTGTGGAATGAAGAATAAATTGATGTGTTCACTTTCAGATGTGTTTATCTGCCGTGTCGGCATGATCTCTAGAGGTAGGAAAAGGCGAAGAAGGCCATCCTAAGGCTTTCATTCCTCAGTATGGCTTCACATAACCATCACTAGTAGCTACAGATAGCCTTACATGCCATGTGAATTTGATATATATTGGTGACTGTCATCATATCTTTTGAGAGCAAATTCTATGCACTGTGAGGTGCATGTTGTCTGACCTGATTCTCTCACAATTCAGGTGTATTCAGTCAGTGGAATAGGATCCTAATGGACATCATAACTCAGAGGGATTTCCAAACACTTTTGGTTTTGCTGGATGCATGACAGAGTACTCTCATCTCTCATGCTGAATTGGGGCAAGAAGTTTTCTCAAAATAATTATTTAGCAAATCATTTTCTTGACATATATTATTTTTATGATCTTAATCAAATGCTAATATTTCAGCCACGAAACCCACTTTCATTATAGATTGTATAAGGTCAAACAAGTACAGGTTATAAGCCTACATTATTGGGCCAGTTATTATTGCTTCCCACCACCCATCTAATCCACAGTTCTAGGTTAAGTAAGAAAATTTCAAATCAAATATTAAACTGACAAAACACAAGAGGTGGAACCAACGTAACAACTAAAATATTTAGGGAAAAGCATCAGAAGGCACGGTGAATCGACTGGTGCACATACAGTGGTACCTCAGGTTACAAACACTTCGGGTTACACGTTTTCAGGTTGCGGACTGCGGGAAACCTGGAAGTATTGGAAAGGGTTACTTCCAGGTTTCACCACTCGTGCATGTGCAGAAACACCAAATTGCATCACGCACATGCACAGATGCGGCGCTGAAGGTTACGAACGCTGCGGGTTGCGGACGTGCCTCCGTCACGGATTACATCTGCAACCTGAGGTTCCACTGTATACACAGATGAAGTATCAACATGAATGTTATAAGGTAAAGGTAAAGCACCCCTGGATGGTTAAGTCCAGTTGAAATTGACTATGGGGTGTGGCGCTCATCTCCGTTTTCAGGCCAATGGAGCCAGTGTTTATCCACAGACAGCTTTTCTGGGTCATGTGGCAAGCATGACTAAACCACTTCTGGTGCAATGGAACACCGTGATGGAAACCAGAACGCACGGAAATGCCATTTACCTTCCTGCCACAGCGGTGCCTATTTATCTACTCTCACTGGTATGCTTTCGAACTGCTAGGTTGGCATAAACTAGGACAAAGTTACAGGAGCTCACCCCGTCAATGGGACTCAAACTGCTGACTTTACAATTGGCAAGCCCAAGAGCCTGGTGATTAAGACCACAACGCCATCTGTGTCCCTCATTGTTCTAACAACAGTTAACATTAATAAGCTTCCTTCACAACTATAGAAGTGGCCTCAGATCCAGGATTCAACTCTTGGTAAAGAGGAAACCCTGTTTGAGCAGCAGAAATTGGGGCCAGAGGAGGGTAGAGGAGTGCAGTCCCATTGCTCCCAATCTTCTATTGTGTTGCCTGCTTTTTAAATTGTTGCTAATTCATTTGCAACTATCTTTTGTCTTGTACAGTGGTACCTCTGGATGTGAACAGGATCCGTTCCAGAGCCCCGTTCACGTCCTGAGCAGAATGCAACCCGTGCCTGCGTGCCTGCACATGCGCAGGTTGCAATTCACCGGTCCGTGCATGCACATGACTTCATTTTGAGCGTTTGCGCATGTGCGAGCGGTGAAACCCGAAAAAACTCAACCTGAAGCAACTTTAACCTGAGGTATGGTTTAAAAAGCAGAGACATCACCTTGCCAACAAAGGTCCGTATAGTTAAAGCTATGGTTTTCCCTGTAGTGATGTATGGAAGTGAGAGCTAAACCATAAAGAAGGCAGATCGCCAAAAAATTGATGCTTTTGAATTATGGTGCTGGAAGAGACTCTGGAGAGTCTCATGGACTGCAAGAAGATCAAACCTATCCATTCTGAAGGAAATCAGCCCTGAGTGCTCACTGGAAGGACAGATCCTGAAGCTGAGACTCCAATACTTTGGCCACCTCATGAGAAGAGAAGACTCCCTGGAAAAGACCCTGATGTTGGGAAAGATGGAGGGCACAAGGAGAAGGGGACGACAGAAGACTAGATGGTTGGACAGTGTTCTCGAAGCTACCAGCATGAGTTTGACCAAACTGCGGGAGGCAGTGGAAGACAGGAGTGCCTGGCGTGCTCTGGTCCATGGGGTCACGAAGAGTGGGACACGAATAAACGACTAAACAACAACAAATGACTGTACTTTGATGTTGTACTGTGTCAATTTTGTATAAGCCACCTTGTCTGCTTTTGTAGAAGTGAGTGTAATGATGGTGTTGATATTCCTCCTCAACGGCTATCTTTCGTAAAAAAGAGACACCATGAGCTCATAATGATGCCTAGATACATTTGCTTTCATTAACTTCATAGACCGATACAGACTTCTGCAGGAAGAATCAAACTTATGAATCCAAGAAATAGAGATTTATTTTTATTTAAATTCTGCCATTTGCTTATGCAATAAAATAAAATAAAAATGCCACTCTGGATTAAATTCTGACCCCCCCCCCTTTCATTTTTTAAAAATAGAATATATAGCATGGTTCCTTTTCCCGTGATATTTCAATTGAATGTGTGATTTCACAAAGGAAAGGAAAATAGGGTCTTTGACTGCATGGAGAAAATCTACACATCTTTACGATGTACAGAGATATGTTAATGCATGTGAGAACAGTCGTGCGTGGAGGCGTGGAGGTATAGACAGTGTTGCATTCCAGTTTCTGTTCCACGCACTCAGTCTACACAATTGGAAGATCATGCTTAAAGGGTTGTTGTTTAGAGACTATTCTATGTTTGGGAACTCAGAACTCATGTGTGTTCAGTATTTTCTGAAGGAAGCACCATTAACGTAAGTTTTCAAATTAATGACAAATGTCAAAAAATGGTGTTCTGAGGCAATACATTTCTATGAGATTAAATCCTTCTAAAAACAGTGCAGCAGTGTGATCACAGATGGATACAAATCATGTTTTACAATTCTCTGGTATTCCAGAGCATCACACATAAACAAGGTTTCAGAGGGATGAATTAGAAGAGGTCTGTGTGCCAATCATAGCTGTTTCCAAAGCGCTACTCTGCTTAGAGCTTGCAGAACAGCTCTAAAATATTTACAGTAGCACCTGTGAAGTGTTCTTTCAGTCTGAAAATAAATGCCAACCTTATACAGTACCTGTAATATGACCAGTAGTACAAATATAAATTAACCTTTCGCAGATAAGGAGTTACATGTAAGACAGGCAAATAAAGCCTTTGTGTACAATGACAACTGAACATTTCCACTTTGCTTAGTGTCCTTTTGGGTAGCCAATATAGATGAATGGATCTGCCTTTTTGGGGTTCTCTCAGTTCAGTTAAGACTCTCCTCCTTGGAAGAGAGGGGAGTGGTTCTGGGCGGGAGCCCAAGCTCCGCCCCTAGCAGGGGGCGATAGCCCCCTGCCTCCCCCACTCACCTGGCTGGTGCCCACGCCCATCAGCAGGCACCCAGCCAGGTGCCTCCGAGGGGGCATGTTCAGCAGCCTATGTGCTGCGGCACAAGCCCCTCCTCGGCCTCATTCTCCTCTCCATCGTCTCGTCGCGAGTCACCCAACCTCCACTCCCTTCAAGCTCAGGGTCTTAGTTCCTTGGCCTTGCTATGGACCTTAGGTTGGTCGCCCTGGTTGTCCAGGGGGTCTGGTAGGAATTTTTCCATTTGGCATTAGGCTTTTTGGTTTTTTCGCCTACCTCGTAGCAATTGTCACAACTTTCGTGTTATTGGTGGGTAGGTTAGGCATTGGAATAATGTGTTGTGGTGTGTCGAAGAGCTAGATGTGGCCATCGCCTATGCCTTCAATTTTGGGGTATTCCGTTAAAGGAATCTGGCGGTCGTGTATTCTGTCCGATGCCTGCCTAGCGGGAGGCCATGCCACGACCCTCGGTGACATCAGGGGAGAGCCTATAGTTGGATTAGCATCAACAGGCTCCACCTACTGCTGAATAAACCCCCTTGTTTTAGACATCCAATGCCTAAGCCAATACCTTATCACTGCTGTAATCAATAAAGTTATGGCCTTTTCTTGCCCATTAACCTTATATCACGTGTCCTTGTGTATTCATTCCACATTGCGGGGGTCGGGTCCTCAAACCACAAGCAGCATTTTCTAATCAATTTGCAATTAAAAAGTGAAGTCCTCAGCATTTAAGTGTCCATTTCCCCCAATTTTCACATATTGTATGCAATTTTGCCTAGTATAATGCAGCATACAGCCAGAAGATCTTGGAGGTTTGCTCTGACCAGCACATAAGTAGAATGCAATATTTAGCACCTGGATAGCTCAGAGAAATGTCTAGAAAAGCTGACACTACTACCGTTATTACAGTTGTAGTAGTAGTTGTAGAAGAAGAATTTATTGGATAGCGGGTGGCTCTGTGGGTTAAACCACAGAGCATAGGACTTGCCAATCAGAAGGTTGACGGTTCGAATCCCCGCAATGGAGTGAGCTCCCGTTGCTCGGTCCCAGCTCCTGCCAACCTAGCAGTTTGAAAGCACGTCAAAGTGCAAGCAGATAAATAGGTACCGCTCTGGCAGGAAGGTAAACGGCGTTTCCGTGCGCTGCTCTGGTTCGCCAGAAGCAGCTTAGTCATGCTGGCCACATGACCCGGAAGCTGTACGCCAGCTCCCTTGGCCAATAAAGCGAGATGAGCGCCACAACCCCATAGTCAGCCATGACTGGACCTAATGGTCAGGGGTCCCTTTATCTTTACCTAATACAATAAAACTTGCACAAGTGTAATGTATGAAACAACTAAAATCAGTTAGAAACCAGAGAGCACAGAGAAAGAAATAAAAAATAAAAAATGAGGGGCCCATCCAATAATACTATAAAAAGGGAAAATCTTATTCCATCCCACGAAAAATGTAAGAACCAGAGTAGAGGCTGGAATCATACAAAGGTATAGGCCAGCATGGAGATTCAAAAGCCTGGGCAAATAGTAATGTCTTAGCTTGGCACCTAAAAGCAAATTCTGGTGATATGTTTTCCTGGGGACAAACAGGGAATCCTCACTGAAAATGCCCACTCTCCTGTTGCTTCCCTCTGTACCTCTCTGGGAGGGTGAACATGGAGCCTCTTGGAATGGCAGATGAAATTGATGGACTACGTAGAATTGGATAAGATGACAGGGAGAATTCGAAACCAGCGCGACCAGAAATTCTTGAAAGATTGGAGTAAATATACGAGTTATCTGAAAGACAATTGTAACCAACTGACTACGCTTGTAGGACTACAAGAAAGAAGTTTTGTAAGGAGAACTATGTGAAATATTGCAGAAAAGATTTATGAGAAGGGATTTGAAGTTACGGATTATTAAAAGTAATAGTTAGGATAACAAATGTATGATTAAGGTTTGAAAATTATTAGACATGGTTGATGGAAGTCTCCGGCTAAAATAGCCAAAATGTTGTATAAGATGAGATGTGATGTTCTGTTTGGAAAATATATGTAAAAACTAATAAAAATGTATACAGTGGTGCCTCGCAAGACGAAAAGAATCCGTTCCGCGAGTCTCTTTGTCTAGCGGTTTTTTTGTCTTGCAAAGCAAGCCCATTAGCGGCTTAGCGGCTTAGCGGATTAGCGGATTAGCGGCTTAGAAAAAGGGGGGAAGGGGAAAAAAGTCGGAAAAACTCGCAATACATTTCGTCTTGCGAAGCGCCTCCAAAACAGAAAACCCTTTCGTCTAGCGGGTTTTTCGTCTTGCGAGGCATTCGTCTTGCGGGGCACCACTGTATTTTTTTAAAAAAGAACATGGAGCCTCTAATGATGATCGCAGGGTCTGTGCAGATTCATACTGGGTTCTTGAGGTATTTGAGGTCCTGGGCCTCATCAGCCTTTATAGGTCACAATCACTATGTAGAATGGAGCATTGAAATGAATCAGTAGCCCAGGCTGCTAGAGAAAGACATGTTGAGTGTATTCAGATTTCTCCATTCATGTGATTGTTCACTTGAGGGGATCATGGATGAAGAGAGCTGGGGAACTGTGCAGAGACAAGGGCAATAAGTTGGGTCTTTGGTCTGTTACTGAGGTAATGTGAGGAGAAAACTAAGACTGGAAGGCAGATTTGGAGGGAGAAAAGGAAGCCATAAGCAATATATATAGAAATGGTGATAAAAGGCTTGAATCTTGTTGTTTTCAAATAACAAGGCTTTTACATGTACAACTTCTATTTGGAAGAAACAAAGTCACTCTTCAATTGGCAGATGAAAACAACTGATGGTATAGCCTTGCATTCTGGAATCATTTTTTTCAAATAGCCAAGTTATAAAAGGTCATTGAAGCAAGAGAATTGAAAATGTAAAAACTGGCAGGTTCTTAACCATCCCATTGCAAATGGTGACATTTTAATCAGATGCCAATGGTTGCTCGTAATCATCCTATCATTCTTCAGTGCAAGAATATGCTGCAAATGATATATAACGTCAATGAAGCCTAATACTATATAAATCAATACACTAATAAGCTTGTTACAATAAAATAATTACTTGGTTGCAGTCTTTGAACAGCACCATCTATCTATGAATGAAGACACCCAGGCACTGGAATAAAATCCTTCTCATTTGCACAATGACAAATGAACAGTTACCAGCCTATTTAGCTGAAATGCTCTGTTCAACACTCATATCTGTGAAGGTGGCTTCACATGTGCCTTTAACACTTCAGGGTCTGCATGGTTTGGGTACAGATTGGAACAAGTACTCCTGGATATTTCTGGCTATACATACTACTGGAAGTGGCACCTTATGCCATGCAACATTTTGCCAGAAATGCAAATGCAATTTACATCCCAGATCATGTATGGTTCCAAAACGCATGAGGAGTCTCCACAAGTTGGACAGTGCTCCCTGTTTAAGACCCACAAACCTATTGACTGCTATAATAATAATAATAATAATAATAATAATAATTTATTTGTACCCCGCCCATCTGGTTGGGTTTCCCCAGCCACACTGGGCAGCTTCCAACAAAGATTAAAAATACATTAAAATGTCACACATTAAAAACTTCCCTAAACAGGGCTGCCTTCAGATGTCTTCTAAATATCAGGTAGTTGTTTATCTCTTTGACATCTGATGGGAGAGCATTCCACTACCAAGAAGGCCCTCTGCCTGGTTCCCTGAAGCTTTGCTTTTCACACAGAAGAAACCACCAGAAGACCCTTGGAGCTGGACCTGAATGATGGGGGTGGAGACGCTCCTTCAGGTATGCTGGGCTGAGAAGAAGAAAAAGAGTTTGGATTTAATATCCTGCTTTATCACTACCCGAAGTCTCAAAGCAGCTAACAATCTCCTTTCTCTTCCTCCCCCACAACAAACACTCTGTGAGGTGAGTGGGGCTGAGAAACTTCAGAGAAGTGTGAATTAACATTGAGAATCCTAAAGATTGAAATACAACCAAAAGTCCTCTCTGACCATAATGCAATTAAATGTATTCTGAAAGGATATGAAGAAAAATCTTTCCAGTGGAGAATAAGTGAAAATCTTTTGGATGATCAGAAAATAGTGGAAAGGGGGCAGAAATGCCTTACGGACTATTTTGTGAATAACATGAATAAAGGAACAAAGGTGAGCATGGTGTGGGATGCTAGTAAAGCAGTGATGAGGGGTTTCTTTATTCAACAAAATGCAATTAAAAATAAGATGAGGGGAAAAGGGAAAAAGGAAATCCTAAAACAATTAATGGAGAACGAAAAAAGATTAGTTACTAGATCCAAGGATGAAAAAGTGAAACAAAATATAAAAATGCTGCAAACACAGTTCGCGATGATAATTAACAAAGAAGTGGAATGGAACATAAAAAGAATGAAACAGAAAAACTTTGAATTTGCAAATAAATCCGGAAAGTGGATGGCATGGCAGATTAAAAAAAGGAAAGAGCAGAATACAATAAATAAAATAAGAATAGAGGATCAAGACATAGAAAACCCAAAAGGGCTCAGGAAAGCATTTGTGGATTTTTATAGAGATTTGTACAAAAGAAAGGAGAGGTGTAATATAAAAGGAATAGAGGATTATTTAAAGAAGAAAGAGGTGCAGAAAAATTCGAACTGTGATAAAAATAAATTGAATGAACCGAGAGAACTGGAGGAAATTAAATCTGCGATAAGAGAACTAAAAAATGGAAAGAGACCGGGACTGGATGGATTTAGTGCAAGATATTACAAGGAAATGAAATTCACCCTATTAACACCATTAAAAGAGGTAATGAATAATATTTTAAGAAAGGGAGAAATACCAGAAACTTGGAAAGAAGCTTATATAACTTTTATCCCGAAACAAGATTCAGATTTGACTCAGGTCAAGAATTACAGACCGATTTCACTATTGAACAACGACTACAAAATGTTTGCAAATATTTTAGCAAACAGGATGAAAAGGATTTTAAAAGAAATGATACATAAGGATCAAGCAGGTTTCCTTCCTGGTAGACAGATGAAAGATAACATAAGAAATATAATTAATATTGTGGAATATCTGACTAACAGGAAGGATAAACAGGCAATGTTGATTTTTGTAGACGCTGAGAAAGCCTTTGATAACATTTCTTGGGAATTTATGTTAAAAAACATAGAGGCTATGGATATGGGCGAGTCTTTCCTAAATGGTATAAAGGCAATATATTCCGAACAAAGAGCAAATTTAATTGTAAATAATGTAATAACAGAGAACACTGCCATTACTAAAGGTACAAGGCAAGGGTGTCCTTTATCGCCACTGTTATTCATTTCGGTCCTGGAAGTCCTACTAAGTTCAATAAAAAATAATGAATTAATAAAAGGTGTGTCAGTCAGTCGTAATGAGTATAAAGTAAAGGCATTCGCTGATGACTTGGTTATAATGATTGAAGATCCTTTAAAGAGTGTAAAATGGTATTAGAAGAAATAGAAGAATTTGGACAAGTGGCAGGCTTTAAGTTAAATAAGAAAAAAACTAAAATAATGATGAGAAATATTGAGCAAGAAACTATTGAAAGAATACAGCAACAGACTGAGATAGAGGCGGTTAAGGAAGTGAAATATTTAGGGATTATATTGACTCCCAGGAGTATTGATCTATTTCAAAATAATTATGTACCATTATGGAATAAAGTTAAACGAGATCTGGAGTTGTGGGGGAGGATGAAATTAACATTTTGGGGAAGGATTGCAATGATAAAGATGAGTGTGTTACCGAAAATGCTGTTTTTGTTTCAAGCAATTCCAATAATTAAAGGAGTTACAATATTTAAGAAATGGCAAAGAGGAATTTCAAGATATATCTGGCAGGGCAAAAAGCCGAGAATAAAATTTAAGTTGTTAACAGATGCAAAAGAAAGAGGAGGCTTCCCCCTGCCAGATTTGAAATTATATTATGAAGCATCATGTCTTTGTTGGTTGAAAGAGTGGATAAAATTAGAAAACACGGATTTGTTAGATTTGGAAGGATATGATAATAGATTCGGTTGGCACGCATATTTATGGTATGGGGAAAAATGAGTGCATAAAGGTTTCGAAAACCACATTATCTTAAAGATCTCTGTTTGAGGTATGGGACAGGTATAATAACCTGTTAGAACCAAAAATACCACATTGGTTGTCACCATTGGAAGTGATGATTAACATGACTGGGAGGTGGATAACATATGGGAGTTTAATAGAGAAAGAGGGAAGTAAGTGGAAAATGAAACCATATGAAGAAGTGAAAGAATATGTAAATGACTGGTTGCATTACTTTCAGATTAATGAAATGTTTAGAAAAGAGGTCGCAGAAAGAGGCTATTATGAAAAAGAATCTAGGTTTCAACGATAAATATTGAACAATGAAATTAAAAACTTATCAATGATGTATAAATTGTTATTAGAGTGGCATACGAAAGATGAAGAGGTTAAATTGGTTATGATACAATGGGCCAAAGATTTTGGATATAATATTCAATTTGATAAGTGGATTAAACTGTGGAAGGATGGGATGAGATTTACGGCATGTACCACGATAAAAGAAAATGTTATGAAAATGATATATAGATGGTATAAAACACCAGTGAAATTAAGCAAGATGTATAAAGGATGGAATAAATGTTGGAAATGCAAGGACAAAGAAGGGACCTTTTATCATATGTGGTGGGAGTGCAAAAAAGTGAAGTGTTTTTGGAAAATGATATATGAGTTGAAGAAAATGTTGAAATATACATTTGTTAAAAAACCAGAAACATTTCTATTAGGAATAGTAGGTTGTGAAATAAAAAAGAAGGATGAGAAACTATTTTTATACACAATAACAGCAGCGAGAATTCTGATGGCCCAAAAGTGGAAACAAGAAGAATGCCTACGATAGAAGAATGGAGAGTGAAATTAATGGAATACGCAGAAATGGATAGATTAACAGGGAGGATTCGGAACCGATGAGACCAAAGATTCACTGAGGACTGGAATAAATTTATAGAGTATATTAGAAATTTTTGTGATAACGATATAACGTTTGTAAGTTTTCAGGAAGCTCTGTAAGAAGGGGTGGTAGAAATATTGTTTAAATAATAAGGTAAGATAATATATATATAGTGCAATATAAAATTAAGAAATGTGAGGATAAGTGATAAATACGGAAAACTACCGGACAGGTTGATGGAAGTCTAAAAGAAAATTAGATATGTGAAGAGAATTTGATGTTTTATTGTGCATTTATTTTTATTGGAAAATTAATAAAAATTATGTATTAAGAGAGAGAGAGAGAGAGAGAGAGAGAGAGAGAGAGAGAGAAGTGTGACTGCCCCAGGGTCACCCAGCAGCTGCATGTGAATGAGCGGAGATGTGAACCCGGTTCCCCAGATTACGAATCTATCGCTCTTAACCACTACACCACACTGGTGTAAATCACTGAGGCGATTTAGGGCTTTAAAGGTCAGCACCAACACTTTGAATTGTGCTCAGAAACATACTGGGAGCCAATGTAGGTCTTTCAGGACTCGTGTTATGTGGTCTCGGCCGCCGCTCCCAGTCACCAGACCACTCCCAGTCTAGCTGCCGCATTCTGGATTAGTTGTAGATTCCAGGTCACCTTCAAAGGTAGCCCCACGTAGAGCGCATTGCATTAGTCCAAGCAGGAGATAACCAGAGCACGCACCACTCTGGCGAGACAGTCTGCGGGCGGGCAGGGGCTCAGCCTGCATACCAGATGGAGCTGATAGACAGCTGCCCTGGATACAGAATTGACCTGTGCCTCCATGGACAGCTGTGAGTCCAAAATGACTCCCAGGCTGCACACCTGGTCCTTCAGGGGCTCAGTTATCCCATTCAGGACCAGGGAGTCCTCCACACCTGCCTGCCTCCTGTCCCCTTGTAAATGGGTGATGTGCTGGAGGGAGAATTGCCCACTCAATATCACCTGAGTGTTTACACTTACAGAAATGTGACACTTAACTTTAGCTGGAATACAGACTATTTTAAAGACTATAGATTCAAAAACATTACTGGATATAAAAAACACCCTTCCTTTTTTTTTCAAATTCAGTAAGGGCTTTCTTGGAAAAGGGCATCTATCCTGCAGGTATATCCTTTATAACATAGGACACACCTGTCTCCAATATCCATCTGCCAATTCATTTCTCACATTGAGAATATTTTGCCTCCGGTTGCTGAAACAACCCAACCAAAGAATCTTTTATATAGTATAAGCAATTCTCTGCTATGAAAGGCAGAAGTGTTAGGCAGATGACCATGGAATTGCATATTTTCTTTCTTTCTTTCCTTCTTTCTTTCTAGACTATCAATTTTTTAAAAAATCTCAAAGAACATTTTGTTTCCTGCAGGCCAAGCAGATGTCAAATAGCTAATTGTTTTTAAAGCTACTGTGAACCAACCTAACTGAATATACTTTACTCAGTATTCATATCTAAACACCCTGTTAACAGCAAGATATGCAATTTTATATACCTGTATCTTGAAAATAGTGGATTTTGTGGCTTGTTTCCACACTAGAACAGTGGAGACCATGTTCTAATATAATTTGAGAGGAAACCTAGAGTGTGGAACCATAAGGAGAACTATGTGAAAATCACATTTCCATAGCCATTTTTGCATGAATATGTTTTGGAGCAATAAAAACCTGGTATCAACCCAAATCACACACACACACACACACACACACTGGTTTTGGAGCAATGTTTTGGAGCTGTTTTGTACTGCTTCCATTTACTACTGGAACATATTTTCAGCCCTTTATTTACTTTTTGAAAACTTGCAGTGAATATGGCTTTAAGATAGCTTTTTTTCAAAACCTTTTTTTTTTAATTCTCTGATAGTTATTTTTAATAACCAGGCTTTTGTTGTTCATAAAAAATAGTGCCTTTGCCTGAAGTCAGATAATTTCCAGCAAAGTAATATATTCCGTGTGCATAAAATATCACCTATGAATGTTCTGGTACAGCATGTTCTGAAATACATGGTTGGCATCTGTTTGTCTTGGGAGACAATGAAAGAGTGTGTCTTCAGGGGTGAAATCAAACCATTGGAGAGTTACAGTGCCTGCTATGGCTGTAGAGACTAATAAAGGAGAGAGATGCTTTGTTGCAGCTGGGGCAGATGTGATAGCAATTTCACTCTTCCGATGCTGCTGATGAGATAGTTGTAAATTACATGCCTCTCTGAGAAGAGTGTGGGAAATGGAAGACAGTCTTATTTCTTTCGCTGTAATGTACTTACAGGGAAGCGGGTGGCGCTGTGGGTAAAACCTCAGTGCCTAGGACTTGCTGATTGCATGGTCGGCGGTTCGAATCCCCGCGGTGGGGTGAGCTCCCGTCGTTCGGTCCCAGCTCCTGCCCACCTAGCAGTTCGAAAGCACCCTTAAGTGCAAGTAGATAAATAGATACCGCTTTATAGCGGGAAGGTAAACGGCATTTCCGTGTGTGGTGCTGGTGCTGGCTCGCCAGCTGCATCTTCGTCACGCTGGCCACGTGACCCGGAAGTGTCTTCGGACGGCGCCGGCTCACGGCCTCTTGAGCGAGATGAGCACGCAACCCTAGAGTCGGACACGACTGGCCCATTCAGGCAGGGGTACCTTTACTTTACCTTTAATGTACTTACAGAGCAGCACACAGAAACGCCATTTACCTTCCCTCCAGAGCGGTACCTAGTTATCCACTTGCACTTTGACATGCCTTCAAACTGCTAGGTGGGCAGGAGCTGGGACTGAACAATGGGAGCTCACCCCGTCACAGGGATTCGAACCGCCGACCTTCTGATCAGCAAGCCCTAGGCTCTGTGGTTTAGACCTATTAGGTCCACAAATTACCATATAGCATATGTTGTTGTTGCTGTTTAGTCATTTAGTCGTGTCCGACTCTTCGTGACCCCATGGACCAGAGCACGCCAAGCACTTCTGTCTTCCACTGCCTCCCGCAGTTTAGTCAAACTCATGCTGGTAGCTTTGAGAACGCTATCCAACCATCTCGTCCTCTTCCATCCCCTTCTCCTTGTGCCCTCCATCTTTTCTAACATCAGGGTCTTTTCCAGGGAGTCTTCTCTTCTCATGAGGTGGCCAAAGTATTGGAGTCTCAGCTTCAGGATATAGCATATATTCAACACAAAAAAAAAGCGACCATTTGTTGTTGACAAAGGACAGCTGGACATATAAAGGGCCCCATTACTTTCAGTAGCTTAGGGCCTCATCAAACATAAATCCCTGCCTCCTCTGGTCACTGCTGTGGATACACAACCTGACTGACTAGCTCCATGTGCTGCGGTTGCGCCCCGAGGCCCCCAAGCCCTTCCCCAGTAAATAACTTCAAAAGGACACATAGTTTTAGTTTTGGGGCAAAATTTAGGCCACAACTTTACTGATTACAAAACAAATTGAACAGTATTGGCCTAGGCATAGGTCAGGGACTATAACTGACTCCTGCCTCTCTGGCTGGCAGTCTTAATGGGTAAACACCAAACATGGGAGCAACATTGGTGAAGATCGATTGAAGCTCACTCAGGGGTTCCTGTGGTCCTGAAATGGCCCTAGCCCCTCAAGCAGACTTTGGACGAGGTCCAGGACCCCCAGGTTCCTTTACCGGAACACCCTATTCCTGGAGGGGCAGGTGATGGCCACACCTCCCCTTCCACACATTTCAATAAGCCAATGCCTAACCGCCAAACCTTACAAAGTTGTGACGATTGCTAAGGGTGAAAACTAAGTAGCTAAAGCCAATCTGCCAAATGGAAAAATTCCTACCCAGCCCCTGCTCCAAAGCAGGCGACCCAATCCAAAGCAAGGCCAAAGCAGCACAACCTAAAAATAGGGAGGGAGGGAGGGTGTTTGGCAGCGCGAAGCAAGTGCCCCACCCCCATCATGCTGCTGCATTTATAGGTCCCCGGGATCACGCCACTTGCCCCAATTGGCCCAAACAGCCGGGGCCCAACAGACAAGGCTTGGGCGATGCCTAGCAACAACACACCCCGTAGGGGGGTAGGGCTTAAGGGTCCTGAGTGTAACCAGGACCCTCGATTTAGGAGGACCCCATTTGTCTGCAAGAAATTCTCACATGGTGGGGTTAATGTTGCCAGACTTCATGTCCCATTTGCAGACATCTTTGTAATGCAGAGTTGTCTGTCAGCAGGAATGGTGCTTGATGCCAGCTCCCTGTAGAGCACATCCTTGGGGATCCTGCAATCCTTCGGTCTATGGACATGACTAAGCCAGCATAGAAGTCACTTCTATGGGAGAAGCTACTTCTGCAGAACATGGGAGAGCACATCTTCTGTCCTGCCACGTGATGCCCAAAATTTCCTGGGTGTTGTGCATGTGGAAGGTATTGAGGCATTGCTCCTGGTGGGTGAAAGTTGCCCACGACTCACTTCCTTTCTTCTTCTTCAGGTAAATGCTTTATTATTCATTTTCCATATATATACAACACGTAGTCATCTTCATTTCAGCCAGTCAAATAAAGATATCACAAACGATACATATAATTTCAACTATGAACCTATGACATCCCAGCCTCTCCATATTTCCCTTTATATTAAACATCTTACTTTAATTTATCATTACTATTTTGTAAAAATTCTCTTTTCTATTTCAATATCGTTTTCCATCCTGTGTATTATTTACAGAAGTCATTCAAAGGCAACTACCGTGTTTCAATTACAGCTGCTTTTCAGATAATTTTTGAAATTGTCCCATTCTGAAATGAACTCCTGTCTAGGCTTGTCTCTGATTCTTTCCAAAAGTGAGGCTAATTCTGCCTGTTCTGTCAATTTGAGTAGCCATTCAACTCTGGTAGGGAGTTTGTCATTTTTCCAATACATCACAATAAGCACCCTCGCAGCTGCAGTTGCGTACAATTTTTCCCTCCTTATACCCTTGGGGATGTCAATGCTTGTAATACGCAGAAGAAATGCTTCTGTTTTTTTAGGGAAATTTACCTTTAACATTATTTTTAGTTCTGAGTGTATGTCATTCCAGAACGCTTTGACCTTCCTGCAGGTCCACCATATATGAAACATGATACCTCCTGTTTCACCACAACTCCAACAGACATCTGGTATATTTTTGTACATCTTGGAGCATTTGTGTGCTGTCAAGTACCAACAATATAACATTTTTTGCAGGTTTTCCCTTATGGAGTAACAGGCAGTAAACCTCCAATTTACCTTCGACAAATTCTCCCATTGGGACATCTCTGTGCTATGGCCTAGATCTTGGGCCAAATTTAATCATAGCTAACTTAACCTCCTCCTCCTTGACTCCCACGACTCACTTCCATAAAGCAGTTTGCTCAACACACAAGCCTGATAGACCTCCATCTTGGTATTGGACTTTAGCATTACTTTCTCCCATGCCCTTTTGGAGAGGTGAGCTGTTGCTGGAGGTTCCTTGCTAATATGCTTGTCCAGCTTTGCACTGACGGAGAGGCTGCTGGTTCTGGTAGAGCCCAGGTAAACACAGTATTTGCGATGTGGCTACCCTCTTTGTTCCCTCTACCCAATGCACTTACCTGCTGTACTTGCCTGCTCCACCTGCCCACCTGCCTGGAACACCCACCTGCTGTTTTGCATCATGCTGCCATTCTCATGGCTGCCTGTTGGTGGCCATAGGAACTTCAGCATGACAACATCTTTACAATTTTATTGTATTCTAAGAAAAAACAGAAACGTTAAGAAATCTCTCCTCTCCTCCCCATTTTCATTCCAAATTACAGCCTCCTCATTCTTTTTTAACCCCCCCCCACCCAGAATGCTAGGGCTTCATTACATGCATCACAAAACATCTCATTTGCTACTATGTTTCTGCTTTGCTTGACAACATGTCATATTTTCTATCTAGGGGTTCCACCCCCACCTTAACTAATGTTTTAAAATAAAACTATACAATTAAGTTCAGTTTCTGGCAACTTAAAATTATTATCTATCAAATATATCACATTCAATTCTTCTTGCACATTCATCACGTCAGTCATCCCCAATACTTTTTAATGTTATGTTAATTTCTTTCATGCCAAGGCTAAATGCTGCTTCTTTCACAACTTGCCTCCTGTTTAGTGGCTTCCATGACACAGGGAAAAAAATAAAATCTACATTGTAATTCAGGAAGGTACCTTTCCCCCTTAAAAAACAATCATTTTTTTTATTTCCCCACTACTAATTACAGCACTTCTTGCTTCAAGAATGGATCATTGTTTCATTGCCTTCTGAAGGGTGTGATAGTGATTCCTGTTAAAAAGGAAGATTCAACATAGATTTTTAGAGAGATAATTAAACCCAAGGGGATTGGTCCGGTAGCATGCTCCTGTGCATACTTAATTTAATTCAAATCAATGGTATCACACAAATGTTAAACTGGAACATTTCAGCAGAGGTTTTCATATCTCATCAGTTTTGATATTTGCAGCATCAAAGCTTTGGAATGTCTGTTTTTGCTGATTGGAATGTCCAATATTATATCTTCTTGCAGAAATGGAACATAAAAACCATAAACGGCTTCATTGATACAACGGAAAACACTCTAAATCAAAGCCGATCCATGACAGAACTCATCACCCAATATTAAATAACCACAAAAACCCCAAGTAAAAAATGGGCATTGACACTGAAGTTCCAATGATACAACCAAGAGCAAAAACTGGTTGAGGGGAGTCCTAATGAACCAGCTCTTCCCCAGGTCAGTTCAAAATAATGCTGTGCTGAAACCTGTCTCTAATTTCTTTAATTTTTCCTTGCCCATAAGAGAGGTTTCTGCTTTTCTGCCTGATTTTCAGGGTGCTTTACCATTTCTTTAGAAATCATTATTGTAAGAATTTTGCTGAGCAAGGGGCTCTAATTAACTTCTCACTGCAAAGCGGTCAAGGCACTCTGTAGTCTGCCTGGACACCCAACTTTCCTGATATAATGCCTGCTTACCGTAATTCTGATGGTGACAATCAGGGCCTGCCAGGGAGCCAAGGGAGGCTGATGTCAGGATTGGCCTTCGCTGGCCATGGGGGGGGGGGGCTGGCAGGATTGCCCAGAAAATAATTTAAAAATTTCTTTTTTTATATAATAATATTTATTAAAGTTTAAAAAAATTACAAAAAATGAAAAAAGAAAACAAAAAATACAAAGTACAGAAAAAGTAAAAAAGCAATTAAAAACAATTCAATCTTTCCATGTCTTGTCTTTCATTTACTTATTTCCCTGACCTCCTCACACCTCCCTCTTTTGTATTCTAGTTCAATAGTTGTTTCAGCAAGTCCTTACCCTTTTTGCATTTATCTTGATACTTTATCATAATATATTATAACTTTACATTTTTACATGTTAACAATCCATTTTTACGTACCCCTTAACAACATTATTGCTAAAATCACTTAGCTTCATTCCAACCTCCCTCTAACATTCCTTAATTTTACAGTGTTTCTGTAAATAGACTTTAAATTTCTTTCAATCTTCTTCTACCGACTCTTCTCCCTGGTCTCCGATTCTGCCAGTCATTTCTGCCAGTTCCATGTACTCCATCACCTTCATCTGCCATTCTTCCCGGGTGGGTAGATCTAATAATTTAAAAATTTCAATGGACCAGTCAGTGGCCTGGAGGGGTGGACCTAGCTAAAGCAGATTTTGGTCCACTTACAGACCATAAAAGCCATCTGTGTTGATAGCTGGCAGTGCAGCCAGCATAGGAATCTTAGGAGACCATAAACTGAACTTTAGTCAACAGTGAGATAAAGCAGCAAAAAAGAGAGAAAAGGCACCATCAACAGAAATATAGTACCCTGATCAAGAGAATAGTACCACTCTATTCTCCCTTGATCAGACCACATCTGGAGTAGTGTGTCCAGTTCTAGGTACCACCATTTAAGAAGAATATTGACAAGCTGGAAAATGTGCAGAGCAGGGCCACTAAGATGATCAAGGTTCTGGAAACCAAGCCTTTTGAGGAACATTCGAGGGAGCTGGGTGTGTTTAGCCTGGAAAAGAAGAGAATGAGCTCTTCAACTATCTAAAGGACTGGCACATGGGTGGTTGAGCAAGCTTGTTTCCCCCTGATACAGAGGGCAGGACCTAGACCAATGTCTTCAAGTCACAAGACAGGAGATTCCACCTGAACATCAGGAAGAGTTTTCTGATGGTGAGAGCTGTTCAACAGTGCCATGGAATCCCCCAGAAGTTGGAGTTGGAGCAGATGACCCTGCAAGTCTCTTCCAACTCTACAATTCTATAAAAATAAAAGGGACAGTGAAGGTTTGTATTGGGGAATTTTAAGTCATTATTTTGGAAGTTCTGGAGAAAGGGCCAGATGTAGGCTGGGAGTGGAGTCTTGGAGATTTATTTTTTTAAAAATATATATATATCATTAATGGTTATTATATTTTAATGTTTTAATTGTATATTGCTTTAGTTGTGACTGAACAACCCAGAAGACTTGTTGCTTGGGTGATCTGTTCTACATAAGTAAATAAAGAGATTTCAAACCCATCCATTGAATTTGGAAGTCAGTCCCATCTCTAAACATAAGTTTGTCACCAGTTTTCCCATGGGCATCGGATCAGGGTTTCCAAAATAAGAGTTATGTCTGGTATTCTCCCTTGCCATGCCATTTTCTTCTTTCCAAAAATGTGAAGAGGGTAAAAGCATGAGGACTGCTGAGACTTATTTCTCATGCTGCTGTCCATGTAATGGCAGAGGCACTTGATTGATATCCCCAGCTGGACTCATTTTGAAGGACTGTCTTGGCCTTGTCAGGCAAACATCTGTCATCTGACTCGAATTCTATCCCTTTGCATTCATCACATGGTCCACATCAAGCCACTTACCACCTTTGACTCCATTTCAACATTCCATTCCTTTCCAGATCAGCAACATGAAAAGTCATGCAATGATCTAGCATATTTTGAAAACGTGCGCACGAATTTCAGCATTTATAATATGGAGCTCACCATAGTGTGGCTACTGCCTTTCCAGAGCACGCTCAAAAATGGGGCATACGAAAAACAGAAGTTCATAGCAATTTTGGTGAACCTCCTAAATAAGAGTTAGAGAATTGTGCACAGCCTCCCACCTCAGATTGGGGCTCAAATTGGGAGTGGGACAAACTGGGACAACCCAAACCGACCCATGCATGGATCACCCATCCTAGATCTGGCCTTGGAGGTGAGCTAATTTTTAATTAAGGTGTTTTTAAAAAAATAATAAAAAATACAGTCAGGAGAGGGTAGTGAGATATTGTATCATGCACACAACTGAGAGCAGGAGGATTGTATAAGAAAACAAGTTTAAAATGTAGTTCACCATTTGGGTTCAACAGTGTTTAGGCAACAGTTGCAACATGTAGATCATCTTCTATGTCAGGATTGAGGAACCTGTTGCCCTCTAGATGTTATTAACCTACAGCTTCCAGGATCCTTGACCACTGACCAGGCTGGCTGGAGTTGTAGTTCAGCAATACCCAGAAAGCCACAGGTTCCCCACCAATGCCTTATGTCTATACTATGTGAATATTGATTTTAAAATACATGGTATTCTTATTACCAAGCCTGTAAACCCAACCCAGTTTCAGTGTCTACGTGTAGAAGAACCTAGTCAGTGGAATCTCTAATAAATGAAGTTTCATACAGAGAAGGTCCATTTCATTCTTCTTCTTCTGAGCACGCAGCAGCCAGGATAGTTACACCAATGTTTCTGGATCAGTGCTTCTAAACTACGAGCTGGAGATATAAGCAAGCAGATTTAGGCATAAAGAGCATTTGGTTGTGTTGGAAAGAAGAGCTGATAATTGCTTCAGAAGACAATAGCGAGAAAAGCTGCTTTGGATCAGCTGGAGAGAGAAAAATGTTCAAATTCCAAGTGCAAAAACTGTGAAGTGGTAAATAGGAGTGGATTAAAATATAATGTAGTAATCCTACATCAACTCTCCATTCATTTTCTCTTTTAATTGAAGCAACTCACTTCTTGGAATTGACTGCCCACTTGGACTTACTACAAAGACATTAGAGACAGTATTATACACATAGATTTGAACGATAACGATAGAAAAATATTGTTTTAACAGAAAGCTACAATGGATCAAAAACATAGCCAGGAGAAGCATGGCAAATGTATAAGAAAATATATAGGCAGAAGTACATACAGTACATAATGAAAAGTAGATACATGACAGACAAGTTGAGGAGCGATCCAAATTCAACTAATTTAAGTAGTTTAATTAAGTGAAAACTTCTGCAATTTTGGCTGTAAATATGTATATCCTTTGCTAAACACCAGTCGTAGTGTTCTGATGAAGTAGATGACAGTAGTCCATCAGTAGTCTTGACAGTAGTTCATCAGTAGGTGACTTCAAGGCCAGATTACTATATGCAGGGTTCTCTTACACTTGACCCAGAAGATGTGGTTAGTCTGGGCACCTCCCAACACCAACAGAGTGTTATCCATCAGCAAGAGCTGAGTGGAATGAGGAGCTGATCCTTGCCCTTCTGCCATGCCAACCATGCTTCCCTCTATAGTCAGTAATGATTTGGCCTGATTTCACCCAATGTCTCTGCCCTGCCTCCCACAGGGCCACAGATTCTGCCTGCCTGGGCAATGATTATTGAAATCAAACAGGCAGAGGGCCTTCTCAGTAGTGGCACCCACCTGTGAAACACCCTCCCGTCAGATGTCAAGGAATTAAACAACTACAGTGGTACCTTGGATTACATACGCTTCAGGTTACATATGCTTCAGGTTACACACTCCATTAAGCCAGAAATAGTGCTTCGGGTTAAGAACTTTGCTTCAGGATAAGAACAGAAATCGAGCTCTGGCACTGTGGCGGCAGCAGGAGGCACCATTAGCTAAAGTGGTGCTTCAGGTTAAGAACAGTTTCAGGTAAGTATGGACCTCCGGAACGAATTAAGTACTTAACCCGAGGTACCACTGTATCTGACTTTTAAAAGGCATGTGAAGGCATTAATTTGGAACGTGTCTGGAACGTGTCCAGAGGAGGGCAACCCAAATGGTCAAAGGCCTGGAAACGATGCCTTATGAGGAACGGCTAAGGGAGCTGGGCATGTATAGCCTGGAGAAGAGGAGGTTAAAGGGTGATATGATAGCCATGTTCAAATATATAAAAGGATGTCACATAGAGGAGGGAGAAAGGTTGTTTTCTGCTGCTCCAGAGAAGCGAACACGGAGCAATGGTTCCAAACTACAAGAAAGAAGATTCCACCTAAACATTAGGAAGAACTTCCTGACAGTAAGAGCTGTTCGACAGTGGAATTTGCTGCCAAGGAGTGTGGTGGAGTCTCCTTCTTTGGAGGTCTTTAAGCAGAGGCTTGACAACCATATGTCAGGAGTGCTCTGATGGTGTTTCCTGCTTGGCAGGGGGTTGGACTCGATGGGCCTTGTGGTCTCTTCCAACTCTATGATTCTATGATTCTATGATTTTTTAAAAAATAATAAGAAGAAATGATGCTTTATTGTGTTTTTAATATTCTGTTGGGAGCTGCCCAGAGTGGCTGGGGCAACCCAGTCAGATGGGTGGCATATCATCATCATCATCATCATCCTGTTATACTGTATGTTGTAACTGTTAGAGTGAATTATGTACAAAATAATTGAAACTGAAAGCCACTTTTAACATGGTTTAATTTGTTTAAAATATACCGTATTTCCCCATGTATAAGACTAGCCCCCCCCCCTAAAAATAATGTCCAAAATTTGGGGGCATCTTATGCACAGATAGATCTTCCCCCATTTTCTTAAATCGGAGTCCCCCCAAATGGGGGCATCTTATAGACGGAAAAATACGGTATATTTTAATTAAAGATTTCTTAATTTAGAAAAAATATGTGCTGTCAGGGGTTCAGGAGCAGAAGCACAGGGAAGAGGGGAGATGGAGAGCGAAGGGGAAGAATCTGAGGGCAGCGTAGGAGAAGATGACAGTGGCCCGAGAGATTCCATGAGCCTCTCCAGCGAATCGGAAGATTCACAGAAGGGGGCGCCGGTGGCCAGGGCAAGGGGGGTCCCAAGGGGGACACCCCAGAAGCCAGGGGCCAGCGGGGACTCCCAGAGCAGCAGTTGGAAATCAGGACCAGCTTCCCCACCGGAGCATAGTGGGGGGGAAGAGTCACAGGTATCGGGAGTAGCGTCTCCCCCAGCAGGGAGAGGAGAGGAGTCAGGGCTGACCACGCCTCCATCGGAGAGTCAGGCAACAGAGGGGAGGTCAGATCCGGCCAGTATCCCGGAAGAGGGAAGCAGTGACAGAAGTAGTGTAACGGTCAGGAGGAAGGTCACTGGGTTGGCGCGAGAGGCAAGTTCAAATGTACAGGAGCGTGGGACAGCAGAGAATGAGGATTGGGAACCGGGTCCTAAAGCCCGCCGGAGGCAGGGGGAGGAGCTAAGCGACTCAGCGTCTGAGGAGTCCAGAAAGGGGAATGCCCCAGCGGGCAGGAGGACCCAGAGGAGAAGAGAGCAGCGGAAAAGGTGGAGCAGGGCTAGGATCCTAAACTGGTGTCATAGGGTAGGAGACTCAGACAGGACTTCGCCGGTCTAAGGTTTAAGACGTAGAGCTGCGCGCTGCGGCTTTGAAATGGAAACTGAACCTCAATAAAGACTTTTGTACATAACGACAGCCTCGCGTTGGTCCTCTGTGAGCTAGGACCTAGGGGCAGCTCTGACATGTGCGTTGTCTCTTTTTTCAAGTTGTGTATTTTACAGATCAGTTTTCTACAGAGGGAGGGGGAATGCTGAGTGGGGTTGGGTGGCAATGCTTCTATACTTCTACTTAGTGTATGTGTGGGGTTTTGCTTCAGTGTGCATTCTCTTTACTATTCGCTTGTAGTATTCCTACAGAGAGGTTGAGGTTGGCCTAGGGTGTGGTTGGTTGTCTTTGGCTGGCTATAGTGAGTTTTGTTTTTGTGTGTGTGTGTTTGGATCAGGTTAGCCAGATTGATTTGTATGCTGTCAGCGGGTTCTTGTTGTTGTCTTGTTGGGCTGTGTATGTGATAAATGGGAACCATACTGGGGTGAAAGTGTCTTCTTCTATTTGTCCCCATGTCAGTTGCAGTTTGTTGGTTAGTTTTTCTAATAAAGCTGTTTCCCATACTATTTGATACCATTGGTCTATACTTACTCCTGACAGGTCTCTCCACTGTCTGGCTATGACATTTCTGGCTGCTGAGAGTAGGTGGGTTATGAGCTCTTTGTGATGTGAGTGGGTATTATTATCGTGGAAGATGTTTAGTAGGGCCACTTCTGGAGTGACTTCTAATACTTGCTTGAGCGTGGTTTAATTAGGAAATGGTAGCAGGCATATAGGGACGCGGGTGGAGCTGTGAGTTAAACCACAGAGCCTAGGACTTGCCGATCAGAAGGTCGGCAGTTCGAATCCCCGTGGCGGGGTGAGCTCCCATTGCTTGGTCCCTGCTCCTGCCAACCTAGCAGTTCGAAAGCACATAAAAGTGCAAGTAGATAAATAGGTACCGCTCTGACGGGAAGGTCAACGGCATTTCCGTGCGCTGCTCTGGTTCACCAGAAGCGGCTTAGTCATGCTGGCCTCATGGCCCGGAAGCTGTACGCCGGCTCCCTCGGCCGGTAAAGCAAGATGAGCACTGCAATCCCAGAGTCGGCCATGACTGGACCGAATGGTCAGGGGTCCCTTTACCTTTACCTTTATAAATAAGAGTGAGATGTTCCCACTGAAGGTTAGCAGCCCTTGATGCAGACCAATATTGCTGTTGGTTGTATGAATTTATTATTGTGATTCGAGGACCCGATCCCCGCTTGGGGAATAAAGACAAGTGGACACAGAATGTAAGGTTAATAGGTAAGGTAAAGGCCACAACTTTATTGATTACAGCATGTGAAAAGGTATTGGCTTAGGCATTGGACCACGGAACATTAGACTCCACCCACTCATAGAGGGGTGAGTCTGAGGAGGGGTTAACCACCAGTAGGGGAAGCCTGTTGATGCTAATCCAACTATAGGCTCTCTTCCTGATGTCACCGAGGGTCATGCCATGGCCCCCCGCCACACGGGCATCGGACAGGATCCACGACTGCCGGATTCCTTTAGCGGAATACCCAAAATTGTCGGGGAAGGCGATGGCCACACCTTGCCACCCGAAACACCAACAACACATTCCAATGCCTAACCGCCGAATACCACGAAAGTTGTGACGGTTGCTACGAGGTAGGCGAAAAAAACCAAGAGGCCGGGCCAATTTAGCCAACTGGAAAAAAACTCCTACCAGGCCCCCTGGTTAAACAGGGCGACCAACCAGAGGTCCATAGCAAAGTCTCAGGAACAGCTAATCTAAAGGGAGTGGAGGGTGGGCGACTCGAAGGAAATGTGTGTGCAATGGTGGGGATCGCTGGCGCGGCTGCGTTTGAGCAGCAAGCCACACCCCCATCGAGCTTCCCTATTGGGTGCCCAACTGGGGAGGGGCGTGGTGCCAGCCCTGGAGTTGAAGCAGGGGGCGGAGCGCCCCCTGCATGACGCGGGAATCATCTCCCGATCACAACCCCTCCCCTCCTGGGAGGAGGAAAGGCTTTATATGAACTGCCCTGATAAATAAATATTCTGTTGTTCTTGTTTAGTTCAATGTGGCTTTTCTTTTCCTTTATGACTGCAAGTTTTCACAGTGTTTCCTATTTATAAATACAAGATCCCATGCTGGGTACACTCTTGTTACATTTCAGGAATATAAAGTCTACGGTTTACTATTAAGATGCAATACTATCCACCTGTAATGTAAATCCATAGATATTTGAGTGACCAAAACAATATTTATACCCCATTTTACTACTTTGCACAAAAAGGCACAGCACTCAGCAGCGAAGTTATGTGTTTGTTTTGTACTTTAGAAGAAATGATAGAAGTCACCGGCTAAGTAAAGTCTGCCTGTTTTAATGCATTCTCTAAAAGGTTCAGTGAGCAGAATTTTCAAGGAGCAAACAATTTAAGAAAACACTGGATTTTTAGTCCAATAATTGCAAATCCTCTTCTTTGTGGCATCCTGAAAGGAATTTACTTCTCATAAGATAATAAACCCAAGAATTTTCCAATTAAGTTTCAACAATATGCTTTAATTAGATAAAATAATGTAAGGTATTGATGTAAGCATAATCTATATGCACATTAAAAGTTGTTTTATTTTTTTTCCTCCTTCAGTCTTGCCAATTTACATATCTTCTCATAGTACAATAAATATTTTAAATGGAGCAGAAAGACACAAACGTAATTAAACGTACAGTTGCATCATCACCTTATAAATATTTTATAGGTTTTTACATAAAAATTATATGAGCCTGCATACAGTGAATTTGATGGGTATTAAGAGCATCTGTTGAATACTTGATAAAGAATAAATTCAATTTAGTTCAACCATAATTTACATAGCATCATGCAAATCTTGGAATAGCAGCTCTATGCTTGCATACTCCATTGTTTCTTATACCATAAGGAAATACATCTGACAGTTTAATCTCCCTTTGTGAATTATTTCAGAAGTCATAACACAGGGAGATGGCAGTTTTTGTTTTGCCAAGGGAAAAAGTTTGCATCAATAAGAAGTTATTGCTATATAATTAAGGGTAATGTGTTTATACGTGGACAACAGCCAACTACAAACCGTATGTAGCTCATTGACAAATTCAGTAACATAAAAAAATGAATTAAATGACATTTCAAATTAACATGAAATATTGAATAACATTAAGGAGATCCAAATCTAAATCTACTCTTATTGAAAAATGGAGAAAGGAAGGTATTGACAGTTTTGTTTTAAATTTTATTTAAAATTAGTACTAGAAAACATCGTATTAACAAGGCAGCCTTAGAGCAGGCATAGGCAAACTCCTGCCCTCCAGATGTTTGGGACTACAATTCCCATCATCCCTGACCACTGGTACTGTTAGCTAGGGATGATGGGAGTTGTAGTCCCAAACATCTGGAGGGCAGGAGTTTGCCTATGCATGCCTTAGAGGCAATCCTAGGCATATAAGCTCAGATGTTAAACCCCACTGAGTTCAATAGGACCTTTTCTCAAAAAAGTGTGTATAGCAGGTGTGAGGAATTTTTGGTCCTCCAGATGTTGCTGAACCACAACTCCCATCAGCCCCAGCAAGCATGGCCAATGGACAAGAATGATGGGAACTATTGTTCACCAATTTCCACAGGGCCAAAACTTCCCTGGTATATAGGATTGCAGCTTGCTTTTAGAAATGGGTACAGTGGTACCTCAGGTTACATACGCCTCAGGTTACAGACTCCGCTAACCCAGAAATAGTGCTTCAGGTTAAGAACTTTGCTTCAGGATGGGAACAGAAATCGTGCTCTGGCGGCGCGGCAGCAGTGGGAGGCCTCATTAGCTAAAGTGGTGCTTCAGGTTAAGAACAGTTTCAGGTTGAGTATGGACCACCGGAACGAATTAAGTACTTAACCTGAGGTACCACTGTAATGGATTTAAGGCAAAGTAAATTTTCTATGCTCCTTAGAAGAAAACAAAATCAATCTCTTGTATCTCTTATTGAAGTTTTCTCCCCTAAAATTTTCCTAAATTTTCTATTCTGTCTGCAGCCTATCATTTTCACCTGCTAACAGGAGAACTCCTGTTCAGAGTCCCAGCCAGCCAGCCATGACCTCCTTCAGGATACCATAAGCCAGAGGTTGCCAACTTTTTGGACCCATGAGCACATCTGCAAACTGCAGAAATTATTACAGGTTCCACATACACACAACAATGTATTTTATTGACTACAACCAAATCTCTCTTTTCTTCCCAAGCCTAATTTAAGTAGGGGAAGGGACCTTCTGGACACAGGGAAGGCCTCAGGAGGTGAGCAAGCCCTATCACAAACTGTTAGAGGTTCACACAGGGCATTTTCACCACCTTTTCCAGTTATCTTTCCCACCTGTCACTTAACATTTTGTAGCTACTGAGCATGCTCAGTCATCACTGGGCTGTTTTTCAGGAAGTTGCCCCTCTGAGATTTAAAAAAAGTGTTTTGTTTTGCTTTTGCACTTCTGCAAACATTGGGTTTTTTAGTATGCTCATACCTCCCTCTTGCTTTTCACGACCTGAGTTTGTCATAAGACTGAATGATTCTCAATTTGGGTCTGGTTTATATAGAAGTAATTATATCTATTTTAATATTGCACAAATCAATGGTTACATGGTTTAAAGGTGCATTTGTCACAGACTGAAGAGGCAAGTTTTTATCGGGTGTTCAGCTACAGTAGCAAAAGGATCCAGGCAGCTGTCAGGAGATTAAACATCCCAAAGGGATCAGTTAGCAGGGACTGATGCAACGAATAAATTGAGAATGTGAATCTATGGAGAACCAGAGGCAAGCTGAAGATGCACGAGCTCCAGTTAAAGAAGCATTTCCTGTCTTTCACCTTTGTGAGAGATGTAGAAATTATGCATTGGCTGTTACTAAACAAGTACAAAGAACATGATGCAAGAATCACTCACTTTTCCTGCCCCATATTGGCATTATAACATTTGACCTTATTCTCAGGAGCGAGAGTAATATATTCAGAAAGTTTGGTGAATTCATGGTTTGAGAAAGTGACATTTCTCTTTGAATTACAACAGAGCATGTTCCCCTGATTGGAGAAGATCAGCCTCCATCCCAATCCCAAAGAAGGGCAGTGCCAAAGAATGCTCCAACTACAGCACAATTGCACTCATATCACAATGCTAGCAAGGTTATGCTTAAAATTCTACAAGGCAGGCTTAACCAATATGTGGACCAAGAACTCCTGGAAGGGCAAGCTGGATTTCGAAGGGGCAGAGGAACCAGAGACCAAATTGCAAACATGCGCTGGATTATGGAGAAAGCTAGAGAGTTCCAGAAAAATATCTACTTTTGCTTCATTGACCACACAAAAGCCTTTGGCTGTGCCGACCACAGCAAACTATGGCAAGTTCTTAAAGAAATGGGAGTGCCTGATCACCTCATCTGTCTCCTGAGAAATCTCTATGTGGGACAAGAAACTACAGTTAGAACTGGATATGGAACAACTGATTGGTTCAAAATTGGGAAAGGAGTATGACAAGGTTGTATATTGTCCCCCTGCTTATTTAACTTATATGCAGAATTCATCATGCGAAAAGCTGGACTGGATGAATCTGAAGCCAGAATTAAGAATGCTGGAAGAAATATCAACAACCTCAGATATGCGGATGACACAACTTTGATGGCAGAAAGTGAGGAGGAATTAAAGAACCTCTTAATGATGGTGAAAGAGGAGAGTGCAAAATATGGTCTGAAGCTCAACATCAAAAAAACTAAGATCATGGTGACTGGCCCCATCACCTCCTGGCAAATAGAAGTGGAGGAAATGGAGGCAGTGAGAGATTTTACTTTCTTGGGCTCCATGATCACTGCAGATGGTGACAGCAGTCACCAAATTAAAAGATGCCTGCTTCCTGGGAGAAAAGGAATGACAAACCTAAACAAATCTTAAAAAGCAGAGACATAACCTTGCCAACAAAGCTCCATATAGTTAAAGCTATGGTTTTCCCAGTAGTGATGTATGGAAGTGAGAGCTGGACCATAAAGAAGGCTGGTCGCTGAAGAATTGATGCTTTTGAATTATGGTGCTGGAGGAGACTCTTGAGAGTCTCATGGACTGCAAAAAGATCAAATCTATCCATTTTGAAGGAAATCAGCCCTGAGTGCTCACTGGGAGGACAGATCCTGAAGCTGAGGCTCCAATACTTTGGCCACCTCATGAGAAGAGAAGACTCCCTGGAAAAGACCCTGATGTTGGGAAAGATGGAGGGCACAGGGAGAAGGGGACGACAGAGGACGAGATGGTTGGACAGTGTTCTTGAAGCTACTAACATGAGTTTGACCAAACTGCAGGAGGCAGTGGAAGGCAGGAGTTCCTGGCGTGCTCTGGTCCATGGGGTCATGAAGAGTCGGACACAACTAAACAACAACAACAACAACATATTCCCCTGAGAGAGATACTGCATGGGTGTGGGAGATATGGTTCTCCCGTTTTTTGTATGCTATTCTGGAGCTTTTTAAAAAGGAAGTGTTTTTCGAAGACCAGGGCAGCACTACACCTCTAAGGCCACCGGAGTCACCAGCTTATGAGGGCAATCTGGAGGAGCCGAGGCCACAGCCAAACATGATGGCCGAGCAGCTCAATGGCTGGTGGCTCCTCGTCTGCCTTCTCTTGGCACTGCTCCATGGCCGGAGGAGAAGGAGAAGGACCCAGTCTCTACCTCAACACTTTTGGGACATTGAGGGGCAGGCGACTCCTACCCCAAAATATAGGGGGGCAAAAGGGCTCAGCCCCTAGAAGCTGACACCCTTGAAGACCACCTCTCAAAGGAACCCCAGAACTCTAAATTCTAATGTGGACTCATGATCTAATCCAGATCATGATGTGCCCAAATCAAATCAGGTGAGTCCACTGTTGACACCATGTTCATGTTGGTTTCTGCTCTCTTCACTGTGCAGCGAAATGCTTGTCACAAGACAATGTTTACATTCCAGTCAGAGTTGCTGTTGGAGTTTCTCACGGGAAAGGAGACTGGATGTGACGTACACTGGTTTCCTGTTTTTCACTGATCTCTCAGTGCTTCTCTCCGTGCTTTAGAGGAGAGAGGATGCTTTCTCTGCTCCGGCAGAGGCAAGATGTTTTTCTGTAATCTACCAGCTTTGAAATGTAAATAAAGCAATATAGAGTATGTGCACGTATTCCTCATCATTCCGCTGTGCACGGGACACTGCTAAAGGGGGAGGATGTTGGTTTCTGCTCTCTTCACTGTGCAGCGAAGTGCTTGTCACGAGACAGGTGTTTACATTCCACAGTCTGTGCTGTTGGAGTTTCTCACGGGAAAGGAGACTGGATGTGACGTACACTGGTTTCCTGTTTTTCACTGTTCACACAGTGCTTCTCTCCGTGATTTAGAGGAGAGAGGATGCTTTCTCTGCTCCGGCAGAGGCAAGAGTTCTGTGGGTTCCCGCTCTAGCCCTTTACATACTGTATCCTATGGATGGAGATGGGAATTCCCCTTTGTCTGTGGGTTCCCGCTCTAGCCCTTTACATACTGTATCCTATGGATGGAGATGGGAATTCCCCTTTGTCTGTCCCAAGCCACTCCTTTTGCCTGACACTCTTCTTGTATATATCATCTCAACCGTCATTTATTTTTGATGCTCCCATGCTAAGGAAACATCGTTGTTGCATACTTGAAAACAAAGACTCTTGTCAGACTTGCACATTTTTTTATTTTTTTAAAAAAATCCGCTATGAAAATATGCTGTTGTGAAATTTGTGTTACTGCCTTGTCATCCAGTCTGACAACTGAAATAGTGGAATAATTACTTGAGAGCTTAGCCTGCTGCAGCAAAAAACAACAAAACGACAACAGAGCCTTGTAGTGCTTTAAAGACAAACACATTTATTACTGCAGTAATTAATTATTCTAATTCAGTCTGGAGCTTTCTGTTGAATAACATTAGAGATACTAAAAATAAAAACGTGTGCCTGCTTGAATGCTCAGCCATCTATCTGCCCTTCCACGGGTGCCTATTTTCAACCCTTATCTGAAGTTTCTTTTTGCTATCTAATTGGGATCATTGGCATACAAAGATCATAGCACAGCCATAGATACAGTCTTCCAAGCTCCTATTTCACCAATATGTAGTGCTTAATTACGACATTTGTATGGTATGGGGGGAGAAAACCACTCAGAGTATCATTTCACTATCTCAGCACGTCACAGGGGAATGATGAATGTGCATTCTTACTTATAATAAAGACAAGTGTGTTAAGAACCTAGGAAGGGCCCTATAATATCAATGTATCTTGTTGTGCTTTTTAATTTTATTTTATTTTATTT
This sequence comes from Podarcis cretensis, assembly GCF_951804945.1. Classification (NCBI taxonomy): domain Eukaryota; kingdom Metazoa; phylum Chordata; class Lepidosauria; order Squamata; family Lacertidae; genus Podarcis; species Podarcis cretensis. The sequence goes on from NC_137179.1 coordinate 64,924,180, forward strand.
TATTTTATTTTATTTTAGTGCTTTGTTTGGTTTGGTTTGGTTTGCTTTGCTTTGCTTTGTCTCTATACAAGACTCATCTGTGGAGTGTGGACATTCCTATGCTATAAAAACCCAACTAGGGAGGGGATACAAGCATCTTATGTATGTTTATGCAGAACTAAGTCCTGCTATCCTCAGTGAAGATTGCTCCTAGGCATTACAGACAAAGACATTGGCTATATATACTCAATATGTCCAGTTCCATGTTCATGCAACTTCTTAGGTTTAGAGGAGGGAACTTATTTCACCCTGAGCTCCACGTTCCAATGTAGGAAAGCTCTTGGGGGGCACATTCCTGTAGGGCAGGCATATGCAAACTCAGCTCTCCAGCTGTTTTGAGACTACCATTCCCATCATCCCTGACCACTGGTCCTGTTAGCTAGGGATGCTGGGAGTTGTAGTCCCAAAACATCTGGAGGGGCGAATTTGCCTATGCCTGCAGTAGGGAGTAGGGCCAGAGCAAAGCCAAGAGTGTTGTTGTTGTTTGGTCGTTTAGTCTGATTCTTATGGACCTTGTTATTGTTGTTGTTTAGTCGTTTAGTCGTGTCTGATTCTTCGTGACCCCATGGACCAGAGCACGCCAGGCATTTCTGTCTTCCACTGCCTCCCACAGTTTGGTCAAACTCATGCTGGTAGCTTTGAGAACACTATCCAACCATCTTCTGTCGTCCCCTTCTCCTTGTGCCCTCCATCTTTCCCAACATCAGGGTCTTTTCCAGGGAGTCTTCTCTTCTCATGAGGTGGCCAAGTATTGGAGTCTCAGCTTCAGGATCTGTCCTTCCAGTGAGCACTCAGGGCTGATTTCCTTCAAAATGGATAGATTTGAGTAGGTAGCCAAGAGTAGGTAGGGCTAAAAATGTGAGTCTTACCATTGTGTCAAGGACACTCGCCAGTCAGTGCACTGGTCAACCCTCCAGACATACAGTCAAGCACATATAACACAGCAATCCAGAAAGACAGGATTGTTCACTTTCCTTCAGTTTAGCACAATTTTTATCCTCCCCCATCAAAAAAATGCTCCCAGGTGATGAGTTACAGGGAAGAAGAAAATGCTACCCTTCTCAGTTATACATTGAAGCTTCTGAATCTCGACTTTCTTTGTTGTTACTGCGCTTGGGTTTTTAAATTTAATTTAATATTTCTGCCTGAGTTCCCTTCATAGAATTTGTTGGGGTTCCTCCTCCCCCCGCCTGCGCCCCAACACAGGCAAAACATTTCCTTCATTAATTGGTCCACCCAGCATTTTACTCCCAAAGCAGCTTCTTAACATTTAGTTTAATAATAATAACAACAACAACAACAACAACAACAACAACAATAACAATAACAATTTATTTATACCCTGCCCATCTGGCTGGGTTTCCCCAGTCACTCTGGGCGGCTTCCAACAAAATATTAAAATACAGTGGTCTGTTAAACATTAAAAGCTTCCCTAAACAGGGCTGCCTTCAGATGTCTTCTAAAAGTCTGGTAGTTGTTCTTCTCTTTGACATCTGATGGGAGGGCGTTCCACAGGGCAGATGCCACTAGCGAGAAGGCCCTCTGCCTGGTTCCCTGTACCTTGGCTTCTTTAAATTTAGTTGTGCTTGAAGGGAGTAGGAAGGAGATAAAACTCTCCCCCCCCCCGACTGTGCTGGAAAGAGCACTATGGCTACACTTTCTCCTCCCCTGACCCACCCTTTCTGTGTGCAACAGCATTGAAAAAGCTTTGAGAACCACAATACACAATAGTAGGAATCAGAATGCAGCTAGTGGAAAAGACAGCCAGGTAAGGGGGCACAGAAAAAGTTTGGGGCAGGCTGGATTCAAAGAACTGAATCTGGCCCATGGGCTAAAGATTTTCCAGCACTAGCTTAGCGTTTAGACCCAGAAGGTAGCTTCTAGGATGGAAGGATGTCTAGATCCCAGCCCTCTCTGTTTTTCATTTTTCAAATCAGTTCTCCACATTTTGCAGCAATTTGTGAACTCTTTTAGAAAAATCTTCATGAAAATTCGCCAGCATTTTAATGTGACTTTCTCCTAATAAACACATGTTTGTATGCAGTTTTTGCTGATGTTCACAAGCAGTTTCTCCAGATGCAATGCACTTTGGTGTGTTATTTTCACGAACATATTCATTTTTATGCATTTTTTCTCCTACTATTGTGTATTTTTTAAAACCTTGGTTGGTTGGCGAACTACATCGCAAAATTCGGAAAAGTACAAATTTTGAAGTGTGGCTATGCTTCGGATCTCACATTGATTCAGAGTGTGCAGATTTGAAAGATTTGACTTCAAATGTTTTAAGCAAAAAAATAAAATAAAAATCAACCCATTATATTTAGCTTTACCATTAGAAGTGAGAATGGCGGGACATCAAAATATTATTATATATTAGCTTCACAGCCACATCCTACTGGAGAACAGGTGTTTTCAAAGCTTTCTATCTTGCGGAGTTCTTTCCAAGTCAACATGTCTGCCCAAGAACCCGTGCACGTCTTCTGCAGAACTCCTGTTGGCGGCAGATAATTTTGAGCCAAAATCTAATGTGCGCTACATAGTCATATCATCGAGAGCAGCAGACAGCTTTGCCATTTATTCCAACTGGATGAGTTCCAAGCATGCCCAGGATATCTCTAAATCCTTGTACTTACTCTAACATATCATTTTATTGAGATGATAATATGAATGTGTATTTCCTGGACCTCTAGCAATTCATGTCCATGTTGAAAAAGCAAATTGTGAAGTAGATCTTATTCTTATTCAGTGCCACTGATGTCATTCCAGCTAGTCCACTGTAAGTAGTCTGATGTATGTACACCGTGGTGTGGATGTAGTTGTTGTTGTTTAGCTCTTCTGGATTTGAGGACTAAATTGAAGGCTATAATGTCAGACTCACAGTACCAGACATATTTGTTGCGTGCAAAGTAGTTTAGTCCCTAAGAAGTGACTGAAAATGCCTTGACAGAACAAAGCATAGAATCATCCCCCCCACCCCACCATTCCAACATTATAAACCTTTTTTTTTTTTTTACCACTCCATTCAGTGGAATTTCTGAAGTCTGTTATCTCATCCCTCTTTTCTGCATTCAGCATTAATTGTCTGTCTTGAAAACATTTGAAACATTTCCCAGTTTCTTGTCATGCATGTCTTGGTCTCTTCCAAAAATGATAATGTCATCATAAATATTCAAAAGCTCTACACAACATTGCATGACTTGTTAATTAAACCTTGATATTTCTCAGGTGTTGGGGAAATTCCAAGCGTTAATCTTTCATAGCAATTTGGACTGAATCTGAACCTACTATGTTGCATTGAAGGAACTGCTCCTCAGTCAGGTCTTTAGCTAATTCCTTTATTAAAAAATATCACCATTATACACTATTGGGGGTTAATTACTATGTCACTTCCTTTTTTCCTTTACAATGGCATTTTTAAAAATAAAATAAATACATAAATAAATAAAAATAAATTAGTGAACTGATCTCTCTAACTGATTATCTCTACTCATCAGTCCTGCATTTAACATCTACCCTTGGGAGATAGGTCATGATTAGAAGCTTTCAACAGTTAAGAAGCTTGACATTCCTCCATTTAAAAACTGAGCAGGGGGTATTCTATCTTTATTATCACAGCATGTTTGGGTAGGCTAATATAACTGCTAGGCATGCTAGGGAAAGCCCAAAATCAAGATCAAAAGTTGATTGTTTCTGAAACATTCTGACTTCATGTGGGATGAAGCAGGACTTATCCAAAGGACCTAAAAGTGAATTGGACATCTCCCAATGCCTCACGTCCACCTCAGGGTTACAGTGAATGCAGAAGGTGTCAGACAGTCACACAGTTTGTCTGTTAAAAATGGCTAAGTTTATCCTCCCAGTTGTCTCTCTCTAAAGAAAAAAAAGGGGGGGGTGAGGAGATGCCAGCAAAAAGAGAGTGGTGTAGCTTTGCAACTGACCGGTCTAACTTCAATCTAAGTTTTCCAAAATGCATTCAAAATCTTTGCATCAACATTCATTAGTGATATTGGTCTATAATTTGCATATTTAGTAGGGTCTTTGTTAGGTTTTGGTATAATTATTCCTTCTTGACAGTATTCATTATCCTTATTATATCCGTCAATTTGGCCAGTTCCAAATATTCACATAATTTACATAACCATTCCTCTTTGGTTGGTACCTGGTTACCCTTCTAGTATTTAGCCACCAGAATTCTCGTCGCTGATGTCGCGTACAGAATTTTTTTTCTTTTGGAATATCACTGCTCAATATTCCCAAAAGATATGTTTCTGGCCTTTAACTATGTGAAGTTCTTAGTAACATTTTTTATTTCTTCATGGATCATGTCCCAGAATTTTCTGATCTCTGGACATGTCCACCCAAGCCAGCTTTAAGGTTCTGTTACTTACATATAAAGTCCTAAACAACTTTGGTCCTGTATTTACATGGAAGACGGACTTCCCCTTTATTGCCCAATAAGGGCATTAAGCTCAACAGATTGGTTAGCCTTTCCATGGCCTGGTGATTATCGGCTTGTAGTGATAGGCTTTTTCCTGGTGGCATGAATTATGGAATGCAATCCTGCTGAAATACCAGATACACCTGTTTAGATAGGCGTTTCCTTGCTCCCTCAACCTGAATCTCATCTTTTAATTACTATTTTAATGGATTTGTTTTGTTGTGTATTTAAATTATGGATGCTTATATTTTAATGTTTTAATGGGGTTGGTTCATTGTGTATTTTAATTATAGATGTTTATATTTTAATGTCTGCCTAATGGGGTCTTATACACTCTAAACAGTTCTGAAGCTTATTTTGGCCTAAGGGATAGGAGAAATAAAATAATAATAATGTATCTCAAGAGAATGCACATTACCCCAAGAGAATATAGCCCTCGGCAAAAGAAAGGTTGTCCAGTCCATCACTGGAGTAAAGGAACTAACTTGATCTATATAACACGATGATCTCTGATATATAAACTTGCATTATTCTTCTGAAGATTTTTGTGAGTTATAAATGTGTGTTTTGTGGCACTGGGCCAAGAGTATATGGTTATGTAATGCTTCCTAGCATCATTTGGCAGTAGAAAAATAGGGCAATCTGCTATATGTAGGTAGCAGCAAAAATGGTTATTTATAACATGCCCAGGGCATGTTATGATGTGTGAGGAAGTCAGGAGCCCCGAGAAGAAGCAATGCCGGCGTAAATAATACTCTCAGCCATCCACATTTTATCTACATGCCTTTGCCAGGCAGAAATAGAGTGTAATTTAGCGAGAATGACAGTCATATAAAATTGCTGTTGGTTTTATATGTGAGAAATCTCAGCTTTGCAGAATTATTCTTATTCTTGCTGCTGCTGCTGTTGTTGTTACACCTTCCACATTGGTTTCAAGGTGATTTACACAAAAATAGCTTTAAACAGCTTTAAAAACATTGCAAAAAAGACAACTAAATATGCTTTTTAAAACAATAGAGAATAAACCAGCCATCCCCAACCTTCGGCTCTCCAGATCTTTTGGACTACAATCCCCATCATCCCTGAGCACTGGTCCTGTTAGCTAGGGATCATGGGAGTTGTAGGCCAAAACATCTGGAGGGCTGCAGGTTGGGGGTGCCTGGAATAAACAGTTATGACATAAATCTTTTTGCCAGGTGGAAAAGTTTGTTGAAAGAAAAATGTCTTCAATTGGAAGCTACAAATAGTAAGTGCCTGATGAATATCCACAAGGAAGCTGTTTCTCTGCTCTAAATCACTGTGGAGTGGGCTTCTGATATCCTAGGGACTTCAAGGAGAAACTCTCATGTAGAGTGCATGCTCTTATAAAGACCATGAAAGAATTTATATATGGTCAAGTGGGGATTAAGAAAACTGGAACACCGGGGGACTCTTGGATGTCACTGCAGTCGAATGGGAGCTTCATAACACAGCATTGTTCTCCTGCCTAAATTAGGGATGTGGAAACTGTGGTCCTCCAATTCCCATAAGCTCCACCCAGAACAGCCAATGGCTCCCAATAGTTCCGTTGCTGGAACAAGGTGTGCTCCCACAAACCCATGGGTGCCTCAAGGAGGGTAAAGGAGAAACTACTTCCTTCTCCCGGTGCTGCTCTTTAAAGCAGCCCCGTGCTACTCCTTTAAGCCAGGCATAGGCAAACTCGGCCCTCCAGATGTTTTGGGACTACAACTCCCATGATCCCTAGCTAACAGGACCAGTGGTCAGGGATGATGGGAGTTGTAGTCCCAAAACATCTGGAGGGCCAAGTTTGCCTATGCCTGCTTTGAACCTTCACTTTTCAGAGGTTTGAAAGAACTGTGCACAGCTCCTTGCAAAGGGCCTAGAAAGAGCCCCGCATTGCTCTGTGAACCCCTAAAACCAGAGGTTCAAAGAACAGCATAAGGCTGTTTCAAAGCCTTTCTAAACAGCTCCACGCTGCCCTATTAAACCTCCAGGTTTCAAAGAGCAGCATGGGGTTACTAGAAAAAGGCTTTCAGACTCACACTGAACTCTGACGTACCAACCATCAGGGCTTCAAAATGCAGCATCACCATGATGCCGGATGACTGACAGCAGGTGGCCACGCCCCCGGGCATCCCGATTGGTCAGCCGGGGGCGTGACATGGCCAGGAGTCCCAATGATGCAGGTGGCATCCCTCTGCCCACAGCTGGGTCACCAGGAGGCCCAGATGCCCTCTCGCAATGCCACCCTCCAGGGAAGAGGAGCGAACCTGTCAAAATTGGCCTCTTGTGGGAGAAGAGGTAATTGCCTGGCATCATGGCCAGAAAACCCTTGCCTTTTCCCAAAGCTATAGAGCTGTATCCCAGAATGATGAGAAAACTGCCTTCATTTTTATATGCTCATATGCACTGAACCCGTGCTCATATGCACGGGACGCGGGTGGCGCTGTGGGTTAAAACACAGAGCCTAGGACTTGTCGATCAGAAGGTCGGCGGTTTGAATCCCCGCAACGGAGTGAGCTCCTGTTGCTCGGTCCCTTCTCCTGCCAACCTAGCAGTTTGAAGCACGTCAAAGTGCAAGTAGATAAATAGGTACCGCTCCGGCGGGAAGGTAAACGGCGTTTCCATGCGCTGCTCTGGTTCACCAGAAGCAGCTTAATCATGCTGGCCACATGACCTGGAAGCTGTACGCCGGCTCCCTCGGCCAATAAAGCGAGATGAGCGCCACAATCCCAGAGTCGGCCACGACTGGACCTAATGGTCAGGGGTCCCTTTACCTTTACCTATGCACTGAACCATATTTATCCATATTTAGCTCAGTCTCATAATCTCAGGATTGTGGATTCAAGCCCCATGAGTTGGACTATATGATCATCCTGTTCCCTTCCAGCTCTTCAACTCTATGATTCTCTCCAGGATCCCTTATGATGATGTCACTTGTGGTGGCTGCACCTCTTTTATCTGCTTATGTGTATAATGTTTTTTATATTTGTTATGTCCATGTGACTGTGTGTGTTTTGTTTTCTTCTGCTTGAGTACAGTCGGCATCGCTATACCAAAAAACACCTCAAACATTCCTCATTTTCTGACCTTTTACATGAATTCCAATCATGAATTCCAAAGCTTTGCCCCTTAAATCTTTGTCACTCAAATTGCCAAACATTTGCTCTGACAAAGATCCACATTTTATTCTTTACAAAAAGCAAGCTAATAAATTCAATGGCATTTTCCCTCTGATTCCAAAACAAAAAAGGAATTGGTTTTAAATATAAGCACCCACAGCAAATTTAGGTTATGGCATCTTTCCTGATTACAGTGGTGCTTGGGTTAAGAACTTAATTCATTCTGGAGGTCCGTTCTTAACCTGAAACTGTTCTTAACCTGAGGTACCACTTTAGTTAATGGGGCCTCCCGCTGCTGCTGCGCTGTCACTGTGCAATTTCTCTTGAAGCAAAGTTCTTAACCTGAGGTACTATTTCTGGGTTAGCGGAGTCTGTAACCTGAAGTGTCTGTAACCTGAAGCATCTGTAACCCGAGGTACCACTGTACTGACACAACTGAGATTACAGGCTGCGTGGGAGTTCTGTTCCCGACCCCCACGTGTGTCAACAAATCCTTATTCTTCTTCTTTCCATGATGGTCAAGTAATCCGCTCACACAAAACAAATAATTCTGCTTTCTGAGCCTATCGCTTTCCATTTCAAAGAGCAAAATGCTTAATTCAGAACAATATTATATTTTCCATTTCTTAAGGACTTTTTTTTTTTTTTTGCTGTGCATCATTTCAGCATCCTAATGACAGACTTCTTGGAATGCTCTGCTTTTTGATTATCCATCACTAATGCATAAATAGTTCTAATTAAAGATCAGTCACTGTAAAATAAGCATAAATCTTTATCATTTAAGGATTAAACTGTCTCGAAATTGATCTTGTTTAGTATATTCAGAAGCATTATGCCAGCTTGCATCGACATACAGATGCCGTCTTCACTATTTGAGGAATTTAAGCCATCTGTTGAGGTTTTGGTTGTTTAGGAAAATGGCAAAATATGGAAGTATCATTACAGGTATCCTGAGTTTGGAAACCAAGTTTTATTTAAGGAGAAATGGCTATTTGGTATGAAAGCATCTATCACTTTTATTAACAATTATGCCAGGTTACATTAGTTTTCTCCATTTAGTACCATGTGCAAAATATTCTTTATTCATAATACATTTTTTTTACAATCCTTATTGTATTCATTCTTACAGCAACAGCCAGATATGTCATTATTATATCTGGTAAACTGGGAGCAGAATCTGACCGCATTAACATGTCAGAGAGAAATTTATACAGTGCATTCATATAATGTACTACTTAAAAAAAACCCACATAATTTTTTATTAAAGATTTTTTGGTTTACAAAAGTAATGTTGTTGTTTTTTCAAGTTACACGCTCTACAGATCAGTTTCATTTGTGAACTAAAGTAACTGGTTAGGCATTGGAATATGGTTGTGTGTTGGAGGGCAGGGTGTGGCCATCGCCTACCCCTCCATTTTATGCGTATTCCGGTAAAGGAATCCGGCGGTCGTGGATCCTCTCCGACGCCCTTGCTGGTGGCTAAGGCCATGGTACATCTCCCGTTTACATCAGGGGGAGCTTTCAGTTGTATTTGCATCAACAGGCTCCTCCCACAGGTGGTTAACCCTTGATAGACTCATCCCTCCCTGAGGAGGTGGAGTCACGCTCTTTTGTTTTATCCAATGCCTTAGCCAATACCTCTCACATGTTGTAATCAATAAAGTTGTGGCCTTTTTTAGCCCATTAACCTAATATACCGTGTCCATGTGTCTTTCTTATCCTCAAGCAGGTGGCGGATCCTCGAATCACAAGCAGCGTTAAAAACAAATTGCTCTGGAACGTATTTTGGGGATAAGTGAAATTAGGATAATACTTTCCAAACTGAACTCAATTTCCAGTAAGTATAATTAGGATCACAACTGGGTAGTCCAAGCTTATCTATCTGCTGTGGTGGCCTCATCTTAATCCTGGAAAGCAGAGCAGAGCAAGAAGAAAAAGCAACACAGCCGAAGTGAATCAGCTTTATTCTGAATGGCCAAATCACTTAGCTACTATGTTGCATTGTTGACAATTGTATCACCTTCATATTCCTACCTGTGTTCCAAGTGTGCTGTTGAATATCAGTAGTGAGCTGTGGTTTTCAATGGCTACTTCAGGAGCACCAGAAATGCCCAAGGCCTGGTGCTGTTTCCACAGTCATGCCAAGTGCTGGCAGAAAGCTACATGTGTTGTAATATGTCAATGTCAGGGGTCTTGTATTGAAACCTGCGCATTACTTTGCTAGTGCATCAGTGCATAGAATTTGGTCATTAGTCTTCACAAATGCAATTTGCTCTCAAACCTTTACTCCATCTCATTTGGGTATGAGGGTATATATTTAACTGCTCTTTCACGTTCTCAATCATTCATTGTAGGAAAAGTAAATTTTATTAAACCGCTACAGGGGGAAAGCAGCTGAGCATTTCAAGCAAGCTGGCTGCCATTTTTAACACCACCCTTGAGATGTTAGCACTTTATTTAGTATTTGCCTTTATTTTCCATTCATGTAGAAGTTAATAATAAATGTCTGCTAACCTTCTCTTAGCTGCAAATGAATCACTTTTTAAAAGAGACATCTCAGGAAAACAACAACGCAAACATGAATTCCAAGTTTAGAGATCACAGAGCTATAACTCAACTTCAGTAACAAAAATGTATTATTCATTATCTTGTATCTGTTCCCCTAATAAGCTCCCCTGGTAAAATTTGGGTGAACCCTGCTGAATTCTGCAAAAAATCATTACCTTGTTCATTGGAAATATAATATCCCAGGAGGAAAGTGTACATTTTACTAGTCAAGAAGAGAAATGACAGAGTTCATTGGTGTAAGAAATCTATCTTTCACTGCTTTTCATTTGGTGCCCAATATCATTGGAATTTACACAGTACTTTAATCCTCTGTATATTTTACCAACCTGTACATTTTTACAACACTCAAGAAAGACAGCAGAAGTATTATCTTGTTATTACCAAAAAAAAAAAAAAAAAAAGGAGGGAGAAGAAGTTTTGATTTGCTTCACACAATATTTGAGCTGTTTGCAGTCTCAAATTACTGCTCAGTGCAGAGTGGGATTTTGTGAACAATGTAAAATCACAATATGTAGTTTTTCTAATTAGGGAAGAGCTGTGATTTAGCAAATGCCACCTCTTTTAACCTTACTTGTAGAGAAGACTTGCACGAGTGATTATTTGTGTGAGTGAGTTAGGCCCAATATTATCTGAACCAGAACCAAAGATCAAATGTTAAAAGCCCTTCCCAGTTGTACAGAGTTTACTCATTCCATTTATAGATTTCTAGCAACTCATTCATCTATGAAATATTTAATTAGCGGGGGAAGGGGGGAGGGAACCTTTGTTTTTAACATGTTGTGTTAAGGGTTTTCCATGTTCATTCAAGCTCCAAAATGCCAGGGAATTACTGCTGTTAAGGGACATGCTCTTAACAAATGTGTCATTTAAGCAATGTTGATGGGGTATGATATTCTATCTGCTGGTTAGCTCCAGCCTCACCAATACCATGGATCTGGATGGTTGTCAGAGGCAGAGTATTGGACCTGTGCCAGATTTGTGTCTTCTTCTTCTTCTTCTTCTTTGGCGATCACCCGTAACCATGTAAGATTGTCTTCCATAAACAGTGAGTCCATAAGTGACTGTGGAGGCCAATTCTGGATTGACACATCCTTCCACAGTAGGGACATTGGTTTCCGGGCGAGAGTTTATCACGGTGTGGATTTGCCAAGAGTGCCTTCCTCTTAGCATGTTTCTCCCTTGCGTCCTGTGTTTGAGTGTCTTCAAAGCTCACGACCCCTTTGGTAAAGGCTGTTCTCCAACTGGAGCGCTCACAGGCCAATGTTTCCCAGTTGTCAGTGTTTATACTACATTTTTTTAAATTTGCCTTGAGACAGTGTTTAAACCTCTTTTGTTGACCATCAGCATTACGCTTTCCATTTTTAAGTTCGGAATAGAGTGGTTGCTTTGGAAGATGATAATCAGGCATCCGCACAACATGACCAGTTCAATGAAGTTGATGTTGAAGAATCATTACTTCAACAATGGTGATCTTTGCTTCTTCCAGTACATTGGTATTAGTTTCCCTGTCTTCCCAATAATATGTAAAAAAATTCAGACACCCTTGATGGAATCAGTGTGACGCGGCAGCTAAAAAAGCCAATGCAATTCTGGGCTGCATCAATAGGAGTATTGCATCTAGATCAAGGGAAGTAATAGTGCTACTGTATTCTGCTCTGGTCAGACCTCACCTAGAGTACTGTGTCCAGTTCTGGGCACCACAGCTCAAGAAGGACACTGACAAACTGGAACGTGTCCAGAGGAGGGCAACCAAAATGGTCAAAGGCCTGGAAATGATGCCTTATGAAGAACGGCTAAGGGAGCTGGGCATGTTTAGCCTGGAGAAGAGGAGGTTAAGGGGTGATATGATAGCCATGTTCAAATATATAAAAGGATGTCACATAGAGGAGGGAGAAAGGTTGTTTTCTGCTGCTCCAGAGAAGCGGACACGGAGCAATGGTTCCAAACTACAAGAAAAAAGATTCCACCTAAACATTAGGAAAGACTTCCTTACAGTAAGAGCTGTTCGACAGTGGAATTTGCTGCCAAGGTGTGTGGTGGTGTCTCCTTCTTTGGAGGTCTTTAAGCAGAGGCTTGACAACCATATGTCAGGAGTGCTCTGATGGTGTTTCCTGCTTGGCAGGGGGTTGGACTCGATGGCCCTTGTGGTCTCTTCCAACTCTATGATTCTATGATTCTATGATTCTACGAATCTTTTGAGGAGCTGGAGATTGCGTTTACAAATGCCGACTGCTGGACAGATCACTGACTAATACAGATTTGTGTAGTCAGTGGAACAGACACGTAGAAGCTATTGCAACTGAAGCTATCATGCAGCTCATCCTACCATTCAGTGATACAAATACACAACTGGCAACCAAGCTATGTCTCTCAACCAAACTCTCTTAACTCATCTCCCAAAATTTCTTCTCCCCAGATCTTTCTGCAATTAACTTATGATATATTGGTGTGTCTGAACTGTAAATACAGAGCCCTAGTTTGTGAGAAACTTGCCTAGGAACAGCAGACACCTACATTTCCAGAGGCTAAGGTTGGTCAGAAATCATTGCCTAGCAACAGCAGAATAAACAAGTCTATTGATTAACATTAACCAAAATGCCCTTTTTTATAAAAGCTAAAAACATGTTACACAATTCAGGCATATTAAACAATCATAGGTAAAGCACATACTAGACATTCCTCTTAACCTAAAACAACATTTCCCAGAACACACAATAATAAATCTGCACAAAATTGTACCAGGGATCATAGAATACTTCACATCGTGGACTTATCCTATGCTAGCCCAACTGAATAAATACAGGCAGATGTCTCCTTGTTTCATGAATCAATGAATCCATGCAGGGTTCATTAAATACTAAGAATATTGTGAACCAGTCATTTGCTTGATCTTCAAGAAAGAATCTTAACTGGGCAACCCACTCAGATAAGTGGGGTACAAATAATACATTTATTATAACTGATTTTTTAAAAAATGCTGGTGTAAGTGTGCTGCAGGGTGTATAAGTGAGTCCAGGGAATGAATGGATGAATGTTAATTTTGATAACATTTTTTCCCATTGAGAAAGATGGATAAATTGGCCAGATAAATATATCATATTATTTTGATTTAAAAGGAATTGATTGATTTAAAACAGAATTTCCCAGGATTGTGCGCACAGATGCAAAAAAATTCTAAATTTATCTTGTTACCTAATGGACAGAATTCAGAAAGACATTGACAGATGTTACAATCCTATCTGTAAGTCTCACTGATATCAGTAGGACTAGCTCACTAGTGAATATGCATAATACTGGACCACTTGTCTCTTTGAAAGCAGTAAAATAAGATGACATCTTATACCCATTTATAAGCAATAGTTTATCACACCAGTGAGCCAGCCAGAAATACGTTTGTTCCTGATACTCACATGTCATCTTAAAACCATCTATTCTATCAACTGTCTGTGTCTGTTTCAGACCCAAGTTAATTGAACAACTTCTATTTTATTCTCAAAATGTGCAACCTTCTGATATAGAAGAAAGATGTAAATTTTAAAATCAAAAAGGTGAAAACAAGGAGATAATGTCAGGTGCTAGAACTAAAATGGCAGATATGTACTGGAGAGCTAAAAATGATGAACATTTGCAACTCTGTTATTCATGAATTATAGTCTTCTCATTAGCAGAAGGCTCCTGAATGCCCATGCTCATAAGTTGAAAATGTGGGGCTTTTATTTTTTCCCCCTTTTGGTGTTCAATTTTTCACCATAAACACTATATTCCATTTGTTTATTTTGAAGAAGACTGTGCATATCTTTATCATGTCTTCCAAAGATGCATAAAATCCTTTAACCAAATGGCTTGTAAAATGTCATTGGAACTAGTGAAAAAGGTCATCCGATATGTTGCTATAAAACAAAGTGAAGGTCTAATAAATATTAACTATGATGTTGTTTTTCCCCTGAAGGGTTTGCAATAAAATCCAAGCTTTGTGGGTATGTTCTACTGTGTATACCACCACCAGGACATAGTCTTTGAAAGTCCCATACCACATGGTCTTCCTATATTTGCTTTGCACTAGCCCTAAAAAAATAAAATAAAGAAAAATGTCTACTCCCCTACCCCCCACAAATATGGCCCCACAAGGTCCTCTGAGATGCTAGGACTGATGGGATATTGAGGGAAGTCATAGAATGTTGAAGGTGTCAATTAAAAACAGATTTTAAAAGGAACCATGGGTAGGAAGAGAGAATTGGCCTGTTCAAGCCCTTAAGTTTATAAGGTCGCTCCTCTTCCCAGAGGGGCAGAGCTGTAGGCGGGCCTCGGGCACTCTCCGTGAACTGCAGGGAGCGGGCGTGGCTAAGCCACCCGCGTCATTGGGAGTCCATATTTGGATCGTGGGACACAGCATTGTTCACTGGGCCGTGTGCTTGAGAGTGGCTTAGGACGCAGGCTGGGTTTACCTGAATACATCAGTTTCCTGGATCTCCAGACATGGAATGAGATGAGAAGCATTCTTGCCAGTCATGAAAGCCAAAGCGGTTTCTCTGGGCCCTCCCAACGCTATGACCATCCAGCTTGGGGAGAACAACTTGGCGTTTAGAAAAGGCATTGGCTTGACATGAACATTAAAAAAAGGACTTTGATGAGTTGGCTGCCCTATTCCCAGACATGACATTAATTTGGTCGCAACTCCTAGAGAGGAGTTTTTGGCGAGACAGCCTCTGCCCGGCTACTACTAATAAGGCCAGGAAACTCATGAATCAAGCATGGAAGGTGCAAATGTTGAAGTGCCAGATGATTCCGCACCCAGCCATAACGTTTGACAAGGAGGCATTCATCTTTCCAACTGGGGAAACGATGTTTGGTTGGCTGATATCATGGAGGGCATCAGGTGTTGGTTGCGAGCCATTTGGCTCGAGTGGCGGTTAGGCATTGCTAAAACCTGGTTTGGGGTGTGGGTGGCACTGTGGGTTAAACCACAAAGCCTAGGACTTGCCGATCAGAAGGTCGGCGGTTCGAATCCCCGCGACAAGGTGAGCTCTCGTTGCTCGGTGCCAGCTCTTGCCAACCTAGCAGTTTGAAAGCACGTCAAAGTGCAACTAGATAAATAGCTACTGCTCCAGCGGGAAGGTAAATGGTGTTTCCGTGCGCTGCTCTGGTTTGCCAGAAGCGGCTTAGTCATGCTGTACACTGGCTCCCTTGGCCAATAAAGCGAGATGAGTGCTACAACCCCAGAGTCGGCCACGACTGGACCTAATGGTCAGGGTCCCTTTACCTTTACCTTTAAAAACTGGCCTTCACCTCTCCCTCCTCTTTAAGGGTATTCCATTAAAGGGATCCAGGGATGTGAATCTTGTCCGAAGTCTGGGTAGCGGCTAGGGCCATGCCGCAACCCCATCAGGAACTCTGGGGGAGCTTGCAGTTGATGTACATCAACAGGGCTCCCCCTACTGGTGGTTGACCCTTACAAGACTACCTGCATGGAGGGCAGGAGTAAGATATAGTCAGTTCCAATGCCTAAGCCAATGCCACTCAAATCTGTAACCAATAAAGTTGTGGCCTTAATTGTCCCATTAACCCCAAATATTGGTGTCCGTGTGTTTTATTTCCAAGAATTGGGGGAGGGATCAGGGCCTTGCCATGCAATATGGTTTCTGAAGATAGAGATTAGGATCAAGGCAATGCAAGACATATTGTCCTCATCCTGCTTTTCAGAAACCTCCCCACACACATGCATCACATGTAGTGGATTAAGGTTTAAGGAGGGTGGAAAAGAAAAGTCTTTGAACCATGTGAACTTTCTAGAGCGGGCTCCTCTTGTGGGATCTGAGGGGAAGAGTATACTAATTGCCCACAAATTCTCTCTGAAAATTCTGTTTTAGAAGCACCTGTCAACACACTTGTCAAGTCTCCCAACCTCATAGAAAATGGTGGAAAATCAATAGGTAGGAACATAGGAAGCTTCCCATTTCCTGAGTCAGAACATTGGCCCTGCGTGTGTCATCTACACTGGCAGTGGTTCTGTAGGGTTTCCAAATGAAGTCTTTCCAATCCTATCTTGAGATTCTAGGAATGGAAGAAGAAGAAGAAGAAGAGTTTGGATTTGATATCCCGCCTTTCACTCCCTTTAAGGAGTCTCAAAGCGGCTAACATTCTCCTTTCCCTTCCTCCCCCACAACAAACACTCTGTGAGGTGAGTGGGGCTGAGAGACTTCAAAGAAGTGTGACTGGCCCAAGGTCACCCATCAGCTGCATGTGGAGGAGCAGAGACGTGAACCCAGTTCCCCAGATTACGAGACTACTGCTCTTAACCACTACACCACACAGAGCATATTTGCAGAAAACCCTGCCACTGAGCTACAACCTTTTCTAAGGGCAGTAGGGTATAATTGCCCCTGTTGATCATCGAGTATAGATCCTTAGCTGGAGCCATGAGTAACATGCTGGTATCAACAGACAGGCTGGCAAACTGACTGGTACTAGGTCACTAATACTTTGTCTTCCAGAGCAGCTGGAAGACAATAATTCATGCCACAATCACCTCCCTCACACACATAAAATAGAAGACTGCACATACTGTGGAAGAAAACTGGCTTGCAAAGTTTCACAAGTTTCAAAGTTTCAGCAAGACTCACAGCAGCGATAAGAGGACAAATGGACCAAAAACTAATTGAAGAGTGGGATTGTGTAAAGGAGTATATGAAAAAACATTGTTCTGGGATAACCATATCAATATGTAATGAATGAAGTTTACAGGGTAGAAAGAATGAAAAATTGGATATAAGCGGTTTAAAAACAGGGTGATACAAATAACAAAACAATTAAAATAAATTGTAGGGAAGGAAGTCAAAGATGGGTGGAGGGAAGTCAAGATTTTGTGTATTCTTTGTATGTTTTCTTTTTCTTTTTTCCTTTTTTGCATAATTTTGTCATTTCCGCCCTTTTTTATATGGTTACTGCCTTTGTTCTTAATAATTTTGACATTGCCTATTTTGTTTGTTTTATGTTACTGTAACTTGCATAGAAGAAAAGAAAAAAAAGGAAAGAAAAAAGAAAACTGGCTTGCTACATCTTGGATTTGTTGGCAGGTATGTGAGTGCGTTGCATTGAAGTGAAATGCTTCTCATTCAAGTTTTATTTGCAGGAGAAAATGCCAGTACTCACCTGCTGAAAATTCAACCTCTTCTGTTTTACTTTTTAAAACTACTGGTCAAGTAAAAATGAAAAAGTAAACACCACAAACCTAAGTTAAATGTCCTGGCATCATTAGGATTGAAAATGCTCTACAATGCCACAATATTTATCTGGAAGAGCGTTATATTTTTCATTAGGAAAACCTTCTATTCACTGCAAAAGGCAGCTACAATTTTATTTTGTTTCATCAAAATTGGAAACTTGCTTACCAGTCTACCGAACAACAGGAGCTAAACAAGATTTTCTTTTTAAATGTATCCAGCAGGTTAAACTGACCAGAAATTCTCAGTTGGTTCTTTGTTTCTATTTATAAAACATGTGCAATCAGTGCTGGCTGATGAGCACATTTCTGCTAAATGAAATGGGCTAGATCCAGACTTAAGGGAGTTTCAATTAGGTTCCATTAATGTCAGTGTGAAAAGCTAGTCATTGCTTAAATTCATTTGCTTTCAGTGGGAACTGGGTGAAAGTAATTTAGTATGGACGCAACAGCATTTAGTGCATATTATTTACAAATTTCCTCGTCTCACTCAAAATTTCACTTTCAAGTAGTTCCTGTTTAACTTTTAAAGCTCTGGTTTGCATACAATCCACTGATTCTAATATATATAGCATGAAAAAGAAGGGTAATTCCTTGATGGATGGTTGTATGATTGTAAATTGTGTGATCCATATTTTATTTTATTTTTTGAAAAAGAAACATTATGGATTTGTAAAATTGGAAATCATGGAGATGACTGCAGTTGGCTGCAGAAATTAATCATACCAAAATGATTGAGATTTCACTAGAGAAAGGAAGGGAAATAGTTTGGTCATCTGTCATATTGGTAATACCTTAAAGGGATACTTCAATGATTGTTCATTGAAAGAGGACACTCATTGACAGAAACCTTGACCACCTTGTAAATAAGGTAAGTGCAGACTTTGCCAGAATGAAGATATAAATTTGTGCATAAAGGCCCCAAGCTCCCCCCATTTGTTGAATAATAAAACACATGAAAGCCAGTATTTTAGGTTAATGGGTGAATTAAGACCACAACTTTATTGGTTACAGAATGTCAGTGGTATTGGCTTAGGCACTGGAATTGAACCGACTATATCTGACTCCTGCCCACCATACAGGAAGTCCAGTAAGGGTTAACCACCAGTACGGGGCCCCCTGTTGATGTACATAAACTGAGAGCTCCCCTGCGGTCCCTGATGGGGTCATGGCATGGCCCTAGCCCCTGCCTGGGCTTCAGATGATATCCACACACCCGGATCCCTTTAATGGAATAGCCTTAAAATGGAGGGGCAGGTGATGGCCACACCTCCCCTCCCCAGAATCAGGTTTTACCAATGCCTAACCGCCAAACCTTACAAAGTTGTGATGATTGCTATGAGGTAGGCGAAAACCAAGTGGCTGGTGCCAGTTTGCCAAGTGGAAAAATTCCTACTGGGCCCCCTCAACAGGCGACCAACTGAGGTCCATAGCTAGGCCAATATGACGACGCATGAAAAGAGGGTGGGAGGGCGGGAGATCTGCGAAGCAGGAAACTGAGAGGGTGATTCCTGGTCACGTGGCCATGCAACCAGGAATCCTCTTTGAGGCAGGGGCATTGATATGCCCCCACTGTGCACAGGGAGAGCCTGTGGCCAGGGTGTAACACTGCCCCGCCAGGAAGCAAAGCAGCTTTTTCAAACATCAGAGAAGGAAATCGACAAAGGCCCGTCTCTTAGGCATTGGGTGAATATTATGTAGAAATCCGAGGGCAAGATTTGACACATCACTAACTTCAGAAAGGGTCCTAGGTCTATTCAACCCCAATGTCAACAACCCCACATTTCTTCCAGTCGTGCCTTTTTAAAATCCATTCATGGCCGGCTATGTCTAACAGATGCCAGCTAACACTGGGAAGAGTGGTGCCTCAGTTAATAAGCAAAAATTATAGGCTGCGTAATTTGGTCTTTAGAATGAAATATTAAAGGAAGTGTGATTTCATATTCCCAGAAGGAAACAGCTAGTCAGATTGGGCATTTAATGAATAAAGTAGACATCTGGATCTGTAGCAGAGACTCTAAAACCTTTTTATTTGACAAGAATGTTAAATCAAATGTTGCAAGCACACTTGAGTGGTAAGAAAATGCTCTCTCTCAACATGAAATGAAACTCCAGAGGCTACTTTGAAAATCCAAAACCTCTTTCAAGACTCCCCATTGGCTCAGAAGGATAGTGGCACTGGGATATTTGGCCTCTCTATTTACCAATATATTTAATTTACCAATAAACAATTTAACTTGTTTTTAAAGCTCCTTTTAAAACCTTTAGAAATCCTTTCTTCCTTTCCAGAAGAAAACACAATGAATAGCTATGGATGTTAATGGTGTGGAATTTGCTATTTGTTCTTCGTAATATCAGTAAATAGGAACTTCCAACATATATTGACAGGTTCACTTTCCCCTAGAACTTTCTTCAAATAGTAACTAACATTATTTTCTTAGCCTGCAAAGAAACATCAGGTCTCCTTCTTCAGCTTTGGAGAGCCAAAGTTGAATCTCTCCTACCTCAAAGCTATGGAAGCATAGAGAAAAAAAAAAAGTATGGCAGGGGTGGCACTGGTTTGGAGGCAATTGGGAGAAGAGTGGGATGTCATGCATTCCATAGTCTTCCCAGACACCTGACATGCACACCCCAAAAGTAAAAGAGCAAAGAATTATAAGGGTACTCTTCCAATCTAACCTGTGCCTGTCAGGCTTCAGGGAAGTGGCTTCCTCACTCCCTTTGGCCAAGGATACAGAACAACAGAAGGGTGGTGCTGTGGTCTAAACCACAGAGCCTAGGGCTTGCTGATCAGAAGGTTGGTGGTTCAAATCCCTGTGACGGGGTGAGTTCCAGTTGTTTGGTCCCAGCTCCTGCCAACTTAGCAGTTCAAAAGCACGTCAAAGTGCAAGTAGATAAATAGGTGCCGCTCTGGTGGGAAAGTAAACGGCGTTTCCGTGTGCTGCTCTGGTTTGTCAGAAGTGGCTTAGTCATGCCGCATGACCTGGAAGCTGTCTGCAGACAAACACCGGCTCCCTCGGCCTCTAGAGCGAGATGAGAGCACAACCCCAAAGTCCTCCACCACTGGACCTAACGGTCAGGAATGCCTTTACCTTTACTTTAAGCAGAACATAGCAGAAATAGTCTCTTACCAGTGCAAGAGATTTTAATGTTCACAGTGAAAGAACAAAGACTCCATTCTCAGAGGAAAGGTGCTCCCAGTTAAGGTTTCCACCCACTTCCCCTCGAGCCACCCTCGTCACTTCCTCGTCTGGCAACCTGATCTCGCAAACATTTGGCCTTATCTGCTCTACTTGTCCTTGGACTGAGTGGTTGGACACTTTCCAGTGAAAAGGAGTCTCTCTCTCCCTGTGCTTCTTCTCCTAGCTGTTCCCCACTCAGTTCTTCCCAGCTGTTGTCTTCCGAACTATGCCCCTCTGCAAACCACTGCTCCAAATCTATACTGCTCCACTGATCCTGGGCAGCTTCAGCAACCTGGTCAGGAGCAGGGGGAGCAGGAGGGGGATGCCCCCACCATTCCTCATCAGAATAGCTCTCCTCAGCCTGTTCTCTGACAGTGCCCTACAAGCAACAGTCCAACAGGACTTTGGATTGGGTGGTTAAACTGCCTTGAAATCACACGCTCACACCTTAGGACTGCAACCATAGTGGATTATGGTGCCTGGAAGATATTCAATACATATAATGAACTGAATGAAAATTGCACATAGCTCTCCCTACATATGTCAGCAATTTGTCCTAGTTGCATGTAATTCATATGGCTTATTTGTCACAGATGCATTTAGTCCACATACAAAACAAGTCTGTGCTGGTTAGGGGAAAAAGCAGCCCCTGTGAGAGCTGGTCTTCATTCATATAATTTAGATAGCAGTTTCAAAGGGTATCCAAACCGCCGAGACCACATAACACCAGTCTTGAAAAACCTACATTGGCTCCCAGTACATTTCCAAGCACAATTCAAAGTGCTGGTGCTGACCTTCAAACAGCAGCCCAGTATACCTGAAGGAGCGTCTCCACCCCCATCGTTCACCCTGACACTGAGGTCCAGCTCCAAGGGCTTTCTGGCAGTTCCCTCACTGCAAGAAGTGAGGTTATAAGGAACCAGGCAGAAGGCCTTCTTGGTAGTGACGCCGCCTTGTGGAATGCCGTCCCATCAGATGTCAAAGAAATCAACAACTATCCGACGTTTAGAAGACATCTGAAGGCAGCCCTGTTTAAGGAAGTTTTTAATGACTGATGTTTTAATGTATTTTTAATCTTTTGTTGGAAGCCGCCGAGAGTGGCTGGGAAAACCCCGCCAGATGGGTGGGGTATAAATAATATATTTTTATTTTTATTTTTATTTTTATTTTTATTTTTATTTTTATTTTTATTTTTATTTTTATTTTTATTTTTATTTTTATTTTTATTTTTATTTTTATTTTTATTTAAGATGTCAGTCCCAAGCACCAAACCAAAGCAACTTACTATCCAAAGCAGATTCTGAAATGAATTTATTTCTGTCCACATCTCTAGTCAGAACCTTAGGAAAATGTAATGTTGGTGGTCAGCAAGAAATTTAAAGACTCTCTCAAGGCAAACCTAAAAAAAAAAAAAAAGTAGTATAAACACTGACAACTGGGAAACACTGGCCTGTGAGTGCTCCAATTGAAGAACAGCCTTTACCAAAGGGATCATGGGCTTTGAAGATGCTTGAATTCAGGACAAAAGGGAGAAATGTGCTAAGAGGAAGGCACGCTTGGCAAACCCTCACCATGATCAACTCCTGCCTGGAAACCTATGTCCCCACTGTGGAAGGACATGTGGATTTAGAATAGGCCTCCACAGTCACAATCTTACTCAGAACCTACAAGGGGTTTGTATGCTAAGCTAAAGTGAACTACAATGACCTTCTTTTTTAAAAAGGAGGTAAGAGACAAAAGGAGGTAAGGGACACGGGTGGTGCTGTGGGTAAAACCTCAACGCCTAGGACTTGCCGATCGCATGGTTGGCAGTTCGAATCCCCGCGGCGGGGTGAGCTCCCGTCTTTCGGTCCCAGCTCCTGCCCACCTAGCAGTTCGAAAGCACCCCCAAGAACAAGTAGATAAATAGGTACCGCTTTATAGCAGGAAGGTAAACGGTGTTTCCGTGCGCTGCGCTGGTGCTGGCTCGCCAGAGCAGCTTCGTCATGCTGGCCACGTGACCCGGAAGTGTCTCCGGACAGCGCTGGCCCCTGGCCTCCTAAGTGAGATGGGCACACAACTCTAGAGTCAGACACGACTGGCCCGTACGGGCAGCGGTACCTTTAACTTTACCTTTAAGAGACAGATGGCTGAGCAAATACAGAAGAAGAGATCTTTTATCTTCCATAGTTGTGTTGAAAATAATATTTTAGTAGGTACACGAAGTTTTATTTCATTTCATTTTTTGAAAAACCTCTCCCCATGAAAACTGTCCTTGTAGCATCTATAAAATTATTATATGTTTATATAACATTTAAGTCTTACTGAAGTACTGCAATGGGTATAGACAGCATGACTCCCATGTAACTAAATGTAGCTGTGATTTAAGTCCTGTGCAGATAGGTCTGTAGAAGTGCATACCTCTGGGAAAAGCAGAAATGACACATCCTTGCTCTACACTCAACCTCTATGTGCTGATTATATATTCTACAAATGTATACCCCAATGTACTAAGACTCTGAGCTCACAATTTGAACTTCTGTGCAGGGCTGAAGTCCCGTCAACCAAGAATCTAATGGTTTTAATTCCCACGATGATTCAATTTTGTTTAGTTGAAACCCAAATGTGTTTGTTCATAGCCTTATACCCTCCAGCTTTACTCAGAAGCAAATCTCATATTGTCACATTGGGGATATTGCATGGGATGCTATCTTTGAGGTAACTGTCCAAAATAGTTTCTAGCTGAATTAATTAAAAGGCAATTAATATCCAAAGATTGCTAACTTGCACTGAGCTTTTTTCTGAGATCCTGTCTTACTGGCCTTAATTCCACTCTGATTTAGTATAATGTATCCCATTACTTTGGGATAATAGCACTAATTTAGGGCACAGCAGAATTTATTCCACATAACCCAAGTGATTTAGAAATCCTCAAAACCTCGAAGTAGATACATTGAGTCAATAAGTATTATCACTTCGTCCTGTGGCTGGCATTGTTTTAACCTTGCTGCAACATAGGTAAACATAGATGATCAATATACTATTCAGTAGTTTAATTGATCAGATTAAAAAAAGGAAACAAAGCAAAGCAAAAGGGGGAAGGGGTGGAAATTGGCCCAATTTGCTGGTGCCTTTGTTTAACCTTTTAATTAATTTTACAGTCCTAGGATTGGGTTTTTAGAAATGTTCTTACATTTATTGGCTACAATATTTGTGTTGTTGATTTTCTAGGTGATATTGCACACCACTGCTAGACTGGATGAATCCCAAGCCGGAATTAAGATTGGTGGAAGAAATATCAACAACCTCAGATGTGCAGATGACACAACTTTGATGGCAGAAAGCGAGGAGGAATTAAAGAGCTTCTTAATGAGGGTGAAAGAGAAGAGCGCAAAATATGATCTGAAGCTCAACATAAAAAGAAAACTAAGATCATGGCTACTGGTCCCATCACCTCCTGGCAAATAAAAGGGGAAGAAATGGAGGCAGTGAGAGATTTTACTTTCTTGGGCTCCATGATCACTGCAGATGGTGACAGCGGTCAAAAAATTAAAAGACGCCTGCTTCATGTGACAAACCTAGACAGCATTTTAAAAAGTAGAGACATCACCTTGCTGACAAAGGTGATGTCTCTGCTTTTTCCCAGTAGTGGTTTTCCATTACTGGTTTTCCCAGTAGTGATGTATGGAAGTGAGAGCTGGACCATAAAGAAGGCTGATCACCAAGGAATTGATGCTTTTGAATTATGGTGCTGGGGGAGATTTTTGAGAGTCCTGTGGATTGCAAGAAGATCAAATCTATCCATTCTGAAAGAAATCAGCACTGAGTGCTCACTGGAAGGACAGATACTGAAGCTGAGGCTCCAGTATTCTGGCCACCTCATGAGAAGAGAAGACTCCCTTGAAAAGACCCTGATGTTGGGAAAGATTGAGGGCACAGAGGATGAGATGGTTGGACAGTGTTCTCGAAGCTACTCACATGAGTTTGACCAAACTGCAGGAGGCAGTGGAAGTCAGGAGTGCCTGGCATGCTCTGGTCCATGGGGTCA
Organism: Podarcis cretensis; assembly: GCF_951804945.1. NCBI lineage: Eukaryota > Metazoa > Chordata > Lepidosauria > Squamata > Lacertidae > Podarcis > Podarcis cretensis. Next base: position 64,948,775 of record NC_137179.1, read on the forward strand.
AGAAGAGTCAGACACGACTAAACGACTAAACGACAGCTACAAATTGCACACCATATTTAGCGGTCACTGTATTCTTAGCATTAATGGAACATTACTGAACACAGCGACCCAAAGGCTGTTCCACAGCCCAACCTCTTGGGTATTCTCAAATTTCAATGTTCAGCACATTTGACACAAAGATATTGTCTGGGGGTGGGGAGTAACCTGAACATTGCTGTTGTTTTGGTATTGTACATCCTTTTCAAAATCTCAGAAAGGTGGAAATCTTAGAGCTATTTCCACCTCTGTGAAATACAACTAAAAACCCAGAGCCTCCTGCCTCCTTCATGTTAGCTTCAGCATGAAGCTATCAAAATAACAGCCTGGTCACAAAATTTGCGATATAACCAACATGAGTTACAAATCGGATAAATAACTGGGCGGAATGCATTTGGGGCTGATGGATGTTGGAGTTCATGACATCTGCAGTGCACTAAGTTGAGAAAGACCTGTGTTAACTTTCTGTTCCATCCCTTTTCTAATATCTTATGTGGACATTAATATGGCATTGAAGGCCTTCAACATAGTTCATTCCATTCAAGATATAAAGGGAAATGAAAACACTAGAAGACATCAAAACTCTTCATGGCTGGTAAATATTTAAGTGTGAGTTTCAGCTTCGGGTGTCTGAATTTTATGCAGGGCAAAATGAAATGGAAGCTATGTTCAGAGCAGAGCTTCTTAAGAGTCTAGCTCCACGTACGTGTTTAAACGACTTTGTCGAATCTCTGGATGTTATATGGTTGAGAAGAGTTCCAAAGACAGTTCAGAGAGGTGACTTATTAGAGAAAACCTAAAATAGTCTCCTGTATTTTCAAGTCTTTGAACTCCCAGCAGAAAACGCTTTCAGCAAGCTGAACCTGTCAATTGACTTTAAAATACAGCCACCTGTCTGCCTTGGGGGGATATATACAATATAGAACAAAGACCTACAACCAGAACACAAGTTCATATCCTTCTGAATGTTGTATCTAGGAAAACCTTACCTTGCTTTATAGACTTCAGTAGGGTCCAGTAGCCCAATTCCAATTAGATTATTATTTTTTAATTAAAAAACCCAACCCAAAGCCCAAAATATTTATTTATGTATTCATTTATAGGCCACCTTGTTCCCTGCCAGGACTATATATATATCTGTCTTGAGTCCTGGCAGGGAACAAGGTGGCCTATAAATGAATACATAAATAAAATAAAAACATGGGGAAAAACTATCATTAAAAACAATTAAACATTGTTAGAATGAATGAATGAATCCTTATTTGGTCAGCCATTGGCAATAGCAATAAAACAACAATACAATATACAAGGAACAGAAGTAAAAAGTCAATGATATAAAATACATTTTAGGGTTTTCAATCAATGGTCAAATAGTGGATCTTATTCTAATTGCACAAGCTAAAAACCTTGCAACCTTTGCTTTCACCTGCTCATCTTGATCTGCCAAGAGAAAGGACACTGTTGTAGTGGCTGAGCGACCCAGAATGGACAATAAAAGATTGGCAATAACCTCATTCCTCAAGTCTTTATAAAGAAGGAGTGCAAGCCAGAAGGACATGCATGCACCACTGATTCAAAACACTGATAGAATCTAAACTACATACATGTATAAAATCTATTTAAACCGTACAAATAATTACAATAGAAGCAGCATGGCACCAGCCCTTTCATGAAAAGCAGCCTGTTCCCAAATGTCTGTTGCAACAAAAAAGTCTTCACCTGCCAGTGGAATGACAGCAAGGAGGGAGGCAGTCCTGCTTCTCTAGAGGAGTAGCCACAGAGAAGGCCCTGTCCTGCATCCCTATCAAGTAAGCCTGTGAGAGTGGTGGGACCAAGAGAAGAGTGTGGTGTAGTGGTTATGAGCGGTGGACTCATAATCTGGTGAACTGGGTTCGATTCCCCACTCCTCCACATGCAGCTGCTGGGTGACCTTGGGCTAGTCACACTTCTCTGAAGTTTCTCAGCCTCACTCACCTCACAGAGTGTTTGTTGTGGGGGAGGAAAGGAAAGGAGATTGTTAGCTGCTTTGAGACTCCCTCAGGCAGTGATAAAGCAGGATATCAAATTCAAACACACACACTCTCTCTCTATCTCTCTCTCTCGGTCTCCCCCCCCCCCCCCCAAGATCTCAAAACTCAGAATGAGGAAATGTACGAGAGAATACAGTTTTTCAAACAGCTTAAGCCTAAGCCGTGTAGTGCTTTGTAAGTCATAACCAGAATTTTGAATATGAAATACTTTCGCACTAAGTATAGCTATGAACTTAACAAATCTAACAGCTCACTTGCTGATGTATATAATATATCTAATACATTAGAACTAAGACTGGGTGGTTTTTGCTACTCTGCTTTTGAGGTTTCAGATATTTAAAATTATATATAAAGTGCCAAATATGAACAGCACATCCTTGAGGATCCTGCCATCTTCATTTCTGTGTAGATGACCAAGACAGTGTAGACATCCCTGAGATAGAAGTGTGAACCTGCTGGGAATCTGGGCTTGGGAGAGAACATCTCTGCTTGGAGGAGAAACTCAATGGTGTACCTGTGGGAATACAGCTGGACACCTTCATCTGCCCCACCTGCAATAAAACATGTCTCTTCCATATTGGTCTCTACTGCCATGAAAAAGTCACAATGGGTCACCAAAGTTCCTCCTGCCTCCTCTTCTTTCAGGAACCAAAGTAGAAAAAAGGTCCTTCCTATTCAGAATACCTGTACTGGGTAGTATTGTGCTGATAGTATGGTGGCCCACAATTAAACTTCATTTGCCATCAATGGGGTTGACTTGCTCTTAAAATGAGCTCTAGCCTGATTTTGATCAGATTCAACCTGATATTTCCTTATATTTCCTCTACTGATGCTCTAACTACCATTCCCACTTTTTTTATTACCCTTCCTAATATGACATGGAACCAAGTGGCTTTCTATGAGTACTCCTGTCAATGGGAAAGGCTGCCTAGGACAAATCATGTCAAACATCTGGGACATTTCTTCATCCCCAAGGTCAACTAGAGCTTTGCAATGACCACTATGCCATTAGGAGTCCCCCAAGTGACACCAGTGTAACCACCATGCTAATAGGTGCTATCCAGAAATCGTTTGAATCTTTCAGTTTGTGATGAATGAGCCATCCTAATGGCTAATCCACTCCTGTATAGCTCAGGAGTTTCTGTGGACCAATATCCCACCCACATTTTGACCATCAATCTAAGCTGTCAGCCAGCACTGGCAGGAACAGTCATGAAGCAACAGTGACTGTAGGGTTTAATTACTTTTATTTGAGTCATTTCAGGGCACAACAAAAGCAGTAGTAGCAGCATACACTGGGTAGAGCAGCCCAGTACAGTGGTACCTTGGTTCTCAAACTTAATCCATTCCAGAAGTCCGTTCCAAAACCAAAGTGTTCCAAAACCAAGGCACGCTTTCCCATAGAAAGTAATGCAAAATGGATTAATCGGTTCCAGACTTTTAATAACAATCCCCCAAACAGCAATTCAACATGAATTTTACTATCTAACGAGACAACTGATCCATAAAATGAAAGCAATAAGCAGTGTACTGCAGTCACACAGTCAATCAGTAGCTGAACTGGGTTCCACACAGTCACAGACACACACACAAAAGAGCCACAAAAACGCAAAATAAATAGCAAAAACAGACAGACCTCAGTGTAACACTCCAAACGGAAGTGTGGCACTCAAAATGGAGCACGTTCGACTTCCAAAAAAAGTTTGCAAACCAGAACACTTACTTCTGGGTTTGCAGTGTTTGGGTTCCAAGTTGCTTGAGAACCAAGGCATTTGAGAACCAAGGTACCACTGTAGTTGGGTGGCCTGTAAAGGTTTTTAAGGGCAAAGGAAAAGATGGAGAATTTTATTCACCCAACCACACACACACACTTGTGACAAAAGTCATTAGGTCTTCAGGGTGTGCTAACCCTCCCTCCTTCCATCCAATAAATCATGGGTAGCTGGGATTTTCCCACACCCCATCGCTAAAATATTGAGGGACTACCTACAAAATTTATTGGTATCAAACGAAAAGGGTGGGGAAGGAGTTAAAACTGTAGAAATATTCAGCATATGATTGAACGTTGTTTGGTGGAACCTATTTAGGCAAGAAATGTCTACAAAATTGTAAGAACGTTCTAATTAAATATTTGAGTCACTGCTATAGACTTTATACATCTTCTTCTGAACAATAAATCACAAGCAGAACAGGTTGTAAGAATTTAAAGTTGGTGGGGGTAAAGAAAAAATGCTTGAATTTCCTTCACTCAATGCAACTTTCCTTGTGGAGGTAACTTGGAGAATATTTTAGTTAAGTATATATCAGGGAAAGGTCAATCTTTACACATGAATGGCTTGAATTTGTATTTCAGATTCATATGCTGTTGCCCCTGCAGCAAAACTTTCAACTGAGCAGAAAATATTTTTCCAATGAGCCATTTACTAAAACAATCACATAAATGTAGTTCTAACACTGCCTGAACTACCACTGTGACAATTTGCCATGATTTAACTTTTAAATTTGAAAACGCTGACATGATGGCGAAAATGACAAATAACAAGAACAAACGCATTTCAGCAAAGGGCAACATTCCCTGTGTAATTGTCATACGATTGTGTCAAATGGACACACACTCCCTGTTGTTCATAATTGCCTTGCACCTTTGTTCAGGCCTCACTTCCAACTGAGTAGCATAATTTTACATCTCTTTGAAAATGCTTCCCTGCTTTATAATCCTGTTGATTTCTCTAGATTATTGTTTAATACTTTCATTTCTAAATATCAGTGTTTTCCCCAATATGTTTTCCCCCTCTGCCCCCATTACACACACTGAACATCTTCTTTAGGAGCTATGCCTAATCTTTTCCATTCGTCATCCACTTCTGTTTTCCTTCGCATTTTCAAAACTCACAGTATTTTGAAAATTAATTAATAGGACAATATATGTGAGCTGTTATTTGTTAGTGCACTCACTTAAATTTAATTTCCGTACCCTTTATATAACATTCAGTAGCTCATTACTGGACAAACACACAAAGCTTTTGAACAGAGTTGACTTTTGATTACAATTATTATTAATTTTAATCACCCTTTCCCAAAGGCTCAAGTGACATCATGTATAATTAATATAAATTGGGATTCAGAGAATGGCTTAAACATTTCCAATGGGACTTCTGACTTCCTACCCCCTTGAACACAGTGTCGTGAGCCATATTGCAAAGTGTTTTTCAAAGTCCTCTTAGTTTTAAAAGCATTTCACTATATGTCACCTGAAACTATTTATTAGGTAGCATTGAACTACGTTTTACTTAGAGTAGACCTTTGAAATTAAGGAACATGACCTATTGATTTCAATAGGTCTGCTCTGTGGAACACTTAGTTCAGCACCACCTATTATTATTATTATTATTATTATTATTATTATTATGGCCGGATTTAGGTTTGATGAGGCCCTGAGCTACTGAAGGTAATGAGGCCCTTTATAAGTCGCGCTGTCCATGGTCAACAACAAATTGTCGCTGTTTTTTGTGTTGAATATATGCTATATGGTAATTTATGGACCTTGTTATTGTTGTTGTTTAGTCGTTTAGTCGTGTCTGATTCTTCGTGACCCCATGGACCAGAGCACGCCAGGCACTCCTGCCTTCCACTGCCTCCCGCAGTTTGGTCAAACTCATGCTGGTAGCTTCGAGAACACTATCCAACCATCTTGTCCTCTGTCATCCCCTTCTCTTTGTGCCCTCCATCTTTCCCAATATCAGGGTCTTTTCCAGGGAGTCTTCTCTTCTCATGTGGTGCCCAAAGTATTGGAGTCTCAGCTTCAGGATCTGTCCTTCCAGTGAGCACTCAGGGCTGATTTCCTTAAGAATGGATCTTCTTGCAGTCCATGGGACTCTCAGGAGTCTCCTCCAGCACCATAATTCAAAAGCATCAATTCTTTGGCGATCAGCCTTCTTTATGGTCCAGCTCTCACTTCCATACAACACTACCGGGAAAATCATAGCTTTAACTATACGGACCTTTGTTGGCAAGGTGATGTCTCTGCTTTTTAAGATGCTGTCTAGGTTTGTCATTGCTTTCCTCCCAAGAAGCAGGCGTCTTTTAATTTTGTGGCTGCTGTCACCATTTATGGACCTAATAGGTATCTAAAGCCATTTGCACATAACAAATATGTATTTTATCAAAGTAATTGTTGAACTGAAATACAATTAATAAGAAGTATATTAACAGCGAAATACAACCCTATATATAGAAATGTGCAAACCAGTGATATTTTAGGGAGCAGGCTAGCAGGCGGGGCCCATTGCTTACATCATAGGAGCCTACACAACACAAAACACTGTTGCTGTATGTAGGTTTTATATTATTTGCTTTTTTTCTTATATTTTGGAAATGTACATCCAGGTTTTTTTCCTTTAAATTTTTTTGGGGCCCCCAAGAGAGTGGGGCCCTAAGCTATAGCTGGTTTAGCTTATACATAAATTCGGCACTGATTACAGTGGTACCACGGGTTACATAAGCTTCAGGTTACATACGCTTCAGGTTACAGACTCCGCTAATCCAGAAATAGTGCTTCAGGTTAAGAACTTTGCTTCAGGATGAGAACAGAAATCATGCTCTGGCGGCACGGCAGCAGCAGGAGGCCCCATTAGCTAAAGTGGTGCTTCAGGTTAAGAACAGTTTCAGGTTAAGTACGGACCTCCGGAACGAATTAAGTACTTAACCCAAGGTACCACTGTATTATTATTCAGTATGATCTGAGCACAGTGATGCTCACGACTCTCAAGAGGTACAGGAAACATGTTGGAGTTATCAGGAAACCTCAAGAGAAGAGTTGAAAGGATTGGACAGGAGCCTGGAACTGGCAGTGCTTGTTTGAGGGGAAGAAAGGAGACAATAAACTTCAGCCTGGAGAGAAGGAGTCTGAGCCGGAGGCTCAGTGGTGGACCAGAACTTTCTGTTTGCTTTAGTGAAAAGCTGACCCAAGGAGTCTGCTGTTCAAATGGTTCCCTATCTTCTTTGGTTGCTGAGGACCCACCACCATTTGAAGTCTTCCTCAAGTGAATCCTTAACATACAACATAACCATAGGAAGGTCTGATGTCATCAGGAACGGAATCGCTGACATGTCTGACAAATCTTGGGAAAAGGTCTCCTCAACACTGATGCATCTTAAGGTACTGAGTCAATGTACCTTTCAAAACTATAGTGAGAGTTACTCATGTTAGAAGGCAGTCATGAATCATATTCAAGTTTCCCTATTTAGAATCATAGAATCAGAGAGCTGGAAGGGGGCCACAAGGATAATCTAGTTCAACACCCTGTAATGGTGGAATTTCACCCAAAAGGGGGTGCAAACCCACAACCCTGAGATTCAGAGTCTCATGCTGTACCAGCTGAGCTAGTTCATCCATATTATCTATCTCTCTCAAACACACCAGGGGCAGACTGTTGGGTGTAGTGAAGGGGTAACCTTCTGTGTCAGAACACAGTCTGTGTCAGAACACAGACTTTGGTCTTTCAAATGTCAGCAGTGCCCTGTGCAAGGTCAAATTTGGCACCTCATGGCTCTCAGCTTCCATTCTGCACATGCACTATGTCGTAGTTGCAGCACCCTGCAGCGCCCACCAAAGCTCAATGCAAAGTGCAGGGGAACAAGTCATGATGCCCTAAATCCACCTCTGTGCACTCGCACACACCAGAGAAGTCCATATCAACCTTCAGATCCATTTCCATGTGGCAAGGAACGGGGCATGTGAAAATGGATGCCTGATTCTCATCTTCCAAAGCAACTACTCCATTCCCAACTTAAGAATAGAAAGCATAATGCTGGTGGACAACAGAAGAGGTTTAAAGATGCTCTCAAGGCGAAACTAAAAAAAGAAAAGTAGTATAAAGAGCAACAATTGGGAAACACTGGCCTGCGAGTGCTCCAATTGGAGAACGGCCTTTACCAAAGGTGTCCTTGACTTTGAAGAAACACAAACTCAGGACAAAAGGGAGAAACTAGCTAAGAGGAAGGCATGTTTGGCAAATCCTCAGTGTGATTAGCTCCCGCCCGGAAACCTAGGTCCCCAATGTGGAAGGATGTGCAGATCCAGAATTGGCCTCAACAGTCACTCACGGACATACTGTTAAGACCATATTCATGGAAGGCAATCTTACTTGGCTACAAGTGGTCACCAAAGAAGAAGTTACAAATCTGTACGGCTAGCCAATCTGTCGTTACTCCAAAGGCAACTACATATCTCCATTTTAATGCAGACCTGAATACACATCTGCATCGATGCTACAAAAAAAAAGCATGTGCTGTACTTCACATCCACTTCTCTCTCAAACAAATACTGGAAATGATTTCTTTTGAAATGAGACTGTTGCAGTTATATGATCAATGTGTGGCCTTTTGATTTGACACACATTTTTCTTATGCCTATTATTCGGAGGCCTGGGAATTAACTCCTGTTAACTCTTCTCTGCCAATTCTTATTGGATCAAATATTGGCTTCTTCTGTTTAATCTGTTCTTTGTTATCTTCCTTTGTTAGTGAAGTTTGGAAAGTTCCACAGCACATCTTTCAGAAGAGCCAGAGTTAATTCCTCAGCATAGTCTTCCCCACTAACACTCTGGCATTGAAGCAGCCCAATCTTCAGCCTATTTTTCTCAACTTAAACAATCAGATGATTGCTAAATTACTTCCAAACGTGCATAACAATACAGTCATACCTTTGTTTTTGAACAGCTTAGTTCACGAACAACTCAGAACTCAAACGTCGCACACCTAGAGGTAGGTGTTCCGGTTTGCGAACTTTGCCTCAGAAGCCAAACATCTGGTGCGACTTACGCAACTTCCAATGGGCTACAGGATGCTCCTGCAGCCAATCAGAAGCTGCACCTTGGTTTCTGAATGTTTCAGAAGTTGAATGGACTTCTGGAACACATTCTGTTTGAAAACCAAAGTATTACTGTATGAGCATTTGTGTGTCATATACAAGGTGCCCTGTTTCTAAGAGAAGGGCAATTAGAGCCAGGTATGGGCCAAACTAGGTCACAACTTTATAAAAAACAACAAATATGCAGGGCTGGCAAGGCATAGGACAACCAGATATAAGAGAGCTTGCCTACTGTCCAATGACACCATCTCCAGCCTGGTTCCCAGTTCCCCCACCTTGAGGTTGCTAACAAAGCAATTTTTTCTCTATTTTGATGGATGGATTATTTAATTTCTATTCCACCTAGTATATTGAAAATATCTCTAAGCAGTGTCCAAAAACTGAAGCAGCAACAGACAAATTAAAGAAAATATTACAAAAATAAACAGACACATATAAAAATGTTACATTAATAAAAAGTTACATGCATGCATGCATTTTTGGGTGCCGTGCATGATCTTATTCCAAAAAAGCATTTTTTTCGGGGGGGGGGAGTGGCAAGGAATGGGTCACATGATTTGCCCAGGAGTAGATTTTGGAAGACCCATGTCCTGGTTAGGGTCTCCAGAAGTTTGAAGGTATGATATTGTATCATCTTGGAATGGTGGCCTCATCATGCTATTGTCCTCCAGAACCACTAATGAATGAGAATCAATAAATCAAAGGATGGGAAGCCTCGGGCCTGAAGCCCTCCAGGTGTCAAGGCTTCAGTGAATTATGATTCCTCCCCCCGGTGGCGGTCAAAAAAGCTGATAACCAAAAAGAGTGCTTATCACGTAATTTATTCAGTATTCACACAGAGAGACAAAGGAACGCTGTCTCCATTAAAGAATGGCATTGCTCCAAGTCCTGCCCCTTCAGTCCCAATCTACGTCATCCCTACGCTGGCTGGTCAGTGCTTCCTGTCTTTGAGATTTCTGTTCTGCTACTCTCAGGGCCCACCTGGATTTGGGAAAGGAGGGCAGTCAGGAATGCTTTCAAGAGACACTGAGCCTTTTATCTGTCTCTCCTCTGGTGCCTCTCCTTCCTGCTGCTGAGAGCCAGTGTGGTGTAGTGGTTAAGAGTGGTGGACTCGTAATCTGGTGAACCGGATTCGCTTCCCCGATCCTCCACATGCAGCTGCTGGGTGACCCTGGGCTAGTCACACTTCTTTGAAGTCTCTCAGCCTCACTCACCTCACAGAGTGTTTGTTGTGGGGGAGGAAGGGAAAGGAGAATGTTAGCTGCTCTGAGACTCCTTCGGGTAGTGATAAAGTGGGATGTCAAATCCAAACTACTCCTCCTTCTCCTCCTCCTCCTCCTCCTCCTCCTCCTCCTCCTCCTCCTCCTCCTCCTCCTCTTCTTCTTCTTCTTCTTCTTCTTCTTCTTCTTCTTCTTCTTCTTCTCCCCCAATATTTCCTAGCTTTTCTCCTCGGCAGCCTCTGAACCAGGCATAAGTAAACTCGGCCGTCCAGATGTTTTGGGACTACAATTGTCACCATCCCTGACCACTGGTCCTGTTAGCTAGGGATCTGGAGGGCCGAGTTTGTGTATGCCTGCTCTGAACTATACACTGTTCTAAATCTATACTGTCCTCCTCTTCTCGGGAAGGTGTAGAGAACGGGGTGGTGGCTCCCACCATTCCTCCTCAGTCTAGCCCCTAACATTGGGCATCAGCTTTGATCTATTGCCAGTCACCACCCCCTCACCAGTCCCACTCCATGCCCTCCTCAAGTGTTTTTGACTGGTTGGAATGTATCCTTGAACTGTTCTTGTCTCTTGCTCACCTGCATGGAGGTATTCAGCCTAGATAACATATGACACTACATTATATAATCTGTGCCTTGTTGAAGAAATAGCTAGATACGCAGTTATGATGCTGCTTATACAGTTTTCAGTCATTAATTCTGTAGAATGACCTCCAGGTTCACAAAGGCCTGTGAGATTTCGCCTTGATTGTTCACTGAGGTAGAAAAAAGTTCGTACAATATCACAAAATAGCATCTGAAAGTCGTTTCACTGACTCTTTACTCTGAGACAGGGCTAAGGTGGTTTACACGGTTACTAAGTTATCGCCTTAATTAAAATCAAATGCATGTTGTTGGGTTTTTTTTTACAAAAATTATATTCTATAATTGGAATAATGGTTCCAGAAAGAGAACAAAGGTCTGTTTCAGACAAAGTTAAGCACTTTTCAGTCCAAAATTTCAAATGGAGAGAGAGAGAAGGACTTTTTTATTCTACACAAATCCTAAAAGTGCTCAACTTTGACTAAATCATGACCAGTCTCTCTATAATCCTTTTTCTGAATTAATAGCTCATATGCTATATAGCTGGGCAGTTTATCCAGATCAGTTACTAGTTGCCTAATAAAATTCTTAATGGGGTTGATATGAAAAATTAATCTTTTTTACTGCATGCTATTATGTACTTAGAATAAATATAAACTCATTTTTGTTCTAATGTGTGTTATTTAGGTTTCAATCCTATAAACACTTACATGGGAGTAAGCCCCATTGAACGAAGCTTACTTCTGAGTAGACAGGAAGATGATTGTGCTGTTGGTATTTTTAATGTACTGAAATACAAAGCAGGAAATAAAAGGTTTCGAGAAATAAATTGTATGGTGATATTCACCTCTTTGCAGTTTATGACAATACAATGATGAATTGTCTCGCAGTCGCACTCACTGAAGGCATGAAAGGTTAATAACTCATTTAAACATTCATTACATGTCCCTATCAAAGTCATCTTAATTTCACAAAGACATCTAAGTTTCTCTTCGGGGAAACTCTCTCTCAGGATTTGAGTGTGATTCTTTATTAACAAAATGGCAAGTGCAGAGCTACATGTCAAAACCCTGACTGATGATGCTGTAAATTGGTTCTTCCACCAAAGCAGAAGACTTTAAATTACTACTTTTTAAAGGTGTGCTCCCTCAAAGGCAATTAATGTGTCAGTTGTCAGTCAGGATTATTTAATTTCCCAGTGAGGTCTACAAAAATGGGTGCCGTGGATTGACAAAGAGAACATGAGAGTTCTAATAGTGCTACTGATTGTGTACCTTTATCTCATCTAAAATTGAAGGTACTATGGCTCACTGAAGCTATAACATTTGACACGTTCATTTGTAGTAACAATACAGATCTCTACCTCGTTTGGAACATTTCGTTCCTAGATGTTGTTAACCTTTCCGACCCGGAGGCAAAGAGAATGCTTAATTGCCATTTAGAGTGCAATAAGTCGCAATATTTAATTTTTGACAAGTGATATTCCCTATTAAAATAGACTGCCTCGTACATTTCTCGTTAGTGTATTGTAAAAGCATTCTGAGCCATTTAGAATTTTGCAATGCACAAACTTGGGGCATGGAATTTGAGGGCCCGAAAGGTAGTCATGGCTATCTCACATTGAAAGCAAGAGCGTTCAAAGCTTAGTCGTAACTAACACCTGTTGATTTCAATGGTATTTGTTTTCAAAGAGCTATATTTGGACTGGAGCTAAAATACATAACTGGGAATTCCACAGCAGTGATAAATGTTCAGCTAGCGATGCAACCCACAGTTATAATTTGTAGGTTACCATAGGATTCTATATTGCTTTTTATCTAATTTTAAGCTGTATTTTGCTCCTGCTAACCTAGCAGTTCGAAAGCATTTCAAAGTGCAAGCAGATAAATAGGTACTGCTCCGGTGGGAAGGTAAACGGCGTTTCTGTGTGCTGCTCTGGTTCGCCAGAAGCAGCTTAGTCATGCTCGCTACATGATCCTGAAGCTGTACGCCAGCTCCCTCAGCCAATAAAGAGAGATGAGCGCCGCAACCCCAGAGTTAGTCACTACTGGACCTAATGGTCAGGGGTCCCTTTACCTTTACCTAAGCTGTATTTTAATCGATTGTTTGACTTAATGTTTTAGTGTATTATATATTTTGATGTTAGCTACCCTGAGCCCAGCCTCACCGGGAAGGGCAGGATATAAATAAAAGTTGTTGTTGTTAGATGACATCCAGTTCTGGTGCCCTACTTGTGCAATGCACTTCTATTTGCACAACCAGGACTTATCCATTTGGAGGATATGCAGAAACATGCAAGGAAAAGGGGGAAAGGGGGTTGGTCCTACCACAAACATCAGTGCAATGCTGGATCTCACCTTTGGTCTTAACTTTTATTGTCTCACTGCCTGATCTTACCGTTGTTTATTTTTTTAAAAGAAGCTCCCACCAAGTTCACTTATTCTCACATCAAAGTAGGTATGCATTGGTTATATCCTTCATATTCTTTTATGCTTGATCAAATTGATTTGACCATAGTTTTACTGCATATGTAGCGACTGCTGTGACTGTGGTCCTTGACTAGCACAATAAAATCCAATAAATTAATTATCCAATTGGTCTTTGTTTGTTTTTTAAGAAAAAGAGGTACCAAAACTCACCATGAAAGTCTCCCTTGTTCTCTTATAATGGCAATGGCGCCTACCTGAGAGGTGCCGGAACTGAGTTCCAGTGAGTTCTGGCTGAAAAAAAAGCCCTGCTTTTATCCATTTTTATAAATGCTGTTTTGATAATAATGTTTTACGGACTTTGAAGTTTATTGTTTCTATGTTTTTGTATATCACACAGAGATTTTTTGAAATATTAAGTGCTTTAAAAATGTTTTTAAATAAATAAAAATAAGTCATACTAAATGAACAGTGGTTACTGCCCATGAAATCTAATCACCACAAAATGTGTGAGTGGGGTCATTTTCGCTTACTTGAATTATGCACCAAACCTCGTTTCACATTAAAGTTGTTGTGCAAAGTGGAGAAAGTGATATGAAACTAAGGCTTTCCCCACCGTAAATCCAATCAGCATATCAACACTGGGTGTAAACTGCCCCCCAAACCGTCCCTTTTGTTAGAAACATGTAATGTTGCAGTGTATAGCAGGAGATGGTCAAGAGCCAGTTGCCAAGGCAACAAAGCATATCATGATCTGCAGGGGTGAGGAAGAGTTCAGTCAGTGAGTGTGTAAGTCTGAGGTAAGAGAAGAATCTGAAGAAAATACTCAGCCCCAGAGGTGAAGCTGAGGCTTTGTGTAGGATAGGAGAATAGGACAGAAAAAGCTGTGCGTAGTTCTCTGGGAACTCTTTGAGATGCCTGACAGAGCTTACTATAAGGCCCTGCATGGGAAGAATCTGCCACCTGAAGTGATGGAAACTGGCAACATATCCGGCCATACCTGGCCAGCTAGGACTACAAACTTTAAAGCACAAACTTTTCTCTATGTCCAGCAAACAGCAGCAGTTTGTCCTTTCGTTGCTGCTGCATTTGTCACTGGGTGTTATGGGTGGTGCTGTGGTCTAAACCACTGAGCCTCTTGGGCTTGGTGATCGGAAGGTTTGAATTCCCACAACGGGGTGAGCTCCCATTGCTCAGCCCCAACTCCTGCCAACTTAGCAGTTCAAAAGCATGCCAGTGCAAGTAGATAAATAGGTACCACTGTAGCGGGAAGGTAAACAGTGTTTCCGTGGGCTCTGGTTTCCGTCACAGTGTTCCGTTGAGAAGTGGTTTAGTCCTGCTGGCCATGACCCAGAAAGCTGCCTGTGGACAAACGCCGGCTCCCTCGGCCTGAAAGCAAGATGAGTGCTGCAACCCCATAGTCACCTTTGCGGGGACTTAACCATCCAGGGGTCCTTTACCTTTTTCTACCTATACACCTGTCTCTAAATTTTAGAGATGCAGGTAATCTAATACAGTTTGCACAAACATCTTTAGTGGGAACTTCATCACATGAGTTCACTGGGCACTCTGTGAACAGTAAATAAATGTTAAGATGCTCGTCGCTGCATGTTAAGTAGCAGTTGTGGTAGGAATGAAATAAAAATCTAGTCCCAGATACGGCAGTGCGAGGGGGGGTGGGAAGGTGACAGTCAAGCACACCAGCTTGCCCCCACAATTGAGGGGGCTGGTGCCATGTGACTTGTAGGCACTGTGCACACATGCCATGTGATGTGCTGACCTGTCATGTGCATGCTACAAGGCATGTGTGAGTGAAGTTAGCATATCATGTGGCATGTGTGCATAGCATGAGCACATTACCATGGAATATTGAGGGGCCTGGAACCCTCCCTGAAAAATTGGGGGGCTCTCAGCCCCTTGCTTCCCCCACTTAGATCCCACCCCCGGTGACAGCAGACATGCTTAATACTCTAACCACAGGCTTCCCAAAGGCTTGCTTATTATTTAAGAAAAACATATATAACACTCTCTGGATTTTACTGAGGTATAGCCACAGCTGATTCAGAGTCTGTCAAAATATTTGAGAATTACTTGAAGGATCACAATGTTGTTGCCAAACAGATGGCATCTGTATGTGCGTATGTACATTTTTGACTGCGAATTAACATGAACACCAGCTGTGTATTAGTAATGTAGGTTCAAGGACAGAGCCTATGGAAAGCCATTGCATGATTATTGTTCCCTCCTAGCTACATATAGAAGGTCTGAGTCTTACATTAAGAGAGGGTGGCACAGTTCCTACTTCTGAGTGGTTGGTTATAGCTCACAGTGTCCTAGTAACGTTTAGAATGGTGGTGAGATCCGTGTGGGAAGCATGGAAGATGTGGTTCTACTTCCCATGCTTAAGAGAGGAAGTAGGTATGTCATCTCCTTCACACTGGACCTACTCATCCAAATGTTATACAGCAGAATAGACAGCCACCTGATTACATTACAGTGGTGCCTCGTAAGACGAATGCCTCGCAAAACGAAAAACTCACTAGACGAAAGGGTTTTCCATTTTTCGAGGGGCTTCGCAAGACGAATTTCCCTATGGGCTTGCTTCGCAAGACGAAAACGTCTTGCGAGTCTTGCGAGTTTTTTCCCTTTTTTCCCTTTTTCTAAGCCGCTAAGCCGCTAATAGCCGCTAAGCCGCTAATAGCGCTAATCCACTAAGCCGCTAATGGCCGTGCTTCGCAAGACAAAAAAACCGCTAGACAAAGAGACTCGCGAAACGAATTATTTTCGTCTTGCGAGGCACCACTGTACTTTAGGGCAAAAAAAACCAGCCCTGCAGATTAGCCACCATGGCTACGATTAAAATAATCTAAATTACATTTTTCCACTATGACATTTACAAGTGTACAGTGGTACCTCGGGTTAAGAACTTAATTCATTCTGGAGGTCCGTTCTTAACCTGAAACTGCTCTTAACCTGAAGCACCACATTAGCTAATGGGGCCTCCCGCTGCCACCGCACCGCCACTGCACGATTTCTGTTCTCATCCTGAAGCAAAGTTCTTAACCCAAGGTACTATTTCTGGGGTAGCAGAATCTGTAACCTGAAACGTCTGTAACCTGAAGCATCTGTAACCTGAGGTACCACTGTATTTGGCTTACACTTCTGAAACAAAACTCATTTGCTGCAAACATATACATGCCTACTCAGAAGTCAGTCTCACGGAATTTGCTTACTTCAAGGTAAGTGTGTACAGGATTGCAGCGTTATTCACACACACACAGAGAGAATATTTTAAACATTCTATATGAGCCAAGTCTTGATTACACAGAAAGAAATTCTGGACAAACTGAAGTTTTTTGTTCCTTCTCTTTGCATAAATATATTTCTGTTGTACAAAGTTTCTCTGCATCAGTTTTATGAAATACTACTGATATTTCCCACAGCACATTTTTAACGTAGCTTGAGATGGCAAGATTATCTGCAGATGTTACACAAGGGAAGCATAATACGTGCAAGGAAATAGATCATTAATGTTACGCAAATTATCCCAAAGCAGCAAGCAGCATGGTGCAATGAAGTTAAAACATGTGCTTTTTTATTAGAATGGATTTATCTCTTAATGCTAAAGCAGATCAAATAAAAATCTGAGATAAATCATAAAATGAAACAAGACATTTCATAGCACAAATACAAAGAATGGATTAAGCAGGAATTTAAATTATTCATGTGTGTGTGTGTTTGTTATGAATGTGAAATAAAACCGCAGCAACACAAATTAGAAGGATGTTTCCTTGAATGAAAAGATGGATTGACTAATTTATCCCAGGAGATGCTGCAGCGTGTAAGATAATATAGTCATTACCAGTTTAAGTGGGATTCTGCTGAGTAACAGCAAAGAATTTCCATAGATATGTAGCCCAGGCCAAGGAAATAGTAGCTTTCTGGGTACGTAGGTACTATAGTTTCTTCTACTGGGTTGTGAGAATGACTGCAAACCAGGTCTAACCGAGATCTACTAAGGAGATCCAGTTGCATGTAACCAGGGATGGAGGCAGGGGAAGAATTTGATTCAGTTCATTTTTAAAGTTGAACTTGCATAACTGACACGTTCCATAACAAGATATGTTCTGAAACACAGCCATCTTTCCAACTTTGTACATCTTTGAACTTTGCAGTGCACTTTCTCTCAGCCAAGTAATGTACTCAAAATGCATAAAGAAGGGTTAGGTGTGCAGATAAATTAATATATTGGTGGAGATAACATACAAAAATTGATTTGCATAAATGTGTATATTTGGGGAAATTCGCACTAAAATGCTGATGAATATTCTCGAAGACTTAAAAAAATGAATCACAGACTGATGGAGCAACGTGGAGAACTTAAGAGTTGAAAAATGAGAAATGGGAAGAAACAGGAATTGACATATTCACTCATTCCTTCATGTAACTTCTAGCTGAAAGTGAGTGACATTCATTTAACACCAACAGCACGGCCTTTTGGGTGATTACACCAAACCCTCTGAATCAATTCTCTTATGAGCTCTTCCAATATTGCAACTTCTGTTGGATTTTGAAGGCAAATACAGTGGTACCTCGGGTTAAGAACTTAATTCATTCCGGAGGTCCGTTCTTAACCTGAAACTGTTCTTAACCTGAGGCACCACTTTAGCTAATGGGGCCTCCCGCTGCTGCCGCGCCGCCACCACACAGTTTCTGTTCTCATCCTGAAGCTAAGTTCTTAACCCGAGGTACTATTTCTGGGTTAGCAGAGTCTGTAACCTGAAGCGTCTGTAACCTGAAGCATCTGTAACCCGAGGTACCACTGTAAATGTATTTTTATTTCATCAGATGCTTACCATTTCTGTCAGCATGTATATTTTGCAATAGCTGCAGGCCTAAAAGGAAGTCCTGTTTGTGTGAGTGAGCCCTATTTGCTTGTGAATATTGCTCTTTTAAGGGGAATCCTGACTAATAACTTTATTCTTTATTAAATTAGATTTTTATACCACTCTTTATCACAAGATCTCAGGGTCGATGAGCATCACAAGTCAAGAAAAGATCCGTACCTTTTTCTGGATCCAGCTTTCATGAATTAAACAATAGTGAGTTGTTGCCTTAACATCAGAAGTTGCTTTGATCATCCTTGGCCCTCCCTTGGTAGCTTGAGGGTCACCACAGACTCTCTAAGCTTTGCTGACTACCTCTATTGTCAGGAGTCCAGTCCCTGGCTTGATCACACAGTAAGTGTAGTTAATTAAAAAGGATGATTTATTGTCAAAACAAACAGAGAGCTCTGGATGGCTCTAACACAGCCTCCAACCTCATCAATCAAGATGACCCTTCTGAAGACTCCTTCCGGGTTCTACAGAAGATAGAGAACTTTTGCGTCTTGTGACGCTTACTTTTTTTCCAGTCCAACAGTCCTCCCCTTAGCTTTCTCTCAGAAGGGATTGGATCAGCTCCTCCCTCCTCTCTTTCTGAGACACTACTTCCTTCTCTGTTCGCTCCTGTTTGAAACTCACAAGAGCTTTGGCAGGGTTCCAGCCCACTCTTAGCCATTCCCTTATCACCTGGCATTCCAAGGTGCAGGGGAGTTGGCACTTGCCGGTGCTCATCTTGCCTGGCAGTTAACCTTCTCTGTTCCTGACTGCTTTATTCAGCTGGTTGCAAACCTTCACTGGGGGCTGGCTCATTCATGGCATCTATAGTCTTGCTGTTGCCATTGCCCCAGAATGTGTTATGCTTGAAATGGCTGCTGGGTCATGTCCACTAAAACCTGTTCATCAAGATGAGAGTTACACTTGTTGGTCTCCCTGCAAAAAAAAGATGCCAGAGGCCAGCGAGGCAGCAACTTTTCTTCCAATTGGACTTTTGTTAAGAAAATGCTCCAAGAAAGGGCAACGTAAAAGTTTCAGTACAGAATATGAAGGTTCTGCAAGACAGAAAACATATTATGAAAAAAGGCAAGAGGATACAGTGGGGAAATAAGACACCTGTCTTTCAAACTGAGTATTTTGATGTTTTAATTATTGCTTATGACTACTTTCGTTATGATGTGATTATTATTATTTTCATGTTGTAAGCCACCTTCAGCAATATTTGAACTATGGAAAGGCGGCAAACAAATAAATTTATGCATGTAAGCATCAAATATGAATAGTCAAAATTGTTCAGTCCAAGTTCACAAAGTGAAATTCAGTTCACCACAGCTTGTATGGATTAGCCTGAGCAGACTACGTTTGAAACAAAAGAAAACTCGGTCAACCTCTCAGCATGAAGAGGTCCAAAGGTTCACAAGTACAGAGTAAACAACAAACAGTACAAACACAAAGATTACTGGGTCTTCTCTGGCAGGTATTTATTTTATCTTTGTGACCTACTCTAGGTCAGAATGTTATCTATATGATCTGCTGTCTTTCAAAAGCACTGAAATGGAAGAGTCAGGAAGTATCTGTGGTTTGCAGGGGAGAAAAATCAATAAGGGGAAAACTACAAAACCTTTTAAGCTTGTTGTTTAAAATGTCTTGTTCTCAGTTTACCTTTAACAAAGCCACAAAACTTTTAAAAATAATACTTAAGTCCTACATCTTTTTTCATTTCACAAAAAAACAACAATCACCCCCACCTAAATCATTTATTTATCTCAAATCCTTCAGAAAATATGGCGATTAAAGTCTTTACTTTTCAAAGTAACATAGCACACTATCAAAGTCTTATTCTGGGATTTTTTTTCCGTTTTGGGTTTTGCCGTAAAATGGATGAAACTCTCTCACCCACAACAATGTAAATAACGCACAACAAGAAGTGTTGTTTTACGAATAATCAGTCACTGTGAAGCTAGGTCATGATTCAAGGTCACAGAACATTATTAGTAATATTTGTTGTATTGTTTCATCTAATGCTTCATCTAATGCAGAGTTTCTTGAATAGCAAGACAACAGCCCATCCAGAGCTGGTTAGCTGGAAGTCAATTCAGCTCCATTGGCTTAAACAATACACAGAGTGACTAATCAAATGAGAACTTGCAACAGCAATTAAGTGTTTGTTGAGTATTGTCCCACTATGCCAGAACAATATTGCTTTTGTGTGTAAACCATGGGCCTCATCACCAATTCATGGTTCATCATGTTGACTGTAAGTGATAAGTTACTTACGTGAATCAATGAAGCCCTTTTCAGGTATCATTGAAAGCTAAACTAATGGGGCAATTGAAATGGCAATTGCAATGGCAGAATTCTCTACTGATCTTCAGTCATTAGAATAGGGGCTGGGTACCCACAGGCTGGGGACGGGGCAAATGTAGCCCTCCAGAAATCTTAATATGGCCCTTGGGACTCTCCAAAGGCCATGCACCTTTCCCAAACCGTGCCTCTCACTAACCGGCTTCCATGTGTTCCTCATGTTCTCAAGGGATGCAGGTGGCACTGTGATCCAAACCACTGAGCCTAGGGCTTGCCAGTCAAAAGGTCAGTGGTTCGAATCCCCGCAACAGGGTGAGCTCCTGTTGCTTGGTCCCACCTCCTGCCAACCTAGCAGTTTGAAAGCTCACCAAAAAGTGCAAGTAGATAAATAGGTACCACTCCAGCAGGAAGGTAAACAGTGTTTCCGTGCACTGCTCTGGTTTTGCCAGAAGCGGCTTAGTCATGCTGGCCACATGACCCGGAAAAACTGTCTGCAGACAAACGCCGGCTCCCTCGGGCAGAAAAGCGAGATGAGCACCACAACCCCAGAGTCGTTCGTGACTGGACTTAAGTGTAAGGGGTCCTTTACCTTTTTACCCCCAGGCTGGGGGTGGGGCAAATATAGCCCTCCATATGTCTTAATATGGCCCTTGGGACTCTCCAAAGGCCATGCACCTTTCCCAAACTGTGCCTCTCACAAACCCTGCTCCATGCATTCCTCAGGTTCTTTTGCCTGGCTGAAAGTGTCATTGAACGGTGATCATGTTTGCCTGGATGGAGTGATCTGTATGTAGGAACGTCTAACTTTTGCATGGCTGAAGTGTATCCAATTGTACAAAGGTAAGACTCATATCTGTTGTCCTACCTACTTTTATCTCTGTCTCTGCCCATCGCTAGCATGTGGCCCATACCAGGTTGCCCATAAGGCAATGCAGCCTTGGGCTGAAAAATAGTTTCACACCCATGCATCAGAAGGAGGAGGAGGAGGAGGTGGAGGAGTTCAGATTGATATCCCACTTTATCACTACCCTAAGTAGTCTCAAAGCGGTTAATCATCTCCTTTCCCTCCCTCCCCCACAACAAATACTCTGTGAGGTGAGTACGGCTGAGAGACTTCAGAGAAGTGTGACTAGCCCAAAGTCACCCAGCAGCTGCATGTGGAGGAGCGGGGAAGCGAACCCAGTTCACCAGATTACAAGTCCATTGTTCTTAACCACTACACCACACTGGCTCTCACACATGCAAAGAGCTCCACGACTACACAAATGGGTCTATCAACACAGTTTTTAATTCATGTCCTTGGGGTTGAAGAGGAGCCTGTTGGTACAATGCCTTCAAACCCTGCACATTCATTTAGCCCTTAATAAAATTTGAAAAGAGATTAATTCATTCTTAGTACTCTCCAATGAGGCAGCATATACTTTCAGCCGAGACTTATCAAGTGTTGAATAATCTGGAGATTAGAAACCAAATGGCATACCCACTGAATTAAAATTAAAATTTTTTTCAAAAGAAATAAAGTGACATGCATGCATGCGTATGTGAACCAACCGCGAGCTCCATTCAAAATGACATTATTCTCATTGAGCTGATTATAAAGATATGTGTAGTTCTGAAGGCAATAAGAAGAGCACGTGTTAAAATAGATGGATAACTTTTCTGTGCAGGATGGGTAAATTTGTTTTTCAGGATTCTTTCCAGACCTCAGAGTGTTAACAAGGAGAGGATGTGTAGACAGTCTCAGGTTTAAAACTTATGTATGAATGCTCTCTACCAATTAATGCGTTGCTGACTGGGGGAGAAGCTTGCTGTCAAGATGGTTCTCCACACCCACTCCATGCCCCACACATTAATCTAATTTGTAACATTGGAAAATGATTTCGGTGATTGCTCATCCACATGCATTAATTGGGAGTCCTATTTGCATACCAGTTCCAACTGCGTGGAAACCTACACATCAGCAAACTGCTCCTGTGAAACTGTTGTTCCCACGGACATCCATGGCAAGATGTGGATGTCCAGGAGGCAGAGCCAGTTGTTGGCAGAGTAGCTCAATCGCAGCTAGGAAGCCAAATCTGGTGCAATACTGACTCTTTCCTTGAACTTGAAACTTGTTAAAATATTCAAAAAGCTTTCACTTGCAGGACATATAGCTAAAGAATAATATATGCAAAGTATTTACATTCACATGCTTATCCAAGCATGGACTTCGTTTTTCTTAACTGAAGACTACAGCTTCTTCCTTAAACATTCAAACAAATACACTTCCGTTTTGAGTGCCACACTTCTGTTTTGAAAGCTACACTGAAGTTTGTCTGTTTTTGCTATTTATTTTGCGTTTTTGTTTTTGTGGTTCTGTCTGTGTGTGTGTGTGTGTGTGTGTGTGTGTGTGTGTGTGTGTGTGACTGTGTGGAACCCAGTTCAGCTACTGATTAATTGATTGTGTGACTGCAGTACATTGTTTATTGCTTTCATTTTATGTATCAGTGGTCTTGTTAGTAAATTGTTAAATTGCTGTTTTAGGGGTTGTTTTTAAAAGTCTGGAACGGATTAATCCATTTTGCATTACTTTCTATGGGTTTGGTTTTGGAACGCTTTGGATTTAGAACGGACTTCTGGAACAGATTAAGTTTGAGAACCAAGGTACCACTGTAGTGCCTTTCTCTCTTTCGCTACTTGCAGTTTTGTACGTGACCCAGCCAGGGCATGCAGTCCCTTCTGAGAGATTTCTATTTTCTCCTTCCAACAGACTTTCCCTGCTTCTTTAGGAGAACATCAACTTCTGTGTTTTCTGTCTCATACATTCACACAGAAACATTAGCACTCCTCTCCTCTATTGCATTTAGAGAGAAGAGCTATCTAACTCTGTCTCTTCTTCATTCTTCATGGAGATGCAGCCATTACACTCAAGTCACTCACACACCAAACAATAATGGAGAGTGTTATAAGATACACCCCATGTGACCAGAGTTAATCAATTGCATGAGAGTTAGTGGGGAACATTCCAGAATTAAGCACACAGTGGCGCTGTGGGTTAAACCACAGAGCCTAGGACTTGCCAATCAGAAGGTCAGCGATTCGAATCCCCACAATGGGGTGAGCTCCCATTGCTCGGTCCCTGCTCCTGCCAACCAGCAGTTCGAAAGCACGTCAAAATGCAAGTAAATAAATAGGTACCGCTCCAGCAGGAAGGTAAATGGTGTTTCCGTGTGTTGCTCTGGTTCGCCAGAAGCGGCTTAGTCATGCTGGCCACGTGACCCGGAAGCTGTACGCCGGTTGCCTTGGCCAATAAAGCGAGATGAGCGCCACAACCCCAGAGTCAGTCACGACTGGACCTAATGGTCAGGGGTCCCTTTACCTTTACCTAATGCATTTAAGCACTCCCAATTTCAGTAAATTAAATCACTATGTATTTACTGTGAAAAGCACGAGTGCATGCTATAGCCGAAATGACCCTGATTCCTTGATGTTCATGACAGAATAAATGTTGATTGCTACGTGCAAAGTTTTGTAACACTAACAGGTATGTAAAATTATCTTGTATGCCACACGGTAAGTAGAAGAATTTTTTAAAATAAATAAATTATGACCTGGCAAATAAGTGTTTCAATTGCTTTCCATTTATGTCGAAATACTATAAGGACACTATTGGCAGAGTTTGATCTTTGATGCTGCCATGACTACATAATTATTGATTATATGGAAATAATGACAAAGAGTTGCAATTTATTAGAATAAGTACCAGTTGCAGGATCAGACTGAAGAGTTCATAATATGAGTAGGAGGTCTTGAACTGATGACCTGAGAAAAGTCAGCTCCTCAGTTCTGGCTCAGTAAGAGAATTGTAGTGAGACCAGCAGCACCAGCCAAGAAAAACTCATTATATTTCAATAGAAATCAATGCAGTGTCCACAGGATTCTGAAGGAGTCTTTCATCCAAGCACTGACCCAACCTTGACATGCTTCACTATCCAGCATGGTTGCTATGTCATGTGACTTCAGACTGTATTAAAAATGATATGTCATCTGCTTTCTTGCTTTTGTTCATTTATTTTTTATTGAGCTGGACTTCAATGGGACTAAATGAATTCAATTTTTAGGCCGTCTTCACAAGTAGCCACAGAAGCAAAGGTGCCACTTCCACATTGCATGATCTTACATCGTTCTGGGTTGCACATTAATTATGGAACCACATGGAGGTAGCTGATCACATGACCTCTCCTATATGGTGGTGTGATTCACACAGAGAACACAGCTGCATAGGATTACACCATGGGTAAGTATGAAGGATGGCCACAATTTCTTTGTGTTGCAGATTATGTCATTCACTTCATTGCGTGACCAGGCGGCGACAGCCCCAGCCCCCAGGGATCATAAGAAAGGAATAAAGACTCTGACAACATGTTATGGAATTAAAATTAGGCCACAACTTTATTAAACTTCTGAATGTAGGAAGACTTTGGCTTAGGCCTTGAGCATGTATCCCTCCCAGCCCCCCCCCCCCAGCAGGGGGAACTGGGGAACATCAGGATAAATGGGATATGGGGGTTCACTGCAAGACGCATGTGTATGTAGGCAGCCCAGCCCATATCCCTGCACGCAGGGTAGTTTACTGACAACCTTTCAGTGTATGGCCAGTGACACCCATTATATAACCCCTTTTAAGAGGGGACCCTGGAATCAACGCCACAGGGGGGTGAGTCACCACTTCAACCGCCGCCGCCCCCCATTATAGGGAAGAAAAGACTAAAGGATTCCACCCAAGGCCATAAACCACCAAAGTTGTGACAAATTGCTATGGGGAAGACAAAACCTGCCAGTGCAGGAAAATTTCTTCCTGGTCCTTCAACAGCGACCAGTCAAAGACCGTAGCAGTGCCCGCTAAACAGGAAGAAAAAGTTAACCTGCAAACAAGGAAACATTAATCTAAGGGAGGGTGAATCTCCAGAGTTGACTGCCTGACTACTGTCGGCTCCAACCCCTATTTATAAATGGGACTGGCCCCACCTCCCAACAATGAAACTTGACTGCTGAAGCTGGGCGTGAACCTCCAAATAATAACACTGAGAGGCAAGCGAGCCCCTGTTTGCCATTAAGCTCCCTAGGAACTGTAGCACCGCGTACAATTCCACAAAGGGCACCCACAATGTAAAGTGTGAGTGCTCATTACAGATCAGATATTTCAAATATTATTCTTATGCAATAGTCTTTGTCTCTGTGCCAAAAGCCTGGACACCCCACCCTGATTGTCATTTGTAACCATTACAGAAAATGGGATGAAGCAGATGGGACTGTTTGGCATGTCTGGAGCATCAGCATTGGTCTAACAATCAAGCGTCAAAGGAACTGAAGCAAAGAGTTGATGTGCTTGAAGGAACGATGACTCATTTCTCTGGTTCTTGTCTTATCTGATTTAGCTCCCCTGATCGGTTCTAATTAATAGATGGAGACTGAATCAAATACCCTAATACAGACAGGTCCATGCCGCTGCTATTTCGTCTATGGACCACTGATGTTGACTGTCAGCTGCTAACACTGAGCTGTCTACAACTACTGTATAAGTGCTTCTCTGAACAGCATCATGCATCATGCATTCAGTATCCAAGGCACCCAGCAGCTAGACTCCATTGACCCATACTTCCATTAGTACCACTAACAGCAAATATATAAAAACTATCCATGACGCATTCAAAATAATGACTGCTGTATCAAAATATTGACTCCACCTTGACCTTTGGCTGCAGATCTTACTCTGGCATCATTCTCAGTCTTCATATAAAGTGTAGATGTGTCAAGCATTTCTTTACTGCAACATTTCCAAGCTACTTAGATCTGCAGAAAATGCTTAAGTGGATGGGATATTTCTTGGGGCAGAGACCTTGTCTTTTTACTTACCAGAGAAGTACCTAGCATTGGTGATGGAACAATAGTAACATTTGACTACAGCAATGCACAGTCAGTTTAATGCATTTTTGTTATTCAGTAACTTGGGACGCCGGTGGCGCTGTGGGTTAAACCACAGAGCCTAGGACTTGCCGATCAGAAGGTCGGCGGTTTGAATCCCCGCGACGGAGTGAGCTCCCGTTGCTCGGTCCCTGCTCCTGCCAACCTAGCAGTTTGAAAGCACATCAAAGTGCAAGTAGATAAATAGGTACCGCTCTGGCGGGAAGGTAAACGGCGTTTCCGTGCGCTGCTCTGGTTCACCAGAAGCGGCTTAGTCATGCTGGCCACATGAGCAGCCGCTGTACACCGGCTCCCTCGGCCAATAAAGCGAGATGAGCGCTGCAACCCCAGGGTCGGCCACGACTGGACCTAATGGTCAGGGGTCCCTTTACCTTTACCTTTAACTAAAGTCTACGTTACGTACATTGTTAGCTTTGAACTATAACTTTTAAACTTTGAGAGATATTAATGGGCTCCCTTAATATTGTTTTGTGCCAACACCTGCCCAAAGGGGCTTGTTTTATGTTCCACTAGGTCCTGCTTAGGAAAGTTTGCATTCTTATTCTGAATATAATAGGTAGCATTTAGCTAAATAGTTCATCTGATCAGCTTGACTGAATATGAGGAAAGTATTCACTAGCGGAATAATTCAAATACGGTGTATTCTTTGGTTACTGGGAAGCCATGTTGCTCATGCATAGTTCCTGCTTTTCCCCCAATAGAAAGTTGCTAGGAATTGTAGCTCCACAGTAGGGTTTCTTTTCTTATTTTTGTAAATAAATTTTATTAAGTTTTACAATTTTATATTCAGCACAATCATATTCCCAGATTACATCTTACACTTTATTATTTTCCAGTTATTGCATCTTAACTTTTGTACTTGTTTTCTTAATTGTAAGTGTTTACTCAAACCCTGGTAGTGAGTCCAATTATTTACAATGTTTCTGTAAGTACACCATAAACGGTTCCCAATCCTTTAAAAAAGTCTCTATTGTCTTTGTCTCTGAGTTTTCTAGTGAGTTTTGCCATTTCAGCGTATTCCATCAGTTTTGCTTGCCATTCTTCTTTCGTTGGTATCTTGTCATCTTTCCATTTTTGGGTTAGTAATATCCTTGCCGCTGTTGTAACGTACATAAATAGTTTTTTTCCATTCTTTTGGCAAGTCTTGACCTATAATACCTAGCAAGAAAGCTTCTGGTCTTTTAACAAAGATTGTCTTAAACATTTTTTTCCATTTCATTATAAATCGTTTCCCAATAGCTTTTGATTACTTTACAATTCCACCACATGTGATAAAAGAGAGGGGTTTCTTAACAACACTTAACAAAGTGCAGTTCACAGCATTCTTTGGAACAAGCCATGGCTGTTAAAATATTGTAAGCATTGGTCAATGGTCAGTTGGGGCCAACTACACTGGATTGCAGATTTTGGTAATAGTTCCAACACAATATGCTTGTTCTCCCATCTGTTATGGTTACCAATCATGCGTAATTGATCTGGTGTCCCACCCTCAAAGATAGTCATCTCCAGGTTGGCTAGATAATGGTTGCTACCACCAGTTGTTTAGAACCAGTTGTTTAGAAACCAGTTGTTTAGAAACATAAAGCCTGAAGTATAGATAATGGCTTGATATGCATTTTGTAGGCCTGCCTAGGTATTTTTAGGCCTTCCTGCATGGGACATCTCCAGTTAGCCTTACTGCATATATGAGGAGCACATTACCAAGCCATTAGGAAATCTCATTCAAAATCTAGACAGTCTCATTCCAAGGCATAAGTGCAATGAACTTCACAAAGTTGCAGACCCAAATCCTGTATCTTAAGTAAAAAGAACCTTATTAAGCAAATCACATAGTATTCAGAAGCTCGTTAGAATAGAAATAAATGATCCTAATAGTCTCTTAGTTCTCCTACATGAATCAGAGAACCTAGGATGCAATAGCTTTCAAGGGTACGGTTGAATTTTAGACTACCAGTTTCATTTGCATTTGCTGTGTCAGCATCAAGAACGGCCTGCTACTAAAATCTCTCTTCTATAGCTGAAGGAATGTGTGAATCTCTCAAGCCCAAGAACTGGACAAAATAGATCAGGGTGCATTTGAAATTCAAAGCAGATGTTTCATACCAGGAATGATAATCATTTCTAGTATTCATAGGTAACTATAAATAACTGTCCCTAAGCACTACACATACAATTATCTAAATTTCATCTGTCATCTGTCATCTATCATCTATCTATCTATCATCTATCTATCATCTATCTATCTATCTATCTATCAATCTATCTATCTATCATCTATCTATCTATCTATCTATCTATCTATCATCTATCTATCTATCTATCTATCTTCTATCTATCTATCATCTATCTATCTATCTATCTATCGTCTATCATTTATCATCATCTGTCTATCATATCTATCTATCATCTATCTATCTATCATCTATCTATCTATCTATCGTCTGTCTATCATCTATCATCATCTGTCTATCTATATCTATCTATCTATCTATCTATCTATCTATCTATCTATCTATCATCAATCATCTATCTATCTATCTATCTATCTATCTATCTATCTATCTATCTATCATCTATCATCTATCTATCATCTATCATCCATCATCTATCTATCATCTATCACCTATCTATCTATCTATCTATCTATCTATCTATCTATCTATCATCTATCTATCTATCTATCATCTATCTATCATCTATCATCTATCTAGATCTATCATCTATCTATCATCTATCTATCTATCGTCTGTCTATCATCTCCCCTTTCCTCATATGGCAAGCTAAATCCATGCATCTTCTAAACAGGCCTATTGAGTTTAATACGGCAGCAGTAGAGCAGCAGGAGACCCTCATAAAGCCCTAGGATTGTAAAAGTGCTGTGTACACTCTAAAGCAGAGAAAAGGCCCATTATTATTGTTTTGAATGCTGAGAAAATTGTATTTCAAACTAAAAAGAAATGGCTTTTTATTAATAAGTAGTGTCTTCTTCCCCTGTGATGGTTATTTGAGTTCTTTTACTATATTGCCTGTAGTTTGCCTTTATTCATTTTCATCACTGAAATTTTATCGGTCCTTTCATCCTGCCCTAATTTTGTTTCTTGCAAATGTCTTAATGCTCACCCTCAGAAGATAATAAGCAGACAGCCCAATGGCTTCAAATCATTCTGAGGGAACTAGGGTTGGGGGGAAAGAAAATGAACATTGGAAACAATGAATTGGAGACAATGCATGCATGGATTTTGAAAGGGCTGATCTTCAGCAAATGTATGAATACCGTGTTTTGCTTTCATTTTGTGCTAACGGCCAATTGTATGCCTATACTGTTCTTCTGTCACCTCTTCTCCTACATACACTTTCTGCATCAAAAATAGTGTGTTAAAAACCGTGCGATAGTTCGCCAAATGGGATCCTCTTTAGTGAGGGTCCTGGTTGCGCGCGGGCCCCTGAGACACCCCCTCCATCAGGTTAGGGTTCCCGTTCTTCTTACACCCCTCTTTATTGGCCTCCTCGATCGCTCCACCCTTTTGGGCCAATCATGGCAGGTGGCGCAATCGTGGGGGGGGGGATATAAAAGCGGCAGTGTGACACAATCGGGGCACTTGCTTCGCTCTGCCAAACACAAATTTTAGGTTGTGCTGCTTTGGCCTTGCTTCATATTTGGTCGCCTGGTTTGGACCAAGGGCTGGGTAGGATTTTTTTCCACTTGGCAGATTGGCTGTAGCCACTTGGTTTTCACCTACCCCCATAGCAATCATCACACCTTTGTGAGGTTTGGTGGTTAGGCATTGGCTTATTGAAATGTGTAGGAAGGGAGGTGTGGCCATCACCTGCCCCTCCAGGAATAGGGTATTCCGGTAAAGGAATCTGGGGGTCTTGGATCTTGTCCAAGTCCGCTTGAAGGGCTAGGGCCATGCCAGGACCACAGGAACCCCGAGGTGAGCTTTGATCGATCTTCATCGATGTTGCTCCCTCGCTTGGTGTTTACCCTTTCAGACTTCCAGCCAGAGAGGCAGGAGTCAGTTATTGGTTGTTGCCAATGCCTAAGCAAGTACCACTCACTTTGCTGTAAACAATAAAGCTGTGGCCTAAATTTTGCCCAATAACTTAAACTAAAATTTATGTGTCAGTATGAAGTTATTTTGGGGAGGGGCTTAGGGGGCCTCAAAGCGCAAACATGCATCAATGTATAAAGTACTATTTGCACAATCTCTTGTGCATGTAGTGCGCTTCCTGTGCAGGCCCTACTGTGAAATGCGACAAAGTGGTTGTGGGAATCCACTGCAATATGCAGGGGTTTTTTTTACCAATGTTTGCTTGTTTTTTTGCTTACAATATTTATAGGCTGCCTTTCTGAGTAAATCCCAAGGTCGTTTACATAACGATAATTCAACATTGCAGCTTCAAAAACATTAAAATAAATAGATTAATAGAGTAAAAATACACCATTTCTACAAGACACCCACCACTTTAATAAACAAGCAATACTATAACACACACATCCATCCCAGAATTTCAGTCCTTAAAGCACTTCTAAATGATAAGAGTGGGTGTGGGTGTGTTGGATTTCTGGAGGTCAACTGACAATTAATTTCAGAGCTGTGGAACCAACACAGAAAACTCTTGAGCAGCACCATTGTTCAGTAGTGTTCCAACCCATTATTTGGTGGGTACTGTTGGGAAAACACCAGGCAGTTGTGTGTGTCCCAGTGGAGCGCCCCTCGGGATGATTCATCACTTCATCACTCTTCTGTCCTGATGCGCTTCTGCGACACATATCCCAAGATACGTGCAAACAATACTGGAGCAGAGTCCAAGCATAAACTAGGCATTGAGGTGTGGAAACTAAGCTAATTTATTATGTACAAGATCAAGTATTGCAGAACAAAGCAAACATGGCTCCTCTCTTCTTCTCCTCCGAGAGAGAACAGGAAAAGACAACAGTACTACATAATGGAACAGTGTAACTGAACTTTCATTCTCATGACTCCAATGGTATGGAATGTCAACACAGACATGTGATGAAAGCAATCACACATCAGCAGTGGAGGAATGAAATCCTAACAGGTACATGCAAGCAGTTTGTCATGAGCTGTAGGGAAGGGATATACCTCAGTGGTTGAGCACCTGCTGAGTTAGTCCCCAGCATCTTCATGTTGGATCCAAAATGTGCCCCATTTGAATGCCTGGGCACCGTTGGCAGTCATTGTGGATAGTACTTAGCAGTACGATTCAATAGTCTGTCTCAATATAGGGCATCCTCCTGTGTCCCTACAGCTTTCAACAGTTTTACTCATATTCACCATTCACATTTGAAGCATGCAAATGGAAAGATCCTTGTAATTCATGTGGATGGGTGGAGGAAACCAATGGTTAGACTGTGCACTCTTGAAACAGTGCATTACAATCAGTGATTGTGCACTAAAAGTCTATATTCACATGACTGCATAGTGGCCTTGGAAAGTCTGCTCACAATGCAGTTTTATGACCAAATGGCTTCCCATTAAAGTATTCCAATGAGAAACATATCCAACCTTTTAAGGAACATTTGTTATATATTCCTCATCTGGATATTGTGTTACTATAACTATAACTTTCACCATCCCTGACCATTGGTGATGGGAGTTGGAGTATGACAATATCCAGTGGACCACAGACTTTCTGCAGTATCCTTAGCCTCACTTCCACCACTTTTCATCTGCAATGTAAGGATTGTAATAACCTTACAGGTTTTACTTGATGTGAACCCATATGCCTTACCTGCTAAAACCTGAGCACTTAGAAAGCTGGAAAAAAAGCCCTTTATAAACTTCAAATGTTGGATCTGGACAGGTAAACTGCCATGAGGTTTGTTTGTTTGTTCATTTGTTTGACAATCAAGCAGTGTATAAACTTTATTAAATAAATAAATGCATTAAATTTAATTTGTTGCTTGCTTTAATTGTGGTTTATATTCATTGTTTTCATTAAAGCTATTGCTTGTTAGTACTTTTAATGAACCTCTGGATTTCTTTTTGTGATCAGTATATTAATTTGCTGGTGGTATTGTAGAGTTTTCTTGTCTTGATTCCACCCTTCACCACTGCCCTGCCAAGTAAATAGTTTTATTTATTTATGTATTTTTTTGTTTTAAAAAATGTATACTTCTTAATATAATTTTGAAAAACATTAAGTGGCTTGCATTAAAACAATAAAACTGCATCAGCTACCTCAGCTAGCAGCCCTAGCAGATCTAGCTACCCATCCTGGGCAATTGGCCATTAAACCTCATAACAGAAATATAAAACTTACTATAAATACTGAGCATTGCATGGACCAACCAGGAGTGTAGGGAATGGCTGTGTGAGCATGATCATATTTTCATTTTGAGCCTTTGAAATGTGCATTCTTGGGTCATTTCTGAACTCAAATGTGCTTGGAATGCTCAGTTCCTTTTGGAGGTTCTGATCTGCTAACTGATTTGTGATGACTGAGACAACTCAGGATTTTATTTTATTTCTGCATTCTATGCCATGCTACTAGTATTGACGACCTTCTCTGTCACACAAATACCCAGTTCCGTTCTCTCAGAGTGTTTCCTGCTTGGCAGGGGGTTGGACTCGATGGCCCTTGTGGTCTCTTCCAACTCTATGATTCTATGATTCTATAAAACAGAGAGTGCTTAAGTCAATCCCACAAGTGTCACAATATTTTCTAAGCTGGCGGCTGTGTGCAAAGGCAACTTTGTTATTTCTAAGTCAATATAGGGTGAAATGGGAATCACTTCCTTAATTTTTGCTTGCTACTCATGAATACATGATGTGGAGTTTAATGAATGGTAATTTATCAAATTCTTGGTGTTCCATTTCAAATGTCCTATGTAAATAAGAAACATTGCTATTCTCTTGGAACCGTCTCCTGCTGTCTTCCTCAGAACCAGTCATGGTGCAAAGTTTCCCCAGCCCAAGGACATGTTCCAGTAGGCAATGAGAGCATATTATGATGCCTGGGATGGCTCTGTCTACTTTTGACTTTATCTGACAAATTCATTACTATGTACCTGCTTCAACAATCTTGCTGTTGTGACACACTGTGTTTCTGTCACTTATATATGAATTGGATTCAAAGGCTCGTGACACAGAAAGCCAAATCTGAAAGCTGACCTTCAGCTTCTACCGTATGTGGCATAAAACATTTCAGTTACTGTCTATCTGTCAGAGTTGCTTGGAGTATTGTCTTAGCCTACTATCAAGTGTATAACATTTTATTGAACCAAATAACATGAATGAAACTCAGAAACCGAGATATGTTCTCTTGTTTCCTGTGTACTTAAGGAAAACACCTACTCTAGAGAGTCCTGCTGAAGTGTTCGGAACCAGGAAAGCTAAGGCATACCCAAGGATTCTTGAAATTCGCCTGAAACACTTAGCTAAACATTTTCACCAGCCCAATGTATGAATTGACACAAATAGGGAGGATTACTTGAGAGCTCAAGCTCAGGATGCACATATATCTTTCCTCTATGGAAGGGGGACTCCTGATTAGCGCAGGATTATTCCTCAAATGTAAGAGGTCCAGATGCAAACTTTGGTAACTGCTTTCAGCGCTTTCATTGGGCTGTAGAACACATAGTGTGGGGTTCACCTAACAGGGCTTCTGCTTGTGCAATAGTGCTTTACCCTTCCCCCACATCACTGGAACCCCCCTAGAATTGACTCTCGCAGGGTTAGGAAAGGCCCCAGAACATAGGGGAGAAGGGAGGGATCACTCCATCTGACAAGCTGAAATCCTTGCTCCCATGGAATGGTCACCATAGCACAAACTGGGTCCTCCCTTAAAGAGGGCACGTATTGCGGTAAGACCTAGAAAACCGACACCCTGTGTTGTGGGTGTGTACGATCGGTTAGCCACAACACCCAATTGGTAGGTCCCTTGAAGCTGGGTGTAATCTGGCCAATGGGACGCAGTCCAAACCGTTTGACGTGACCCAGAGCTTCCTCTTTCAACACGTGCATTTGGAACACCCACCCACCTCTCCCTACTTTTAGGGCTTTGCACTTGACCTTGCTATGCCGTCGTGTGTCGTCTGTCGTTGGGACAGGGGCACAGCAGGAATTTTCCCCACTTGGCTGATTGGCTGTTGCCATTTGTGTTTCACCTGCCGTGTAGCAGATCGTCACAACTTGTAAGGTTGTGGATAGGCTGTGGTTCAGGTGATAGGGATGGGAGAACGCTCTTGCCATCCCTATGTGAAGGGTATTCCGTTAAAGGAATCCAGGGACCTGATGGTTTGGCCATTTAAATGTATGGTGTGTATCTGCATAACACTTACCTTACTGTGCACAGATTTCAATCAAATTTGGTTAAGAACTTAATTCATTGTGGAGGTCGATTCTTAACCTGAAACTTTTCTTAACCTGAGGTACCACTTTAGCTAATGGGGCCTACTGCTGCTGCCGCACTGCCGCCGTGTGATTTCTGTTCTCATCCTGAAGCAAAGTTCTTAACCCAAGCTCCTATTTTTGGGTTGCAGAGTCTGTAACCTGAAGCGTTTGTAACCGTAAGAACCATTGTATAACTTTTTTTAAAAGGTCCCTACCATTGTATTATTTAGGTGTGAAATTGTTCCTGCAAGATCTAGATTGCACCTCTCATGCAATTATTTGTTGCCATTGCTGTTGTTTTTAACAAGGTGCAAATCACATTTATTGCAACCGAGTGTATGCATGGACCATTTAAAAGATGTATAAGGCTTTTTGCACATGGTATTTTGCATTAGAATAATTAAAGTGAGAAAAGGCTGAAGAGATGGGGGGGGGCATTCCTTGGACCTCACTCAAGCATGCCCAGGAGACCCATCTTTAACAGACTCATACCACTTTAAAGTCTTTATATACTCTGGGTATTTCTGTGGAGGATACATTAGCATTAAATATGTATGCTCCTTGTTCAGAAAAATGCAGAGATAAACCTATGCAATAAAGCAGCTTTTCAGATTCATGCCATAAAGACTACTGTATGGATACAAGCAATATATATTCATCTAATAAAATAAAATGTATTATAACTGTATATATTACAGCAAGAGGGAACTTGACTAAAATAGTCTAAAACAATATCATGGGTAGCCAAAGGTCAGCTGATGATCAGGATGACGTTACTGTCACCTCTCTACTCATCAACTGATGTATTTGATGACCCAGCAAGAGGGTGGTGTGTATCTGTGTCAGTGCATTTGGCTCTACCCACCCTAGGACTGTGTCTACTTTTAAATACATATATTATTGCCACCACCAAACCAGTGGGGTCTTCCTCCAGAAGGGAGAAGATGCTTGGGAGGCTGGATCAAGCCCCTGAACTGGAGGTTAGCAACTGCTGTCCTGTGCAACAAGTGCTTTGAAGTATTTGACAATACCCCCATCGTTCAGCCCAGACACTGAGGTGCAGCTCCGAGGGCCTTCTGGGGGTTCCCTCACTGCGAGAAGTAAAGCTACAGGGAGCCAGGCAGAGGGCCTTCTCAGTAGTGGCACCCGCCCTGTGGAATGCCCTCCCATCAGATGTCAGGGAAATAAACAACTATCTGACGTTTAGAAGACTTCTGAAGGCAGCCCTGTTTAGGGAAGTTTTTAATGCTTCGTGTTTCGTTGCTTTATTCTTATTCTGTTGGGAGCTGCCCAGAGTGGCTGGGGTGGGGTATAAATAAATTGTTGTTGTTGTTGTTGTTGCTTTCTGGTTTAGAAGTGAACAATGGAGCTGCATGAAAGGCAATTCTGCACCTTCTAATTGATGGCTAAATGTCCTGATGAAAGTCCAATCTAAAATAAAGACACAGTAAGAGACACTGGCTTTTTTGTTGTTGTTGTTTTGGCACAATCTGTTACTGATATTTGCATGAGCAGCAAAAGCAACATGCAGCATATTTTACAATCTGCTAATGTGTATCCTCCTCTTATTGGGGAAGGAAATATTTTATTTTATTTTAAAATAATATTTATTCAAATTTTAAAGATTACAAAAAGAAAATTAGAAAAAGCAAAAACAGAAAAATAATAAAAAAATACAGAAAATACAATACGAAAATACAAACAGTTAAAAAAAAGAAAAAACAGCTCGAACCTTTACATAACTTTCTTTCCTTTGCTTATTTCCTTGACCTCCTCACACCTCCCTTTTTTGTATTCTAGTTCAATTAGACATTTCAGCAAATCCTTTCCAGCTTTGTTTTTATCCTAATAATTTATCTTAATATACTGTAATTTTACATTCTCGTCTTTCACCAATTAAAAAAATCAATTTTTACCTAATCCTTTATATCATTTCTGCTAAAACCACATTACTTCATTCCAACATCCTTCTAACATTCCTGGATTTTACAATGTTTCTGTAGATAAACTTTAAATCTTTTTCAATCTTCTTCCACCAACTCTTCACCTTGGTCTCAGATTCTGCCAGAGGAAATAGATGCAAAATCTTGTGCTTCAGGAAAGAGCAGCAAGTCTCTGCATGGCTGGTTGGGACAGAATGCTCTCTTCTCCCTAGATATTGTATCACCCTCTATCAATCATTATGAGATCTTTTTTCAGTGGTACATTTAATGGAAACCATCTCCAGCTCTTGAAAACGGAGCTCACTAGAAGCCGAGAAAAAGGAAACAAATTTATATCAGAGTGGGGAAGAAGAAGATATAATAGCAATTAGGAAAGTTAAGAGAGAATGTGCTTGGCAATTAGCCAAAGGCAACACATTTAAAATTGATAAAAGAAAATGATTCTTAATAGAAAACACTTTGATTCTTTAGAGAAAATTGGACAGCGTGCAAAATCGTGAAACCATGAGCGGGTTGCTCTGACATGCTCATCAGGTAAAATGAATGCCAGCAGTGCTGCCTAATATTTCTGAATATAGACAGGCCTGACGATCCCAGCATGTCAGTCCAGTATTGGCCAGGCATTTCCAGTCAGCAGAAATACATATGTTCTCCTTTTATATCGGGCTCCCCACTCCCCAGCAACGCAGGAAAACACAGCCTCCACTGTTCAGGAGAGGCCTCTCGCCCTTTGGTGAAGGCTGAGGAGTATTTGGGGCAAATATATCAGTTTTCCAAGCTCCCTTCCAACCATAACATGGTGGGATAGCTCAGTCAGTAGAGTATATTGTAAACAAAATCTGCCCTTTTCCCTTATGGGGTACCCAAGAGCCCATATAGAGTCCTTACATAGGTTCCCTATTGGTAGGAGAAAAACAGAGGCCAACCAGAGAATATTGAGAAGCAAAGCAGCTAGTAAGCCTGATTTTTGTTGATCTGTTGCAACAGGGTGCTCCTCTCACACGCAGGAAAGGAGGAGGAACCCGAACAAAGGTGTGCCTGCCCTTATATAGACATTTTAAATTCCCTGCCCTGGAGCTCAAGACCACCCCTCCATACATCATACATACATCACAGAAGGGGTGTAGCCCAAGACCACCCCCTAGATATATCATACCTACATCACAGAAAAGGCGGTCTACAACAGAAATTTGAGTGTTGTTTTTTTCCTGTCTGGCAGGTTTTTCTGATAATGCCTTATCTGATTGCCTGGTGATTATCCACTTCCTGAGACAATGGGTAAGCTTCCTCACCCCCTCTCTCCTTGCAGAGAAAACATTTGGTCAGTTCCAAAGTGGTTTCAGGGAGTCAAAATGGTTTCAGGAAGGTCTTCCTGTGCTGCTGCAGACATTGGTACATTTATGAACATTTATTATATATATATTTACAGTGGTGCCTCGCAAGATGAAATTAATCCATTCCGTGAGGCTCTTCGTATAGCGGTTTTTTGGTCTTGCGAAGCAAGCCCATTGACAGCTTAGCAGATTAGCGCTATTAGCGGTTTAGCGGCTTTTAGCGGATCAGCTGATAAGCCGCTTAGGGCTTAGGAAAAGGGGGGGGAAAGGGGGAAAAAACCCCGCGGGAACTCGCAAGACATTTTCATCTTGCGAAGCAAGCCCATAGGGAAATTTGTTTTGTGAAGCGCCTCCAAAACGGAAAACCCTTTCGTCTAGCGGGTTTTCCGTCTTGCGAGGCGTTCGTCTTGCGGGGCACCACTGTATATGACCCTAAAATTCTTATAACAAGTATAAGACCCTTGATCTCAGAATTGTGGGTTTGAGTCCCACTTTGGGTGAAAGTTTCCTGCATCGTAGGGAGTTGGACTAGATTGCCCTCACATTCCCTTCCAGCCCCACAGTTCTATGCTTCATGTAGCCACTGGCTACAACCCTTCTGTGGACAGACGGTCATTTACCCTCGCAAGATTCAACGTGCTGCCATCTGCCTCATTGGAGGGCAGATTAGAGGGTAAACCATACTCAGAATGAGTCTGCTCCTGTGGCTTGATGGAGGTAGAAACTGTCTCTCATGCCTTGTTATGCTGCCGTTTCTATGGGGATATACGCTCAGTATTTATTCAGCATGAGTTTGACCAAACTGCAGGAGGCAGTGGAAGACAAGAGTGCCTGGTGTGCTCTGGTCCATGGGGTCACAAAGAGTCGGACACGACTAAACGACTAAACAACAACAACGAATGCAAAAATCTCCAAATGAATCCGAACTTCAATGTCTAAAATTCCTAGTAGAGGACAAGGATCCTGATATCACATTGTTGTTGTTGTTTAGTCGTTTAGCTGTGTCCGACTCTTCGTGACCCCATGGACCAGAGCATGCCAGGCATTCCTGTCTTCCACTGCCTCCCACAGTTTAGTCAAACTCATGCTGGTAGCTTCAAGAACACTGTCCAACCATCTCGTCCTCTGTCGTCCCCTTCTCCTTGTGCCCTCCATCTTTCCCAACATCAGGGTCTTTTCCAGGGAGTCTTCTCTTCTCATCTAGTGGCCAAAGTATTGGAGTCTCAGCTTCAGGATCTGTCCTTCCAGTGAAGGACATTAAGGGTAGCCAAATCACATTAAGGGTAGCCAAATTCTGTGTGATTGCCATAAAACTTAAATGATAATTTCAGGTTATATGTTAGTGACCAAGTATTGCAAATTCAAATGTATCCCTATCGTGTTTTATGACTTCCTTGATACTGTATGTGGGCTGAAACTGGTCTGTGACCGAAATAATAAATTCATTCATTCAACCCTTCTGCATTTTTATTTTTCTTTTTATCCTGACAACCAAATGGTTACACAAGTCATTAAAGCTCTGGCTTTCAGACATTTGTTTGAAGCTCATACAGGGAGTGTTCCCATTTTCTGTGAAAAAGCAGAAAGACAAACATGTATGAAACTCTATACACACGTATCTGAGATTAAACACCCCTAGTGCAGAAAATAACACA
This sequence comes from Podarcis cretensis, assembly GCF_951804945.1. Taxonomy (NCBI): domain Eukaryota; kingdom Metazoa; phylum Chordata; class Lepidosauria; order Squamata; family Lacertidae; genus Podarcis; species Podarcis cretensis. Next base: position 64,988,382 of record NC_137179.1, read on the forward strand.
TGCCTCTCATGCAGCTGTACATTAGTAATTTCAACTTTGAAATACACAAGTAATGCATCATGGGGGCAAACAACCTCTGAGCTGAATACCAGCAAAGAGATATTAATGGGTCTGCTATTTAGTAACAGCAAGAGAGCATCCCATCTCATAAATGTTTTTTTCTTTCCTCCTCTAGTCTTCTTGTAAATTGAGTCCTCAATATGTCCTTGGTAAATGAAAAATATCGCTGGCATGAGGAGACCAACAGGCAGCCCCTTCAGATACTTTAAATGATAATCGCCTCAGCAGGTCCTTTTTGCCCCAGAGTAATGGCTGAAATCTGAACACAGTCTTATAAACAAAATTTTTACAGGAGCTCTTGACAACTACCCTTTTTTTGTACTTCACCACAGCTATTTACCTTTATTGGGCAGCAGCTTCCGTGGGGAACAAAAAGGGATTGTCCGGGTCTAAGACTCTATCATTCATCTTTTAGAGCCATTTGAAGTGAACAGGACTCTGGAGATTTCAAATAATTTACCATCCTCCTTTCGGTAGCTCCATCAGAACTTATTTATTTATTTTCTCCAAGGGGACTGTAAGATTCTTGACTGCTGGGCCCAAGCACTGATGCTATACCGTTAAGTGGTTGAAAGTGGTGGAATTATATAGAAAACACATTTCCCGGCGTCATTTGGTCCTCCTCGCTGCTTCGCAACAAGGATTCCCGGTGTGCACTCTTGCCGAGAAACAAGACACATATTTACAGATATTCTGAAGTCAGGCGATTTCCTACATTTAAATTTGAATTTGGGGGTGGAGTAAAAGAGGAATGATGGATTTTAGCTGTGTGCTTTCCGTAGCAGAGGAAAGCCAAAAATTCTAACTCGTGTGCCTCTGTAGGTCTATTAATATAATAAGATAGAAAGAAAATAAAAGTATTTAGAATGAGGTAATCAGCATTTACTGGAGAATCTACTATGACCCCCAGGGATTAATTCCCCCCCCCCTTCCAAATGCTGCTTATTGTTTGAGAGGTGTAAAGAGAGATCTTACATATGTAATCCGTTTCATATGCACTGTGCTATCAAAAAGCAATCAAGTAGTAATTTTAGCCATAGGGAAACCCTTTGGGATTACATACCCCGCTGTTAAGTAAAAGGATTTTTGTCTTTATGACAGCGTTGAAAATAAACATGCACCTATTTATTCCCCTTAGGAACTCACTTTCAGGCGTGCTGCCATGTATAATCAAAAGGAATTGTCCTAGCTTTGTGTTTTCTTTAACATTATTTTGCAAGCTAAAGAGCAGAGTCTAGTATTATTGAGGGATTTTCTTTCATGTTTCACTTGCTCGGCTAATGGAACCATATTCCTGGCAGCTGATGTAGAAATTCTGCTTCTGGTGGCTCATTATAATGGGGAAATGCTGTATTAAACAGTAGATCCATGCATGAATGAATGAAATGTTGCTGGATTTATTTGTTGTTTTTTTACGCTTCCGAGAAATGCACACACATGTCCCTGCAAAGTTGCGTGCATGCACACACATATGTGAAATAAAATGAGGTGAGAATGGTAGGGAAACCTAGTCCAGAAATTTTGCATCATTTTTGCTAGTCCCCCCCCCCTTTTTATGCTGTTCTAACATCGTCTTTGTCTTGGAGAACCCCATACATTGCACTGACTTAGATCAGCAGTTGTCAGCTCCCAAAAGGATCACTAGTTAATTTCCACGCTGAGAGATTATGGAGTTCAGATCTCCCTGAAGCTCACATATAGACCAGAAAGCACCATGCCCACAGTTTGGTGGACTTCCCATACTGGCCCGAATATAAGCTGCAACCGAATATAAGCCTCACCCGAATATAAGCCACACCTTTAAAATTCAGGGAGGACAAGATGAAATTGTATATTCAAATATAAATATAGATTGAAAATGGCTATGTATAGTGAATACTTATCTACTTTAAAAAATCTTTACTTTTGATTTTCTTCATCTATTTCTTTATTTTCTTTGTTCTTTTTTCAGATATCTTACTTTTTCAGATATCTTACTTTTCATTTCATTTCTTTATTGTGAATAGCATTTTATAGAGGTAGAAATAACTGTAAATATGAAAAAAGACAAAATATTCTCTAATTTTTTTCTTGGTTATATGTATTTTCTTTTTCTTTTGTATTTCCTTTTGTTTTAAATATGTATGTTTTTCTATTTTGTACTTAATATAATTAATAAATTAGAAAGACTCCCCCCCCAAAAAAAAATCGGGGGGGGGGAGGAAAAAAAGACAATATCCGAATATAAGCCACTCCCTTAAAATTCTGCAGGCACCCACACCCGTTTTGTTTTACCGTATGTCTGTTTCAGCAGTGATATCGTAAAAACTAATTTTTGTAAGGTTGTGAATTCAAGCCGCACTTTAACTTTTCACGGTCGGAATTGGAGGGGGGGTTGAGGCTTATATTCAGGCCAATACGGTAATGTACTCTGGGGTGACTCCTGTAGCCAACAGAAGCTGATGGGAAAGTGAGGAGGTTGTAGGGAGGTTGGCGTCTTATAGGCCAGGGACAGCCAGCTTCCAAGAGACTGCAATCTACTCACACAATTAAAAACTGGCAGTGATCTACCCCTTTTGGTGGTGTTCAGGACAAAGTTGTTGAGCTATTTTTAGGGAGGAAAGGAGGCAAAGGAATAAAACTTAAATAGCCGCTCACCAGAGATCGCTAATTAAACAGTCAGCCTCGCAGCAAGAGCTCCCTCTTCCGAAAATTATATGAAAATGATGTATAGATGGTATATTACACCAGTACAGATAGCAAAAATGTACAAAACCGGGTCAAACACATGTTGGAAATGTAAAGAAAAAGAAGGAACTTTTTATCATATGTGGTGGGAATGTAGAAAAGTTTTTAAAAAATTGGGAAATGATATATAATGAATTGAAGAAAATGTTTAAAATGACATTTGTAAAACAAACAAACAAACAAACAAACAAACAAACAAACAAACCAGAAGCATTTCTGTTAGGGATTGTAGGACAAGACCTGCCAAGGAAAATAAAGAACTTATTTATGCATGCTACAACAGCGGCAAGAGTCTTGATAGCACAAGGATGGAAGAATGAGGAAATCCCAACGAAAGAACAGGGGCAAGAAAAATTGATTAGCTACACAGTGCTAGCTAAATTGACATACAAATTGCGGGACAAGGACAACTGTGGCTTTAAGGAAGAATGGGAGCTTTTTACAATTTATCTAAAAAGACAACAAAATGTATTGGACTCCTTGGCAGAGAAGTTATCAAACTACTCGGCGGGCACCGTTTGCGCCCCCCGACCCGCGAAGGAGCCTTTTTAAAGGCTGCGGAGCGGGTGACGGGGGGTGGGGTGGTGCTGTGAGTCCTCCGCTTCCCCTGCCGAATGAAGCCGCATGCCATTCGACGGAGAGCGCTGACTTCTTTCATTGAAAATTTGGACTTTAAAAGAATAACCCGTGAGTAATTGGAACTTGGATTAAAAAAGGGGAAAAATTCTTTTTAAATTCAGAGCGAGCGGGGGAGGTGCAAAAAGGAAGTCAGCCTCCCCCCTGTTGTAGAGGAGCTAAAACAAAGGATTTGACAACTAAGATCGAGCGCAACCTTTTTTTTTTTTGATAAAGTTATTAACTTCGCGATGGAAAATTATAAGACTGGGATGGAGGAGAAAAGTGGAATGTGAACTAAAATGCAACCCCCCCCCCCCCGGAAACCCCGGGAGCGATCCGTAAGAGCGCCGGGAGAGGAGAAATAGAGGTTTTGACAGCTGTCAAAGGAGCTGTCAAAGCGGAAGAACAAAAAGAGAACTTTGTTACGAGGACTTTGCTGGTCACATTTGTTACAAATTGGATATAAATTGTTTAAAACAAGGAATAATAAGTTACTTTGACTGTTGGGTCTGATCGGGAAGGAAACTGAGTTATTATAATCCCTCTAGAGGAGCTGTGGGACACTACAAGTATTGTTGGCATTGAATTTGAATAGGACTTTTTATCGCCTGGGAAACTGCAGAAATGGAACACTATTTTGTCTACAGAGGTTTACACACTAAAGGAGACAATAGATTTATCTATTGAAGAATGGAAGGGACTTGACGTAATGTTTTGTTCCTGAATAACAAAGCCTCTGCAGAGGAATTAGAAACTTTTTGGAATTAGAACATTTCTGCAGGAGAGCAGGGGAAAAAAAAAAAGAGGAGGAGAGAGAACAATAAGAACAACAAGAATAACAAGAACTGGATAAAGTTGGAAGATAGACTCCTTCCAAGATCGGACATGTGAAATCAAAGATGACCAAAAGACGGCAAAGACTAATAAAAAGACGACAAAGCAGATTGGTGAAGGACTGTGGTTTAGATGTGGGAGCTCCAGGATGACAGTAGACAGTGACGGATATTGGGAACGCAACCGGGAAGGGGGGGAGGGAAATTTGGAATCCAAAGGGTGTTAAATTACATTTTATTCTTTTTTCTATTTTTCTGTTTATCTTAATCTGTATTGCATATTAAAGAGGGGAACTCACGGAAGGGAACAGGTCGATTTTAGGGGATGGGAAAATATTTTTTAAATTGGGCCAATGATAATAATTTTAAAATCTGGGGTAAGAATTTGCTGAATCTATTTGAAAGAACTGGAATACAAGAGGGGGAGGGGAGGGGAAGTCCTGGAAAGAAGCCAATGAAAATAAGGTTTTAAATTTGGATGTTTTTCTTTTTTTGTTATATTTGAAAATCTTTAATAAATATTATTTAAAAAAAATAAGTTATCAAACTAATTGGTTGATAACATGGTAGATAGGCAATGTAAGGATATGTATAATTTTATAACACGCAGAGAATAATATGTGCTGAGAAATCAGAGAGAGAAGCTGAGGGAAGTCTCGGGGGGGTTGAAGGGGGGAAAGGGGGAAAATAATGAATATGATATGTTGTGAAAAATTGTTATGTTGAAATTGTTAATAAAAACTTTTTTTTAAAGAGCTCTGTCTTCCATTCTAGCGAGCTACAGAGCAGGGCAAGGGGGAGGGGCCGGATGGAGGAGCCAGCAATCAACAGCGATCTACAAAAACCTCCTGGGGTCGACCAGTAGATCGCAATCAACCTGTTGGACATCCATGTTATAGGCCAACCATCAGAGGAGATCCATCACTGTCCGCACAGTGCCAACCTCAACACCACTTGGTGTGCCTTTCATAGATATGTGATCAGGCTTGTGGTGTCGGTAGTGGTGTGAGTGCTGTGGGGAAACTGCAAAGAGACTATATATAATATTTTCATTCCTTATATTGTATAAATCTTGCATTTTCTATGAGCAGCACAATGTACAGTTCTGTTGGCCATGATTCAGCGCCGCGGTATTATTTAATTAATTTATTAATTACTCAGTTTTGTTTATACCCTGTTCTTCGTCAAGATCTCAGGATCTTCAAGCTCCCAGAGCACTTTGCAATACACTTTGTGATACAATAAGATACAACATCAGCCATGACTGCGACCAATTGGTATTGTAGCAGAATAATTACACAGACACTATTTCTTCTATTTTTGCACTGTATACTATTCCTTGTATGCTTTATTTTATTTAACTGCTGTCAATTCTTTTCACAAGCTGTTCTGAAAGGGGCAATGTAAATGGGAGAGCAGCGCTTGCTTGAAACAGTTGCATTGCTTTGCAGACGTGTATCCGAAAGAAATTGACAGCATCTTCTCGATTAGACTTCTTCACCTCAACCCATTTTTTCATTCCCTTTACCTTTTCGTTGTCGGGGAAAGAGGTTAAATATATATGTTGCATGAGGTACTTTGTAGAGTCAGCAGATTACGGGGCACAGCTGAGCGGCTGCTATAAAGTGAGCGAAATTATACTTCACTAATGAAATCAAATGATGTCTCCTTATGGGATTAGCTGAATGATAATTAAGCCCTCCCTGCTTCCGAATGACACCAACCTGTCAGACGCTCCAGTCTGCTGTTCTTAAAGAGATGGCATTTGTAGACTTTCATCCAATGAAATATGAGACGTCTGCAACCAACATTAATTCCTCATCTATGTCTGAGCCATGATCCTCCTGAATTGTGTGTAGCATATTGGCATCTGCATTAATTTTGCCAGGCAGGAATGATGTTCACAAATGTACAAACCTAGAATATTCTAGGAATGAAAAGAGTATCTGGAATTATAATCATCTGACAAAGTATATACTTACATACATGTGTACAGGTCCAATGAAGCTATAATGTTGTTGTTTGGTCGTTTAGTCGTGTCCGACTCTTCGTGACCCCATGGACCAGAGCACGCCAGGCACTTCTGTCTTCCACTGCCTCTCGCAGTTTGGTCAAACTCATGCTGGTAGCTTCGAGAACACTGTCCAACCATCTCGTCCTCTGTCGTCCCCTTCTCCTTGTGCCCTCCATCTTTCTCAACATCAGGGTCTTTTCCAGGGAGTCTTCTCTTCTCATGAGGTGGCCAAAGTATTGGAGCCTCAGCTTCACGATCTGTCCTTCCAGTGAGCACTCAGGGCTGATTTCCTTAAGAATGGATAGGTTTGATCTTCTTGCAGTCCATGGGACTCTCAAGGGTCTCCTCCAGCACCATAATTCAAAAGCATCAATTCTTCAGCAATCAACCTTCTTTATGGTCCAGCTTTCACTTCCATACATCACTACTGGGAAAATCATAGCTTTTACTATATGGACCTTTGTTGGCAAGGTGATGTCTCTACTTTTTAAGATGCTGTCTATGTTTGTCATTGCTTTTCTACCAAGAAGCAGGCGTCTTTACTGGACCAAATTCAATAGTATATAAACACAGCAGCCCAGGTAATCAGGCAGAGCACTTCCAGAAAAACAGTAATCGTGCTGAACAGTTATTCAGCAAGTATGGAAGAGTGAAGCAAGCAGGTTCTAAATTTAACTCCCTGCTCTCTCTCCCCTGAACAACTGAACAATTGATTATTGTTTTTCTATTCAATATGTACGTTGCCGATGTTTTCTATTCCATTTGCATGACTGGGTTAATGAAAGGAACCATCCATGTACCACAGTTTTTTGCACATGATTTCTCATCCACCTTGTGTATGTAAGCTTCTCCTTTGCATGTATCACCTAGATAGATTGGGGCAACTGAGTTTTAGAATGCCCCAGAGACTCTTAGAAGCCCAGTGCACCATTGGTTCTCTCAACAGTGATAGCACCATGTGCCATTTTGCAGGAATAAAAAATACATTGCAATTAGGACAGTTTGAGTTTTTGTAGAGGTAAAGGTAAAGGACCCCTGGGTGGTTAAGTCCCGTTATAGTTGACTATGGGGTGCAGTGCTCAGCTCAAATCAGGCTTTGTCCACAGACAGCTTATCCAGGTCATGTGGCCAGCATCACTGAACCACTTCTGGCACAACAGGACACCATGACGACTGCCAGAGCGCACAGAAACACCGTTTACCTTCCCGCTACAGCAGTACCTATTTATCTACTTATGCTGGTGTCCTGTTGAACTAGATTCAGGTAGGTAGCCATGTTGGTCTGACACAGTCGAAATATATATAAAAAAAGTCCAGTAGGAACCAACTAAGTTTGTACTTGGTATAAGCTTTCGTGTGTATCTGAAGAAGTGTGCATGAACATGAAAGCTCATACCAAGAACAAACTTATTTGGTCTCTAAGGTGTTACTGGACAATTTTTAGTGCTTTTGAACTGTTAGGTTGGCAGGAACTGGAATGGAGCAACGGGAGCTCACCCCGTCATGCAGATTTGAACTGCCAACCCTCTGATCAGCAAGCCCAAGGGGCTCAGTGGTTTAAGCCACAGCGCCACCTACTCCATTTTTATAAGGGGGGGGGGGGTCAGCAAGTATAGCTTGTCCAGATGAAATTCCCTCTTCTGCTCAACTATTAAAGAGCTTCAGGATCCCTGTACTCTACATCTAACTGCCCTAAACCCTTTGCCAAACTTTTCATCCAAAGACTGAAGCTGTCATACATGGCTCCCCTCCCATCCCATAATATCCGCACAGCAACCATGTGATGCAGGTTGGGCTGGGAGTTGGTGACTGGCCCAAGGTCACCCTATAAGCTTCGTTCACTCTGATCGCTTTAAAATGATCCTTATTTAGACTTAATTTGCCTGTATTAGTTCAATGGAAAGTCCACTTCATTTTGGCGATCTTCTTTCATTATGCTACTGATTACACTGCTGGAAACAAGACAACTCCCAGATCATTTCCTAGCTCAACCTCCTTGAAAGTCACCTATCTCCCTTCCTCTGTGTCAAATCTTGCCTTCAGGAGGTAATGAGAGTTCAAAGACTGTCCCTTGTTCTTTAATGCCATGCCAACAACAGCATCACATGCAAAGATATTTAGAAGTTATAGTCCTCCAGGGGCTCTGGCTTCCTGCAGTTGGACTGCAAACTGCAATTCCCAGGTAATTTTACCCTGGGAAGGTCTTGTTTGAAACTAAAGAAGACCAAAGAGCAGCCCTTCCTTGCCCTTGTGAGTTCCCTTCTTCACAGCTACGGGTAAAAGGTAATATTTTTTAGAAGTGTTTGTTCAGAAGAGGAGGTGCAATTCAAAGAGATTTTAGTTTGGATAGCAATAAGTGCAGTGTTTGAAAATAAGGGAAGGTCTGGTTGTTGCTATATCTTTCACTCACTCTCTCAGTCTCTCTCACACACTTCCTAAATTCTTTTCCATCACTACCTCTGAAGGTGACCCGGAAACTACAACTAATCCAGAATGAAGCAGCTAGACTGGTGACTGGGAGCAGCCACCGAGACCATATAACACCGGTCTTGAAAGACCTACATTGGCTCCCAGTACGTTTCCGAGCACAATTCAAAGTGCTGGTGCTGACCTTTAAAGCCCTAAATGGTCTTAGCCCAGTATACCTGAAGGAGCGTCTCCACCCCCATTGTTCAGCCCAGACACTGAGATCCAGCGCCGAGGGCCTTCTGACAGTTCCCTCATTGCGAGAAGCCAAGCTACAGGGAACCAGGCAGAGGGCCTTCTCGGTAGTGGCGCCTGCCCTGTGAAATGCCCTCCCATCAGATGTCAAAGAGATAAACAACTACCTGACATTTAGAAGACATCTGAAGGCAGCTCTGTTTAGGGAAGTTTTTAATGTGTGACATTTTACTGTATTTTTAATCTTTGTTGGAAGCTGCCCAGAGTGGCTAGGGAAACCCAGCCAGATGGGCAGGGTACAAATAAAAAATTGTTGTTGTTGTTGTTGTTGTTGTGATTGAACTTTTAGGCTATGGTGTTTATGAGGCCCTCACCCTGGATGCCAGTCTCCTGTCCTACTTGAACTCATCCCAGTCATGTTCAAATGGCTTATAAATTTTATTCGCTTTAAAGCAACCTTTCATTCTTCTTTTTTTAAGCATGCATTGCTTCCCTCACATTGTATCAAACGCCCACTCACGTCCAGCATGAGTCCAAATTTAGTATCCAAAGTTGGACTAGGAATTTTTTTATTGAGATTAACTCACCATGAATTCATTATAAATATACTGATTTTAGCTGATGTGAGTCATGGGAAGGAAGTCAATGGAATAATTCACATAAGCTCTGCAAGACCAGTCCTAAAATACGTTAAGTACAGATTCTCTATATTCATGGTCTGAGCCATGACAGAGAAGACTGAGGAGTTGAGGGAAAGGGATTCTGCACAAAAGATTGCCTGACTCACTCTTATCGTCATCAAAAATTATCCCGCTGAAAGCATTTCTCTAATTTATTTTCTTTTATGAAACAGAAATGCATGGCACAACATGATAGAAGGCTGTAAAATTGCTTTTTATTGTATTTGGTTTGATTGTGTGCCACGTTTGCTCGACCACTTTCCCGTACTCACAGCCATGAAGAAAAGCATCTTCTCCCCCCCCCCTTAAGTGAAACACAAATAAGCAAAAAATAATTGAGACCTAAAAGCAAATACAGCACAGCTTGACTCAGAAAATGCAGAACTGCCGTCTGTTCAAAAGACTCTACGCTAGCTTCATTTGTGAAAACTTTGGTGTGGCCAAGTTAAAAAAGAACCTGTAGTTTAAAGGATACACTTTTTAGCAGCATCCTCACATGATTAACATTCAGTGCAGTTCCATGCATAGCAAAGGTACACCCCAGTTTTAGACCTAGTTAAGTGTGTCTATCAGAGGTGGCGAGCAAGTGACTCCATATGTTATTGTCCTCCAACTCCCAACAGCCTCAGCGACCATGGGTCAAGTAGGATGGGAATTGTGGTTCAATAACATCTGGAGGGAATTTGTTGGGAAAGGCTGTCTTAAGATTTAATTGGTATGTATGTAAACAACTCTATCACATGTGATTACAGTTGCAGTGTGTGGTAACCAGGGCTTTTTCATCTGGAACTTGCTGGAACTCAGTTCGGGCACCTCTCAGGTGGGCGCCATTGCCATCATAAGAGAACAAGGAAGGTGTTCATGGTGAGTTCCAACACCTCTTTTTCTACTTACTGTTTAAGTAGGTTCATACATAACTTAGGGCAGCCATGGCCAAACTTGGCCCTCCAGCTGTTTTGGGACTAGAGTTCCCATCATCCCTGACCACTGGTTCTGTTGGCTAGGGATGATGGCAGTTGTAGCCCCAAAACAGCTGGAGGGCCAAGTTTGGCCATGCCTGACTTAGGGTGTGTGAAGACATCAATTTTGCCATGTTTCCCCATTTTCAAGAAGATAGCTGGACAGTGTTCTCGAAGCTACTAACACGAGTTTGACCAAACTGTGGGAGGCAGTGGAAGACAGGAGTGCCTGGCATGCTCTGGTCCATGGGGTCACAAAGAGTCGGATACGACTAAATGACTAAAAAACAACAACAACAAGGAAAAGTGGGACCTTAGGATGTAGAAATTCCGGGATCAAATCAGAAAGTGGGAGGGCTTCTATAAATCCAAGATTTTCCCTGGAAAATAGGGGCAGTTAGAGGTTCTGGAGGCAGGTGTATTGAGGTGTTCTGCGTGTAACAGTAAGTCAAACTATAACTGAACTCACAGCAGCAGGAGGAAGAGCAAAATTATCATAAGCTCCTCTCCAGAAACCTTCACATCCACATTAAGTCATCATTTGGCTTCACTTTCCTTACAAAGCAGCTCATTGTCTGCACACAAGGCCTGCACGAAAGCCAGTTGTGTATATGCTGCTATAGCTGCATGCTATAGAGTAAGGAGGCCTATGGATGTCATCACTAGGTGTTCCATATTTTTTTAAACTAATGTCACTACGCCATTGTGATCTTGCAATGTGAAAGGAACAATGAGATAACCAAAACACAACAGGATGAGAAAATAGAATTTCCCTCACTGAAACAACCAGCCAGTTCTCTGGCTTTTCATTTACACAAAAGTTTGTTCTATCTTCATCTGTCTACTTATAATCCCTGCATCTTGTGTCCTGCTTCATCCTACGCTCGAGGTGGCTAACAGGAATTAAAATCTCAGCATTATAACTAAATACATTTAAAACACACAGACACACACACACACACACACACACACACATTCAGTAACTAAAAACACCACCTAAATCTACAAATTTCTCTTGTGCATATGTGAGTGTGTGTGTAGAAATTGAGGGCAGCTCTGTCCTCTTGCTTGAGAGCATTTGAAAACGGATGTCCTTGCCAATGGATAGCTCTAGTAATAAGCTCCTGCAGCCTGTAACATCTGAAAAGAGGCCTTGTGTAAGATGACAAGGTCAGACACTGTTTCTGAAGCAGGGATTATTACAAGGATCCAGCGCATGCCCCATTATTCTTCTTAACCGAAGCATCTATTTTAGTGTGTAGGACTATTGGATCAGGGAGCCAGGGAATATGAGGAGAAGGCAACTAAAAAGTATCTTCTTTAAAAATAATAATTCTTATACGTATGTATAAAATGGTGGAAGATCTGGCTGTAAAAGCTAAGTGATTTATTATAGTGATGTGGTGCACAGGTGAGCATATTTCTTCCTTTTACAATGCCACCATTAAGAAGTATTGCATCATTTATCTTATATACCCCATAATGTTCTTCTTTCATCACTGCTTAGCAAGCCCAGAATGAAAACTTTTTCAAAAGAAAGTTCTGGCCTTTAAAAAATGGGAGCCTTTTATCACAATATACTAAAAAATAAGGGGGGGGGACAGGAAAGTTCTTCATGACTTTCTCAAACTTTCTGCAACAAGATTGGGGTATGTGAATTTGGTGAGATTAAAGCAGTGAATTAAACTCTGAAATCATTGAATGAAATCACTACTTACTACCAGGTTGCTCTGTGGATGATAGATCTTTCCTCAGTTTAACTAATGACCCAACATTAGTTTCCACACACTCCCTCTCTCCATCTCTTTCACACACAGAGTGTCACACACTTTTCAAACTTCTAACTTCCTTGTAGATATATGAGCATCAGTAAATGTGTATGAAATTTCCTCAGGACTTCAGATTCCCAGAGAGAGACAGAGAGAGAGAGATAGACTTGTACACATCATGTAAGTTGGTCCAGATCAGTCTCACAACAGACTCTAGAGCTGTTTGGTGATGTGCGAATCCCAGAAACCAGTGACGAGATGCAGACTGAACAGTGCACATATTGTTAAGATGTCTCGGGGGAAAATACACAATGAACTTAACCTGCATGTTCCCTTGAATATCACACATCATAAAATATTTTGGTCACTTCAGCCTTCATATAAGGGAAGCTACAGTACAATGGTAGTCATGAGTCAATTACGGAAAAGATCCAGCATTGGATAGCATCACACCATTCAGAGGAGTGAAGGCCAGATGGGGGGAAATGACCTGTAAGTATAAAAGCAACACTTGTTGAATCTTACCCTGATTTACATGTTTGTGGATGCCCTGTTTATCCTCATTGGTAGAAGTGTGGATATAATGATTTCAATCTATTTCCATCTAACACATAGCTGTGGATACCATGGGTTAGATCAGAGCTTTCCAAACTGTGTGTCATGACATGTTAGTGTGTCGGCTGCAGTGTGTAGGTGTGTCACACAAAAGCTCCCCACACTCCTGGAATGGGCTGAAGAGGGTTAGTTTAACCCTTGGGTAGGGTTTAGGGTAGGCAAACTAAGGCCCGGGGGCCGGATCTGGCCCAATTACCTTCTAAATCCGGCCTGAGGATGGTCCGGGAATCAATGTGTTTTTACATGAGTAGAATGTGTTCTTTTATTTAAAATGCATCTTTGGGTTATTTGTGGGGCATAGGAATTCGTTCATTCCCCCCCCCCCAAAAAAAAATATAGTCTGGCCCCCCACAAGGTTTGAGGGACAGTGGATTGGCCCCCTGCTGAAAAAGTTTGCTGACCCCTGGTTTAACCTCACCTCTGGTTTGCTAGTAAAACTGAATTGCTGTGTCACGAAATGATGCACGTCTAAAAAGTTTGTCACCAACATAAAAAAATTGTAAAGCTCTGGGTTAGATCCTGAACTTAATTCCCATTGAAATCAGTGGGACAAGAGTGCAGTGGCGATCAGGCTTCCTAGATTCTTGGTGTGTCTCTTATTTTGAAGGATTTTTTTTAAAGGAAAAAAAAATGGATAAAATCATCTCATGGTACTATAGATTTACCATACACCTGCCTTAGTTTGTTCCCCACCCCACAAACATCACTTCTTCCTCGTCTTCAGAAAGGTTTTCCCTGTTCCCATACTTCTGTCCCCCTCCTAACCACAGAATATCACCTGGGCAGTGCATTCAACTCAGCCCTCATAATTCTATTTTATTGTTAAGTTGTGATTGTAACCATTATAAGCCACTTTGAGTAATGCATATACATAGAAAGGCAGGATTTTAAAAAACTCTAAAGATTTAAAAAAGGCTAATCAGATCAATCCAAAAAGTAAACGTGAAGCAACAGAACAGCACTGATGTGAATAATTCCAAATGAGTTTTGATTACAAGTCAAATGACAAATTCCTTCCTTCTGTTTCCAAACTGAAATAAGGCCATCTATGAATCATACATCATTTCCTACAAAAAGACTGCATACCTTTTAGCTCTGCGGTGCAGTAAGTGTGCATGTTGTTCTCCAAAACGCCTTGAGAAGCATGACCGGTACATAAGCTATTATCACTCAATATGAGTACTTTTGTGTATTGTCAGTGTGTTGAAGCACCTCTCAATCGGGGAAGCAGAATCAAGTTGGGTCGCTGCTTATATCCTTCTTTGCTAGCTAGGATACTCAGTCTGTGATTCAGAATTGTAGACAGGCTTTATCCGCATTTAGCACAACATGGAAATGTCAGCTGAGATTAGCAGCAAAACAAATGGAGGCAATATTATCTGGAAAGAATATAAATGTGAGACGGGAAGCCATAAGGGGCTCCACTTCAGAGATGATTCCTAGAATGTGTGACCAGAGACTTGTTACTGACGAGTTTTTGAGTGACGCTGCCAAAACAGCCTATCTGGAGTTTAACAGAGCGGACCACAATGCCCGGCGCTTGTCATTTGTGAATGAGCTGGGTTTCCTTGCTGACATTTGAAAGCCGTTAGTTCAGTTGTGCTGGAACTGCTCAGAGCACTTTTAGTGTGCTGAATAAATTTTATACAGGCAAGAGACGAGAGACAGGAGGAAGCACGGACGAAAGTTATCAGTGGTTCAGGTGCAACTACGCTCCGTGAATTATACATAGACCTTGGCCTTTGCTACAAGCACTCTTCATTTGTGATCAGTGATACCAGGTTGTTTACTTAAGATGAATGGCCAGTGCTTCTTTCACATCCGAGTATGCCATTTGTTGCTGGCAGCCAGCTGGCACTCTTCTGCCGACAACAGTGTATTATTATTGTGTAGCACAAGCCCACGATCTCAGGTTGTTTTCAGACAGGAATCATCTCTTCCTCTGTCATCGGATCCAATTATCATTGGGGACTCTCAAGTGTTGTCAAGAGGCCAGAGGGAAAATGTCTGGCTTCTTTGAGCAAGAACAGCTTATTACAATAGTACCTCGGGTTAAGACCTTAATTTGTTCTGGAGGTCCGTTCTTAACCTGAAACTGTTCTTAACCTGAGGTACCACTTTAGCTAATGGGGCCTCCCACTGCCACCGTACAATTTCTGTTCTCATTCTGAAGCAAAGTTTTTAACCCGAGGTACTATTTCTGGGTTAGTGGAGTCCGTAACCTGAAGCGTCTGTAACCCAAGGTACCACTGTACTTCAGAAAACTGAAGTTGCAAATTGCTATTGGTAGTCTACACAGCCTTTTGAAATCCAGGGCTGCAACTTGTAGATACCCCCAAGCAAAAATTGCCTAATGGAATTTTTGCATGCATTCACTGTTGTTGTTGTTGTTGTTGTTGTTGTTGTTGTTGTTGTTGTTGTTGTTTAGTCGTGTCCGACTCTTCGTGACCCCATGGACCAGAGCACGCCAGGCACTCCTGTCTTCCACTGCTTCCCACAGTTTGGTCAGACTCATGTTTGTAGCTTCGAGAACACCGTCCAACCATCTCGTCCTCTGTCATCCCCTTCTCCTTGTGCCCTCCATCTTTCCCAACATCAGGGTCTTTTCCAGGGAGTCTTCTCTTCTCATGAGGTGGCCAAAGTATTGGAGTCTCAGCTTCAGGATCTGTCCTTCCAGTGAGCACTCAGGGCTGATTTCCTGAGAAATGGATACGTTTGATCTTCTTGCAGTCCATGGGACTCTCAAGAGTCTCCTCCAGCACCATAATTCAAAAGCATCAATTCTTCAGCGATCAGCCTTCTTTATGGTCCAGCTCTCACTTCCAATTTTTAATGTGCATTCACTATGGAGCTATAAATCTGGAATCCATGGGTGGACTTCGTCATTGGGCTATTATGAACATTTCGTGTGTAGAAGCATTGCAGTTTGCCAGATGGAATGATTGCTTCTTTCCTCTGCCCACACCCTGTTCTGGAGGTTCTCCTGTCCCCACCCCCCACCACACCATTTCATGGATTGCAGAGGAAGGGGGGACCCAAATGCACAAGCAGGTGCTGATGGGCACATTAGAAATAAGAGTTCTAGTCAGATGTGTGTTCTTCCACACACTGTTAATCAAAGAATCAAAGAATCTTAGAGTTGGAAGAGACCCCTAGGGTCATCTACTCCATGTTAGGTTTCTGCTATGCCACTGTGCAGATCTTGGAGTCACAAGACTCTGTTGACATCCCAGACTGTTGGAAGTTTCACGGGAGACAGATGTTGAAGTTACTGGTTTCCTGTTTCTTTGTACTGTTGTTTTCTGTCTCTCACAGAGAGCAGACACATATTCTTTTCTGTCATGCGTAGTTAGAAATAAAGTAGCAATGTAGCACATATTTCTGACTCATTCTGTGCTGTCTGAGTAGTCTGCGCAATGGAGAGCATACCTGAAGTCTCATTCAACGGCTTAGGTTGTTAATCACAGTCGGAGGAGAGCCTGGATGGGGTTCTGAAGATATGGCCGGAGGAGTAGCCATTACAGCTTGTTCTTACAGAGGCTCCGACAGTCCAATCCCTGCATTGCAGGAATCTCAGCTAAAGCATCCATGACAGATGGCCACCCAACCTTCTCCAAGGAAGGAGAGTCCACCACCTCTGGTGGGAGTCTGTTCCATGGCTTTTCCAAATGATTATTCAGAATCTCCTTTCTTGCAACTTGAAGCCATTGGTTCGAGTCCTACCCTCCAGAGCAGGAGAAAACAACCATGCTCCCTCCTCCATGTGACAGCCCTTAAGAAATTTGAAGATGGCTATCGTGTCTCCTCTCCTCTCAGTCTCCTCTTTTCCAGGCTAAACATGCCCAGCTCCTTCAAGCACTTCTCATAAGGCTTGGTTTCCAGACCCTCGATCATCTTGGTTGCCCCCCTCTGCACACGTTCCAGCTTGTCAACTTCTTTCTTAAATTGTGGTGCCCAGAATTGGACAACGTTGGAGGAGGAAGCTGGAATGTGCTGACTTCACATTCTCAGCTGTGTTCCCAGTCATCCTCCTTGAGTTGGCAGGCAGCCATCTGTAGTGGGGAGCCTGCTCTGCTCGTGCGGACTCCCGTTTTTTCAAAATGGCTTCTAAAATGCACAGGAAACCTGCATGAGTAGAGAAGACTCCCTGCATGAATCACCCTCTGACATACAGAGGATGACCAGGGACATAACAAAGAGGGTGCTGTATGCACACTCATCTATATTACTGCCATATCTCCCATGTAGATGAACAAACACAAGAAAAGGGAATCAGAAACGACAGAAACTAGACACACATTAAAGAGAAGCATGTCTGGGATTACCAAGAGGTTAGCAAAATGAATGGAGTGGCTGCTCACAGTTAATGTTTGAACCAGGTATTCAAGTTATTTATGGTGCAATCGTTTTTTCAAACTTTTTACCTCTATAGACATCAACTTTTTCTATGGAATAGGGGAGAATAAGCGATTGAAACACATTAGAGAGATTTTGAGAGCCAGTGTGGTGTAGTGGTTAAGAGCAGTAGACTCGTAATATGGTGAACCGGGTTTGCTTCCCCGCTCCTCCACATGCAGCTGCTGGGTGACCTTGGGCCAGTCACACTTCTTTGAAGTCTCTCAGCCTCACTCCCCTCACACAGTGTTTGTTGTGGGGGAGGAAGGGAAAGGAGATTGTCAGCCGCTTTGAGACTCCTGAAGGCAGGATATCAAATCCAAACTCTTATTATTATTATTATTATTATTATTATTATTAGAGAGATTTTAGAATCCTATACATTGATCTGGATTACGAATGGGCTGATCCATTTGGTCTTTGAAGCCATAAAATGTCCCCTAAAATAGAAGACTTTTTGTCACGCTTCATAACATTCCAGAATTCCTTTTGCACATTATTCTTTCTCAACAAAAGAGCAAGTAATAAGTGATTACTTAGAACCATGAAAGTAACTTCAGAAATTGATCTATAAAACAAATAATGAGCTATATTTAAAAAAAAAAAAACTGAAGTAGACACTATGAAGATAACATCTTTTTACAACACTGCCATGGTACAGTATTAATGAGCTGGGTGGTGTGTGGTGTTTTTTTTATCAAAATGCCTCTCCAAAGACAATATAAATTCTATACAAACTTTCCAGTTATTTACCAAGTGATTAAAATAGTGTAATTTATTATAGCCATTTTTGCCTGCTTCTCTAAAAACGTGCTGCCTCAAGTGTGCTATTTTACTGCAATTTATCAGTATCGATTTTGTTTGATTATCCTATTTTGTGATTTATCCCTTTGTTTCCCATATAATTCCATCTTAATGTTGCTTATAAAACAAGATGCATTGTCTCCGAGAAATAATTAACTTGTCTCATGTAAAGATAATGTTGTTTATTATACAGAAAGTACGTGATCAGTTAATGCATCCTAGTTACTTAATGACAGGTGTTCTTTGCTCCTAAACGTTGACTGGGAGGCTTTATAGATCATATTGAGGGTCCATGTGGGACAAACATTGGTGTCTTATAACTACTGAAGCAGCAAGGACAATTACAATGTGGAATTTTTCTACCTAAGGAATAAGGTGATGTAAATTATTCTAAGGACAATAATGGGTTAAATGTCCAAAAGAGAAGCATTTGAGCCAGTTACCATCCCCAACGTTGCCAGATGTTCAATGATCTTCAGACATGCCCAAAACCTTTGATATTTTCATACACAAATACATGAAAATTCAGACTTGCTCAGTAGAATGCTAACTTCACTGGTTACTGCTGATCACCCAGAGGCATAATTAACTTGGTAGACCTCTCCTTATAAAATGTCCACTTTATAAACTTATTTCCTGTACCCACCCTATCGTGGCTCCAAACTGTCTTTTCTTGCCTCATCAAATCAGTCTTTCTTCAGCAGTGCCTTTCAGGATGAAAGTTCTTCAGATGTTGAAGTGGAGAACTGCTTTGTTACCTACCTTCTTAACGTAATATTCTTCATCTATATGGTTTATATAGTGTATTGCATTAAAATACAAGATCAGGCATACCGTCTTGGGGGGCGAGAGGGGATCAAGGAGTCTGTCTAAGACCAACACCCGATTTCCTCAGGTCTGGGCAAAGAGAGGCCCTAGACTCTGTACTTGAAACAGAACTTTAAGCTTGCTTTGAAAAGTCTGTTTGATACATCAGAAAAGACTCCCTAATCAATCCAGCAATCTTAAAAGTTAAAATATGGCCACCTCCTCCTGTACCTTATTCAAAGGGACTTGAAAAGTGCTTTTGTAAAATAATTGAATTTGTTCCATTCTGGCACGTCTCCCTCATAATGAGAGAGTTGCTTAAGTGAACCTCATATGCAGAGCTCACAAATATGTAGAGGAACATGACCACCTCTCCCCTTCAGGCATTACACTGAAACCAAAGGAGAGCACTGGATGAGTTGTGCACAGTGTTTCAGTGCTTCCTTCTAATATGTGAAGACTCCTGTGGTGAACTACCAGACATGAATGAATAAACAAACTTTTAAACACAGCACCTCTGTTGGGAAGTTTGTTTTATTTAAGAAACTACTAAGCTGCTTTTTAGGGACGTGGGTGGTGCTGTGGGTTAAACCACAGAGCCTAGGGCTTGCTGATCAGAAGGTCGGCGGTTCAAATCCCTGTGACAGGGTGAGCTCCCATTGCTCAGTCCCAGTTCCTGCCAACCTAGCAGTTTGAAAGGACATCAAAGTGCAAGTAGATAAATAGGTACCACTCCGGCGGGAAGGTAAACGGCGTTTCTGTGCGCTGCTCTAGTTCGCCAGAAGCGGCTTAGTCATGCTGGCCACATGACCCGAAAGCTGTACGCCGGCTCCCTCAGCCAATAAAGCGAGATGAGCGCCACAACCCCAGAGTCGGCCACGACTGGACCTAATGGCCATGGGTCCCTTTACCTTTATCTTTCCAAAATGGCTTACAAAATATAATAAAACACTTTAAAACTAACATCAATTATGACGATCAAAATAATAAAAACATTTCAAGACAGCTCGCTGATCATAAAATATAAAACCCTAACTCTCACCCGTTGAAAGTAGCATACAGCAACAAAAGCATTAATTAAAAGCAGACTAAAATTAAAATGTCTTCATTTTAATGAAAATAGAGAGGGAGTCCATTGGAGCTCTCAGAACTGAGCATGCAACAATGCATGAACCAAAACACAGGCATCTTTCTAAATTTGCTCTTTTATGAATGTTGCAATTCAGTTCTCTAATAAAATAAAATAAAATTGTGCATCCAAACATGCATATTAAGGGAAAGTATGAAAACCAATGCATAGGGTACTGAAAATAACATACAAAAAAATTGCAAAAAAGTGTATATTAGGCACAACTGCATACAAAATGAGCCTATGAAGAGAAATGTGCAACAAAATACTGACAATTTTCCACGAGGACTTTAAGAAATGATAACCACAAAGTGATTTGGAAATGTGGGGAACTGAGCTTAAGGGTGGAAAAATGAAAAACAGAGAAAATGTCCATCTCTACTAAGAACCCAGAAGGCCTCATCCGTCGAGTCCATTTCCCAGCTATCCCTACCTGCAGAGTATGAGCTTTGCAGCTGATCTAAGACATCATGCAGAATTCATAACTTCTGGGAACATTGCAATCATTACCCTTTATGGTGAAGATGCCTAGGGAAAGGCAGGGCAGGGCAATTTATTAAATAAAAGTAAAAGACCCCTGGATGGTTAAGTCCAGTCAAAAGCGGCTATGGGGTTGCGGCACTCATCTCTCTTTCAGGCCAAGGGAGCTGGTGTTTGTCCACAGACAGCTTTCCAGGTCATGTAGCCAGCAGAACTAAACCACTTCTGGCACAACAGGGCACTGTGATGGAAGCCAGAGCACATGGAAACACTGTTTACCTTCCCGCCGCAGCGGTACCTATTTATCTACTTGCACTGGTGTGCTTTCAAACTGCTAGGTTGGCAGGATATGGGACCGAGCAACGGGAGCTCACTCATCGCAGGGATTCGAACCGCCGACCGTCTGATCGGCAAGTCCTAGGCTGTGTGGTTTAGACCACAGAGCCCCCCGCGTCCCTTTTTAGACACCTGCTTTCCCCCATTTTATTTCAGAAATTTTAATAACTTATATTTGTTTTGAAAATGTTGCTGGTTTTATCTGTATTATTTCATATTATTTTATGCTCACTGATTGCATATACATATATATTGATTAAGCCATTTATATATATTTTTTCTAGATAAATCGAATAAATTCTTTAAATGATGAACCAGCATTGGTGACCGCACCCACATTAGCAAAAGTACCCTAATGTTTGCTGATAGACTGGTATATGCAAAGAATACAGAAACCTCTCTTTGTTTCACATATTCTATCCATGCCTCAAAGACATAATACATATTTTAGTGAGAGAAATTGGGAAAGAGTATTTCTAAAGCCCTGATTTTATCACCAATTATTTCAATTTCTGGCTTAGGATATCCCTTTTGTGCTAGACCTTCCTATATCCACACACAAAATTGGGGGGGGGGGAATAAGTATAACATAGTTGCATTTTCATAAATGTTATGGAATAACGGTGTGTACAGCAGAAAATAAGATATCACAATGCTTGTGTCATCAGCTCTGAATTCATTTTGCATTCCGTCCTTGTGAAAAACCATATTGGGGATTTGGGATCTAACCAGCTAATCCACTTAATACTTATTTAATTATGTCGGTGCTCTGTTTTATAAATCTCCATGAACTACTTATACAGAACTGATACCTTCTCATCGCCCAGCACAGTATACCACCTGCACAAAATTTAATCAAGAAGAAAATTAATGTGAAACATTGTAGGAAAAATTACAGTGCCTATATGGTAGCAATTTTCTCAATTCACAGCTAATAATGTAATGTAACTGAATGGCATTTTACATATTAAATTTAGAGTTTTATTATGCTTCTAGTGGAAACATGTGGAAGAAAAGTTTTAAAATATGTCTGTATCATTTCAGGTGAAAAGTCAGTCTGCCTCAAGCCACTACTGCTATTGTATAGGTGTTTATTAATATATTCACCCAGCAGAATAGAATACTTCTTGGATTTAGACAAAGCACATTGCCTAACAGTTTAACCCCTAAGCCAGCAAGATATGTCAAATATTTTCATTGAAAAAATGATTAATTTCTAGCTAATGGACACATCTTTTAGAAATGGCTGAACTTACTTTTTCCCCATTTCTATCCCAGTTTTCCTCCATGAAGCTCAAGGTAATATGCATTGCTCTCCCCACTTCCTATTTTATCATCACATCAACCCTCTGAGGTAGGTTAAACTGAAAGACAGTGATTGGCTGTTTTAGACCAACCTCTGAGCATAAACAGAGTGCAATAGGAATCTCATGTTGGCCACCACAGTCACCTTTGCAAGCTGGTGCCTCTGCTGCCAGCAGATGGAGACTTGTTTGATGTAACTTCTGGAAACTCTGTGAACAAAATGTTCACATTTTGAATGCATTATAAACATGCAACACCAGATAGCAGAAGAGAGCAAAAAAAAATTCTGCATGATTTTCCAAAGCACTTTTTTTCCTTTTGTTGTAGCAATTTAATTTCTGACTTGCTTATAGCATATGCCCCCCCCCCCCCATGTGTAGATCCACCGTAGGTGTCTGTGATTCAGTCTAACCTATGTTTTTTTGTGAGGAATATTTGTTTAAAAGTGGATGAGGGCAGATGTGAATCTAACCAACTTTTAAGGTGCTTGCAGTAATCACCATTGTGTCTAATTCTGTTGCAAGCGAGTAAATATCTCTCCCCCAGACCTCTCTCTCTCTCTCTCTCTCTCTCTCTCTCTCTCTCTCACACACACACACACACACACACACACACACTACACATAACCATAAGAAAAGCTCACTCCCTTGTGGCAAGGGTTTAATCCAGCATCTAAAATTACCTACTTGCACCCTTGGCATAAGGGCTTCTCCGGCACTGATTATTCCATCTTAACCTGCAAAGAACACACATCTTTAGCTCAGGACCTTTTAAAATAAACAACAACAGTGACGGCGCAAGTTGAGACCTCATAAATTAACAAGTTGATGCAAAAAAATAAAATAAAATAAAAAATGTCACAGCTAACCTTGGGCCTTTCTATCTTCCTTCCAGAGTCCAGAAAGAATCTGTTTTCCTCGTTACGCTTTATCTAACACCCAAGACCCATGAAGACACTTTTCATAAGTAAAACCAAGGCAGAACAATGTTGTGATGGTGATCCTACACATACCCTTTGCTTCGTAAATGTCTTTTATTTCCCTTTAAACTAGTCATCATATGTAGGGGCACATTCATCACTCTCCTGTCTTTGGTGTCACGCTGTTGTCCTCCTTTGCCATCCCAAGGTTTTTTCTGTTCATGCTTCATGAGTCTTTGCTTCTCACTGACATGCACAAATATGGAAGAGACTAATCACTTGCCGCCGGATGTTCATCATGTCATTGATTCATAGTGTCTGTGTTTTAGGTACTCCCTTTGACTAAGCATTAAATAGATGGCTTCCTCTTTAATGGAGTTCTCTCTGTCCAGAATTCCTTCACAGAGCTCAAAGCAGCAGCTTTGAAGGGCATCTAGTGCACATCCAGTCCACATGGTGTTGTTACCTAATAAATTACCCTGCCCTAGGCATCTTTCCTGGACGTGGGTGGCATTGTGGTTTAAACCACTGAGCCTCTTGGGCTTGCCGATCAGAAGAAGGTCAGCGGTTCAAATCCCTGTGACAGGGTGAGCTCCCGTTGCTCTGTCCCAGCTCCTGCCAACCTAGCAGTTCACAAGCACGCCAGTGCAAGTAGATAAATAGGTACCACTGAGGTGGGAAATTAAATGTTGTTTCCATGCTATCTGGCTTCCATCATGGTGTTCCATTGCACCAGAGCAGTTTAGTTCTGCTGGCCACATGACCTGGAAAGCAGGACAAATGCTGGCTCCCTTGGCCTGAAAGCGAGATGAGCACTGCAGTCCCAATCGTCTTTGACTGGGCTTAACCATCCAGGGGTCTTTTACCTTCTCCTTTTTAACCTTTGCATACCAGGAAACAGAGGGATGCAGGTGGCGCTGTGGTTTAAGCCACTGTGTCCCTTGGACTTGCCGATCAGAAGGTCGGCAGTTCGAATCCCCACGACGGGGTGAGCTCCTGTCGTTCGGACCCAGCTCCTGCCAACCTAGCAGTTCAAAAGCATGCAGTGCAAGTAGATAAATAGGTACCGCTCCGGCGGGAAGGTAAATGGTGTTTCCATGTGCTGCTGTGGCTTCACCAGAAGCAGCCTAGTCATGCTGACCACATGACCCAGAAAACTGTGGACTAATGCCGGCTCCCTCAGCCTGTAAAGCGAGATGAGCGTCGCAACCCCAGAGTCATTTGCGACTGGACTTAACTGTCAGGGGTCCCTTTACCTTTACCTTTACCTTTACCAGGAGACAGAGGAAGAGGGGCAATGTAGAGGCAAGGTTGGCATGGTACTAACTTATTGGCAAGACAGACAGATTGGCTCCAGCACTTTGCCCCGTGCTGCCCACACAACAGCCTTCCCCCTCTCAGAAAGCAGCAGAAACACAACGAAACAGAGGCACTGTCCCACCCCCCATTGCTTGAGTCCATGACCTTCTCGATCCTCAGGATTTGTCAGTTTCTGTTATTTGTAGCATTGCTGTCACTGCATACTATTTGCATCTATTTTGAGAGATTGGTACCACTTTTGTGCCAAGAAAAAGAATTGTGTCCAAAAGAAGTTGGCTGGGGGGGGGGGAGTGAAACTCGCTGTAGTGGAAAATCTTTTAAACCCCTATAATTATTATTATTTTTCTAGAAGGAAAGAAAAAACAACCTAAATAAATTGGGCTTGCGGCAGATTACGCAAACAAGTAGACAAATTGATTCCTGAGCTGCCACATTCTGATGTATCGGTTTGCACTCTGCTGTATTGTAATGTGTTATTTGAGGGACCTTTCCTATTTTATTTCCTTGGCATTTCAGATATGATAGGGTGTGCAACATGACTGATCTAACCTCATGGGACCTAAGTTAACATGATGTTTCAGAAGAACAATTCCCCCAAAGAACTACTCTTACTTGCTTCGGAAATGCAGCTTGAAACACATGCGGATTCATCTTAATTCAAAATTGAGCTGACCCAAAGGAGGATTAGAAATGAAAGCCTGCAAATAGCCAGTGCTTTGAGTCAAACTCACACGGAATGAAAAGGGTGCTAATTCTATTTTTCCCAAATAAAAAACACAGTGAAGCTGGCATAAAGTGAGCACAATAGTAGCCGTCCCCATTTGCTTTACTAGAGAAACAAACCCTAAGCATGTACAACTTTAAAGCTCTAAACAGCCGCGGTCCAGTATACCTGAAGGAGCATCTCCACCCCCATCGTTCAGCCCAGAGACGGAGGTCCAACGCCGAGGGCCTTCTGGCAGTTCCCTCACTGCAAGAAGC
The DNA here is from genome assembly GCF_951804945.1 of Podarcis cretensis. Lineage (NCBI taxonomy): Eukaryota > Metazoa > Chordata > Lepidosauria > Squamata > Lacertidae > Podarcis > Podarcis cretensis. The sequence goes on from NC_137179.1 coordinate 65,013,794, forward strand.
CAAGTTACAGGGAACCAGGCAGAGGGCCTTCTTGGGAGTGGCGCCCGCCCTGTGGAACGCCCTCCCACCAGATGTCAAAGAGAAAAACAACTTGCAGACTTATAGAAGACATCTGAAGGCAGCCCTGTTCAGGGAAGCTTTTAATGTTTAATAGACTATTGTATTTTAATATTCTGTTGGAAGCCGCCCAGAGTGGCTGGGGAAACCCAGCCAGATGGGCGGGGCATAAATAAATAAATAAATAAATAAATAAATAAATAAATAAATTATTATTATTATTACAGGAGCTAGCATGCCTGGCTGTCCTGTCAATGGGAAACTTGTCAAAATCAAAGCATGTATTTAAAATCCCATGTGGGGAAAGCTGCAATGGGAAGGGGTTGGGTAGGAATGAGAATTTGGAGTGGAAAAGTAGCTAACATGGAAATAGTTAAGTATCTCTACCACCACTTCTCTGTTTCCCAGCCAAAATCTTTTCTGTTCTGTTCTGTTCTGTTCTGTTCTGTTCTGTTCTGTTCTCTTTTCTCTTCTCTTTTCTCTTTTCTCTTTTCATTTCATTTCATTTCATTTCTTTATTTTATTTTATTTTATTTTATTTTATTTTATTTTATTTTAATTTTATTATTTTATTTTACAAGCAATATATAGCTAGTCTTGTGGTGGAGAGCCCAACAGTTCATTACCCCTGCCTGGGAACTGGAGCTGCTCCAGTCTCAAAACCCTAAAATATGCTGCCAGCAGCCCTCGTTTTCCTCTGACCATGAGGCAAGGGCAATTCTCAAAGTCACAAGTAAAGAATACAAGTTATTGAGATGAGGAAGGAACCAGCCCATGCCTATTCCTCTCCTGGAAAGCAGAGCAGTTTGCTTTCCTCCAATTATCCCTAGACATACAGTGTGCAGCATGTGAGAAGTCACAAATGCACCTCAAATGAGACTTAATTTCCAGAGACTTAATGAGAGCAATGTTTGAGAGCAAGAGAGAACAGACAAAATAGTGAATGAGAGAAAATAAGGATACAGTGGTACCTCGGGTTACATACGCTTCAGGTTACAGACGCTTCAGATTACAAACTCTGCTAACCCAGAAATAGTACCTTGGGTTAAGAACTTTGCTTCAGGATGAGAACAGAAATCGCACGGTGGTTGCGCAGTGGCAGCAGGAGGCCCCATTAGCTAAAGTGGTGCTTCAGATTAAGAACAGTTTCAGGTTAAGAACGGACCTCCAGAACGAATTAAGTACTTAACCTGAGGTACCACTGTACATTTCAAGCCTACCTATCCTATGCAACGACTCACAGATATAGGCTTCTGGTTTTCTCATAGGTAATATAGCATCTTGAACTGTCAAGTGGATGAGGAGAAACATTTAGGAACAAAGATCCCATTTTTAAGAGACCTTGAACCAGGTGGGCTCTGGTTGACAGGTGACTTTGAACAGCGAATTGGATGACTAGTATGTGGCCAGAAAATGAGCTGTTACAACCATTTGGAAGTTGGGAGATGCGGCTGTCATATTGTTCATGAATACTGGAATTGCCTGACTTCTCTGCTGGATGAAAAGCTTCTCCCAGGCTTGTGTTCTGAGACCTGGCAATAGCCACGTGGCTTGTCTACCTCCAGCGAACAGAATCTGAGTGAACTCTCACTTTTTAAAGTGATAAGCTAGGGGTGGCTAGAGTCAGGGACACGGGTTGCGCTGTGGGTTAAGCCACAGAGCCTAGGACTTGCCAATCAGAAGGTCGGCAGTTCGAATCCCCGCAACGGAGTGAGCTCCCGTTGCTCGGTCCCTGCTCCTGCCAACCTAGCAGTTTGAAAGCACGTCAAAGTGCAAGTAGATAAATAGGTACTGCTCTGGCGGGAAGGTAAACGGCATTTCCGTTTGCTGCTCTGGTTCACCAGAAGCGGCTTAGTCATGCTGGCCACATGACCTGGAAGCTGTACGCTGGCTCCCTTGGCCAATAAAGCGAGATGAGCGCCGCAACCCCAGAGTCGGTCATGACTGGACCTAATGGTCAGGGGTCCCTTTACCTTTACCTAGGCTAGAGTCACACCACAAGCCAAGCTTATTGTTATTGGACAGAAGCGACGTTGAGTGAAATTTCACTGCATCTGTTTTCCTCTGTACAGAAAATATTTAAATATAAAGAGGAGGGCATTGCATCTTGTCATGTCTCATGATTGCCTTTGAGTCCTCGCGCAACAACAGCTGTAAATTGTAGATCTCCGAAGCTGTTTGCTGCTTTGTACATATGAAAGGGGAAATGCTGAAAATAGAGGGATTTGAAATATAAATTGCCTTTAAACCTGCCAGCTTCCCTTTCTTAAATGATACCGTCTTTTGCAGCCATCATAGGGGTCAAAGGTGCCCCAAATAAATTTTAAAAAGGAGTGCTCTTTTCAGGGCTGCATCTCCTTGAAGAAGCTGAATTGCAATTGTTAGATCTCAGCATTTTTAAGTCTCTTATTATGTTTGATATTTATGCTTTGGCAATAGTCACATTGCCAAAACAGAAGGGTTTTGCTCTTGGAATAAGTGCGCACAAGATAATACAGTTCAGCCACTTTATTTTCACATCCTTGAATTCAGATGGTCCCAAATGCATTGTTTTACATGCTACCCTCTAAGCTCTGAATGCTGAAAATTCAATAAGTGCCTTAATCGCAAAGTACATGTCGTAAGAGTGTCAAAGTGCTCTTCAGTCAGTATGCAATTTCATATACTCTTATATTGGAATAAGGGATCAATTAAATAAAAGCTAAGTGAAGGCTAACATCACATCCTCCTATTTTACTGCTTTGGGGAGCTCACAACAACTAGTTATTATGCGTAAGATATCATACAGGTTCTGCTTGTGCCGTTTTACTATATTATGTTGTATAATGCAACAATGTGACATTCCCCAGTGATAATCTGCTGGTGCCTTGCAGAAATATAAAGTACTAAACCTCTTACTTGCCCCTTTCTTGCAGCAGCAAAGCCAATATCAATTCAAGCCATAGATTTAATATTTGTATTGAAGCACAGTAAGTGCAAGATTTGCAGGCAAATAAAAACCAGAACCACGGTCACAAGACATAACCCAAGGTGAACAGTACAGCATGAGAGCCAAATTGGCACATTCTCCCCCAGTAATAGATCCTGGAGAGAGGGGATGAACAGAAAGCATTTTCTTCTACAGACAATAGATTTATTTATTTAATGGTCTAAGATATTATTATTATTATTATTATTATTATTATTATTATTATTACCCCACCCATTTGGCTGGGTTTCCCCAGCCACTCTGGGTGGCTTCCAACCGAATATTAAAAACAATACAGCATCAAACATTAAAAACTTCCCTAAACAGGGCCGCCCTTTAAAAGTAAAATAGTTGCTTTTTGCCTTGACATCTGCTGGGAGGGCATTCCACAGGGCAGGCACCAATACTGAGAAGGCCCTCTGCCTGGTTCCCTGTAACCTCACTTCTCGCAACAAGGGAACCGCCAGAAGGCCCTTGGTGCTGGACCTCAGTGTCCGGGCTGGACGATGGAGGTGGAGATGCTCCTTCAGGTATACTGGACCGAGGCCACTTAGGGCTTTAAAGGTCAGCACCAACATTTTGAATTGTGCTCAGAAATGTGCTGGGAGCCAATGTAGGTCTTTCAGGATCGGTGTTATTTGGTCTCAGCAGCCACTCAGAGTCACCAGTCTAACTGCCACATTCTGGATTAGTTGTAGTTTCCGGGTCACCTTCAAAGGTAGCCTCACGTAGAGCGCATTGCAGTAGTCCAAGTGGGAGATAACTAGAGCATGCACCACTCTGGCGAGACAGTCTACGGGCAGATAGGGTCTCAGCTTGCGTACCAGATGGAGCTGATAGACAGCTGCCCAGGGCACAGAATTAACCTGCACCTCCATGGACAGTTGTAAGTCCAAAATGACTCCCAGGCTGTGCATAAATTGCAGTTTTGAAAGGCTTTAGGTCTAACATTGGCTTCAGAAAATTTAGCTACAACTTTATTGGTTACAGATGTGAGTGCTACTGGCTTAGGCATTGGAACTGACCCGACTATATCTGACTCCTGCCCGCCATTCAGGGAGTCCTGTAGAGGTCAACCACCAGTAGGGGGAGCCCTGTCGATGCAAACCAACTCGAGTTCCCCCTGGCTTCCCGATGGGGTCGTGGTATGGCCCTAGCCTGTCCCTGGGCTTCAGACAAGATCCACACCCCCAGATTCCTTTAACAGAATACCCTTAATATCGGAGGTGCAGGTGATAGCCACACCTCTCCTCCCCCATCATAAGATCAGCCAATGCCTAACTGCCACTTGAGCCCAAGGTTCGCCACCAAATACCCTCACACCTGCAACCAATCCCTTACACCTTCTGCAATAGTGCCTAGGTTTAAATGGGTCCCGGCCACGCCCCCCCAGCCAGCGGATTGGCTGGCCGGAACTATGACATGGCCGGGACCTCCGTGTGACGCGGGATGCCATCCCCGCCCCCCAGAATGGAGTAGGTAGTCACATGATCCACCGCAACTCCTCCCCACTGTGAAGTGGATTGGATTTCCAGTCTCTGGACTTTTTGATGCCCAGATAGAGTTCTTCCACAGCTGGCAGGGCCAGTGGGGTTCAATTTTACTATTCAGCAGTCTGCCCCAGGCGGCAGATTTTTGGTAGGCAGCAGGGAGGACCACTGAGTGCAGCTAATTTTACAATTATTTTGTTTCTATTTATTTTGTTTTATATATATATAATTTTTAAATTTGATTTTAAAAAATATAAACATACAACAAAAAACAGTTGCAAATCCAAATATCGAGATTGCTCTGAATCTCCTGACTTCCCTCCATCCCTTCCATGGGTCCTAACTGTACTATTTACAACTGCATATCAATACTTATCCAAATTTTTAAAACTTCTAAATTATCCATACTTTCCATTACTTTACAAGTGTGGCTATAACCCTGCTAATGCTTTAACCTGCTTGCAGTGGTCTCATAAATAAATGATAAAGTCTTCCCATTCCTTGTTAAAGTTCTTGTCTTCTTGATTTCTGAGCTTCCCAGTTAATTTTGCCATTTCAGCATAGTCCATCAACTTGGTTTGCCATTCTTCTTTGGTCGGGGTAGTTTCTTCCTTCCATCTCTGGGCTAGTAGCATCAGTGTGGCTGTTGTCGCATACATAAGCAATCTTTTCTGATCCTTTGGTATCTCGGTACCCTTAATTCCTAATAAAAAAAAGCTTCTGGTTTCTTTCAAACAAAAGTTATTTTAAACGTTTTTTCATGAAATGTTTGTATTTATTTTAGATTTGTTGCTGCAAACAAGCTCTTGGCTGCAACCCATATAAGTCAGAACAGCACTAAGGAAAAAAACAAAATTGTTTTATCAACATGAGGACATATTCCTGCCACTTTCACAATTTTTCCAGTTTGCCGTGCACACTACCAGGGTATTAGTGCACAGTTAGGGCAGATGGTGGGTAGTGACAAAGTTCAGAGCATACCCTCCAACATTTCTCTGAAGAAAATAGGGACGTCCTATTCCAAACCCTCCAACATTTGTCCGATGAAAATAGGGACATTCGTGGGTGGTGCTGTGGGTTAAACCACAGAGCCTAGGACTTGCCAATCAGAAGGTCAGCGGTTCGAATCCCCATGACGGGGTGAACTCCCGTTGCTTGGTCCCTGCTCCTGCCACCCTAGCAGTTCGAAAGCACATCAAAGTGCAAGTAGATAAATAGATACCGCTCCGACGGGAAAGTAAACTGCGTTTCCATGCGCTGCTCTGGTTCGCCAGAAGCGGCTTAGTCATGCTGGCCACATGACCCAGAAGCTGTACGCCGGCTCCTCGGCCAATAAAGCGAGATGTGTGCTGCAACCCTGGAGTCGGCCACGACTGGACCTAATGATCAGGGATCCCTTTACATTTACCTTACCATACACTCCACCATTTCTTAGATGAAAATAGGAATTTTTCCTAAGGAAAAGTGGGACATTCCATGATCAAATCAGAAACCAGGATAGTTTCTGTAAATTTGGGACTGTCCCTGGAAAACAGGGACACTTGGAGGGTCTGTTGGAGATGTTCATTGTGGATATGTGTATATGTGCCTTAAGATAGGTAAAGTTTGCAAGGTGGTCAGCTATCACGGAAATAAATGGGGCCACAGCAGCTTAAATCCATCTACTTCAACTTAACTGAAGTGGGTTATCCGTCTAGGAGATGATGTGTAAAAGATGGTACCAAGAAGAGAAGTGAGGCCTTCTGTGACTTTCCAACTTGGGCCTGTACAAATGAAATGGTGCCAAGTCACAAAAAGCTCGGCTTGGTGTGGAATAACAATTTCCAATCAGCATGTGAACCAAGAGCTGAGCCAATGCAACAAAAGTATCTCAGGGACAATGTGATCAATAAATTGCAGGCTGTGTCAGGAGCCTGATTACCATATCCTAGATCCAGTGAAAAGGACATGTGTAGCATCATCAGAAAGGTCGCATCACAGGGCACTGCTGTAATCAAGGCAAACTACAGCCCTTTGAAAGCATGAATATGGGATTTTGCATTAGTTTTGGAGAGACAGTCGAGAATACCTAATCACAGCTATCTTTTGGACCCAAAAGGATGTTGAATTTGAACCAGAACGCCCCGCATAATCGAGACATGATGGCGAATCAGGGAAATTGCCTATGAAACCCTTCAAAGAAATAAAGTGGATTCTATGCCTTATTATTTTTACTCAGGTCTGCATTTGTTTGTGAATTTACACCCTGGAATCACCTCTAAAATGAGCCCTTTTCAACCACCTAGAATGAACATTTCAAAATAATGGAAAATGCTGCTTTTGTAATGCATTAAGAATAGCTTTAAGAGTGCAGAAACTGTGGGTTTTCTGCCACTTTTAGGTGCATGCCTATGGCTCAGGTAGGAGTTCTAATCCACTGTAATAATCATGCTTTTAAAATCGAAAACAAAAGGGCAAGTAATCAGCATCAGTTTAGAGGGCATTCCCTTATGGTGTGAACTGAAAATGTATAAATCTGGTGGAAATCGGGGTGGGGGGGATGAGAGCATAGCAGGGTTCAATTTTCACCTGCAATTTTTTTTAAAATTACTGTAGGGGGAGGGGAGTGTTCTAAGGGTTCAGCTAAATGCTGCTGAGATTAGAGCCTTTGAAATTCATCAGTCTAAGTTTGTCGTGCCCATTTATAAGCATACCAAAAATAAATACAATACAAATTCCTCAATTATAAACAATTAGATCAGTCAATTAAACATGTAATGTTTGAGTACCATAAATAACTCAGTATACAGAAACATTGCAGATGCAACTTCTTCTGCCATCTAGGGTGCTTCTCTAAAGTGTGGCTTGTTTTGTTGTTGTTTAGTCGTGTCCGACTTCATGACCCCATGGACCAGAGCACACCAGGCACTCCTGTCTTCCACTGCCTCCTGCAGTTTGGTCAAACGCATGTTAGTGGCTTCGAGAACACTGTCCAACCATCTTGTCCTCTGTCACCCCCTTCTCCTTGTGCCCTCCATCTTTCCCAACATCAGGGTCTTTTCCAGGGAGTCTTCTCTTCTCATGAGGTGGCCAAAGTATTGGAGCCTCAGCTGGAAGAGACCACAAGGACCATCTAGTCCAACCCCCCCCCCCCCCCCCCGTAATGAAGGAATCTTTTGCCCACTGTGAGACTTGAACCCACAGCCTTGTGAGTATGACTTTCATGCTCTACCAAGTGAGCTATTCTAGGCCAGAATAGCTGTCACCAGTTTATCTGCTCAGTACAATCTTCTATAAGTGACAAGCTTACACTTTTATCCCTATATCTGATGTGTTTTGGAACCCTAGGGAGGGAAAACAGAGGAAACTAAAGGCATTTCATTGTTTCCAATCAGATCCAGTAATCGTAATTACTCCCAATTCTAGTCTCAATCTAAGGGGCCATAAATAAAGCTTATTCTGAATTCTCTTTATAGTTGTATAAGAAGGGGGATCAAAAGAATAAATAAATACAGGGAATACAGCACAACTCCAGACAAAGGAACAAGGAACCCAACCAGAATCGCTTCTGTTCCAATCTCTTTACAGTTAGCAAAAATTGTCCCATGAATTGTCCAAGGAAAGATTATAGTATAGTCTTGTGTACTATAATACAGGCAGCATTGATTAGCCTCCTGAAGCAAGCAACACATTATGCCTTGGTGCACCTTATGGTAATTGTTTCAGTAATATTAGGGTGTTTATATTTGTCTGCCTTCCTGGAATTGTTTACAGTGATTCTACATTACATTTCTAGAGGCTGAAAGCACACAAGAATGATCAAGTAAGGTTCTGCAGTGGCAAAATTAAAGCCACAGTAAAACAAAACAAAAAACACTCACTACAAATTCATTGCTTAACAATAAAAGACTTCATCTATGTTCTTAACAGCTAGTGAAATTGGAGGTTTGTGCAGGCAACAATATACTTTGGAAATAAGAAAGAAAGCAGAGTCTGTCTTCTTAATTAATGGCATTTTTGTTTAACAAAACTACGGGTTTTCAGTTACTGAGTTTGAATGTTGCAGGACATTTAGCAATCCATCATCATGCACGATAAAACGTTACTGATAATCAACTAATTTGCCAGTTGCTTTCACTGGCAGAGGGCTTTTTTGGTAGTGGTGCCCGACTTTTGGAACACCCTCCCATCAGATGTGAAAGTAATGAACAACTATCTGACTTTTAGAAGACATTTGAAGGCAGTCCTGTATCGGAAAACTTTTAATGTCCAATGTTTTACAATTTTGTATGTGCTATAAACTGTCCAGAGTGACTGGAGAAACCCAGCCAGATGGTAGGGTATAAATAAAATAAAATAAAATAAACAACAACAACAATAACACATACAATTTTCCTACAGTATTCTATAATAATAACATTAGCAATTATCAGTAGAAAAACATGTTTGGTTCATGTGCTTCTGGACACAGGTGGTCTTTCAAGTCCAGATGAAAAATCAAACAAAACAATTGTGGTAACCCAAACTTCTGTTTGGGACGCAGGTGGCGCTGTGGGTTAAAGCCTCAGCGCCTAGGGCTTGCCGATCGAAAGGTCGGCGGTTCGAATCCCTGCGGCGGGGTGCGCTCCCGCTGCTCGGTCCCAGCGCCTGCCAACCTAGCAGTTCAAAAGCACCTCCGGGTGCAAGTAGATAAATAGGGACCGCTTACCAGCGGGAAGGTAAACGGCGTTTCCGTGTGCGGCTCTGGCTCTGGCCAGAGCAGCGATGTCACGCTGGCCACGTGACCCGGAAGTGTCTCCGGACAGCGCTGGCCCCTGGCCTCTTAAGTGAGATGGCCGCACAACCCCAGAGTCTGTCAAGACTGGCCCGTATGGGCAGGGGTACCTTTACCTTTACCTTTAAACTTCTGTTAGCAGTGAAATTAGCGGTGGCTGCATTCACATGTAACAATAAATTGGACTTTCTGACTTGTTGTGGCTTATAGCAAGGAAACAAGTTGTGAAGACTCCCATTTCCCTCCTCCTCTGGAGTGGGTGGGATAAACAAACCTGAAAGCAGTGGCTTCCGACCCAGCCGAATGGATGGGGTATAAATAATAAAATTATTATTATTATCCGAACCAGAGATGGTTGCTCCCTAAGTAGCAATAATTGCTAGGAAATCCCAAACTATGGTTTGTTGTTTGGCTTGCTGATCACGGCTTGTTTCTGACCATGGCTCAGTAAATGTGAACATTTTCAGAGGGTCAGGGACTAACTTAGATCCCGGATCCTGGTGGTGGGATGCTGGCCACACCTCAGAGGAGGGGAAGAACCGGGAGGTTCTAGAAGAAGGAATAATAATAATAATAATAATAATAATAATAATAATTTATTTATACCCCGCCCATCTGGCTGGGTTTCCCCAGCTACTCTCTGCTGCTTCCAACAAAATATTAAAATACAATAGTCTATTAAACATTAAAATGCCAGTGTGGTGTAGTGGTTAAGAGCGGTAGTCTCATAATCTGGGGAACCGGGTTCGCGTCTCTGCTCCTCCACATGCAGCTGCTGGGTGACCTTGGGCCAGTCACACTTCTCTGAAGTCTCTCAGCCCCACTCACCTCACAGAGTGTTTGTTGTGGGGGAGGAAGGGAAAGGAGAATGTTAGCCGCTTTGAGACTCCTGAAGGGGAGTGAAAGGCGGGATATCAAATCCAAACTCTTCTTCTTCTAAAAGCTTCCCTAAACAAGGCTGCCTTCAGATGTCTTCTAAAAGTCTGGTAGTTGTTTAACTCTTTGACATCTAGTGGGAGGGCGTTCCACAGGGCGGGTGCCACTATCGAGAAGGCCCTCTGCCTGGTTCCCTCTAACCTGGCTTCTCGCAGCAAGGGAACCAACCAGAAGGCCCTCGGCACTGGACCTCCGTCTCTGGGTTGAATGATGGGGGTGGAGACACTCCTTCAGGTATACTGGACCGAGGCTGTTTAGGGCTTTAAAGGTCAGCACCAACACTTTGATGCTTGAGGGATCATGGAGAGGCAGAAGCAGGCAGCTGGCCCAGCAAAGGGCAGGGTGATGCGGTTTCCAACAAAGATGAAAGATGGGAGCCAGACCCTGCATCTCTCCCGCAGATCGACCCTGATAGCTTCTAGGCTGATTGCTCTCCAGCACCACTTTCTCCTAGAATGTGAAGGATGTTGCATGTTTCTGAGCAACAGGCTAGCTAGGCACAGAGAGAGGCTCACTGTAGCAGAAGATTACTGGGAAGGAAGCCTGTCTCAGAGGGCTAGAGGAAGAAGGAGGTGCTACACGCCAGTTCGAGGAACCTCTTTGTTGGGAGGGTTGCCTTTATAAGCCTCTGTGTATCCCCCCTCTCTTAAGGCCACTTCAGTTCCGGGTGGGATGTTGTTGCAGTCAGGCCACGTGGCCTCCACACTCAGCAGGGGCTGGGCAAAGCCTCACATCATCAGGGAGTCCTCGGCCACGTCATGCCCTCAGCCAGTGAATCTGGTTGGCCGGGGGCATGGCTTACCCCTTTTAAGCAGCCGCGCGGCCCAGGGATCTCCCTTCTTGTACATCAACAGGGCTCCCCCTACTGGTGGTTCACCCTTGTGAGACTTCCTGCAGGCGGGTAGCAGTCAGATATAGTCGGTTCAATTCCAATGCCTAAGCCAATACCGCTCACATTCTGTAACTAATAAAGGCGTGGCCTAAATTTTGCCCATTAACCTAATACATGGTGTTCACATGTTATTATTCAACATGAGGGGGGAGGCCTCGGGGTCTTGACATGCAATAAAGAAACTAACTGCATGTTAGCCTCGTTTCTTCTTCTCTGACCTGTGAATGACCTGATTGTCCTTTCAGCCCCTTAACACGGAGAGTCAACATAACAGATGAAGAGAGTTTTGAAAGAACTCTGCCCCAACAAGGAACAAAGTAACATATTAAGCTCATTACTTCCAGTTTACCAGATCATGAGAATTAAACATTCTAACCACAATCTAGCAGATGTTTAAAATTAGCTGTCAGTGCTTAATGCATATGATGTTCAAAATGTTTTCCCCAATACTCCATTTTCATTTTTAGAACTCTCTTTCAATTTGTTTTAATTTTTAGAAACATTAAAATTAAGGTCTTTGAACAATTTCAAATGGCAATTTATATTTCTCATCATATATTAAAAGAACACTAATGAACCAATTTCAATTAGCGTCTGCCTGCATTGTGTCCCTAATTGCACATTTGCAATTGTGGTTGGTATACATAAATGGCGTGATATATAGGAGAACATTTTGGGTATGCGCGATCATATTTAGATTGTTAGAAATATAGTTGAGATTTAAAGAGTTGCCGTTTTAAAATGCCTCCCTATATTTTGTGGCGAATGCAGTATATAGCTATATTCTGAATAGGGCTGACGTGTGTCGCAAGGCTGAAGAGAAAAATGCATTTACAGTTGCATCCTAATGTGAGAAAATGAAGGTGGTCTTACCACCTTATCCAGCAACCTGCCAGGTTTGAAGTGAGAGTGGAGGGACAACTTTTGGCCCTTCTGATGATGGCTGGACCAAATATTAGAGCAGCTAGTGGCTGAATTCAACCTCAGATCTTGCTCTTCATTGTCAAGAATCGGTCTCCAACACTGGTGTACTACATCTGATCTATTCAAACGGTCTCTGGGAGTATAGACACATAAATGAAATATTTCATTTGTTCCCTTAAATTGCAGTTCTGTAGCTAAAACTGCTTTAGTTGCATACATACAGCTGATCAACAGCCAGCGCTTTTTGGCCATTACTTGGCTTGGTTTCCAAGACCTTTGGCCATCTTGGTTACCCTCCTCTGCACACGTTCCAGCTTGCCAATATCCTTCTTAAATTGTAGTGCACAGTACTCTAGGTGTGGTCTGACCAAGGCAGGGTAGATATCCACTATTACTTCCCTTGAGATGGTAAAATGTCACACACACCCTTTAAAAAAAAAAAAAAGCCTGTGTGGTGTTTCCCTAGATTGGTTGTTGCTTCTAACATCTCCAAAATGAAAATTGTAAATGATAGGAGACCAAAATGTGGGATCACTGTTTACAATTGTGAGGCAGACATTAAATTATGAGAACTGTATTGTAGGCCTACTTATGTGTAAATCTTGCAATGAGCCCCAGGCTGTATACCCACCCAAATTTTCTGGAAGAAGGTTTTAATGTTTTCAAGATTTTTTTTCATCCATTATTATTACCTCCATTAGCAAGTGAACCCAGACTGGGTGTGCACTTCTTTGACTTTGTATAGCATTTAGGGTTGTTATTTTTCATGCCAGGACATCATTTTCTCATGTTCTCTGTGGAGGTGCCTGATTTTTCCCTACTAATTTAAACCTCCAAGTCACTTCTGCACAATTTTCTACTTAGTGCACATTCCTGGACATTATCCAAGATAGACTGAACAATTCTTCTGAAGACATATTGAAACAATTTCATCAAAGATGACAACTACTCAGGATCCTAACAAATTTTGTATAGGGGCTTTCAGGAAGCCAAAGATTTATATACGTAAGGGCATTTTAAAAGAATGGGACATGGCTTACAGTTACATAAATTACCAGAATATGGAAGTTGATGTGATTTAAAGTGAGGAGTAAAAATAGGTCTCTCAGATGAAAATGATTGAAAAGTTGATGTAAAACCAATGTGATTTACGCCTAGAAATTGAAGCAGAAAGGGAAAATAAAAGCAATTCAAAAAACTGATGCAGTTCCAAATGAGCAATGGAAATAGTAAGCTCAAATAAGATCGATGTAAAACTTGAAACGATTTAAAATAAGGATTGGAGGCTGGAAGCTAAAACAAGTGCATCTGAAAGTGTGGTTTGAAGGAATAGCTGGAAACAAAGTCCTGGAGTGGAATTAACTCAAAGGTTCATAAGGTTCAAATGAACTTTTTGGAAACCACCACCATGGTTTGAGAAACAAGAGGCCACAACCTATCAGTGATTGTAGATATACAGCTACTGTCTGGTGAAAGGGCCAGAGAGACCTCATGTCCCATCTGTACAAAGATCATACTCAGCTATGAAAATCTTTATTTTTTTTTTTAATATTTTTATTAAATTTTCACATTTTATAAAGACAAACATACACACACAAAGACAAAGACAACACGTATAAAAATTTCATAACCTTACTTTCCTAACCCCAGTTCTTGACCTCCCCCCATCCCCCCTTCATACATCCTAGTTCAGTTACATTAACTCAGCAAGTTCAAATCTCTCATCCATTGCATATTATTACTATATCTATATATATATGTTTGTTTTTTTTTTTAAAAAAAAAACCATTTACTTAGCCAGATTTTACTTATCCAATTTTCTTATAAAACATTAAAGCCTTTCCTAAGGTCGTCTCGAGTTCCTTCCACGAATTTCCCTTTAATCTTAAAAATAGGTCATAATAATCAAACACAAAAGTCATAAAGATTTAAAAACAAATTCTCCTTTCCCCCCCCCAGCCCCGGTTTCTGTCCCTTCCAAATGTCCCCCCATCCCTAACAACAGTTTTTAGCCTGGGTTCCTCACATCTGAGGCCTTTAAGTCCTTGTCAGTCTCTCTTTGCCGATCTTGTTGGTAACCCTCCTCATTGGTCCTCAGGTTTCGGGGAAATTTCAGCTCAGTCTCATCAGAATTTCTTCCATCCAAAGTACTTGACACCAGCTGCTGCAGAAGATCAACCAGTCCATACTCAAATAGGAAGCCCCAGTCGTATTTCTTATTTCTTTTAAAATCAGGTATTCCAGATGTTCCAGGGGCTTCCTCCCTCCTCTTTCGCATCTTTCGCAGATTTGTAGTCCAAGGGTCTTCTTCTTTGTATTCTAACAATGTAGGCTTGTGGTTGGTAGTCTCCATCTGTACTAGCCCTTGCTCGCTCTCCCCCTGTTCCGAAGTTATCTCTTCTGATTCAGCTGCAGACTTTTCCCCAGTCAAATCCATTGTACCTTCAGCAGAGTCATTTATTTTAGAGTTCAAGGTTATGAGTTGTTTACTCATGACCGTAGTCTGCTCCTCCAGTTTTCCCACAAGAAAAAACATTCTTTCTAGCTCTGCCTGTAGTTTTCCATCTGCGGCCATTGCAATGTTTCAATGTTTCCCCTAGGGGGATTCTAGTTACTTAGTAATCTTTTCCAATAGTCCTTTACTTTGTTATTTCCCTGCTTTGTTTCCAACCACTTTAGTTCGAATGTAACAGATTAAGTCCAAAAAGTGTTAAATAATAGAGTTTTTCACTTTCGCTGCCCGTTTGACAGCTCCTTTGACAGCTGTCAAACTCCTCGTTCCTTGTTCTCCAGCTCACATAAAAGGACACCCCCGGGTCTGGGGGGGTTCAAAAAAGACAAACTTCTAAAAAATCGCTCTTACTCTCCAGCACACATCTTCTTCTGTCAAATTCATGCAAATCTTATCTTTTACAGAACACCAAGGAAAGAACTCTCCACCTTAGTTCTCCGATCTTTGCTTTAAATTTTCTGTAGGCAGGGGGGTGCGGACTTCCCTTTAGCACATCCCCCGATCGTGCCGAATTCAAGGATAAGCTTTTTAAAGTCCAAATTCCAATCTACTCACGGATTAATTAGAGTCCGAATTTCAGGGAAGAAAGTCAGCGGTCTCCGGCCATGGCTCGCGGCTTCGCTCCACTGCAGTAGCGGTCTACTCACAGCACCACGCCACTCCCCGTACCCTCTCCGCAGCCTTTAAAAAGGCTCTTCGTGGGTCGGGGGGCGCTTTAGGTGCCCGCCGAGTCACCAGGTCCGCAGGCTTCCGCGCCTGCGGTTTCTAAGGGTCCCCGCGTCGCCGTCGCGGTGAGACCCGTTTGCAATGGAGCCGATTCCCTCCGGAGCTCGGAGGGAATCCGCCATTACTCGGATCGTGCTAACCCGGAAGTCCCAGCTATGAAAATCTTTAAAGGGCATTGGACATAGGAGCCAGTTCCTAGAGACTGAGTTCCCCTCACCCTTTGCCTTCCCCCAACTTTGGGGTGCCCAAAGTTGATGGGCATTGCCATTTGAATGGTGTGTGCACCATGTCATGTGATCAGTTGTGCAAGGTGGAGCTTATCTGCCTCCCCTAATATTTTATTCAAGCTGCCACCCCTGGTATTGAACAAGTCACTCTTCTTCAATGTACCCACCTCACATGGTTGCCAAGTTAACATTTGGGGAAGGTAGAAAGTGTATGCTGCCTTGAAGATATTGAAAGAAGGATAGGATTAAAATGCAATAAATAAAAAAATCAGATTGTAAAACACTTTGTGTAGCCAACATTGCGACAGAAATAGTAAACACTTACATTAGAAAACACATCTCTTGTTCCTAGAACCATTTATGCATGCCTGGCTTTCCATGGCAAATCTCTTTCCCTCAGTCTAACGTTTGCTAAAGCATTTGAAAATTTGTCCCTATTTCCTGATGTAAATCCAGAATTAAATATCACATTTTTTTCCGGACCTATGGACATTGTTTCTGGGCTCTTGTGGGTGCATTTGCACAGAGACATAAAGAAGAATAGAGGCTTATAAGATCAGGTCATCGTATGTATGAATGTGAAATAAATCACAAAGCTCCCTTTTCTTTGCAAACTAAGAAGGTTTCGGTGTCTCTTTGACAGATGGTTAATGAATCAGAATTTACATTCCACCCACCTTTTTGTGCTACTTTGATGAAACAGTTAGGGTGGTCAAATGATGAGTAGCCTTTGATATTTGTCTGAACATGAGATTCATGAGGGGTGCAGTAGAAGGATTCAATTAGCACCCAATGTGCCTGCTTGCAGATTTCTTGTCACTGGTGGAGCATTTTAATGGTGCCTTGGGTATACTTCAGAAATATCCTTAGGCCCAACACAGAAGTTAGATGATTAAACTTCCCTAGGGATGAGGAAGCCCTCCAAAGTTTGTCTTAAACAGATATGTTTATTATCCCTTTATTTCTCCCTCCCAGAAATAACATATCTGAACCAATCTATGTTGTTTGGAGACATTATTAATGCCGCACTTTGTGGGTGCCTGGCCCCCGCATTTAAAATGTTGTGGCAGCCACGTCACCCAGGCCTATGGGAGCAACTAAGATATGTAAGGGAGATATGTCATTAAACCTCTCCCAACACTGGTGGTGGCATTATTGAAATACATCTTGTAAGGCAGAGGGCCTTCTTGGTAGTGGCACCCGCCCGCTCTCCTATCAGATGTCAAGGAAATAAGGAACTATCTGACTTTTAGAAGACATCTGAAGGCAGCCTTGTTTAGGGAGGTTTTTAATGTTTGAAGTTTTATTCTGTTTTTAGTGTTCTGTTGGTAGCCACCCAGAGTGACTGGGGAAACCCAGTCAGATGAGCGGGGTATAAATATTGCGTGACCAGGCAGCGACAGCCCCAGCTCCCAGGGATCATATGAAAGGAATAAAGACTCTGACAAGGTGTTATGGAATTAAAATTAGGCCACAACTTTATTAAACTTCTGAATGTAGGAATACCTTGGCTTAGGCCTTGGGGGTGTATCTCTCCCAGCCCCCCCCCCCCAGCAGGGGGAACTGGGGAACATCAGGGTAAATGGGATATAGCAGTGCTCTGTGAGACGTAAGTGTTGCAGGCAGCCCAGCCCATATCCCTGCATGCAGGGTAGTTTACTGACAACCTTTTGGTGTATGGCCAGTGACACCCATTATATAACCCCTTTTAAGAAGGGATCCTGGAAGCGACGCCACAGGGGGGTGAGTCACCACTTCATGTCCCCCCCCCCCATTATAGGGAATAAAAGACTAAATGATTCTACCCAAGGCCATAAACCAGCAAAGTTGTGACGAATTGCTATGGAGAAGACAAATCCTGCCAATGCAGGAAAATTTCTTCCCAGTCCTTCAACAGCGACTGGTCAAAGACAGTAGCAGCACCCGCTAAACAGGAAGAAAAAGTTAACCTGCATACAAGAAACATTAAACAAAGGGAGGGGAGGGAGGGTGAATCTCCAGAGCCGACTGCCAGGCTGTTGTCAGCTCCACCCCCTATTTAAAATGGGGCTGGCCCCTCCTCCCAGCAGTGAAACTTGACTACAGAGGCTGGGCGTGAACCTCCAAATAATAACACTGGGAGGCAGGCCAGTCCTTGTTTGTCATTAAGCTCCCTGGGAACTGTAGCACCGCACACGATCCCGCAAAGGGCACCAACAATGTAAAGTGTGAGTGATGATGATGATGATGATTTTATGGAATGAGACCACTTACTCAGAGGTGTGTTGCTACATAGCACCCATAGATTTTCCTTCCCATGTGCCTAATACAAAGGAGTCACATAAAATGGGGTTCTGGGGCTGCCCCTACAAGGTCTGAGGAACACAGCACAAATTTGTGGATGGCACCAGGGTCATGGTCCCACATTCCCTTTCTATTCAAGAGGTGGGATTATTCTGAACAGGCAAAATGGAACAAAAAGTCTAGTCAGTGTTTCCCAAACTTGGGTCTCCCACTCCCATCATCAGCACTGACCACTGGTCTTGCTAGCTAGGGATGGTGGGAGTTGTAGTCCAAAAACAGCTGGAGACCTGACTTTGGGAAACACTGGTGTATTGTATCTCTCAGCGATGGTAGGTTAAAACGCTCTAGAGGTTCTGTAGTCTTCAGGGAGCACACGGTGAATCAATGAAGGCAAAGACTCTACTTGCAGAGGGGAGGAGTTGTGAGCAGGAGCCATTTCCCATGTTGGCAGGGGGCGTTTTGGCCCCTGACCAGCCATCCCGGCTGCCGTGCCATGCATCCAGGTAGCCAACCAACCAGGTGGAGGCTTGGGGGCAGGGTTTTGCTGCTCAAACGTGGCCGCGGCAGTGCTTCCCATCCATTGTGCTGCTGCCTTTTGTCGGATCATCCACGCACCCTCCCTCTAGTTCATTGCTTGGTTCTTGACATTGCTATGGACCTGTGGTTGGTCACCTTGGTTGGCCAAGGGGCCTGGTAATTTAATTTTTATCCAACTGGCAAATTGGCACCGGCCACTTGGTTTTTTGCCTACCTCGTAGCAAATCGTCACAACTTTTTGGTATTGGCGGTTAGGCATTGGAATATGTTTGTGTATTGGAGGGCAGGGTGTGGCCATCGCCTACCCTTCCACTTTATGGGTATTGCGGTAAAGGAATCCAGTGGTCGTGGATTCTGTCCGACGCCCTTGCTAGTGGCTAGGGCCATGGCACGACCCCCAGTGACATCAGGGGGAGCTTTCAGTTGTATTCCAGTCTCCTCCCACTGGTGGTTAACCCTTGATAGACTCACTCCTCCCTGAGGGGGTGGAGTCACTTGCTGTGGTTTATCCAATGCCTAAGCCAATGCTGTAATCAATAAAGTTGTGGCCTTTTTTAGCCCATTAACCTTATATACCGTGTCCATGTGCCTTTCTTATCCTCAAGCAGGTGGTGGGTCCTTGAATCACAAAGGGATTGGCACTGGCGATGGCAATGGCTTGAGCTGTTACGGCTTGGGGCGAAGGGGACAGGAAGAGCCACCCGGCGCCTTTGGTTTTTAAACTGCGCTCCGCGTAACCAGTTTAGGCAAAGGGAAACATAATGTGTTAGAAACGCGGCATAATAAAGCAGTCTATTAAGACAAGTACAAGATATAGACTCCCTGAAAGGACAGAGAATGCAGATAATTACATTTAAAAGGATGATAGCTTAATGAACGGAGAAATTATAATGAAAGGAGAGACGAACGAGAATGGGCGACACATAACCAATGCAAACAGCAATATAAAAATTAGCTGGAAGCAGTAAGGGGGAAATTGCCTTTTAAACAGAAAAGTGAAAAGTGCAAAACAGAGGAGAGAGATGAGTGAAGGCTGTGAATTCTAAGTGCTTTTTAAAGGCTTTCCTGGCCTCCTCATTATTGTTTCATCATTGGCTTATCTATCTTTCCTTCCTAATATTTTGTTGGTGTTATCAGACAAATTGTTGCTTTCTCACAGGCAGCCTCAGCCTTCACTTCCAACCATTTTAAATGAGCTCTCAAGCTTCCAGAAAAACCGACATTTGTGGCAAGTCCACTAATCACAGCTTGCAGAAGGCAACTGCTGTACGTGGCTCCAAGGTGATGTGCTTGAGGTGGGGGGGAAAGGACTTTGCAAAAGAAAGGGAAAGGCCAGCCCCCAAAGTCCTTTGCATTGTGAAGGGGAAACAAAAGAATCGCACAACAGATATAAGGCGTAAAATGGAACGCTTGGACACAGCGTAAGATGGCTGTACTTTCGACAGCCGGAACAAGTGGACACACTGTGCTTATTATCGCAGTGATTTACAGAGCTTTATAGATGCCAGATATTTGTTCCTCTCAAGTCTGAACAGGAAAAAAGGGTACAGGGTGTTGGTCCTGTTCCACGAGGCTCTTTAATGTGTGGCACAGTAAACCAAACAAATGCTACAATTTTATCAGTTTATTGGTTTTGTCCATAATACACACCAAAGAATCCATGCAGTTTATTGTAATTGGTTTCACTAATGTCAGAGGCAGTAATTGTTGACGTAAGGGTAGCAAAAATGCAGAAACTTATGGTTATAGATCAGGGATGTCCAACAGGTTGATCGCGAACAACTGGTTGATCATGGGAGGTCCAATGTCCATCACGGGATGACGACCCCTCAAAAAGCTCAACAATTCTAGATTCCTAAAAAAGGCTCAACAATTTTGGCTTCTAAAAAAGAAGCTAAGCTCAACAACTTTGGTAGATCACTGCCAGTTTTTTTATAGTGGAAGTAAATTGGATGTGCCTGTTATAGATGAATTAAAACACAATGTTTACAGTCACATGCTTCTCCAAGTATGGGCTTATAGCCTCTTCTTCTAACTTCTTTTCCTCTCTTTCTGGAGCCCCACATTCAGCCTTCTGCATTCATTTAAGCCAAGTCTTGCAGCTCCTATGAGAGATATCCACTTTTCCCTTCTCCTGCAGTTTTGCTCTCTTTCTTTCAAGCAGAGAAGAAGCACTCCAACAGTCTCTTCAACTTAGCAGTGTTCACAGTGGATTCTAAAACACACTCACCTTAATTCACACAAAAAATGGAGTCTCCCATTCGCTCAATACCTCCCATGTGACCAACATTAGCCAATCATTCTCTAGAATTCTAGAACTCTCTAGAATTCAGGTCTCGGTGAGTTTCCCACAGACATCAGGTTGGCCACTGTGAGAAAAGGATGAAGAAATAGATTGGTCATTGGCTTAATCCAGCAGTCTCTTCTTATCCTTTTATGCTCTTAATGTATAACTAATTGGGTGTCATAACCAGCTATCATTCACTCCATCTCATATGCCTATGGCATTTCAATTCTGAAATAATTAACTAATTAGTTAATTTGTATCCCATCAACCCAAAGGAACCCAGAACAACAACCACATCAGAGATATAGATAGATATAGATATATTACAGGAAAGAAAATATTTTTAAAAACCTTTAAAATATGTATATATATATATATATATATATATATGCAATTCCTGGCAGAGTCATCCTGAGAACATTAATACGAATATTGTTAAATATGTGGATACTGTGCTGTAGTGTATATGCTTGGATTTTTAAAATGTAAACTACTGAGGTTTATTGATAGTAAGCGGTTTATGTATTGCTTTAATAAATAAATATTGGGACTTTTGAAATTTTCAATTATCTAGCCAATACTTGGCAAATGAAACATTTTTGGGAGGGGGGTTAATATTTTCACAGTCTGATAACATTGTAAAATTGGCATCCTTATGATTTGAAATTGTTAGGTCAGCAGAATACTTGCTTCTGTTCTATCAGCTAATTAAGTTCATCTAAGAAACATTGTACTAGGATATCAGATAAATTCATGAAACTGAAAGGTTCAGTAGACTTATGTTGACCTCGAAATGCCTTTGACATGGACACTGTCTTTTGAATTGTTCACTTTTTCCACTATGAAATCTGATATTTAATTACTGATGCAGAAATCATAGATTATCAAATGTAGAAACGATTGTGTATTAAATAAAGTGAGATTTGATCCTAAGTTAAAATCAGATTGCTTCTATATGGCTGACATCTCTCTCTCTCTCTCTATATATATATATATATATATATATCTCTATAATGAACTTGCAGTTATGCCATTCACAAGAGAACACTGCACCACCTAGAGCATGAAAACTGAGATATACAGTACAGTTGGTCTTTCATCATGTTTGTGATGCTACAAAATTTCTTTATCCTGTCATCATAGAGAAGGGGGCTAACTTCATTATAGCAAATTATTGGATAATAGCAGTGCTATAGTGGTATGTTATTATATCTCTCTCTGTCTTTCTTGATTTAGAATCAAGAGGGTGACCTCCCAATTTAACTAATTTAATCTGCAAAAATAACCTTGCAAATTGACTTGCCAGACACTAATATTAGATGAAATCTTTCTTCTATTGAAGCTGGCTGTCATTAGTGAATCCCTGTGAGAGCTGTAATCTTCTGCTAATGTTGTCAGGTTTCATAAAATATATACTAGTGTATATATATATATCTCCATTTTATTAAAGAATTTGGGGGTGCAGATTCTGATGGATTAGCAATATTTGCTAGACAACTGGATCCTGTTTCAAATTCCAACTGCCTTTCACCTTAAATTTTGCTAATACTAAAGAAATGCTGCTTTAGCAAATGTAGCAAGAAGGTGACAGTGGACGACAGAGCGAATCATATATATTAATTCAGGTCAAAAGTGAAATGGATCATGTATTAATATTTTGATGCAGATGGGTCAAATAATAAATCTGCAAGCAGTGGATGGCAGCAATCTCTTGGCAGTTACCTATGAATTCTTCTCAAGGTGGAAGAGTTTTTGACGGAACACATATTCAACAGAAAGGAATATGCCAAAGAAGAAACCGTGTCTGTCTTCTGGTTTTTAGGGGGAATTTGGCTGGGCCAAAACAAGGATATAGATGTGTCCATCCATCTTGATATTTTCTATTCTGAGGGTCGCCAACTTTTCTGAGTCAATGGGCACATTTGAAATTTGAAGAAGGTGCCCTGAACACCAGGCATATAATGGCTGCTTCTGTGCTGTGGCCTAACACAAAATGGCGGCCACATTTGAAAAAGATGGGCATGAACCCACATCAGCTGCACCATCATTGGGAAAGGGGATCTACATCAGCCACTGTTGTGTTTGCTCTTTACACAAATCCTCTGTTCAGAACAGGAGGATGAGTGTCCAGTCCTGGGATCCATTGAAACGGGGACATGTTTAAAAAGAATGTAGGAGATGTTGAGGTGACGAAACCAGGATCTGAGCAGGAATAGCAGTCTCCTCTGCACTGTGGATTTTTGAGAGGGTATTTCCTGAGACTTTTCATGGGCCACAGGACCAACTTGCTCATGTTAGCAATCCCTAGCCCAGTGCTCTTCCAGGATCTCATATATAGTGGTACCTTGGTTTTCAAACGCCTTGGTCCTCAACAACTTGGAATCCAAACCCTGCAAACCTGGAAGTAAGTGTTCCGGTTTGTGAACTTTTTTGGAAGCTGAGCGTGCTCTGTTTTGAGTGCCACACTTCCATTTTGAGTGTGATGCTGAGGTGTGTCTGTTTTTGCTATTTATTTTGCCTTTTTGTTTTTGTGGCTCTTTTTGTTTTGTTTTTGTGACTGTGTAGAACCCAGCTCAGCTACTGATTGATTGATCGTGTGACTGCAGTACATTGTTTATTGCTTTCATTTTATAGATCAATGGACTCGTTAAATAGTAAAATTCATGTTAAATTGCTGTTTGAAGGGTTGTTTTTAAAAGTCTGGAACGGATTCATCCATTTTGTATTACTTTCTATGGGAAAGAGCGCCTTGGTTTTGGAATGCTTTGGTTTTGGAACGGACTTCCACAATGGATTAAGTTTGAGAACCAAGGTACCACTGTAGAGATACACCATCGCCTTGCTCCACGAAATCCCTAAAACTAAATCTAAGACTTTCTGCAGGCACAACATATGCTCAAACTGATCGCATTGTGTCAGTTTGAATATGCTGTCCCATGATAATTAACCTGAAACTGGTCATATGAACTGACCCCGAATCTGGATGTAGTCTGTCGTTACCTTCCAAATGTCTAAGTGTATATTACATGGGCATTTTATAACAAAGTCACTAAATTGCTGGACAAAATAGACAAATGACTACTCAGTCAATTGACTGAACAAGTGACTAAATGAACCATACCTAAGCACACCTTCTAATGAGTGCATGGTCAGATTAGATTATGGTCCATTACAGGCAACAAAGCTCCAGGAAAACAAGCTAGAAATACTCAACAAAAAATCTATTGGTTCGATAGCTGGAACAAGCGGTCCAGATTAGGGATGAGTGAATCTGTCAGTTTCAGTTCCTCCTTTTCCCTCAGTCTTAAATTCAGTTCTCCACAAGTCCACATGAACATTCACCTCCATTTTAGTGAAACGTTCTCCTAATATAAACATTTGCTTGCAGTTTAGCCTAACACACACATCCCCACTAATATATGTATTTTTAACTAGTACATGCACATTTTTACACATTACTTGACTGGTGAGCTGCATTGAAAAATTCAGAGAAGTGGACAGCTTCCTTGTCTATCACCTAGCTCTACTTGTGCTTGAAAAATAAACTGATTTTTACAAAGAATTATAAGAGACTGCTGTCTTCTCCTCCAAAATAAATCAACAATATAAAAGCTGCCCTGGGTTTCCTACTGCCAAGGAAGCAACTACAGGCTATAGACTGAAAATAGATTGTTTTACACCCATTCTTAGTGCCAAACTAAACATGACATTAATTGCATGTATACAATTAATATGCTTTTATATCTAATAGCAAACATTAGATTGCCTTTAATCAGTGGATTGATAATATGATAACACTTGCAACTTACGAACCGATTGCTTACAGACTCTGCTTAGATAAATACGACAATATCTGGAACAAATTTATTCAAAATGTAGTAGGCTATTAATATTTACATTGGTATTAGGATAATGATATCAAATTTATAAAAGAATGTATGGGTTATGGTATTTTTTGTATACATCCATATAATGTTTTTCCCCCTTTACACAGTTTTGTGTCTTTTTTGGTAGCACTTTATTACTTTATAAGTGAAACTATTTCAATAAAATATCAATATTAATTTAAAAAAAGAAAAACATTAGGCCCACTACCCTGGCACAAGAACTGAACATAATGTATGTTTTGGGTTTTACTGGGGAATAACCAACATGCAATGCAACTGTGAGTGATACATGGTGAGTCAACTTCAAATTCAGGCAATTTGCCCAGGATTTTAACTGGTTTTATATCTACTGTTTTTTGTATTCTTCCTGTTGCCTTGATAATTGCTTTTGTTTCTGATGTTTTTGATCTGTTTTATGATTCACTTTTGTAGACTATCTTGAAAATCTAGATTAATAAAATTATGTTTTAAAATTTATTTTTTAAATTTTCAGGCATTTTACAGTGCTCAGGGAATATGACCAAAGATCCAGTTAAAATGCAAACATAAAAATAAAAATTAACTCATCACACCAATTTACCAGCTATTTGTAACTTAATATTCTAGATTTAGAAAGCATTGAATTTCTCATTCTTACAAGCCAGCCTTATCAATTTATTGCAGTTAAAGATTGAGAGGGACATCAAGAATGAGAGTGACTGGCTTGCCGAAGGATACCCAGAAAGTTGTGGTCTCAGTCGTGGACAATTCATGGTTCATCCTATTAACCTGATCTTATTATATTTCTGACCTGTGTACACACTAACCCATTTGCAGCACACACACAAATGTAGTTTTTTTCTCAATCTGGAATCATTCATGTTCATCCTCAACATGTTTCTTTCAATCTAGAGTGACTCCAGATGCTGCCATCCACAAGGATGTGTGTGGTTACCTGGTGAGTGTTTCAAAACCCTTATCTCAGTTAGCTTATCCAATCCTTTTCCTCCCTGCACATGGCCCAAATAAATGAAGAAGGATATTGGTAGATGCCTATACACAATGTCATTAGGCAGGTGTGGGTACCAATAGACACACACCACTGCCAGAATCACGTACATCTGTATTCAAATGGACACATTGTGCGGTACTACAGAATCAATGCGCAAGGAGCTCTTGTTTTTGGAATTTCAGGGGCAAAAAAAATGCAATAATTCTAGAAACAAAGGACTCTGTCTCCATTGATTCTACGGAAAATAAAGTTTTGTATGCAGTCCTGGTTTTTTATTATTTAACACATTCTACTTTCCGGTGCTTAGGTATTCCAACCTAACCTATATAAAATAAGCAAGCTGAACAGCAGAAAGTCCATATAAGCTGAGCAGCCTTGTCTAGTCTTTTCCATTTTCTTCCTTCCTATATCAGGGGTCTTTCATCAGTATTTTTTTCAGTTTAAACCTCTACTCAGAATTCCTAATTATAGAGCTGTGAGCCATATCTCAGTTCATAGAAAACCCACAGAGAATCTAATTAAAGGCAGAATGGCACAATACTTGGATGCCTATAATCCCAGTCAGTACAACAGAGGAACAAGGAACAATGTTTCATGGCAGCCATACTAATTCCATCCTCCTTGTTAATGTATTTATCATTCTATGCTGGACCAGGTTTTTCTCTCAGCCCTAACAGACAGTAGGTCAATACCGCATTAAGGGTATTCTATTTCTTTGGAGTTCTGCCTCAAGGATGAGGTACAGCACAACGCTTTCATTTAAATATAAGGGGCGGGAATGTATCTCTAAAGTTAATGAAAACCCTGTAGCTTCTTGGTGACCTGCTAAGTAAAAAACACAACAAACCTGAGCTCAGAGAAGGGGAAATGAGTCACTGGTGCACAAAGTGACTTGCTGTGCTGAATGACCTCCTCTGCTCATGCAGCTGGACAACATAACCTTTAGAGTTGTATTTAAAGTCAAATTTCTTTTGATTTTCCACCCCTCGTGCACATTTAGACATATTTTATAAGATGGCCTAGCCGATCGGAAGGTTGGCAGTTCAAATCCCCGCAATGGGGTGAGCTTCTGTTGCTCGGTCCCTGCTCCTGCCCACCTAGCAGTTCGAAAGCACATCAAAGTCCAAGTAGATAAATAGGTACCGCTCCAGCAGGAAGGTAGACAGTGTTTCCGTGCACTGCTCTGGTTCGCCAGAAGTGGCTTAGTCATGCTGGCCATATGACTTGGAAGCTGTACGCCGGCTCCCTCGGCCAATAAAGTGAGATGAGTGCCACAACCCCAGAGTCAGCCGTGACTGGACCTAACAGTCAGGGGTCCCTTTACCTTTTTATGCACATTTAGACATATTTAAAAAGATGCATATGCAGAAAATTCCTCATTCCCCAGATCCTGGCATGGGGACACTTTTACTGATTGATAGGATGTCGTTATTAGGCACCTATACATGTATGTATGTGGAAAAGAACATAAAAACTCTGACACTGGCATGAAAGCTTGCTGTTGACTAGGCCATGCCCATGAAACATATTTCTTATACTTGCCAGTTAGCATACCCTTCAACATTTCTCCAATGAAAATAGTGATGTCCTATTCCATAATGGGACACAGGTGGTGCTGTGGTCTAAACCACTGAGCCTCTTGGGCTTGCCGTTCAGAAGGTTGCCGGTTCGAATCTCTATGACAGGGTGAGCTCCCATTGCTCAGTCACACATCCTGCCAACCTAGCAGTTCAAAAGCACACCGAAAACTGCAAGTAGATAAATAGGTACTTCTCCGGTGGGAAGGTAAATGGCGTTTCCGTGTGCTGCTCTGGTTTCACTGTTCCATTGCGCCTGAAGCGGCTTAGTTATGCTGGCCACATGACCCGGAAAAACTGTCTGTGGACTAATGCCGGCTCCCTTGGCCTGTAAAGCAAGATGAGCGCCGCAACCCCAGTCGTCTGTGACTGAACTTAACTGCCAGGGGTCCTTTACCTTTACCTTTTATTCCATAATAACATTAACAATGCTATTATTTATAACCTGCCCATCTGACTGTGTTGCTCATGCCATTCTGGGCAGCTTCCAACATGTAGAAAAACATAATAAAACATTAACTTTTTTTAAAAAAGCTTCCCTATGCAGGGCTGTCTTCAGATGTCTTCTAAAGCTTGTATAGATATTTATCTTATGGCTTGGGAGTCTCAGTCAAAATAATGCCATTGACCTCTGACCTGTGTAAAACTATGGATTAACTGTGCCATTATCTAGTGTATGAGTGGGGAACCTGTGGCCCTCAAGATATTGCTGGTCTCCATCTTCCATAAGCCCCAGCAAGCATGGCCAATGGTCAGGGCTCAAGACTTTGGTCATGGTGGACTCCAGCAACATCACCAAAGGTTCCCCAACCCTGATCTAGCTCATGCCTTCACACATCACAAAAAATGTTGCCAGCAGTCCTTGTGTTGGATCTAAAGCCAAAACACTTGCTTTCATGTGTATCTCATGCCTTATTTCGTTTCTATTCTGAGCCTGCACCTCACACTCATGAACATGAACATTTTAACCAAAGATAAGCCCATATGAAATGCAAGCGGGTCAACACAGCTTTGAAAAGTTGTTTCGGCAAAGATCCTGTTATATCTTTGTGGGTTTCTCATAGGCATCTTGGTGACCACTGTCAAAACAGGATGCTGGACAATATTGGCCATTGGCCTGATGCAGCAAGCTCTTCTTATGTTTTTATGTTCTTATTTTGGTTTTAGAAGTGTGGAGCCCAAATCACCAATATGTCTCCCCATTCTTGTCATCCTCTTTTCTATAGACGGGTAATATATTTATAAATACTTATTTGTCATAATGTGCTGAAGCATCCTGACTACATCCTAAACAAATTATTCATCACTGTGGTAGGAACAGTTGAATTTTTTTAAATATAAAACTTCAGTGACAAAGTCTGTTGAGTTCTACAGTAATCACACATCTGTCTTTAAAGCATTTCCCCAGTTGTAGGAACTTCTTTTGTAATGCAAATATAAAGGGGGCGTACAAACATAATGCTCAGCTTAATTGCCTTCTGAAATCTTTATTCATTTTTCAAACATACATTTCCTTCACTCAACTGTTCATTAAGTGATAGTTTGCTGTGCAAAGATAATCTTCCTAATATGAAATGCACTCTGTAGAGTTTAAAAGTGCTTACAGTACCGAGTTCTTATATAGGTCGGTGACCTACGTGGAAATTTATGAAGAAAGCTTCATCATGTTTGCATGTCAAAGAAGCTTAAAAGGTGCCATCAATGCAAATCGGTCATGTTGATCAATATAAATGCCTTGCAAGTTTCAAAAGCAAAAGAAAGCTTGATATGCTTATGTAAGCCTGATCTCAATAGGATTGTGAATAAGAATGGACAAATCTGTCCATTTTGGTTTTCTCTGTTTCTCAGTCTTCTAATCTTAAATTAAATTCTGCACATTTCTGCACCAATTTGTGATTTTTTTATTTTAAACAACTCATGAAAATTCTTCAGCATTTTAATGAGAATTTCTCCTAATAAACTCGTTTTTATGCAGTTTTTGAATGAAGTCGATATTTTTGCAAGCTATTTCTCCTAATATAATACATTTTGTATGTTATTTTCACTAATTCGTTAATCTTTGTGCACAAGTCCCCTACAGAATTTTCTACCATATTGCAGAAACACATTTACATTGTGCAAATGACCCATTGGGACTAGGCCAATGGATAACACTAAGAAGATCTGATGGACCACCTGTTTCAAAGGCTGTTTTAGAGTAGTGTGACTGGTTTGGCCACACTGGAGGCACCACAACAATGCTGTAGAACGGAGCATGAGAGGTGGGGGCACAGGATTTTAGCATCACACAGGGCACCACTGAAATATGAGAGCCCAAACTCCTCCATTGCCTATTTTCATCCATTTTGCTCGCTCCCAATTTCTTCCATGAATTATCCAGCCACTATCAGTGGGTTTGCAGTCTGCAGAGGGTCATACTGATTCCCTCCACAGTGCTGCATTGTACCATGTTTGAACTAAAGCCAAAATGCTTGTCAGCGACCAGTGACTGTACATTCTTAAGCGGTTCGCATGAAAAGGAAAGTGTTCAGAGAATGTCATTTTTTCCTCCACATGCTCATTTTCCATTTATTGAGTTGCAGACTAATCGTTGAATCACCAAGTCATTAGAATGGCATGTACTCTGTTCAGGCATTCTTGGTCTGTGTTCAGTAAACACATGTTGCCATACATTCAGGAATTCCCAGACATGTCCTCTTTTGGGGTCCTACATGCCTATCTGGGGGGAGTTTTACATTTTAAAGGAAATGTGGATTTTGGGTTTTCTTTTTTAAAAATATGTGCATGGGCAGCTCTGTGTCAGCCTCTGGTGTAGGCGGTCCATGCTCAGGCTCTGGCTCTGGCATGGGTGGCCCAGGCTCTGGCAACGGCTCTGGCATGGGTAACCCAGACTCTGGTTCAGGCTCTGACACGGGCAACCCTGAGTTTTGGCTGTGACGTGGGCAGACTGTGCATTGGTGTGGGCAACCCAGGCTCTGGCATGGGTGGCTCAGGCTCAGGAGCAACAGAGAGACTATAGCAACTACTCTATTCTTAACTTTAAAATGGTAAGCGTAATGCAACAAAAGAGGTTTAAAGACTCTCTCAAGGCAAATCTACAAAAATGTAGCATAAACACTGACAACTTGGAAACACTGGCCTGCGAGCGCTCCAGTTGGAGAACAGCCCTAACCAAAGGTGTCATGGGCTTTGAAGACATTCGAACTCAGGACGCAAGGGAGAAACGTGCTAAGAGGAAGGCAAGCTTGGCAAATCCAAACCATGATCAACTCACACCCAGAAACCTGTGGAAGGACATGTGGATGCTCAAGGAATGAGGCAGTTGAGCAGCTCGGCAGCTCTATCCATGACTGGGCAGCCCTATTTAGGATCCACTCTGCTCACCCCGAAAAGGGGAAAGGGCTAGAAAAAGTGCCTTCCTGCAAACCCAACTGTGGAAGGACATGTGGATACAGAATTGGCCTCCACAGTCACTTATGGACCCACTGCTAAAACCGTATTTATGGAAGACAATTGCGCTAAAGAAGCTCAACAACTTTTTGTCTCCAGATTTTTACCTCTTGAAATATGACAACCCTAACAAAGACGTTAGCTCTACCTGCACTTTTGACATTCTGACAAGTTGGAGAGTGAACATCTCAATCAGGAAGACTCCTGTACTTGGAGTGAATAGGGTTTAAGATACGTGGTTCTAAAATGCACAGAAGACTATACAAATGCAGGATGTTCCATGAATCAGAAGTCCCCTTCCAACTTGTGCAAGGAGACTAGAATGGTGACCAGAGATGGAGCCGGTGCACATCCAAATGTTCTCCCCTCAGACATTAACCCAACACAGAGCTGAACAAGAATGTCTGGAAAAGGCTACGTAGCATTTTTCTAGGGCTCTCTATTGAGGCATTTTCCACATTGCAATGCCACGTTCAAACAGCTGTAGGGACAAGTACATATTCTTTGTGTCTCTTATGGTGAGGATTTCTAAACCTAAGGGGATGAAAAGATCACTCCTGTACCTTCACAAGTTATCCCAAATATGTCAAAGACTTACCCAGACATGAAAGAATGCCAGATTTACCTTTCAAGTCATCCTTTGTCAGGTGTGAAATTCAAAATGTTTCCTGACCATTTCAGATGAAGGTGTTATCACCTACTATTTCCAGAAGGAGTAAGTACATTATGTCTCCCGGCAGCTTTGTAAGCACGGAGGAACTGACTCCGATTGGCCGGATGACTGCTGAATTCATGCATATTTCCTTCGATATCTGCAGTTCCCATTCCTAATGGAAGCTGACAGAATGTAAATGAGCTTCTAAAGGAACCAGCAAAAGTGGCAATTTTTCTCATTTAATCTTCAGATGAGCTGTCTGTCTCCCAGATGCTGAGCTTCATTAGAATTCTGAAACTAATTTCACCTATCAACACATGATTATTGGTTTGAGTGAGGTTTTTGGGAGACTCTGAGTAAAAATCACTATCAAATGCAGCTTGGCTCAATAAAAGGAAAGGGAGAAAACACACTAAAAGGAATGGCAGAGTGCAGCATAATCTGCTTGTGTAGTTACTTAAAACTACTTAACACTTAAACCTCTCTTTTGGTCAGAAATCCTCACTTTAAAGTCAATTTGAAGGTGAAATAAAAGTCTGCGCTGACAGATGCACCATTTAGGGACCGGAACCTCAGTGCTAAATGCATTTATTGGGATAAAAGTCCTATTGATCTCAATGGAATTCACTTAAAAGGTAATGACTGGCCTGTTTGCAGCTTAACTTTTCTTGCCATGAGTCATCCTCATGAAACACAAATAATGATTGTCTCCATACAGAGATACTTTGTCACATGAGGGACCAGATCCCGTTGAGTTTCATTTATTTATTTTTATTGTGAAACAGAAACAATTGACTCTTCCATACACTACTGGTGGATCCAGTGACAGATATCATGCCATCTCATAGCATTTTGTATCGGCCTGTTGGGTTCAGTAGTTTTAATAGGCTGATCTCCTGGTTCTTTTTAGGTTTTTATCTGCTTTGCCTGTCTCTCTTCTTTTAGGTTGTGCGGTATTATTAATCGTGGTGTCTTATGTGGATGGTTTTAAGTGTTCTATGTTGTTCTGAACACTGAGACTGCAATAGAAGTGGAGAGGGCCACACATTTTCTAAGAGAACAACAATAAATACAGTGGTACTTCGGGTTAAGAACTTAATTCGTTCTGGAGGTCCGTTCTTAACCTGAAACTGTTCTTAACCTGAGGTACCAGGAGGCTAATGGAGCCTCCCGCTGCAGACGCGCCGCCGCTACACGATTTCTGGTTTCATCCTGAAGCAAAGTTCTAAACCCGAGGTACTATTTCTGGGTTAGCTTCAAATTCCCAAGTTCTCTGGAAATGATATCTGGCTGAATGGCAGTGCAGAGGGCACTAGAGGTTGGTTGCAGGTGTGAGGGTATTGGCGGCGAGCCATTTGGGCTTGAGTGGCCATTAGGCATTGGGTAAGCCCGCTGTGGGATAAACCACAGAGCCTAGGACTTGCTGATCAGAAGGTCAGCGGTTCGAATCCACGTGACGGGGTAAGCTCCCGTTGTTCGGTCCCTGCTCCTGCCAACCTAGCAGTTCGAAAGCACATCAAAGTGCAAGTAGATAAATAGGTACCGCTCTGGCGGGAAGGTAAACAGCATTTCCGTGTGCTGCTTAGGTTCGCCAGAAGCGGCTTAGTCATGCTGGCCACATGACCCGAAAGCTGTATGCCAGCTCCCTTGGCCAATAAAGCGAGATGAGCGCCGCAACCCCAGAGTCAGTCACAACTGGACCTAATGGTCAGGGGTCCCTTTACACTTTACCTTTACCTTAAGCATTTGTTAGGGGATTTTGTAGCCTCCGCCTGCCCCTCCTCTATAAGGGTATAATGCTGGTGGTCAACAAAAGAGGTTTAAAGACTGTTTCAAAGCAAATCTTTAAAAATGTAGTATAAACACTGACAACTTGGAAACACTGGCCTGTGAGAGCTCCTGTTGGAGAACAGCCTTTACCAAAGGTGTCATGGGCTTTGAAGACACTCAAACTCAAGACTGAAGGGAGAAACGTGCTAAGAGGAAGGCATGCTTGGCAAATCCACACCAATATCAACTCCTACCCGGAAACCAATGTCCCCACTGTGGAAGGGCATGTGGATCCAGAATTGGCCTCCACAGTCACTTACGGACTCATTGTTAAAGCCGTGTTTATGGAAGACAATCTTACTTGGCTATGAGTGATCGCCAAAGAAGAAGAAGAAGATCCTGTCCAAAGCCTGGACATGGGTTAGGGCCATGACACAACCCCAACAGGGACCCCTCGGGGTGTCCCTATTTGATGTAATTATTATTATTATTATTATTATTATTATTATTATTTATACCCCGCCCTCCTCAGCCAAGGCCAGGCTCAGGGCGGCTAACAAGCAATAATAAAAACAAGTTGAATGAATACAACTTAAAAACAAAATTAAAATACAACAATTAAAATATTGAAACATTAAAATATTAAAATGCAGCCTCATCACAGGAGGCGAAAGGAAAAAGAAAGAGGCAGAGGGAATCAAACTGGCTCCAAGCCAAAGGCCAGGTGGAACAACTCTGTCTTACAGGCCCTGCGGAAAGAAATCAGATCCTGCAGGGCCCTGGTCTCATGAGACAGAGCGTTCCACCAGGCTGGAGCCAGTGTTGAAAAGGCCCTGGCTCTGGTTGAAGCTAATCTAACTTCCTTAGGGCCCGGGACCATTAGGGTGTTGCTATTTATGGACCTTGAGGCTCTCCATGGGGCATACCGGGAGAGGCGGTCCTGTAGGTACAGGGGTCCTAGGCCATGAAGGTCTTTAAAGGTCAAAACTAGCACCTTAAATCTGACCCTGTACTCCACTGGGAGCCGGTGCAGCTGGAAAAGCACTGGGTGAATATGCTCCCATGGCAGAGACCCCGTGAGGAGCCTCACTGCTGCATTCTGCACCCGCTGGAGTTTCTGGGACAGCTTCAAGGGCAGCCCCATGTAGAGCGAATTACAGTAGTCAAGCCTATAGGTGACTGTCGCATAGATCACTGTAAGTCATAGGGCTCTCCCTATTGGTGGTTTATCCTTAGTTCAACTCCCTGCAGGTGGGCGAGGGTGAAGATAAGCATGGCTTCACCCAATGCCTAAACCAAATTGCTCCCATCTGTAACCAATAAAGTTGTGGCCTGTTTTATCCCATAAACCTAAATACTTGTGTCTGTGTGTTTATTAATCAATAGGGAACGGCGAGGCACGGGGCCTTGGCACGCAGCAGTGTTTGACTGCTAAACCACTCTGGTTATTGCATTTGAAACAATTGAAGTAGCACGTGAAGCGATCCCTTAGCTCTGCAGCGTTGTGTAAAAGGAGTTCAAACAAAACACACAATTGACATTCATTGTTGTTTTATCACCAGAGGGTCTTTGCATGTATTAACAAGGATTTTTCTGGGGTCAAAAGGTTTTGAGATCACAGTTTAACAAATATAGCATGTAGGGTTCACTGTACATTCATCTATGGGACAAGGGTTGCTAAAATCACACTCGGGTGGCAAGATGGCACAAGCAATCACTTTCAGGTTTTGTATGTTGTTGTTGTTGTTTAGTCATTTAGTCTCTTCGTGACCCCATGGACCAGAGCACGCCAGGCACTCCTGTCTTCCACTGCCTCCCGCAGTTTGGTCAGACTCATGTTTGTAGCTTCAAGAACACTGTCCAAACATATTGTCCTCTGTCGTCCCCTTCTCCTTGTGCCCTCCATCTTTCCCAACATCAGGGTCTTTCCCAGGGAGTCTTCTCTTCTCATGAGGTGGCCAAAGTATTGGAGCCTCAGCTTCACGATCTGTCCTTCCAGTGAGCACTCAGGGCTGATTTCCTTAAGAATGGATACGTTTGATCTTCTTGCAGTCCATGGGACTCTCAAGAGTCTCCTCCAGCACCATAATTCAAAAGCATCAATTCTTCGGTGATCAGCCTTCTTGATGGTCCAGCTCTCACTTCCATACATCACTACTGGGAAAACCATGGCTTTAACTATACGGACCTTTGTTGGCAAGGTGATGTCTCTGCTTTTTAAGATGCTGTCTAGGTTTGCCATCGCCTTTCTCCCAAGGAGCAGGCGTCTTTTAATTTCGTGACTGCTGTCACCATCTGCAGTGATCATGGAGCCCAAGAAAGTAAAATCTCTCACTGCCTCCATTTCTTCCCCTTCTATTTGCCAGGAAGTGATGGGCCCAGTGGCCATGATCTTCGTTTTTTTGATGTTGAGCTTCAGACCATATTTTGCACTCTCCTCTTTCACCCTCATTAAAAGGTTCTTTAATTCCTCCTCACTTTCTGCCATCAAGGTTGTGTCATCTGCATATCTGAGGTTGTTGATATTTCTTCCGGCAATCTTAATTCCGGCTTGGGATTCATTCAGCCCAGCCTTTCGCATGATGAATTCTGCATATAAGTTAAATAAGCAGGGAGACAATATGCAGCCTTGCCGTACTCCTTTCCCAATTTTGAACCAATCAGTTGTTCCATATCCATTTCTAACTGTAGCTTCTTGTCCCAGATGAGGTGACCAGGGACTCCCATTTCTTTAAGAACGTGCCATAGTTTGCTGTGGTCGATACAGTCAAAGGCTTTTGCATAGTCAATGAAACAGAAGTAGATGTCTTTATGGAACTCTCTAGCTTTCTCCATAATCCAGCGCATGTTTGCAATTTGGTCTCTGGTTCCTCTGCCCCTTCGAAATCCAGCTTGCACTTCTGGGAGTTCTCGGTCCACATACTGCTTAAGCCTGCCTTGTAGAATTTTAAGCATAACCTTGCTAGCGTGTGAAATGAGTGCAATTGTGCGGTAGTTGGAGCATTCTTTGGCACTGCCCTTCTTTGGGATTGGGATGTAGACTGATCTTCTCCAATCCTCTGGCCACTGCTGAGTTTTCCAAATTTGCTGGCATATTGAGTGTAGCACCTTAACAGCATCATCTTTTAAAATTTTAAATAGTTCAGCTGGAATATCATCACTTCCACTGGCCTTGTTATTTGCAGTGCTTTCTAAGGCCCATTTGACTTAACTCTCCAGGATGTCTGGCTCAAGGTCAGCAACCACACTACCTGGGGTGTACGAACCATCCATATCTTTCTGGTATAATTCCTCTGTGTATTCTTGCCACCTCTTCTTGATGTCTTCTGCTTCTGTTAGGTCCTTACCACTTTTGTCCTTTATTATGGTAATCTTTGTACGAAATGTTCCTTTCATATCTCCAATTTTCTCAACAGATCTCTGGTTCTTCCCATTCTGTTGTTTTCCTCTATTTCTTTGCATTGCTCATTTAAGAAGGCCTTCTTGTCTCTCCTTGCTATTTTTTGGAAATCTGCATTCAATTTCCTGTATCTTTCACTATCTCCCTCGCATTTTGCTTGCCTTCTCTCCCCTGCTATTTGTAAGGCCTTGTTGGACAGCCACTTTGCTTTCTTGCATTTCCTTTTCATTGGGATGGTTTTCGTTGCTGCCTCCTGTATAATGTTGCTAGCCTCCACCCATAGTTCTTCAGGCACTCTGTCCAGCAAATCTAAATTCTTAAACCTGTTCCTCACTTCCACTGTGTATTCATAAGGGATTTGATTCAGATTGTATTTTACCCGCCCAGTGGTTTTTACTACTTTCTTCAGTTTAAGCTGGGACGCAGGTGGCGCTGTGGGTTAAAGCCTCAGCGCCTAGGACTTGCCGATCGAAAGGTCGGCGGTTCGAATCCCTGTGGCGGGGTGCGCTCCCGCCGCTCGGTCCCAGCGCCTGCCAACCTAGCAGTTCGAAAGCACCTCTGGGTGCAAGTAGATAAATAGGGACCGCTTACCAGCGGGAAGGTAAACGGCATTTCCGTGTGCGGCTCTGGCTCGCCAGAGCAGCGATGTCACGCTGGCCACGTGACCCGGAAGTGTCTCCGGACAGCGCTGGCCCCTGGCCTCTTAAGTGAGATGGGCGCACAACCCCAGAGTCTGTCAAGACTGGCCCGTACGGGCAGGGGTACCTTTACTTTACCTTTTCAGTTTAAGCTGGAATTTTGCTATAAGAAGCTGATGATCTGAGCCACAGTCAGCTCCAGGTCTTGTTTTTGCTAACTGTATAGAGCTTCTCCATCTTTGGCTGCAGAGAATATAATCAATCTGATTACGATGCTGCCCATCTGGTGATGTCCACATGTAGAGTCGTCTCTTGTGTTGTTGGAAAAGCGTGTTTGTGATGACCAGCTTGTTCTCTTGACAGAACTCTATTAGCCTTTGCCCTGTTTCATTTTGATCTCCAAGGCCAAACTTGCCAGTTGTTCCTTTTATCTCTTGATTCCCTACTTTAGCATTCCAATCCCCTGTAATGAGAAGAACATCCTTCTTTGGTGTCACTTCTATAAGGTCTTGTAAGTCTTCATAGAATTTGTCAATTTCAGTTTCTTCAGCACCAGTAGTTGGTGCATAAACTTGGATTACTGTGATGTTAAAAGGTCTGCCTTGGATTCGTATCGAGATCATTCTATCATTTTTGGGATTGCATCCCAGTACAGCTTTCGCCACTCTTTTGTTGACTATGAGGGCCACTCCATTTCTTTTACGGGTTTCTTGCCCACAGTAGTAGATATGATGGTCATCCGAACTGAATTCGCCCATTCCCGTCCATTTTAGTTCACTGATGCCCAGGATGTCAATATTTATTCTTGCCATCTCATTTTTGACCACATCCAACTTACCCAGGTTCATGGTTCTTACATTCCAGGTTCCTATGCAATATTTTTCTTTACAGCATTGGACTTTCCTTTCGCTTCCAGGCATATCTGCAGCTGAGCGTCCTTTCGGCTTTGGCCCAGCCGCTTCATCAGCTCTGGATCTACTTGTACTTGTCCTCCGCTCTTCCCCAGTAGCATGTTGGACGCCTTCCGACCTGAGGGGCTCATCTTCCAGCGTCATAACTTTT
Source organism: Podarcis cretensis (assembly GCF_951804945.1). Lineage (NCBI taxonomy): Eukaryota > Metazoa > Chordata > Lepidosauria > Squamata > Lacertidae > Podarcis > Podarcis cretensis. The sequence continues at coordinate 65,051,816 of NC_137179.1, forward strand.
ATATGCCTATTGTCTTTGTCCATGGAGTTTTCTTGGCAGGGATACTGGAGTGGCTTGCCGGTTCCTCCTCCAGATGGATCACGTTTGGTCAAAACTCTCCACTATCACCTGTTCATCTTGGGTGCCCTGCTCAGCATAGTTCATAGCTTCTCTGAGTTATTCAAGCCCCTTCGCCATGGCAAGGCAGTGATCCATGAAGGGGAGGTTTGGTATAGATAGTGCTTTCACCTGCTCATTGTCCACCTTCTATTTTGCCCAGTGCTTTCAGAATACAATGGCAAAGACTCTGTGAAAGTACAGTCTGCGTTCAGCTTGATGCCATTAAGGGATTATTCTTAGCGCAAGTGAGTGGGTGATAGTCATTAGCTTCAAGAATGAAAACCTGCTTTTCAGTTTTCTTACATGGTCTACAAATAGAAGTTTCCTTACAGTGCTTTTATTTGGCTGCATTATTGTAGAAACCTGATCTGCATTTGTCTTTCTGTGGATTGCAAGGAAAACAGCACAGTTCTGTTGGGAAAGTGGTTTCGGGGCCGTAGATATAACCCCATCACACCTTTGCGATATGCGGCGATTGTCATCACCTTTTCTTCAAACAAATCAGTTCTGTGTCATTTGTCTGCCCTTGATCGTATAGTCATGACTCACTTCTGGCAAACTCAGCTTTATTGCAGATTACAGGAAGAAAGATGAGGAGACACGAATAGGGTTAAAGGCTGCAGCCTACTTTTGTAAAGAAAACCACCAAAAGAAAATCTAGTCAGTGCAGCATCCTAGCCAGCTCCTAAGATTTTTTTCTGGACCATAGTTTACTGTTATGGAACAAGCCTACTCAAGTCTCTGATAATAGTTTCTGCTCTTGCTTCCTTCACTGCACTGTAAGGATATTAGAATAATGTTTCCTGTTTTAAATTAGCCACAGTTTGTAGTTTGATCTGAGCCAGGTCAAACCATGGCTTGTTTGAACTCTCACCTATTGAAAAAAGCCCAAAATCAAACTTATGGTTTCCGATCTTGGCTTGTTTCAATAAACAATACCTCAAACCAGAGAGAAATCTGATGCGTGGTAGAACCAAAACCTGCTTTTGACAGGCATCAGGTGTGCAAAGGAATTCCCTATGGGGAACTTTCTAGCAGACTCAATCCCTTCAGACCAAAAGCTCCTGCCCACATGTAGCAGCCATAAGTAATGCAATCACCAGGGCCGTCTTACCCATAGGCGCTAGGGGTGTGGGGCACCCAGGCACCGGGCTCTCAGGGGCGCCAGGCGGAGAGTCTGGGGCACGAGAATTGAGTCCAGGGAAGTGCCCATCCACCGGTCGGAGCGCCGCAATGGGCTCTTCTGCTGCGGTCTCTTCTGTTCCGTGAGTTCAGGGGTGACCGAGCGAGCAAGATGCTGAGGCTGCTGGCCAGCTATGCCCTCCTGCGCAACTGGGACTGGGCATATGCTTAAGACAGCCCTGGCAATCACTGTTCCAGAAGGTTTTTATTTTATAATGTGGTACAGCTACATTCCAGAGGCAAAACTCCCTCAGGGCTATTGCTGCTGGCATGGACATTTACAACGTCATTTGTAAAACGTAGTTAGGATGTTATTAGCTGGCTTATAATGTACTACTTTGGCTTAACTATTCTGAACTGGTTGCATGATCTCGGTCTGACAGTAATCTATGGACTATACTGAGTAGCACTTTCAAAATAAATGTGGGCGCTACAGATTAAGTGTGATCATGGATTCAGACATAAGGCTGAAACTCTCCCAGTCCTGCAGGGCTGGTAAATGCCATTTGCAATGGTAAGTAATAGTCGTTTATCTTTTTAATTAGTTAATGTATCTAATGGATATGCTCCATCATAGAAAACTCTGAGTAGATGTCTGTCTCGTTTTTCTAGATTGCCCTTTTTCTGTGAGGTTTTTCATTTCTTACTGGTAATCAGAATAAACCTTCATGTAGGCATAAGACCATAGATCGGCAATTCCTCAAATTTCACCTATGTGCACAAGAATACAAATAATGTTGTTTTTTCACCTATATATAAAAAAGGAGGTTTCTCACTCATGTCTACATAAACGTTTAAAACACCAGCTTTGTGTTCAACTGGGACTGAGCAGATATCCTTCCCTCTGTTCCTTATGATCGCAGAAGCATTCATTTTGTGTGGGGTTTTACCAATTTGCACATTTATTCCTGTGCATTGAAACAAAACACCACAGTTGTAATTTTGATGGAATAGGATATATGTGCAATTGCATCATATATATCAGTTGTAGTCCTTATTACAGATGTTGATGCTTAGCTGATGCTGATGACAAGGTTTCCTGCTGGAGAATTAATAACAGAGGTCACTGTTCAACACATGAAGATGGTTTCATCTATGTATGTGGACCTGCAACAAAATGTGGCCAAGTGGGATGCTCTTGTTCACTGTTCTAGATGACCATGCTACCCTCCACAATATGATATTTCAGTCCCAGCATGCCATGGCCACAGAGAGACTTTCCCCCTGAAATAATTTGGAGGGGAAACTGAGTCTGCTGACATAGTGCTGCTTTGGCTACATAAAAACAGCAGTCATTCATGAAGCTCAGAAACAGAAAGAGCGTTTCCACCTCTATCATCCAGCCCAGACACTGAGATCCAGCACTGAGGGCCTTCTGGCAGTTCCCTCACTGAGAGAAGTGAGGTTACATGGAACCAAGCAGAGGGCCTTCTTGGTAGTTGTGCCTGCCCTGTGGAACGCCCTCCCATCAAATGTCAAGGAAATAAACAACTATCTGACTTTTAGAAGACATATGAAAGCAGTCCTCTATAGGGAAGTTTTTAATGTTTGATGGTTTACTATGCTCAATATGCTTCATTTGTTGAAAGCTGTCCAGAGTGACAACCCAGTCAGATGGACAGAATTATTATTATTGTTGTTGTTGTTAATAGAGGAGAGGACATCTGAAGCTGTAAAGCTGTCCACCCACCTCCCAAACTCCACTCATCAATGCTTACTTTTATTTCCACTCAAAATTGTCCTGTCCAAGCCACTCATAGCCTCACAGCCTAAAAATAAACACATGTATGTTGTGGGGATAAATCACAGAGCCTAGGGATTGCTGATCAGAAGGTCAGCGGTTCGAATCCCTGTGATGGGGTGAGCTCCTGTTGCTCGTTCCCAGCTCCTGCCAATCTGGTAGTTCAAAAGCACGTCAAAGTGCAAGTAGATAAATAGGTACTGCTCCGACAGGAAGGTAAACGGTGCCGTATTGTTCGCTCTATAAGACGCACCTAGTTTTTGGAGGAGGAAAACAAGGAAAAAAATATTCTGAATCTCAGAAGCCAGAACAACAAGAGCAATCACTGCACAGCGAAAGCAGCGATCCCTCTTCCTGTTCTGGCTTCTGGGATAGCTGCGCAGCCTGCATTCACTCCGTAAGACGCACACACATTTCCCCTTACTTTTTAGGAGGGAAAAGGTGAGTCTTATAGAGCAAAAAATACGGTATTTCCTTGCACTGCTCTGGTTCGCCAGAAGTGGCTTAGTCATGCTGGCCACATGACCCAGAAGCTGCACACCGGCTCCCTCAGTCAATAAAGCGAGATGAGCGCCGCAACCACAGAGTTGTCCGCAACTGGACTTAATGGTCAGGGGTCCCTTTACCTTTTTATGTTGCCTGTCAATGCTTACTTTTATTTCCACTCAAAATTGCCCTGTCCAAGCCATTCATAGACTCACAGCCTAAAAATACACATATGTATGTTACCTGTTACTAGCCGCAGAGGCAGATTTACGGCAGCACGACTGGTTCTGCTGCACTGGGTGATGGGCCTATGGGGTGTCATAGAGCATTGCAACTATGTCATAGTGAATTGAGCAGAACAGAAAGCGAGAGGCCAGGGGATGAATGTTGGCCTCACACAGGGCGCCACTGAAATTTGAAAGACCAAATTCCCCCCCTGCTAGCTGCTGCAGGAACAATGTAAATCAAGAAAATATCACACAATGGGGGAAAGGTTAAACACCAGCCTCTCACTCCAGTTTCGTGATTATTTGTAATTAATATAACTGTGGGCCAATCCAGCACACATCTCCCACGCTTTGTGTAGCTTGGCCCAACATATGAACCATGAATGCCAACCATGGATCATTCTTTATTTGAATCTTTGATCACATTTCATTGGAGTACATAAAAGCTGTACTGAGACAGACCATTTGTCCATCTAGCTCACTATTGTCTAAATTGATTGACAGCAGGTTTCTAGGGTTTCTCCCAGTCCTACATATAGATGCCTGAGAGAGATTAATCCTGGGACCTTCTGCATGCAAATAATACCCTCTACCACTGAGCCGCAGTCCCTGGCTTATTAGAATTCCATTCAAATGCACTGCAAATATGTACGTAATTTTTTTTTAAGATTTTGCATGAGTTGGTGAATTCCTAAAAAGGGAGGTGTGGAAAGAAGCCTTCATTGTACCTGCAAGCCCTGAGATCATAGCTGCTGTCTCTGGTTCCCAAGTATTGTACTGTAATAGAATCTCTCTGCATATGATCAGAAGCTCTCTGATATTCATCATTCGTTCTCATGCATCCAATAATTCAAGAAAGGTTTGGGGGCTGAAACATTCAGGATCCAATGAGTGTAGGATCTGGCAAGAGCAGATCAATGAGCACATTAAATAGGAGAGAAATCTGGTGTGGGGGACACCAATGGAAGTGTGGAATGAGGTCATCTAATAAGATTGTTATGCAAATTATTAGACACTGTTATCACCTGCCAAAACTCCCTGCTCCCGAAACTATGGATTGTCAAGTAAACCACACTGAGAGTATTTGACAAATAAACCCCACTTAGATTGTCATATCATGGGGAGTGTATGTATTTCATGTTGGCCTGCCTTCACTGTATTAGAAAATATCTCCCCTTTTCTTACAGAGCACTTATAAGCAGCTACACTGTGATGCAGTTGTTTCTGAGAGTTCTCTTTGTATTCAAAATGAGTTCTTTTGATTGAAAAGCCATGCTGCATTTATAGCATCAGCCTGCATAAATAATATTATCCACAGAAAGCCTAGGAACTACACTGATGAGTCCAATCATGACTCATTCCCAATCCCATATGCTGAAATTTCACACAATCAACACTGAATAAATGAGGGGAATCAGAATGTATAGTGCAACCCAATTGACTCGGATTTTGTTACTCCAAGGTTGAAGCCATAAAGGGAAAGTAAATCACATCCATTAAGTGTATCTGTATGATAAACATGGCTAACTTGATTTTCAAAAAGCTTCATTTATAGAAGCTACAAATTATTGACACGGAGAGAAATAGCAATATATAGTGTGAGGAGTGATCACAGAGTTTCTAGCCTTTTTAACTCATACCATAGAGAACCAGGATGGCCAGCAGAGAGTCTTCCTTGGCAGGACATCTTTTCAGGCATGCCTTAGGTACAAAGGAGCCCTGATGTGTTTACTAAAGCTTTCTTGCTTTCCCATTCACAATGGAGGAGACTGTGGGAGCCAAGCTATACCTGAAACTAGGGCTGAACTGAAACTCTTTGAATCATTTCCATGGTAAAATGAGTCTTTCAAAGCTAGCTGCATGTTCAGTGGTTTCCTTTCAGCATTATGAATGGACCTGCCCAGTTTTCTCAATGACTTCACAACGCTACATTTGAAGTGATGGTATCATCAATACCCATAAAGCAGCAATGGGGAACCTCCAGCCCATGGGCCAAATGAGGCCCACCAGGCTATTTCCAGCTGGCCCCACCCACCTGTCACTCACTCAACATCATAAGAAGGAACAACTGAAATGCTGAGAGGAACAAAATAACAACTGGAAGCATACTTTAAGCCATGCATTCTTGGTTGTTCCTTTGCAACCCTGGATTGCACCCAGTGCTGTTTCCGTTTGGCACCGAATACAAGCTCTGTTACTTTGGGAAAGGATTGGCTTCACCTGATATCATGTCAGGTGATTGACAGGTGGATAGCCCCTGCCATCTGTCAGATGTTGCCTGTAGAGTGTTGGCCACGTTTTGATCCTGCTTGCTAGACCAAAGTAGTTCCCCAACTCTGCTGTAAAACAAATGGCACGTGTCGCTGTAGTGAAGTGGATTCAGCAGCAGAATGGACAAATCAACCAAGGGCAACAAGGGCAAAGAAAGAGAAGGGAAGGCAAATTGAAAAACAGGCAGGAATAGTGGCTGGGGAACAAAAGGACAACAAACTACTTTGAGGTTGTTGGCTTGTTAAAATCAAGTCAGGAATAATTGTTATGAAACAAAGAGATAAGACTGAAGACTTGGGGCTGACTCTGGTGTTATCCCAGACACTTCCAGCATTTCTTGAAGAAAAAGAAGAAGAAAAAGAAAAAGGAGAAGGAGAAGAAGAAGGAGAAGGAGAAGAGTTGGGATTTGATATCCTGTTTTATCACTACCCTAAAGGTAAAGTTAAAGGGACCCCTGACCATTAGGTCCAGTCACAGATGACTCTGAGGTTTCGGCACTCGTCTCGCTTTATTGGCTGAGGGAGCCAGTGTACAGCTTCTGCATCATGTTGCCAGCATGACTAAGCCACTTCTGGTGAACCAGAGCAGCACATGGAAACACCGTTTACCTTCCCACTGGAGCGGTACCTATTTATCTACTTGCATTTTGACATGCTTTCGAACTGCTAGGTTGGCAGAAACAGGGACCAAGCAACGGGAGCTCACCCCGTCGTGGGGATTCGAACTGCCAACCTTCTGATCGGCAAGCCCTAGGCTCTGTGGTTTAACCCACAGTGCCATCCGCATCCCTTTATCACTACCCTAAGGAGTCTCAAAGTGGCTAACAATCTCTTGAGAAGTTCTAGTTACAGGTAGGTAGCCGTGTTGGTGTGCCGTAGTCGAAACAAAATAAAAAATTTCCTTCCAGTAGCACCTTAGAGACCAACTTAGTTAGTTATTGGTATGAGCTTTTGTGTTTATGCACACTTCTTCAGGTACACTGAAACAGAAGCCACCAGACCCTTAGATATTGTGAGAGGGTGGGGAGGGGTATTACTCAGAAGGGTGGTGGGAATGGGTGATTGGCTGATACACAGTTTCAGTGTATCTGAAGAAGTGTGCATGCACATGAAAGCTCATACCAATAACAAACTTAGTTGGTCTCTAAGGTGCTACTGCAGCGGTTCTCAACCTGTTGGTCCCCAGATGTTGTTGGACTACAACTCCCATCATCCCTAGCTAGCAAAGTCAGAGCTCAGGAATGATGGGAGTTGTAGTCCAACAACATCTGGGGACCCACCGGTTGAGAACCACTGAGCTACTGGAAAGAATTTTTTTAATCTCTTGAGGAGCGATGCCAATCCCATGTGCAGCAGAGGACCCAGGAGGACCTCAGAATGAGCTTCCTTATTCACCTGCAGCACATCCTTCACCTGGGGGGAAGGTTGAGTTACCTCCTGGGCCCAGAGAATGCCAGCATCAAGGAGACAGGACACAAGTCTCAAGGCCCAGAAGAACCAGGGTCTTTAGGTATATGAAGCCTCTTCAGAAACAGTGAACCTTAAAGGCTGGGGCTAACCAGTTGCAGCTGAGTCTTGTTACGTAAGCTTCGAGTTTCTCCCTGTATGTTGCAGGAAGAACACCGGCCCTTGGTTCTGTAGACTCAGCCTTTTGTTACTACCATCTATCCTGACTGACCCTGTGCTACTGACCCCTGGATCCCTGCTAATACCTTGCTCTTGAAAACCTGCTTTGCTGTGTGATCTTGGCTTTGCCTCAGGACCCTGCTGTTGGAAGACATCTCATCGTAGGCTGCCTCGCTGTGCTTGGCCTTACGACCCTGTGCTTCTGAATCGCTCTGATATCCTATCTCTACCAAACTCAGGCAGGAGAAGATGCCACTGTCCAGAACTGTCTTATTTTTGTGTGTTCTTGTTGAAGGATAAATATCTTTCATGATCCTTCATTTTACTGTGTGTCATAGATTTTAAATGTTTGATGGGTTGTTTTCCCTTTTAATATTTTGTAAGCCACTATGACACATTCTATAAAAAGCAATGAAGAAATAATAATAATAATAATAATAATAATAATAATAATTTTTTATTTATACCCCGCCCTTCCCACTTTAGAAAACCGGGCTCAGGGCGGCTAACAACAAATTTAAAACACTTAACTGATGCAACAACAACAAAAAACAGCATAAAATACAGTATAAAATGTGAATAACAATAAATTCAGAATTCAAAAATCAATTTGGGGGGGGGGGGGGGAACCATTCAATAAACATTAAATGATCACCAGGGCTCGCTGGCTAAATTAGTCCTATTTGGGACAGTGAGGAGATCAGGGGAGAATTAGCTGTGGGATCCCAGAGCGGGTAATCTCCATAAAAAGGGGAGGGAGAGGGAAGAGAGGGGAATAAAAGATCAGGCTAAGTTCAAATTGAAAGCCAGGCGGAATAGCTCTTATTCCTGAATAAGGAATAGACCTTATTCCTGTATTGGCCCCAAAATAAGCTGCACTTTCCCCCAAATTCCAACCATGAAAAGTTAAAGTACGGCTTATATTTGCAACATTATGCTGCCGGCAAAGCGGCGTGGCTCCCCCCCCCCCCCCCAGAGCAGCCCAGGAGCACAGGGCAATGGTGCGTAGCCCACCCAATGCTCCCAAGGTGCAGCTTATTTTTAGGGGTGGCTTATATTCAGGCCAATACGGTAGTCTCAATATGCTGAATGGGCAATTTTTAGGGCTGCCATATGTCTGGATATTCCTGGACATTACTGGGATTTCAAAGGTGGAATTGACATCCGGGGGGGATTTCCGAACGGCGGAGCTTTGTCTTGGATTGGGAGAAGGGTATTTCAGTAATTTGGCTAAGAAGATATGAGAGTTAGCTTTGCTCTCCTAACCTGCATGTTCATTGTTTTCCAAACTTGGGTCTCCAGCTGTTTTTGGACTATGACTCCCATCACCCCTCGCTAGCAAGACCAGTGGTCAGGGATGATGGGAACTGTAGTCCAAAAGCAGCTGGGGACCCAAGTTTGGGAAAGTCTGCTCTAATTCATGGATTGGGGATACTCTCAACATTTTATGTTACCCATTAGGTCATCACTTCTCAACCTTGGGTCTCCAGATGTTGTTAGACTACAATTCCCTTCACTCCTAGCTAACAGCACAAGTGGTCAAGAATGATGGGAGATGTAGTCCATACAACCTGCACATGCACATATAAGTGGAAGTGCAAAACATCTTGACAGAGGTGAAGATCCCAAGAGCTCCTTCACAGGGACCTCATACAAAGTCAGATCATTGGTATTGCCCACACTGACTTGGCAGTGGCTGTCCAGGATTTCTTAGGCCTACCTAGAGAGATTTGGAGTTGAAACTGGGACTTTCTGCTTGCTAAGCAAATGCTCTATCAGCAAGCAATGGCTGTTCCTTCCACAAGCAACAGAAGTGGACCTCCTCATCTTAGTCTCACGCAAGATATTAAAAATATTTGTACTCTTTCCTCTTGCTTCAAACTTTTGGTTTAAATATGAAAACAGTAAAAAGGAAAGTCCTTTTTCTCCTTTCTTCTTCTTCTTCTTCTTCTTCGTCTTCTTCTTCTTCTTCTTCTCCTTGCATCTTCGTACAGAAAGATCAAACCAGACAGGTTGCCTCCAGGACAGAGCTTGTGAACAAGGCAAAAACATCACTAAAGAAAGAACTTTGCCTCCTACCAAGAATGGTGATTTGATTATGTGAGACACCAGAGTCAGTGACAAATCTTTTGGCTCACAGGAAGATTTCTAAAAAAGAAATAATCTCTGTTACAAGTAGGATCAGGGAGTGGGGGGACGACAACAATTTTTGAGGCCAGTAAAAAACATACATATGTCATCACAATGAAAAGGCAAGTACAGCGAAGGTTGGCTAACCAAATAATTGTTCCCTACTTTTAAGGGGCGGGCGGGTGGAGCATGTTCATATTTACTAGAAATATCCTCTTCCCAAGCCAATCTGGAGCTCCTATTAATATTCAGCAGAGATGGACTCAGGCACTGGGAGAATATATATGCCTATATTTACATACAGACATTTGTAAATCTTCTCCTTTTCATATCCAGAAGGAGTTTAAGTTTATAAATGTGTAAACAAATCATATGAATGGTGTTTGCTATGCAGTGTGGTCAGGTTGCAAAATACATCATGCAACTTACACTGATTTAATCTCTTTGAAAGAGACAAAAATATGCACTCAAATTATCTGGCATAATGAACTATAAATATACCATTTGGGTGCATATATTCTAATTATTTTTAAAGGGCATTAGTTATCTGGCTCAGCTTTAATTAACAGGAGCCCCCATAGATCTGCTAACAATGCTGGTTTACATGGCCTAAGTTTTATACTTGGAATATTTGCAGGTGGGGAGCAGCATCAGACATTAGGGGAATTACCATTTCCATAACTCTATACGCGGGTTAATGTATTGTGTGCCTTATTAATGCACAACTCCATTTGCAGGCATGAACTTCAGAACTGACTGGATTATGGATTGCACATCAGAAGTTCAGAGTTATTCACTGTAGGACTGAGAAGGAGGTATGGAGCTTATTCACTGTAGGACTGAGAAGGAGGTATGCACATATAACAGGCATATTATACAGGTATAGACAGGGATTTTTCAGGGGTACGCAGTACTGGTACCTCTTTTTGTTGTTGTTGAAAAGTATGGCACTTACTGTAACAACTTCATGATGAGTAAGGTAAAGGTAAAGGGACCCCTGACCATTAGGTCCAGTCGTGGCCGACTCTGCTGTTGCGGCGCTCATCTCGCTTTATTGGCCGAAGGGGCTGGCGTACAGCTTCCAGGTCATATGCCCAGCATGACTAAGCCACTTCTGGCGAACCAGAGCAGTGCACGGAAACGCCGTTTACCTTCCCGCTGGAGTGGTACCTCTTTATCTACTTGCACTTTGACATGCTTTCAAACTGCTAGGTGGGCAGGAGCAGGGACCGAGCAACAGGAGGTCACCCCATCGAAAGGATTTGAACCGCCGACCTTCTGATACCAAATCCAAGGCTCTGTGGTTTAACCCACAGTGCCACCTGCGTCCCTCATGGTGAGTACTGGCACCTATTTTTCTAGGGGGGGGGGAAGCACTGTGTATAGAGATAATACAGGCTTAGTAGCATAAAACAATAGCAGTTCTAGAGAGAAGAAGAAGAAGAGCTTGGACTTGATATCCTGTTTTATCACTACCCTAAGGCGGCTAACATTCTTCTTTCCCTTCGTCCCCCACAACAAACACTCTGTGAGGTGAGTGAGACTGAGAGACTTCAGAGAAGTGTGACTGGCCCAAGGTCACCCAGCAGCTGCATATGGAGGAGCGGAGACACGAACCCCGTTCCCCAGATTACGAGACTAGCGCTCTTAACCACTACACCACACTGGCTGAGCTGGTTTGAGCGAAACAAAGGAAGTACAAGAACTAGGGAAATTCTGAAAGAGGATTTTGGTGGGTAAGAGTCAGACGTATGGCTAGACCAAAAGAACAAAGCTAAACAAATTTGTAGTAATGTTAAGAGCTGAGAAAAGAGGAGAAACTCACATTCACCAAGAGTAGGGACTCTGCAGATGCCCCAAAGGACATCCACAAAGGTTCAGGAGGTAAGTTTGCACAGTGATCCAGTTAAGGATTGGGAGAGGCATCTTAGCCAAATTTGCTGGCTGGGGTGATGTATAGAGCTTTGAATAAAACATCTAAGGTGTAGGAACACAATGGCCATTGTCACTTCTTGATACCAAGGGACTGGGAGGTTGTGCTCAACTTCTGAAGTCCAAAGCAGAAAGCCACAAATTGCTGGATGTTTTGCAATCTATGCAGTAGCGGAGTGTTTTTTTTTTTTTGGGGGGGGGGCACAGGGACAGTTGTCCCATGCACAAAATTGTTTGGGGTGCAAAATTTCAACACCCGGTGCTGCCTCAGTACAGCTGTACACTTCTTTTGCTGGCTTCTCCATGTGAAAATGGCTTCTCCATGTGAGCCAGGAGGTGACCTCTCCAGAAAATGAAACAACTCTTCTTTTATTATCTCTGTGGCTGCGATCTCCTGGGTGATGCAGACACTGTTAGGCAGTTGAATGCGAATATGTGGTCTGTCTGTTTCCCTCCCACCCACTTCCACGTTGCCCTGGGCACTGGCATTCCATGCTACGTCACTGAATTTAGTTAGGAATTTTCTTTCCTTCTTTTTTATCTTGAATAAATGACATGCTTTAATTGCAAACCTGGGCTGTGCTGTTTGCTCTAAGTAATAGAATGGACCACACACAAACTGAGGATTTCCCTGTGGCTAAAGTGTAGAACTCCTTGCCAACAGGGCCTGTGTTCCTTAATGCAGACAAATGCAGCTATCAAGTGACATGCTTATACCATGTATAACATCGAACTGAATGCTGAATCTTCAGCCATATGCCCTGATACAACTACAGGCACATATCCCTAACTGGATGGAGAATCACACATGCAAATGAGCGCAAGATGCTTGATTTGGCAGCTTCATCCAACAGCGAAGGCCCCATGTTATTTCTATCAGCACACTGCAACTAATCTAATAAGTGAAACCTGAGAGGAACTGAGGCGTTAATTGGGCAGGTGAGAATATGAAGATAAGCTAATTCTATAATGCAGCAAACAAGTTGTGCTGACATTTGGGCAGGACCAAAGAGGCGATGTTTGTACTCTGAATATGTTGTAAATCACTTTGGGACTCCATGGGAAGCAATTTATCCATTCATAAACATAACCTAACCTGTTTTTGGGGGGGGGTTTGTCCACACCAGTCCATTCTTGGCATGAGTTTATCTCCCTTCCACATGCATGTTTGTTGAAATCAGGGTCAAGTGTTGACTTGTTAGTTGGTTCTTGATGCATGTGCAGTTTAGTGGGTAGGAATCTAACATACCTGCTCTGTCTACAGAAGGAGCACCAATTCACCAGAAGCATTTTTATTAGTCATTTCAGGTCAAGATCTGCTAAAAGAGAAGAAGAAACTATTGATGCATGTTACAGCCACGGCTAGGATATTGCTAGCCCAAAGATGGAAAAGTGATGAAATACCAACTAATGAACAATGGCAAAAAAACCCTGATGGAATATGCTGAAATGGCAAAACTAACTGAAAAACTTAGAGACAAAGACAATAGAGACTTTAAAAAAGATTGGGAACCATTTATGACAGGGGTAGGCAACCTAAGGCCCAGGGGCTGGATGCGGTCCCATTGCCTTCTCAATCTGACCCGCAGCCAGTCCGGGAATCAGCATGTTTTTACATGAGTAGAATGTGTCATTTTATTTAAAATGCATCTCTGGCTTATTTGTGGGGCATAGGAATTCGTTCATTATTTTTTTCAAAATATAGTCCGGCCCACCACATGGTCTGAAGGATGGTGGACCGGCCCACGGCTGACAAAGGTTGCTGACCCATGATTTATGAGGTATATACAGAAACAATGCAAAGAAATGGACTCACTAGCAGGGTTTGAGTAAACACTTACAATTAACAAAATAAATACAGGAATGATGAAGAGGATGTCAAAATGATAAGAGAAGAGCAATATTTGATATAAAGAACTCAATATGAAGATATAATATAGCAAGCAGGGGAAGTTAATATGCTAAAAACCAGAAGAGGGAGTTGAGGAAAGTCGGGGGGGAGGGGGAAATTTGGGGAATGAAACTTTTTTCTATTATATGACATGTTATTATCATGATAAAAATGTAAAAGTCAATGAAAACTATTTTTTTTTTAAAAGGAGCGTCAATTTACGGAAGGAGAACTGAGCTCATGGAAAGATCCCTTCTTTGAGAGCAGATTTTTCTTCTTCCTTCAAACGAAACTGCCTGTTCTGCTCACAGAATGACTACATTGGACCCCACCAATTGCACTGAGATCACAGAAAAGGAACACAAGACACTGTAACAAGCCAGAAATATTTTATTAGTTACTGGGGGAGGGGGGATCAATAGAACTATCCAGTGTGAAACCATTCACTTGCACTATCAAAAATTCATCCAGAGTCTCCTTGAGCCTGCAAGTCTATCAGGAGTAGCCAACATGGCCAATGAGGGACGCGGGTGGCGCTGCGGTCTAAACCACTGAGCCTCTTGGGCTTGCTGATCAGAAGGTTGGTGGTTCGAATCCCTGCGACGGGGTGAGCTCCCGTTGCTCGGTCCCAGCTCCTGCCAACCTAGCAGTTCGAAAGCATGTCAAAGTGCAAGTAGATAAATAGGTACCATTGTGGCTGAAAGGTAAACAGCATTTCCATGCGCTCCCCTGGTTTCGGTGTTCCGTTGCACCAGAAACAGCTCAGTCATGCTGGCCACATGACCCAGAAAAATGTCTGCGGACAAACGCCGGCTCCCTTGGCCTGTAAATCGAGATGAGTGCTGCAACCCCAGAGTCGTCTGCGACTGGACTTAACTGTCAGGGGCCCTTTACCTATAACATGGCCAATAGAGAGCAATAATGGGAGAAAGAGAAAATCTATCTGCTGCAAAGCAGTGTAACTGCTTGAATGTACTGGTATTGGATAGGGCTGCCATACATCCAGATTTTCCCGGACATTGTCAAATTTCCGAAAGGCGGCGCTTTGTCCTGGATCTTAGGCAAGTTTTTGTAAAAAACAACAACAACCCTAGAATTAGAACAAGGTTGACATACAAGCTACGGGACAAGGATAACTGTGACTTTAAAGATGAATGGGAACCCTTTACAAAGTATTTGAAGATGCAACAAAGCAAACTGGACTCCTTGGCTGGTTTTGAATAAACATTCACAAACTTTTTATTGATAATTATTACTTAAATAGTTTGAGGATCTATACAACAGTGTAACATGCAGAAAACAACATTTTTAGAGAAATCAAAGACTGGAACTAAGGGAAGTCTGGGGGTGGGGGTGGGTGGGTTCTGTGAGGGAGGGAGGGAGGGAGGGAGGGGGGAGGGAGGGGAAAAGGGTGAAAATAAGGATGATATGTTTCTGGATAAACTGTTTTGTTTTAATTTTGAATAAAAAAGTAATAAAAAAAATAGAATTAGAACAAGATATACTGCCATTAACTGTCACTGCGGACACACACACATAGAGCCATAGAACTGTAGAGTTGAAATGCCAGAATATGCAGCTGTCTCATATGGGGATTCAACTTGCAACCTTGGTGTTACCACCACCACAACTGAGCTATCCAGGACTCCTCCATATAGACAGCAAAATAAACCAAAGTCAGTCTAGGGTTTTTTTGGGGGGAGGGTCCTCCCCCCCCCATGTATTGCCCACATGGGATATATCCAGATGCATTGCACTCTTATAGAAGAAATGAATGAAACAGATGTATAAATAAGTGCAAGATTTGCTTTTGGAGAACAGGTGAAAATAAAGTAACTGCTGTGGGAAGTTTCAGAGTGAAATGATAATCCCTGGACTGGTCTGTCACATCCACTACAGGTCATCGTCAAAGATAAGATCTTGGTCCAAGATTTTTTAAAAAGAAGTCCTGACTTACATTTTTATCAGTTTTAGTGAAAATGCAACCATCAAAATTTGTTTAAGGAACAAGCTTGGACCCCATCATCAACCTCACAGAGACAATAGAAATGCATAATGCTTCTCTCCAGGTTGAGGAAGATATGGCAGATTGGCCCAGACCAATGTGTGTACAAGATGAAATGCTTCAATTACACTGTTTCCCCTTTCAGTTTTGCATAATATCGAGAATATTTTTTGCCATCCAAAGTTCAAGTACCTCGACCTTTTTGTTCTGAACAGACATCCATGGCCATGCCAGCAGGTTCACTGGCCATCTGGCTGCTCTAATTGGGTCTTTTGCATGTGCTAAAATGTGATTGCGAATTCCGATTCCCATTGCAGTGACACGTCTGACTATTTTAAAAACAAGACTGGAGGTGTAAGTGTTGACTTGTCGACTTATTAGCTGGTGGCGGGGTGCTAAATGTTTCCATCCTTCTTCATTAGACCTGCAACATTTAGCTAATTAACCACTTAGATTAAACAATTAAAGCCATTTTATAGAACTACTTACAAAAACAATGGGTGGGAAGCACAAAGTTAGAAGACGTCGCCTCCTGCTTTCTGTTACTTGATTCAAATCATCCCTCAAAACCCAGCTTCCCTATAGAGCTCATGGCAGAACCCTCTGTACTAAATTATAATCTTTCCCAGTTCACGCAGCCTCCATTTCCCCTTTTGTATTTCTTGAGTAAGATCATGGGGTGGTAGGCCTTACCATGAGCAATATCTCATTCCCTCAGGATCTTAGGCTCCAGAGTTCTCCAATTCTCTTTCACTGTTCTTGGTCCTATTAAGGCTGTCTTCTTCATAGTCTACCCTAGGGGAGCCTCTTCACAATGTCCTCCTCTAATCCCTTCTGTTGAAAATGTGGGATGTAATCCATTGGAGCAGTCAAATGCAATATTCCCTAGAGTGGACACAGGCAGAGGGATGTTACTCCAGCCAGTATAACTTCCTGTTCCACTGGTCTGGAGCGTCCTCCCCCTGCATGTGACCAGGCAGATGCGCATGACCCTGGCTGAGTTCATAAAAGAGCCGAGTCACGCAGCCATCTTCCTCTTGATGCCATGCTGCTCTCCTGCAGCCATTTTGTTCTCTTGATGCTGTTCCCTTAATGTATTTTGCTGTCTGCTGGTTCTCAGCCAGCAGCACATGGGCTCAATCCCCATAAGGGATGAACTTGCACTATGTGTTGTAACTACAAGCTAAAGTCTGCCTTCAGGGATCATACTGTGAACTGAATGTGAGTAAGTAAACTTCTTGTTACTTTTAAGGAAAGACTCTTGTGCCTTTAGTCTTTTAAGAAGGATCAAAGGGGACACCAGCAATAATCCAGTCTGATCAAGCCAGACTGGATTGCTTAACTAAAGAGATTCAAATGAATCTTCAAACTAGCTTCCTGCTGTATTGAAGGGAATCTGTCAGTGAAGGAAGGATAATATTTAATCACTGTATCCTCTCTTACTATCCTTAGCATTCCCACAGAAAATACATGCTACGACTGTTTAAACTGTAGAAGTGCCTGTCACATCTTTAGTCTTCTGCAACAAAACTGGCCCTAGAAGCAGGCTGCCAATTAATGTGGGCTTCAAACAATTTTCTTGAATAGTAGCTGCTTGTTCTGTTTTGATCTGTACATTGTTAACAAATGTATGACTTCGGTCTATCTTTAAACTGAGGCTCTTCAAAGCTAGCAAAATAAAACTTTCTCACACATACACATATCCAAAGGCCAAATGCTGAAATGATAGTTCTCTCCAGATCACGTTAATCAGAAATATTGTGTTCAGCCTAAAAATTCTGAACGTGTCTTTTTTAGGACAATTCAAGGGAGACAAAGCAGAATGTCGGCTGCCACTTGTAAATTGCCTGGATAAACAGAGATTAGCTCTTTTGTGGGCTCGTTCCCTCTTCTTCTGACTTTGAAATAAAGATATGTTTGGGCTAATGGGAATGGCGCTCCCCCCAATTTAGCAGCCAGAACTCAAAAAGCAATACTTTAATTCTTCAGCTTAATTATCAAGACAAAATATTATTTATGTTCCCTCCCCACACATACAAACACTGACACTAACGCTGCAATTTCCCATTGATTAATTTCTTAGATTAATTTATTAGGTGCATCAGTTGAAATGATTTTATCCACTGCAAAGGTGCTCCCTTCTAATTGGGCAGAAGGTTTTTAATTTTTTAACTTCTAAAACTGAAGCCACACATTATGAGAGATGTTCCATCCTGGATAAGAGAGAAGAAGGAAATGGTTCTTCTACGATTATGACAAATCTTAAAACAGCAATTCCCAACTCCCTTTTTAACTACTACTTCTTCTCATGTGCAAACAATGCATATTTTGCCAATTAATGGAATGGAATTCGTATGCTATCTAAAATTTATTTAATCAGGTGGCAGTTCATATGCACAAAGAGATACACTGTATTTCTGCATATCATGCACAGAGAAAGCAAGTAGATAGAAGACCACACCTCTGAACAGCTGTTATTTCACTGTGTATGAAAACCCAGTAACCTGAATCGAGTGATAGCTTTTCTTAACTGAGCTATGCAACAATGCACGGCCCTGAGCATCTCTTTTTTTTAAAAAAAGGTACAACTCAATAAAGGAGCTTCATGGGTCAATTTCTTACAAAGGTTTGCTAAGCTTCTTGAAGTAGGTTTTTTTCTAATACATATTAGTTGAGAAACATATTAAATACCTTCACTGCAGAGCTATATGAATAATCCTTTGTTGTGTGAATAATCCTTTTGCAATTATATGGCCACTTATTAATAGACCATATCGAATTCTTAATCCGGGTATTGTTTCAGATACTGTGGGCACCTCATTGAAAGAGAATAGCAATCAACAGGCTTGAATAGTTCCAAAAACCCTGAACTTTCACTGAATTGCAGCAGCTTAAAAGGGAATTTATATTGCTTAGAAAGTAAATCAGAGGCGCAGAGGTCTTTGTTGTGACACCAATGGCCTTCTTAAAGCAGGGCAAATTCTGCAAAAGCCAGTAAATGTGTAAGAGTTTTCTGAACAGCCATTTTATTGTTTTTAATTTAGTCTTCAAAGAGCAGTGTAGCAAATTTCCAAGACTTCTATGCGTATCAATAGAAGCATTCAGCTCTCAGTGTAACACTTCCTAAGGCATGCACTAGATTCAGAAGAGCACGCCTTACTAAGGCACAACAGTTCACATGCCTGCATGTATTTTATTTATTTCACAAATTCTCCACGCAAATACATTCGGGATAGAAATAAAGCGAGCATATTCTGCAGCATTTCACAGATTTTAAAAATGAATAAAAGTCATGGGGCTCACTTAGTTGCTTGTAGAGACAGACCAGCACTGAGAAATTGCCTGTGGCCATGACAAGTGGTTCTGATACCTCTATAAACCATTTTTATAAGTTTGTGGGTGCTAGGCACTTCTAAATTCCTGGAACCAGTAAGTGTTAGAATTTAGTTAGGGCTTGGGATGATAAGTTGAGTGCAAGACTACTCTAATACCTGGATCTAACAAGTGTTAAAAGCTAATTATGCCAGGCTTGCTTTCTCTTAAGGTGGTAAACCCTGGATGATGAGTCCTTAAGAGAACAAAGCATCAAAGGGCCTCATTGAGAGACAAAGTAAAATAAAATAAAATAAAATAAAATAAAATAATGTATTTATACCCCACCCAGTCACCAATTTAGCTGCCGCATTCTGGATTAATTGCAGTTTCCGAGTCACCTTCAAATGTAGCCCCATGTAGAGCGCATTAAAGTAGTCCAAGTGGGAGATAACTTGAGCATGCACCACTCTGGTGAGACAGTTCACAGGCAGGCTGGGTCTCAGCCTGCATACCAGATGGAGCTGGTAGACAGCTGCCCTGGACACATAATTAACCTGCACCTCCATGGACAGTTGTGAGTCCAAAATGAGTCTCAGGCTGTGCACCTGCTCCTTCAGGGACACAGTTACCCATTCAGGACCAGGGAGTCCTCCACAGCAGCCCACCCCCTGTCCCCCAAGAACAGTACTTCTGTCTTGTCAGGATTCAACCACAATTCGTTAGCCTCCATCCCTCTTCAAACCACCTCCAGGCACTCATACAGGACCTTCACTGCCCTCACTGGTTCCGATTTAAAAGAGAGGTAGAGCAGAAAATGGGTTAGCCCCCCCCCCCCTCCTTTGACAGATAAAGCCAGAACTGAGAGTTGAGAGTTTAGGAGTGATGTCACCAAGAATAATGACAGCAAGGTGAGAAACCAGAGAGCTAGAGTATGCTGTTTGATATCTGTCTGAATCCAAGGCTGTCTCTATGGGGAAAACAATACCCTCTTGGGATGATGATGACAGGTGCTGCAAATCTGACCACCACAGGCTCAATATGTGTAAATACATATATGCAAATAAACCCTATATCTTAAAGACACCACAGTCTCCACGGTGTCTCCTTCCCAAAAGGAAACATCAACACCTGGAACCACTGGAATGTTGCAGTACTCAGAGGTTTGGGGTGGCGTGCAACGCTTCGAATTCTCTATGAATATTCGTTGCGTCTGAATTCTCAGATTTTCACCACAAATGTGTGCCAAACCCATTCATGTAACGTCCCTCAAATCGGGGCATGTTCCTGTGAGTCCCTATCTCCACATATTTACAGTTTCCAGGACAGCATGAGGTCAGCACCGAGCTTTCACTTATTTCTTAACAGCTAGTCTTTGTTTTCTTTTTGAAAGGTGATCATTGAAACTGGAAGAAACCTTGTTCACCGTTCAGAGTCAAAGTTGAAATCAGAGTGGTCGGCTCAGATAGCTCATCAGTATACTGCTGTCTTTTAAAACTGCTCTAAAGGTAAAGGTACCTCTGACAGTTAAGTCCAGTCGCGAACGACTCTGGGGTTGCGGCGCTCATCTTGCTCTACAGGCCGAGGGAGCCGGCGTTTGTCTGCTTCTGCAGTTTTTCCGGGTCCGCTTCTGGCGCATGGAAACTGCTCTACTAGAATGTAATTTAACAGGAACCTTTAGTGGTAAGTAAGGACTTGTTTTAAGCATGCTACCAGTACCAGCATTTCAGGTAGAGTGACAAATACCTAGCCTTTATTACCTGCGTGCTGAAAAAGTTATTAAAACCTTCCCAAATCCTCTGTTGAATGCAAGTCTTTGATGTGGGGGAAGATGTGTAACTATGAAACCGAGTTAATTTATTCAGGCTATTTAAGATGTTAAATGAACCGTAAAGGCCAGATGACAGAGACAAATAAGCCTCTTCTCTGAAAGTGCCGCGATTTGGGACTTGGGTCTCCCATCTGCGTTGATGCATTGCCTGGTACTCTGTAGGGGCCTGGCTATTGCTTTCTATAAATGGTTTAACCTTCAGCTCCATGTGGTCTGCCTAGTACTGTATGCTGTCAATTAAGGAAAATCAATCTCTGGCACTTTTATGCCGAAAACGTGGAGTCCCCCTTGGGGAGTAAATAATTAGTTCAGAACTGCTTTAGGCAATAATTAACCAAACCAGACTTATTAAGAAAACTGCCTGCAGCATTTTTCCTTCTCAGAGGTGTTTAATATCTATCAAGTTGCTTCTAAATGATTCTGATTTAAGCATTTTAGGACCTGCGCCTTCTCTCTTTTTTAGATATAAAGCCATTATATAATTAATGCGGTTTGACCAGACCCCATCCTAGGCGATAAATTATGCTTAACTGCAAGACCTTGCTGCTCATTTAGGGCCTATCCTTGAGATATCCCAAAGAACAACATAACTAAATGAATTGGTTCAGAGGTTTTTGAATGTGCACTGTTATTTAATAATAATACTTTGAGGGAGCGAAATGATTGCACTAGCTATATCTGTTTGCATTATATTTGCATACTTGATTCTGTGATGCGTCTACAAATTTATACTACTCAGATTATTGGCGGTATGAATATTGTCCTTTTTTCATAGCCTAATTTTAACACCATGGGTGATTGTTGGCCCCCTTATGCTTGCATGATTAAACTGCAAGAAGTTGGAATTAAGTATTGCTGAGGCTTCCCTTTCAATCTTATCGTCCTGAGGGGGTCAGCTCACAGCAACAAGTAGACTGGAAGCAGAAGATCTCCTCAACATTCCTGGAATTGACCTACCTCTAAAGGAGAGGCAATGGAAGAAAAACACCCTAAACTTTCCAAGGAAGCTGGGAGGATGCAAACAAGAGTGAAATATCCTGCAAATGCCTAGCACATGACAGAGGAGACCACTGCAACAAATGATGCAGATTCCTAAGTCCTAGACCCTCCAGATATTGATGACGCACTTACCGTATTTTTCGCTCCATAAGACACACTTTTTTCTTCCTAAAATGTAAGGGGAAATGTCTGTGCGTCTTATGGAGCAAATGCGTGGTCCCTGGAGCTGAATTGCCCAGGGGCAAAAAGCAGATCGTGCTTTTTTTTAAAAAAGAGGGAAGTGGGTGTTGAAACAAAGCCACTGATCGTTTGCCAAATGGGGAGGGAGATACGGGATGCTAGAGATAAAGGAGGCTGCCTGGGAGAGGGGAGGTAAAGATAGCAAACTTGCAAAGGGGGGGGAAACAGGAAGACTAAAGCAATAAGGAGAGAAATTAGAAGAAAAGGAGGAGCAAAAAACTGCTCCAGCTAAGGAAACAAGAGGGAAGGGAGTTTTGAAATGAAGCAGCTGATCAGTGGGATCGGGAGAGAGATAAGGGACACTAGCAGAGGCTGACTGGGAGGGGGGAGGTAATAGCCCATGGATCCTCAGGATTTTTGCATTGGGTCACCCCAAATAAACCATCAGATCACATAGCATGTCCTTGGCTACAGCCTGCACCAAAAAAATCACGTACCCACTGTTGTGTGGGGCCGCAATGGCGCAAAAACATGGTTACAAAGCACGGATCTACATGGATGCTCAGGATTTTTGCCTTGGGCTACCCCAAACTCACCGTCAAATCACATGTCTGTGGCCACAGCATGAACCACAAAAATCATACCCCACTGTTTCGTTCAGAATATTTTTTTTCTTGCTTTCCTCCTCTAAAAACTAGGTGCGTCTTATGGTCAGGTGCATCTTATGGAGTGAAAAATACGGTAACTTGTGACTTTAACCAAACCTTGAGGAGAACGGAATCCTGGTTATGGGTTGGCTTTTAACCCAACCCCCAACCTGCTGCCCTTTCTCTATCCCGTCCCCCATTTCCTTGACTCACATTCACCCAGCCCCCTCCTCCCATACCCTCTACCACCCCAATCCTTATCTCCCACTTCTACATTCCATTCCATTCTCTTCTCTTCTCTTCTCTTCTCTTCTCTTCTCTTCTCTTCTCTTCTCCCCTCCCTACCCCCCTTTCCTACCACCCTAGCCCCTACTCCCTCTTGCAAAAGAAGGAATTCTATTTTTCTATCTTTCAAGCCATTGTTGTTGTTTAGTCGTTTAGTCGTGACCGACTCTTTGTGACCCCATGGACCAGAGCACGCCAGGCACTTCTGTCTTCCACTGCCTCCCGCAGTTTGGTCAGACTCATGCTGGTAGCTTCGAGAACACTATCCAACCATCTCGCCCTCTGTCATCCCCTTCTCCTTGTGCCCTCCATCTTTTCCAGCATCAGGGTCTTTTCCAGGGAGTCTTCTCTTCTCATGAGGTGGCCAAAGTATTGGAGCCTCAGCTTCACGATCTGTCCTTCCAGTGAGCACTCGGGGCTGATTTCCTTCAGAATGGATAGGTTTGATCTTCTTGCAGTCCATGGGACTCTCAAGAGTCTCCTCCAGCACCATAATTCAAAAGCATCAATTCTTCAGCAATCAGCCTTCTTTATGGTCCAGCTCTCACTTCCATACATCACTACTGGGAAAACCATAGCTTTAACTATACAGAACCATAGTTTCAAGCCATACCATGTGCTAATCATGCCAATACCATTAATTCTGAAATGAGGACATCTCTGCCGGCAGGAATGTGCTTTCTCCATCCAAAACAAAACAAAGTGTAGCATGCTGTGGGCAACAGTGGAGCCCAGAGTACTCTAACTCTTACATTATGCTTCATAACCCCCAAAGTTTTATATTATACATAGAATATTTAAAATGATTGTAAGCCTTTTGCTGATTTTCCCCTGCCACTGTTGGCAGGGTCAAAGGTCTGCCCAACCACTAGACCAAACATATCAGAGGGGAAATATGTTACTCAATCTGCATTTATATTTTTTTTATTACATATCAGAATTTACTAGTTGTTAGTAGCCCAAAGGGGAAACCCTTAACACTGCCGAGACAGGTTCAAAAACATCTGGAACGAAACCAATTGCTGCCAAGCCAAATCCAGAGTGCAGGGCATGGGAGTGATGCAAACTACATATACATATGCACAGAATGGGTAGTTAGTTTTCGTGACAAGTGCTACATTTTCAAAATATTTCCAATTTTTAGAAATACCTGGGACAAGGGGAAAAAAACCTTCTAAAAACCATATGGGTTAAGATAACTTTATAGTTCATTAATAGTCAATGATATCACTGGCGCTATCCAATAGGTACTTGTGTGACAACATTTTCGGTGGCAGAAATGCTGGTTGCTCTCTTGGGAGTTAGTTGCAGCAATTTGTCAGCTGCACATGTCTGTGGAGATGTAAATAACTGATGTTTTCTTTCCCCGAGCAGAACTTAGTTACTTGTATATGGAGTAGCAAACATAAATGCCCCATGATATCAACCCAGGGCTAGTTCACCCCTTAGCTCAAGTCAAGATCCTTGTCCCAGATGAAAGATCAGAAGTGATCAACTGTTTCTCCTGCCTCTGTCCACTAGGAGAGCTACAAGCCACCATGATGCTCACTGGCCAGCTAACTGGCCACTACACCAGCTGTTGAACTGTCCCCTAACCAGACCTAGCAGCTTCTGTCTCAGACATAATGACCATTCACACCACTGCAGTAAGTGGCTGGCAGCACACCTAAAGAGCTCTCTGCGTTGCCTGTTCCTGCTCTTAGATCAAAGTGTTGCGATATACTAATACTATTACTAGTATGTATATCCCACCCATCTGCCTGGGTTTCCCCAGCAATGAAGTGGCCACACAGCAGGTGGGCTGGCTTGCCCCCCCCAATTGAGGGGGTCAGCACCTCACGACATGCTTATGTCACTCGTGGAGACCGTGTGACATGCTCATGTCCCGCACAGCATGAACAGGTGATGTGAGCACTTCGCGTGGCATGCACACATTGCTGGGGACTATTGAGGGGAGCCTATCCCCTACTTGAAAGTTTGGGGGACTGAGCCCCCCCCAGTGGTGCCCCTGCCACACAGAGCCTGTTTAAAGTTTTGTCGTTTACTACAATTAAACTTTAAACAGTTATTGCTTTCCAAAAGTGGCAGCAGAAGGAGTATTTTCCAAGTCCACTCACCTCCAAGGAAGGACCCACACATAACTCCCTCAGGGTGAGGTATGGGGGGGAGGAGAGAGCACAGAAGGCCATAGGTGTTCGTGTACTACCACTACTGATGTAAGGGACGTGGGTGACACTGTGGTCTAAACCACTGAGTCTCTTGGGCTTGCTGATCGGAAGGTTGGCGGTTTGAATCCCCATGACGGGGTAAGCTCCCATTGCTCTGTTCCAGCTCCTGCCAACCTAGCAGTTCGAAGCACGAAGTGCAAGTAGATAAATAGGTATCACTGTGGCGGGAAAGTAAACGGCATTTCCGTATGCTCTGGCACTCGTCATGGTCCTCCGTGTGCCAGAAGTGGTTTAGTCATGCTGGCCACATGACACAGAAAACTGTCTGTGGACAAATGCCAGCTCCCTTAGCCTGAAAGCGAGATGAGCACCACAACCCCATAGTTGCCTTTGACTGGAATTAACCATCCAGGGGTCCTTTACCTTTTACCTTACCACTACTGATGCAGCAGTAAAAACTATTGCCCGGTGTGGGTGCGGGAAGAGAGGAGGGAGATGAGATCAGGCCACAAGAAGGTAATTGATGGATGATCCAAATTACTTCATCTCAGTAGCACAATGGCTCATGCCAGCCCTGAGTAAACCCAAAATCAAGTTGCAAACAAGCAAGGAGTTTCTGCGTGGGAAGATGTTCATCTTTATTTCCATATCTGAAATTAATCCAGTTCAGAGACAATCCATTGTTCAGCTGCCTTTTCCAAAGCTAGGTACTCGAGTGTAATTAAATGGAATCTATTCTTTTATGTAGGGATATGGTCTGTCAACAAGTTAATTACTCACAGAAATGAACCTGAGACACGACAGTAGCAATCTATTTTATCCAGGGATAAAAGAAGCCCTTTTGCATTTAGCAATGTCTAGTAAAACATTAATTCATGCTTCCACCCTGGAAGGTGACTGGCATTGGCAATTAATCAGAATTCTGCATTGAGTCACATTTGGATTTTTCACACTTCTGAACCAGCCACGTGGCAGCTCTTAAAATCTAAGCCACAAGGAAGCCGACTTGCATATGTATACCCGCTTGCAGCACTAAACTCTCTGCAAAAGCAAATGAGCTTCCTGGCTTGCATCTAAAGCAAGCACAGCACAGCCAGTTTAGTTCCATGACCTGGCTCTCTGACTTCATTTGCATTTTACTCTACATTAAGGTTATTCCTGGGGTTAAGGAGTATTTGCTCTTTGACGAGCCCCCGACCTAAGTACTAGAGATATGCAGAACTCCCAATTTTAAGTCCCATTTGGTAAATGCATTCCCTGGAAATGGTTTGTTAGGCAAGCGTTTGCACAAGAAGTCCACAATTTCCATTGATTTCTATGGGAGCATTTCCAGTCCACGATTTGTCTGATCTCTCCTGTCACTTCATGGCCATCCAGCGACAGAGAGCCAAAGTAAAAACAGATTTGCCTAATCACTCTCACTCACTGATTTATTTGGTCTCTCCACTGCCTCCTTGCTCCTTGTTCGGTTTCTAACCGAACATGGCTGCCTCTGGCCAGCATAGCACAAACAAGTAAGGAAATAAGGAATTGGGCAAACTGGCTGTTCAGACATCTAAATTTGAAGTGTTTATAGCAAGGTTTGGGCAAAATTGCTTATGTTTGGATAACTGAATTTTCGCATAACATGTGTGTAGACAGCAGGATTTGCATGTACATTACCTTGGAAACACCAAGAGTGGATGGGCAAGCCATTCACCAATCTGGCTATTAGCACTTCTCCTAACATGCAAAGCCACACACAGTCACTGTGTGAATAATGAATACAAGGGAAGCTAGTGGCGCTGTGGTCTAAACCACTGAGCCTCTTGGGCTTGCCGATCAGAAGGTCAGCAGTTCAAATCCCTATAACAGGGTGAGCTCCCGTTGCTCTGTCCCAGCTCCTGCCAACCTAGCAGTTCAAAAGCGCACCAGTGCAAGTACATAAATAGGTACCGCTGTGGCGGAAAGGTAAACAGCATTTCTGTGTGCTCTGGTTTCCGTCACGGTGTTCTGTTGCACCAGAAGCAGTTTAGTCATGCTGTCCACATGACCCAGAAAACTGTCTGTGGACAAATGCCAGCTCTCTTGGCCTGAAAGCGAGATGAGCATTGCAACCCCATAGTCGCCTTTGACTGGACTTAACTGTCATGGGGTCCTTTACCTTTTTATAAGGGGAAGATTATATATAAGGGTACAATTCTAGCAACAGTACATTGTTAATTTCAGTCAGCCTGTACCTGATCCCAGCTATGTTAAAACTATTGAGCAACCTACACCCATTGCAGGATTGTTTTAGGAATACCGTATTTTTCGCTCTATTGGACACAGGATGCACCTAGTTTTTAGAGGGGGAAATCAAGGGGGAAAATATTATCCCCCGCCCCAGCCCCAAAGAGCAAAGAAACCAAGACAGCGAGTGGGATCCATAGCCGTGCAACCTCTCCAGCCAGGAGCTAAACCTCTCCAGCGATCCATCCTGCTCGCTGCCTTGGCCTCCTCTTTAGCCTTGCGCAGCATCTTTAGCCTTGCACAATGGGATGGATCGTGCCCACTGTCCACCGGGGCTGGACTAGATGACTCCTGGGGTTCCCTTCCAACCCTGCAATTCTATGACCTCGGAAAGTGTTGGGGGTCTCCACCACTGGAGGCTTTAAAGCAGAGGTTGGGGAACCATCTGCCTGGCATTCTCTAGCTGTGATTCCTACATTGTGAGGGGGCTGGGCTAGATGACCCTCGGGTGGCCCTCCCAACTCTTTACAGTCCTACAATTCTGTGGCAGGAGATCCACAGCCACTTCACACAATGTCCACTCCCAATTTTCATCGGAGAGACATGTGGCTTCAGTGTCTAGGTAGGGACCCTCCTGCCTGCCACTCTTCCCCCACCCCACTTAAGCCGAGGGAATTCCTGCCCAGAGAAGCTCCCAGGTGAGGCAAAGGTTAAGATCTACCTCTGGTAAATGGCTTTGTATCCCCCCTCTTTCCCTTTTCTCTTCTTCTTCTATGCTATTTCCTTCTTTTGTGTTTGTTTAATCTGTTTTTTTTTTTGTATACTAAAATAAAATAAAAGCTGCAAAGTTTCCTTTTTTACAATATCCCCCCCCCTCCAAACTAAAACGTTAGATAAAAACGCTGATCCAAAGGAAAAGAAGGGGGTGGAGAAAGGACGAAAAAAGAAACAGAGGTAGAGATAGAGAGATTTTTAAAAAGTTGGCTTCTTTAGCCTCGTGCAGCCTCCCGCGGCTGGAGAGGTTGTGCAAGGCTTTTCTAGAGGAGGGAGAAGGGACTGACTGGCTGCGTCAGTCTCTTCTGCCTCCTGGGGAAAAGCCTGCAAGAGCTTGTGTGTGGCTCTTGGGGGCTTTTCCTAGCTGCCTCCCCCCTGCATTCGCTCCATAGGATGCTCCCCTTAGTTTTTAAGACGGAAAAGGTGTGTCCTATGGAGCGAAAAATACGGTATATGTTAACTTAAGAGCTTTTCAAATTGCTTATGGCATCTGATATACAAATATTACTAATAAGACTGATCGTTGTTATTTTTTTAACGCTAGTAGCATTATAAACAAATAGTGGTGAGGTGAAAAGATGTTGATGCTCAAAATTAGCAGCAAAAAGAAGTTGTGCATTAGAAGACCACTTCAGTTACTTGTGGAGAGAACACAGAGAGGAAGCTTGCCAAATTTAAATGGCAATAACATTCCAGAGCCACAGCACTTCCATAGAAAAGACCATGACTCATGCTCACTCATCAAACCTCTCAAAAGGGCACTGAAACCAAGAGCCTTGAGCATAATCTTAACCCCAAAGCAAGTGGTTCCTAAAATAACCGGGAACTAAGCCTTTTCATGCTTTAAAGGAAAGAACCTGCAATCTAAATTGAGACTGGAAGCAAATAGGAAGCCAGTGATGTTGATATAGGTTCCGAGTAATATGGTCACTCTCATGGGCATGAGAGAGAAGTCTGGCCACTACATTTTTGACCAACTGAAGCCTCCACTAAGAGCCAGTGTGGTGTAGTGGTTAAGAGCAGTGGACTCGTAATCTGGTGAACCGGGTTCACTTCCCTGCTCCTCCACATGCAGCTGCTGGGTGACCTTGGGCTAGTCACACTTCTCTGAAGTCCCTCAGCCCCACTCACCTCACAGAGTGTTTGTTGTGGGGAAGGAAGGGAAAGGAGAATGTTAGCCGCTTTGAGACTCCTTAGGGTAGTGATAAAGCGGGATATCAAATCCAAACTCTTCTTCTTCTTCTTCCAAAAATCTTCAAGGGCAGCCCCAAGTAGAGTGCACTGTGCTAGTCCATTTTGGGTGCAACTGAGACCAAGTTGAACTTTTCCAGGAAACATCACAGCTGGCTTATTAGCTGGTGATGATGAAAGGCATTCCTTGCAATTGCCACCATAGTTGAGCATCCAGGAAAAGTGATTGCATTCAGGGAAAATTTAGGATTACTCCCAATCTACACACCTGATTTTTTAGGAGGATGGCTACCCCGCCTGCGATAGATTACCAGTATTCTTGACCAACAATACCTCTGCCTTAGCTACATTAAGTTTCAGTTGGTTCACTTCCATCTGCTCCTAAATGGGACATCAGGTGTTGGCTAATCATTTCCTCTGCCTTGTTGGGATAGGTTGATGGAAAAGAGAAGCAGAGCTGTGTCTCATCTACATACTGATAACACCAGCCAAAAAACTCTTCTTAGTTTCTTTTTTTCTTTTTAAAAAATATTTTTATTGATACAACAAGAAAAAAACAACACAAGTATCAAATTGCACACAAGAATAACCATAGACACATAATTTTCTTAGCAAACAATAAAACATATATTGGTCTTAAGACTAAAGACCCGACCTCCCGTCTATTCCATATTTCAATTTCATATTACTTATTGCCAATACACACTTTTATCATAATTAAACTTATTCATAATAAATCTAATTTCTTATATCTACCTTGCAACTATTACTGAAGTTCCTCAAATGTTGCAACAGAACTACTATATTTATTTTTCAGATATTCTTTGAAAACCTCCCATTTTGAAACAAATTCCTGTTTTGATTTATTCTTTATTTTTTTCTGATGGACCATCTATTTCGGCATATTCTGTCAGCTTTTGGATCCAATCTTGTATAGAGGGGATTTCATTACTCTTCCATTTTGCTGCGATCAAAACTCTTGCTGCCGCCGTCGCATATAAAAAGATACCCTTCCTCTTTAGTGGAATATCCAAATCTGTTATTCCCAGGAGGTAGGCCTCTGGTTTTTTATTGAAAGAGATCTTTAGCATTTTTTGCAATTCTGCATGGATACTCTCCCAGAATACCTGTATTTTCCTACATATCCACCACATATGGTAGACAGTTCCTGAGTCTCCGCATCTCCAACAATTGCTTGACACATTTTTATACATTTTTGAAAGTTTCCATGGTGTTAGATACCATCGATGTTGCATTTTTTGAAAGTTCTCTCTAATCGTGTAACAATTTGTGAATTTCCAATTGATCTTCCATAAGTTTTCCCATTGGGCCATGGTTATTGAATGGCCAAAATCCTGGGACCACCTCACCATTGCCACTGTTACCTCCTCCTGTCCAGTCAAGGAGGAGTCGATAAGTTTTGGAAAGAGTTTTTCTTTTAGAATTTACAAGATCAGATTCGAATCGGGAAATTTCTGTTGAGAACCCCTTTTGTTTGTCAGATTTAAATTTTTCAAATAACTGATGGTATTGGAACCAGTCTGAGATGTGTTCTCTTATTTCTTCAAAGTTTTTTAGTTTTATTTGGTTATCCTCATTTTTTAGAAGTGTTTTATATGTTGGCCAGCTTTCCTGAGTATTTTTCCGTTTTACTGCTATGGCTTCTATTGGAGAAGTCCACCATGTCACAAACCTGGAAGTCAGTGCTGTGGTTTGCAAACATTTTTTGGAAGCTGAATGTCCGACGCTCCTGCAGGAAGCTCCTGCAGCCAATTGGAAGCCGCACCTTGGTTTTTGAATGGTTTTGGGAGTCAAACGGACTCCTGGAATGGATTAAGTTTGAGAACCAAGGTACCATTGTACTGTAGTTGATGGTACTGAAGATCTCTGCAAGATCCAGGAGAATCAACCACACATAGCAGCAATAAATGTAAGTTATTTATATCTCCAACGACACGGATATTTAAAATAGAATAATTATTTTTTTAAAAGATTCATGTCATGAGGGACTTTGTTTTGAAAGACATCCCTTTTGTGAAAATAACTCTGAAAAGCAGACAAAAGAATAGGCTGTTTCTCTGACCCTAATCCTGCCCCTGATGCGATACTCCAGCCATCCCAGGATAAGAAAGAATCTGGAAAAGAAACAGCTGCCAGAAATTAACTAATAGTGGCTATTAAAATAGTTTGCTGACAACCACATGAGTTGCTAAAGGCAAACCCAAGGTCAAAAGAAAATAAAGTCAAATGGCCCATTTTATTATTTCATATCCATAACAATCTCATGGGTTAATGGTAACCTTAAGATGGAAGTATACCAATTAATTTCCCTTACAGCCATATCCATTTATACCATTTTCACAGATCTTCACCTTAGCTTCTTTCTTTTGCCTTTCATGGACTGTTTACTGCTGAAGCTTGAAATAACAATGTTATGTTTGGAGCACTGGGTGGCTAGAAGGAGAAAACTGTATTGTGTAGTGGTTAAAGTAGTAGCTGTTTTCACTGTGTGGGTAGATGCAAAGCTCATCAGATCAGCTCTGTAGGACCCTTTAGAAGGCATGTTAACACCTTCTGCCAAGATATTTGGGACTTTGATGTGGTAGTATTATTTTGAATTCTTGGAGCTTTGCTCGGTTAACACAGTTTGAGAAACCCAATCTGTAGAACCAAAGCGCAAGCGCGCGCGCACACACACCATATTATAAAACCAGCCTCATCATATGTATATTTCACACTGTAATCAGATTCTATTGAAAACCTGATAACGGTTTTACAGGTAGCATGTTCTTTTATAATTATAAATCAAGAAGAACAATATTGCTATTAATGCTGCCTGTCAAGTATTCACAGGGACTGGCAGTTCTTGATAATCATCTC
Organism: Podarcis cretensis; assembly: GCF_951804945.1. NCBI lineage: Eukaryota > Metazoa > Chordata > Lepidosauria > Squamata > Lacertidae > Podarcis > Podarcis cretensis. The sequence continues at coordinate 65,083,883 of NC_137179.1, forward strand.
TCTTAAAAATTTTTTTGTTAAAATTAGAATGATTCCACATACTTCTCTCTTATGGATATTTGCAGAGATGCACATATCTTAACTGGAGGGGATGGGGGAGTTGTGAGGATAGAAGCAAGTAAGATTGCCATTTCATCCACCAACCCTCAAGGGCAGTTGAAAAAGGGCGAAGGCAGACATTTATTTCAAGTGTGAGGGGAAAGGCTGCAACACATATTCTATTCCCTGAAAACAAATGCCTTCAAACATAGTGGGGTGTGCTTCGGTGCGGCATGGCGGAGGTGGGCGAGGGCAGTGAGCTGATGCTGGGAGGCACCACGTGCAGACTCCACCTATTCCACCTTCCAGAACTTTGTGTTCTGGCGCCCCACACCACTAGCCTCTATAGGTAAGATGCCCCTGTCTACTACCCTCAATGCTCGCCTGGTCCTGGGAGAAGGGGGGGGGGGTCAGGAATGCCTTCCAATGACACTGAGTCTGTCAGCTGTCTCTCTCCTGGTGATTCTTCTTCTTTTTTCTCCATTTTTTAAATTATTATTATTAATTTATTTAACAAAATTATTACAAAATATAAGCAAAATATTGCAAATACATACATACATATATATTTCAGATAAGCACACATATATTAAAAAAGAACAAAAGAGAGAGAAAAGAAGAAGAAGAAGAAGAAGAAGAAGAAGAAGAAGAAGAAGAAGAAGAAATAGAGAGAGAAAAGGAGAAAAGTTGGAAGAATTTCTTCCAAATTTATTCTACAAATATCTCAATATGAAAATATTAATAATATTTGGTGCTTCTTCCTGCTGTTCCTCTCCAAATATTTCCCAGCTTCTCCCCTCTGCAGCCTCTGAACTATGCCCTTCTGCAAACTGCTGTTCTAAATCTATACTGTCCTCCTGTTCTCTGAAAGGTTCAAGAGAAGGGGGGTGGCCCCCACCGTTCCTCCTCAGTCCAGCCTCTGACAGTGTGGTTACTTGATGTGTTTTTTGAAAACCATCCCCTTGATTAGATTATCCACACCTTTTTCCTTCCTGAAAATGCCTCAGGTGAAGGAAGAAGGCTGTTGATATATGCCCACCCATATATGCCCACCCATTGGGCAAGTGTGGAAACATAGACACACATTGTATTACCAGGACTGCCTGTATCTGTTTTCAAATGGACACACTGTGAAACAATGCAGAAACAATCCCCAAGTGAGCTTTTATTTTCAGAATGAAACCAGTTTCTCAAAGGGTGCTTTTCTGGGACAAAATATAAAAATTTTAAAAGTGCAGCAGATTTGTATTGTGTGTAAATGACATAGAAAAAGCAAGTCCGCAGTCTCCATTGATTTGGGTTTGTGTGTGTACATACCCTCAGTCTCTAACTGATTGCCTCTATTGTGCAGTAGGACCCAGCTGAGATGAGAAAAGAGGGAGAGAGTCCAATGTTTTTGGCGTTCCAGGAGACAGCTTTCATCCATATCTTATAATAGATGCCATTTTGGAATGAGAGTTAATGAACATTGAGACATTGTTATAAATATGAATCCTTAGCCAAAGTTTTTAGGCAACCAATGATGCTTTAACATCTAGGGGACATTGGGTAGCTTCCAAAAATATGAGTGCATTTAATGTGCACATGTAAAAGTAGGCTTGTTTATAGTTCAGCCTGACCCGTTGCAGCCGGCAAATAAACATGGGCAGAGACTTTGGCTCTTCACCTACATGTGAATGACCTTTGCATAAGTAACACGTGAATGGGATGTGTTTCGAAACCTTCCACCACATTGGGAAATTCTTTTTTTTTAAAAAAAAAAAAGATATTTATTACATTTTCAAATATTACACAAAAAACAACAATAAAAACAAAAAACAAACAACAAACAAGTATAATTTCAGACCCTTATTTTCATATACCTTACTTCCCCGACCTCCTCATACCTCCCCTTTCTGTATTCCAATTTCTGAATTTTAAGTTCAACAAATCCTCTCCCTTATTCTCAAATTAATTTTCACCTTTCTTTTCTTTTTTCTTAATCGATACCACTGAAAACCACTTAACTTCTGAACCCATGTCCATATTGGGAATTTCTGTTTGTGCTCGTCTTCAAATACAGCGGTTGCCATCAGGAGCTAGAGTCCCAAACTCAGGAGGTATAAGCCTCATCAAAACACCCACCATTGAGAAGAGTTTTGAAGGTGCAGCCCAGTCCAAACAAACCCATGTCAAGCATGGAGAAAATGTGGTCCAAAAGCAAGGTTGGGCAATAGTCCAAGATCACAGAGAGGGTCAGGCAAGGTACAAGACAGCAAAAAGAGGGAACTAGAACCAGGAACCAGGAACTAGAGTGAAATCTGGTTCATCCTCAGAGGACTGGGCTGGGACCTCGGGGATATGGGGGGACATGGGCTGGGACCTCTGGGATAGAGTGAATGCTTCAGTTCGGGCTTCTGGAATCCCTTCCCACCTGTTCTTTTTCAGCCGCCCGAAAAGCCACTCCAGAAAGGAGCCCTCTGGAGCAGCAATCAATGGAGCATGAGGAACTGCAGTCAAAAGAGAGACTCATGCCGCTTCCAGATGACCTGCTTATTGAGCATTCATTCTGATTTGTCTGCAGGCAGATTAGACAATGTCAGCTATTTAATGGGCATTCATGCTGATGGGTTTGCTGGGAGATGAGATGATGTTGCACCAAGCAAATGCTATCTCCTACTTTCCAGTGCGTTTGTCCATTTCTTTCCTTTATCACAAGAAGTTTGGGGTTTTTTTGAGGGGGTGCATTTGTTGTGCAGGAGTTCCAAACCAACTTAAATTGCACGGCCGGAATTTGCCAGTATGTGACTGAATCCCACCCAAAAACGGTGACAGTATGGAAGTACCCTCCTTCACAGAACATCATTTCCTTCAAGCATACACATGGAGCTCTCTGGATCCCAGCCACTGGGGAGGTGAAACCGGAGCATAAAATAAGCCATGGAGAAAATACAACCTCTTCCATGGCCGGTTAAGAAAGTTATAAAATCCTAAGCATGAAGAGCAGCGAAGATAACGATTGCAATTCTTATTCTCATGCAACCCACCCAACACTTCCCTTGATTTATTATGAGGTCATATTAGCAGAAAATAATTTAGAGAAGTGACAGGTTTTAGATAGGTAATTTATAGGAAAACAAAACAAAAAACCGGGGGAAAATAACTTCTAACAAGCATTTAGCCTGTGAACTGTCAAGCACTTACAGATAATCAGGTGACAGTTCTCTGCTTAAAATCAAAGGGTGGCATTTATACTCAGAGATCCTGCAGTTATCATTTGCTCTGCATTGATATTTGCCTGCAGACTTTGATTGCACTGTCTGATAACCACCTATTAATTGTCGAACATCTTGGGGATTTGCCATGTCTTCCGTCACGACCGACTTTGTCGCTGCCATTGGAAATGCAACAAAGCAAAAGGTACGAGTTCACAATATTGGCATTTGCTCTGCCATGCTAGCCATGATGAGGAAAGCAGCGGGGAAATAAATATTAGATATTGATTTCCTTCTCATTCCCAAATACAACATAATTAGATTTAGACTGTAAACAATGCTAGCGCAGCTGCCAGTAACCGTGGGTCAACCAGGGGATTTAACATGATGTTTGTGCATTTGCAAAAGAGAGATGGAATGACTTGCAGCGGGATCACTAAAAGTTCCCTGTTTATGTTTAAACTCCTGAACATATGCCATTAACTACAACGGCGGCTTACCAGCTGAGCACACCTAAGGCACAGCTGCAACCTGCCACTCTTTTTTCAATTCAAATTTATTTATGGCTATTAGCCCATAAAATATGTACAAACATAAAAGCACAGAAGCATAAAAAACCAATACATCTAACAACAGAAGGGGAACACCACGATGCAAGGGTGGGTCATTGAGCAGTGACAAATAACAGCTGGGGGCCCGGAAAGATCCAAGGGACGGTTCACAGAAAAAGGAGAACTGGAGACGAGATCCATCATGCACTCTCATCATAACTGTCCGATTAGTTTTTGTTGTTGTTGTTGTTGTTTGGTGGTTTTTGTGTGTGAGATAACCGCATTCAGGAATCTCGCCACCTGCAGAGTTACAGAAGGATCTGTATCCTGTAAAAGCAGTGCGGCATGTGACTCAACAGGCCTGCCAACCAAGCGCAGTAAAGCAGGACCCAGGAATTTAGTCCTAGCTATGCTATGTAAGGGACAGTTGAACATTATATGTGGAAGAGATTCAACTGTTTTCCCGTCACACTCGCAGCCTGCCACTCTCTGTTCAGCCTTGGGGACTCCAAAAAGAGACCTGTAGCCCACAGGGAAGAGACAAAACAGCTTAGGGAGATAGCCCTTTCTTGCACTGAAGACACCTGAGGCTGTCCCCTAGCTCCTGCCTGTTGGCTATCACAGACCCTCCAAGTGTCCCTATCTTCCAGAGACAGTCCTGGATTTACAGAAGTCACCCCTGATTCTGCTTTGATCCTGGAATGTCCCACTTTCCCCTAGGATGTCCCTATTCTCATCAGATAAATGTTGGAGAGTATGGTAGAAGGTCCCTATATTCATTGGAGAAATGTTGGAGCGTTTGGAGTTATCCGGCTCCTGAGCCATCTGAAAGAGATGTTTTGCTTCCACTCACACCAAAACATCACCTCTGTCTCGACCTAATCCGTTTAAGATAATATTTAAATTGTTTCTCAAACTCCAGCAAGAAATATAACACAAGATGAGGAATAAAAGAAGCAGGTTTGCAGACAAATCGGCAATCTTCAAGAGTGATGATTCCCAAGAAAGCAAGCTTTATCAACCAAAATTTCAGTCCGCCAAAAGGGTGCCTAGGGCCCTTAAACTTTAAACTTCACTGGGTTTTATTTCTTTACAGTTAAAATCTCTGCAAACTGTAGATAGCTGAGCACTGTGCAAAATCGTGAACTACTGAAATATAGTTTCTCACAGGGCTTCAATATAAAGTTTAATTTGGTTTTCTTCTGTCAACCGTTTATTGCTGATTACCTTGAAAGGGCGATGCACAAACAACCCTATCTTCTTCTTTAGCACTGAATTGAGGTATGCACAAAATAAATGTGGAATTTAGTAAATGGTACTTTATTGGCTACGTGCTTCTGCATGAAATATGAGATTTGGTACATATATAAGCATATGTAAAGGCCCAGCAGAAGTAGACCAAGGACCCATCTAGCCTAGCAGCCTGTTTTTGCAGTGGCCAAGCAGATGTCCATGGGAAACCTGAACTCAGGACCAGAGTGCTACTCTGTTCTCTGCAGTTCCCAGCAACTGGTATTCAGAGGCCTAGTCCCTCTAACAGTTGAGGTAGAACAAAGGCTAGCAGCTAGTAGCAACTGGTGGTCTTATACTGCATGAGAGTGGAAAAACCACTCCATTGAGTGTACCACATATACACTGAGCTTGGCAAAGACTAGTGGGTGATGGGGCAGTTCAGAGTGCTTGAACCTTTTTTGTTCCTTTCTTGGTTGGATGTGCAAGAGGGCAGGGTAGTTGCATGTGTTAGACAGAGGCATGTGTGTGCGTTGTTAGGAAAATTCCTAGGGATCCTTCCTTGGAGTAGAGTGCCGAAAGCTCCCAAGGAAAGAGGAGTCAGGAATGCTAGTGGCCAAAATTGTGGAAACCTTTTGGAAAAAGTGTGTTTTCAAGGTTTGATGGCTCATAACCCCACTTTTTTTGAAGTAATACCATAACATTACATATCAAGGGAAAGATAATGTAATGAAGAATGTAATGTGACAAAGTTTGTTCAATTATCTGCATTCTATCAAAGATTATAGCCAAATAACCAGAAAAAGCAAGCACAACTTGTTTAGGTTGCTATGCAGTAATTTTCCTTCATTTGAATGTAGCCAATGAGCATGAGTGTTTAGAGGACCAATCAGGTGTTATGAGCCATCAAACCTCGGAAATACACTTTCCCCAAAAGGTTTCCACAATTCTGGCCACTAGCATAGGCTCAACAGACATCTATTAATCATTAAGACTTCACTGAATGGTCAGCCATGAGGCTATTGCCACAAGCGTTGTCTGACCATGGTACATGGCCTTATATACTCTTCTTCTATCAGGTAAATACATGCAATCCTCGTGTCCATATCATTTATGCAATATTATTGGCCAAAGCAATGTGTGAACAGCTTATGGACCCTCTACCTGGTCTTCCAAATGGACATACCATATTTGGAGCTGTTTTCCACTTAGAAACTCTTGTTATCTTATACAGGTGTCATCCTCAATCATTCCATTTCAGCAGGATTTGGCTTGCATACTCAAGTTACCTTTCCCTCCCAAACTTGTCCTTGGCAATTCTCCTTGTTTGTGCTAACTCTTTTTTCATTACATTCCAGTATCTTTTCCTCCTCTTATCTGGCCAGCTATTAATCTCCCGTTAAAGAACATAGTTGCTGAGGGCAAGGTTCTTGCTGCTCACCTACACTGCTTTGGATAAGCGTTCCTGATTCTAAGCATAGACAGCAATTTTGACACACACACACACACTGAGGCTGAGGCCTTTCAGTGACCTATCCAGGGTTTGGACTGAAACCAGGATCTCCCATAAGCAAAATCTGTTAAGTAATTTCGTTCCCTGAAATGCTTGTATGCATTACTATGTGTTTAAATTTTGTTGGTAACTGATTTCTAGTAGTTCTCATGTGATTGGCTAACGTTGGTCACATGGGAGGTATCTAGCGAAGGAGAAACTCCATTTTTTTGTGAATCATGACTGTGTTTTAGAATTCACTGTGAACACTGCTAAGTTGAATTGAGTGTTGGAGTGCTTCTTTTCTGCTTGAAAGAGAGCAAAGCTGCAGGAAAAGGCAAAAGAAGAAATCTCTCATAGAATCTGCAAGGCATGGCCTAACTGAGATACAGAGGGCTGAGTTTTGAGCTTTGGAAAGGGAAGAAAATACAGTTGTTTGGAAGTTAGAAGACGAGACTGTAAACCCATGCTTGGAAAAGCATGTGACTGTAAATATTATGTTTTAATTCATCTATAAGTTTCTGCATGTAAAGTTTTTGAACGTTAAAGTCTGGACATTGGTTTAACTTCCAAAGAAGAGTGTCAGTCATATACACGATTTGAGCTTCCTAGCTGTGTTTTTCCTACCCTTAACTTCACAAAGCATGCCCTCTCTACAATCCTTCCCCATTTTATTCATAGATAACCTGCCTTGCGAGCCAAGGAGGAATCCCTCTTCCTTAAGTCTAAGTGCATCAGGTGGGAAGGAGCAGACTTTAGAAACTGTGGTGAGATCAATGGGTTCTGCACATGCTCAAAGTCTCCAACCATCCACTCTAGTATTAACAGAAAATTACATGAAAGAGCCTGGATGCAAATTGAATTCAAAGTGGGAGGGAGCGGTTGAGTTTCTGTTAAGCAGGTAAGGATAGTACTTCGGCTAGTACTATCACCTCTTAGGGCTTTTCAAGTGTTTAGTACACTTCACGTTCATTATCCAGTTGTAATCCTTAGAACAACCTTATAAGGGAAGCCAGTATAATCCTTTCCCCATAATGCAGAAGGTAGGGGCTGAGCTTAGTGAAGGCCATATAGGGAGTTCGTGGCAAAGATGATGTATATTAATAATAATATATTATTTATACTCCGCCCATCTGGCTGGGTTTCCCCAGCCACTCTGGGCGACTTCCAACAAAGTATTAAAATACAGTAGTCTGTTAAACCTTAAAAGCTTCCCTAAAGAGGGCTGCCTTCAGATGTCTTCTAAAAGTCTGGTAGTTGTTCTTCTCTTTGACATCTGGTGGGAGGGTGTTCCACAAGGTGGGTGCCACTACCAAGAAGGCCCTCTACCTGGTTCCCTGTAACTTGGCTTCTCTCAGTGAGGGAACCACCAGAAGGCCCTTGGCGCTAGACTTCAGTGTCCGGGCAGAACGATGGGGGTGGAGATGCTCCTTCTGGTATACTGGATCTTAGATCTGAACCAAATAATTTCTGATTGGTAGCTCAGTCCATTAGATGCACTGCTTTGCAGCATAAACATATCCATGCTTACTTATCAGTAAAGTACCACTACGTCCGTTGAGGCTTGCTCTCAGGTAAGCATGCATAATACTGACGGCTTAATGATAAAGTCTGAATTTCCTTGGTATTGATAGGAACTTTTAAAATATTTTCATTTTTTCTATCTCCAAGGTGGGAAGCTTGGGAAGCTTTATTTACACACACAAATATATCTGTCTGTCTATCCTTGCACTATATGGAAGACCCCCTTGCCTTTTTTGTGCTTTAGGTTCCCTTTAGAAGAACGTGCAAAAAAATCTGTTGTAACTGTAAGTTGAGTGTTAGCATCGCCCCCTTCCCCATTAATTCTCATGCATTTATGCTCTGCTTATCAGATGATTCATTATATTCAAAGAGATCCATTCACCTTCTGATAGCAGCAGAGCAGAACCTTCATTAGCATTAAAACAATGTAGGGACTAGATGCAAGAAGCCACTAAATCCTGAAGTCTATTAATACAAAAAGCAGCTTCCACAAACAGTCTCCTAAACAGCAATTTGGGTGCCCTAAACCTCTCAAGTCATTCAAAAGAAATGAGTCCGTCGTCAACACTTGATTCATCCATTCTTCCATAAGTGCTCACTGGAGATATTCAGCAAGACTCTCTCCTCTTATAGTTAGTAGAAACGTCTTCCATGCTCAGGCTGTTAACTTGTGACAATAGAAATAACCAGTGGGACCTACAACAAAAAGTTGTGGTGTGAAGTGTTCTTGCATGAAGTGATTGCCTCGCCAGAGTGGCGCATGCTCTGGTTATCTCCCACTTGGACTACTGCAATGCGCTCTATGTGGGGCTACCTTTGAAGGTGACCTGGAAACTACAACTAATCCAGAATGTGGCAGCTAGACTGGTGACTGGGGGTGGCTGCCGAGACCACATAACACCGGTCCTGAAAGACCTACATCGGCTCCCAGTACATTTCCAGGCACAATTCAAAGTGTTGGTGCTGACCTTTAAAGCCCTAAATGGCCTTGGTCCAGTATATCTGAAGGAGCATCTCCACCCCCACCGTTCTACCCAGACACTGAGGTCCAGCGCGAGGGCCTTCTGACGGTTCCCTCACTGCGAGAAGCCAAGTTACAGGGAACCAGGCAGAGGGCCTTCTCGGTAGTGGCACCCGCCCTGTGGAACGCCCTCCCACCAGATGTCAAAGAGAAAAAACAACTACCAGACTTTTAGAAGACATCTGAAGGCAGCCCTCTTTAGGGAAGCTTTTAACATGTGATGCATTACTGTATTTTAATATTTTGTTGAAAGCTGCCCAGAGTGGCTGGGGAAGCCCAGCCAGATGGGCAGGGTATAAATAATAATAATTATTATTATTATTATTATTATTATTATTATTATTATTGCACCAGTCCGTCAGCAGTGCCCTCTATTACGTTTCCCTCCCATCTGGTCTTCTGTTCTGCTCCCTAACAAGCCAGGTGACATTTCCACTTTAGTTTGTTTCCCTGAAATATTTTGTTTTGTGCTTTTGCTAACCTCAGAGCTTCAGAGATTTTGCCCGCACTTTCCCCCTGTGCATGGGTGCTGCTGTTTCGGCTGAATAAAAATCAGCACTCGTGCCTGAACGTCAGAAATAGAGGGGAATAATAGCAGCCATGGCAGGTGCAAAAAGTTTAATTCTTTTCTTCTGAGCTTAGAATTTCAAGAGGTTTTTTTTAAAAAAAAAACAAACCTGTGATGAAAAGGATGACATTAAAATTCATGAATGTCCATGTAATGTAATTTTGATCTGCACAGTTTTTCAAAGATTGTTGTCAGCTTCTATTCCACTGTTAGCCATCATTAACAGGATATATGACAGATATACTAATGAAATCGATTTGGTCATGTTATCACTTTAGTCCAGAAATGTAACCCTACTTTATTACTATGTAGGGCTATGAAGTCTTATAGGCTAAATGACATCCTTCTGTATGAGCATGAATTCAGCCAGGAATCTGCAGTAATTAAAGACAGGCAATCCAGGTCATTTCTCCCCCTCCAATATTCAGCTATTAATTTCTAGAACAAAGCCACTAGCATGTTCTTATACCTTCATCGGGCATGAATATAGAGACTGAAATGAATACTGTATTATTTTGCTATATAGTCTCCAAGCTTGTTATACTATTTGGGCAGTATCCAACTATGTCAGAAGAAGCAGACAGACACACAAGTGAGTCTTCCTTAACTCCATGAATCCCCATGGGTCTACTCTTGAGTATGACTTACTTTTCTAACACCCTGTGTTTTTCTCTAGGACTCTGGTAGTACAAGCCTACGTCTATGTCCGTTCAGAAGCAAGCCCCATTTGGATAATTCCACACTAGGCTTTTACCCCACAATGCAAAATTGAAACTGAAAGAAGCCAATTAACCTCCATGTGGGTTAGGATGGGAAGCTGCTTTTTTCATATAGCCTCTCGACTGCTGTTCTCTCTGTGTGTGAGAGAGAGAGAGAGGGAGGGGAGGGAATTCTGCATGCAACACAATTGCTCCTCCACTGATCTACACCTGTATGCAGGATTTCTGTGATTCAGAGAGGCGTGATCTGCATTTCATATTGAGGGCTGTGGGTGGCATAGAACTACTGGTGAAATTAGTTCTAAGGGTTTCGGTGAGAGTGTCTGAAGTGTTCCCAAATTAGAGCAAAATTGCCAGGGAGGGACTCTTCTTCTGTCTCAGTTTAACCAATTTGCCTTCACACCAAAGTCTCTTTGCAGATGCTCAGCTAATATGGCTGTTATGCTGTGACTAAAGTAATTTCCCCTCTTTGAAACAGACGTCAAGACCCCTAGAGCAGGGTTTCTCAAACTTGAGTTTCTGGCTGTTTTTGGACTACAGTTCCCATCATCCCTGATGGGATGCTAGCGAGGGATGATGGGAGTTGTAGTCTGGAGACATCTGGAGACATAAGTTTGGGGAACCCTGGCCTAGAGGAATAACAATGAGTTCAAGAAAGTACTCAAGTGGATACCAAGAATGCAAAGCCTTGGAAAAAATTGTCATGATCTGTCATGGAACAACCCCACAAGATAACAGTCATAACTGGTGTGAAGGCGCCCTCATAACAGTTCAAGCTTCAGGGCCCCCCAAATTAAGGGTAGTTCCACCCCTGCTCTCAATGTTGTGTCTACTCAGGCAGTTGATGTGAGCCTTGGTGGTTATATTGTTCAGCATGTGAGCAACCTGAACCATACTGAGATACAGTACAGTGGTACCTTGGGTTGCATACACTTCAGGTTACATACACTTCATGTTACAGACTCCACTAACTCAGAAATAGTACATCGGGTAATAACTTTGCTTCAGGATGAGAACAGAAATCGTGCTCTGGTGGAGTGGTGGCAGCAGGAGGCCCCATTAGCTAAAGTGGTGCTTCAGGTTAAGAACAGTTTCAGGTTGCGTGGCGAGTCCCCCCCCCCCCCCGGGAGAAATAGACACAAGATATCAAGTATTAGGTTAAATGGGTGAATTAGGCCACAACTTTATTGATTTCAGGAATGAGCAGTATTGGCTTAGGCATTGGTCCTATCGACTAGCCAGTTTCAGCCCGATTGCATGAAGACCGGCAAGGGTTAACACCATTGGAGGGAGTCCTGCTGAGGTACGTCAACTAGGAGCTCCCCCCAGGTCACCGCTCGGGGGCGTGCCTTAGGCCCACACCTCCACAGGCTTCGGACAGGGCCACACCCCCCCCGGAATCCTTTACCGGACTACCCTTAGCTTTGGGGGGAGGTGATGGTGTTTCCTCCCCCCCCACAGATTCTATTAACCCCCTCCTTACCAATGCCGTGGAGTTGTGACGAGTTGCTACAAGGTAGGCGAAAAACCAATCGGCTGAAAATTGCCAATTGGGGAAAAATTCCTACCAGGCCCCTTGCGGCGACCAACCTAAGTCCATAGCAAAGTCAGGAGCCTGCCTAAAGGGAGGGAGGGTGGGAAATAGGACAGCTGGCACAGTGAAAAGAGGGCAAGCCCTGACTGCGCTGGCCCTAAATAGGGCAGGCCATGCCTCCCCAGCCAACTGATTGGCTGGCTGGGTAGACGACGCGGCTGGGATTCCCCTGGTCTCGCGGGGGCTGGAACCAGCCCCCGTGCATGTGGGATGGGCGTGAAGCCCGCAACCCCACCTCCTCCTCAGCTCAGGAGTGGCTTTATGAACGGACCTCCAGAACGAATTAAGTACTTCACCCGAGGTACCACTGTATGTAGGGACAACCAGACTGCTAGACATCTCTACCCTGACATCCTTGTGCCCATTGTGGTAGATCCTGGTGGGTTTGTCCAATAGGCTATTCTGTCATAAGTTTGCTCTAACTGGTCCAACAGGAAAGAGAATTATTGGATCGTCATCTGCTTGACAAGCCTCTGAGCAACTTGAAGTTCTTAGATTGAATGAGGTGTGCAGAGTTGATCACGGATCCCTGTAAATTTGAAAGGTGCATCAGGTATTCTGAGGGGGTTGGCAGAAACACTCAGTGGCAACATAAATCTGACCTCACCCACTCTGGAGAAAAAATGATCTGACGTAGAACGGTGTCTGGGATCACCTCCAGGAGTTGGATGGATAGTCCTGAAATGAATAAATCTCTTTCTGTCAACAAGGAAACTGAGAAAATCTAGACTCTGAACCTGGCTGAGTCCCTGATGGGGCATGTATTAGGTAGTTGTGTCGCCATTATCATCCCAAGACTCTTTGTGGAGTCCTAAGGAAGGAGACACTAGCTGAACAGAAGGTCCCTGTATTAAAACTGTTGTTTCTTGTTCACTTAACAAGAGGAACATGATGTGATCTGGATGAATAGGAGGGGAAAAGTGTTTGTTCTTTCTCTTTCTGTGCTAGCAGGGGCTAAAGTTTAGGAACTCATCCAAGTCCTCCTCTTCCTTGAAAAGCAACTGGAATATTTCTGTCTCCAATCAAATAATACATTTGGCTGGCCATGCCTAGCTGAAGGAACTAACCCTTTCCTGCGGGATTTCCTGCCACTAAAATGAGAATATGGATAGATGCAATCGGTGGATGTGGTTTCAGCTGTATCACAAAATGTACTTTCAAGCCATAGCTAGATGAGACATTAGATTTGCTCGTCAAGGTCCCCAAATAAGAACACAATGACACTTGGTTTTTGGCATAATTTGCCCAGCTCCTTCATAGGGAATTTTGTGGGTCCTTGAGCACCCAGGGCCCCAGGGTGCCAGCACCTATGCTCAGCACCGCTTCCTGGGCTGGGCTGAGAAAGATTTCCTGCTGAAGATCTTGAAGAGCCATTGCTAATCAGTGTAGCCTAGGGGTAGCTAACATAGCACTCTCTGTATGTTGCCGGACTACAACTCCATCATTTGTCAAGCTAACTTGGATTAATTGGAGTTGTAGACTGTGTACGCACATAGTCTTTGAAATGTGCACTGGCCATTTTTGTACTTAGTGGTTTGTAGTTGATCTTGTTTGAGAGGGGCTGGAAAGTGGTCTATTGATCAATGATATACAGAGGATATATACATAGGAGGCTAAATTACTGCTCTGATTTCTGTTATTGCCTATTATTATTATTATTATTATTATTATTATTATTATTACCCCACCCACCTGACTGGGTTGCCCCAGCCACTCTGGGTAGCTTCCAGCATATAAAAAACTTAATGAAACCTTAAGTATTAAAAACTTCCTTATACACGGCTGCCTTCAGATGTCTTCTAAAGGCTGTATAGTCTGATGACATCTGATGGGAAGGCGTTCCACAGGGAGTGGTTCCACCACTGAGAAGGCTCTTTGCCTGGTCCCCTGTAACCTCACTTCTCACAGTGAGGGAACCACCAGAAGGCCCTCGGTGCTGGATCTCAGTGTCTGAGCTGAACGATGGGGGTGGAGACACTCCTTCAGGGGGAGTGGCAATGTCCTGCAACACCAGTAAGTTTGTTTCAATAGGAGGCAACCCAAGAAAGCACTCTCTGTGTGCACACATTTGCAGGTAGTATATTCTTAGCACAAAACTGATTCTAACTGTTCCAGCAGATTCAGGTAAGTAGCCGTGTTGGTCTGATGCAGTCAAATATATATATGAAAAATTGTCCAGTAGCACCTTAGAGACCAACTAAGTTTGTTCGTGGTGTAAGTTTTCGTATACATGCACAGTTCTTCAGATACGACTGGAAATTCAGATTCTGCTGGAAATTCTGTTCCAGCAGAATTTGCTTCAGACTGAGAAATAGGGGTGGCATGGGGATGGCATCATGTGTGCAACAAGCCCAAAGCTGTGGTTGCATATAGCACTGAATGCACATTATCACGCAGCCTATAGTCCAACAGCAATCACATTGGCTACTCCTGGTGTAGACATTAGCTGAGCTAGCTGAACCAACGGTCTTCGCATAAGGCAGCTATAGACATTCTACCTAAAGGACATAATCTTTAGTCAGAGTTAGAGACCCACAGAGAACAGGTAGACAGTGAAGCCTTTCGTATGCATTAAAAATTTATTCATTGCGTTGCAGCAGGAAAGTAGGAACAGGGAATAGTTCCATGACTGGAATATAGAACATGTGAACTGGCCCGCAGCTTCTTCCTTTTGATGATGACATGTGGACAAAATCCTCTCACAATGAAAAATTAATGAGCAACACTGATTTTATAATACACAGATTAAAATTTAACTCAATAATCACCAGGAAGTTGTGGTGCCATAGTTGGCATTGCATCCGAACACGTTTACTCCCAAAATATGGTTCTTTCCTCCATTCTGTGTTTTAAAAAAGGAAAGAAGCTGAACTCCGTACATGAATGAGAACTTACAGTTTCTTCCCTTTTCTCAGAAGGGAGAAGAATAAGAAAAATACTTTTCTTGCAACTTAACAACACAGAAGAATCAGTTTTCTTTATTGGTTCCTCCTACTATGCTGGTCTCCCTGGAATGCGAACTATGTTATTATAACAGGGGGAAAATGTAGCTGGTGTATAAATCTCAAAGCTCAGAAGTTGTGCAGCAATTTCTGAAAGAAATAAAAGGAATAACCGAAGATAGTCCATAGAAGTATAGAAAGTAGTGTTTTGTTTTGTTTTAATAATCTGGCATATCTCGAGATTTACATTTTTTTTCCTTGCAAGGAATCATGGAATTTACTTCTGCATAGGGATTGTTAAATATAATTGTTTAATTGTACATTGAAATGGAAAATAACTCTTGAGTGTGTATGGCTGAATGGAACATTGGGGAAATCCCACTGAAGCTAAATAAGAGTGCCTAACAATTGTTAATTAACTAGTAATGTATTTCAAGGACCTTACAGGCAGGGGTGCACGTATGAGTATGGCGTGTTGAATTTATCAACTTTCAAATTCCAAAAAATAAGGGGTGCTAAAAAATTGCAACGTGACCTGGGAATTCGAAAGCTATTAGTATGATTACATTTTTCTTGGTAGGTAAAATGTATGTAAAATTGCACAGAAGTCATTGAAAATGTATACTTGCCATTATATTATATACATAGTGCATGTAGATATTGTTTATTATTAATTAACATCACCTAACATTTTCAGAAGGCAAAATTGAAATTCCTTGGTTTTCCCAAAGCAGTTTATGTGCTTCTTCATCAAACGTTGAGCTTTCCAAAGTAAATGTTGTCCAGTCACAAAAATAGCAGATTTGAAATCCTCACGCACACCTAAAAAAATTTCTAATACCCTTTACAGAAGAAATTTGCAAAAATTAAATTTTGCCCCCTAAAATGACATATAGGAGTCATTCCCTTCTTCCTCCTGATATAGGAGTCATTCCCTTCCTCCTTTTTCCCACCCAGATGTGTGTTGACATCACATCTCCCTACTCTTTAAGGATAATCAGGTTATTTTGTAAACGCTGAGTTTACAAAAAAGGTATGAAAGCCTCAATGACAAGTTTTAGACATAGCCCTATATAAAGAAAGCCAAGCAGTAGTAATAAGGAATTGAGGACTCAGCTGTGAAAACTCTAGTATTGCCTTTACAAAAAGGTTTTAAAAAAAACTTGCAAAGGGATACGAGATAAGCTGTTTTAGATTTTAAAACAAATTCAAAACCAGGGCTGAAACTCCTAACTGCTGATGTTAAAGACTGCCCCCCCCCCCCCCGCAACAGTCTAAGCGCTACACAGTGGCGGAGCTTCATGCTCTGGCATCGGGGGGGCAGAAAGCAGGTGGGGGCGTGGTGCGCGTCCCAGGGGCATGGCACGTTACCCGCAGGGGCATGGTGCACATCCTGGGGGTGTGGTGCGCTTCCTGCAGGGGTGTGGCACCCAGCGCGGGCAAGGGGCAGCTGCGACGGCATCATCATAATCATTTTTAATTTGTATACCGTCTTTCTATCTTAAAATACTCAAGGCGGTTTACAAGCTGAAGAAACAAAACATGTACATCTTATAGCAATCTAATGCAATACAAAAATGTGATAATGAAACGTAACTTTCAAATAGGCAACCTACATCAAAAAGTAACATTCAACAATCATTAGAATAGTATTAAGTATTATTAGAATAGTATTAAGTATTATTAAATAATAATGACATATAAAAGTTAAACAGAAATCCACTCAACAGTTACAATGTAGCACCCTGCTTGTGGTTAACGCTTAGCTGGAATGAAATATTCAACGCAGCAATAGAGAAATTAAAATAATAATTTATTTGTCAGACAAATAAATATGAGGCACAGTGGTATATGGTTACCAAGCTCTGGCCTGCCCTCCTGCCATTCTGGCCAGCACTTATATTTCCTTAATCCAGCCCCCTTGCTCCTCCTGTGGCTGCCTCTGTCCAATCAGCCTGGTTGAAATTCCTATTGGCTGTTTGCTAGAACCAATCACAAAAGATACACCCATTTCCTTCTGCCCTTTTATGGGAAACAAAAAGCTATATATTCTTCTATCTATAAATGACAAATAAGTAGTAATATATCTTACATGTGTCTCAACAAGGAACCTTAATTACCAGCTCACCTCGCCCTATTGCCCTCCAAAACAGATGGTTAATCTTAAATTTTTATCTTAAACAGATGTCAAGGATCATCATTGAAAGATCTCCTTCCTTTGGAGGTCTCTAAACAAAAGCTTGACAACCATATGTATGCTCTAATGATGTTTCCTGCTTGGCAGGGGGGGCTAGGCTGGTGGCTGATGGCCCCTGTGATCTCTTCCAACTATATGAAATAAGAATCTAGCATAAGGATTTAACATTTCATAGCTTCTAATTCCTTTGCATAATTACATTTAAGCCAATATATTTAATACATAACATAGATAGCTTTTTAAAAGGAAAAGAAATCTTAAAAGGATCTCAGTTTAAGAAAGAAACAACTTTAGAAAAAGACTTCCCAAAATACTCTCTTCCTTTCTGCCAGCTAGATGCTTTTCCATTGCTCTTGACCTTTGAACCTTAGGAAAATATGGCTCAAGTTTAATGGGAGGCACATGGTTTTATTTTACTATTTACCCACTCTTAATTATGTTTTTCTCTGCTTTTTTATCTTCTGTAATATGTAGGGTCAGTGTAACCTTGGCTGTCAGCCTGTAATTCCCTTTTTACGACTTTGAGAATTGTTTTCTGCTATAAATCAGGGGGCCCCCTTGTCTAGGAGGAAAAACATTGCCAAGGTTCTTAGGCAGCTGCTCTTCTGCCTGGCATGAAACATTTGAAGATCTTTAAGCTCATTTTAAAATACAGGCCCTGATCAAGCCTCAATAAAAATGCAGGCTATGATTAGATGCCTCAACAATACATAATTTCTAAACTATAATCAATAAAACAACAGCAAGGCACGGTACATAAAATAATACAATACAAATTGAGAAGCAAAGACTAGAGGGTGGGGCAAGGCAGGTGGAAGGAGGCCTAGCCTGATGGAATCCCCCCCCACTCCCCTCTTCCTCCGCCAGTGGTGTTACACCACACTGGCGCTGTGCCAAAGGTTTGCACTTCTGAGCATGTGCAAAGTGCATTTCCTGTTCCACAGCAGCTAGCCCACATGCACCGGAAAGTACAGCGGTAGCTGTGGGGGGGGGGGGGACAAGGGGCTGCAGCCAGAGTTGGGATGGAGGGGCAGGGGGGATGCCGACATTTCTTCTGTATGGTTGTAAATCATGGTGAGCCATTACTCACAAAGCCTGCAGATGTGATAGTGGACATTGTTGAGCAGTTATGCTGCTCTTTCCAGTCACCATGGATGAACTGTCTCTTGACAAGTCATATCAAACTGAGTGAAAGTGATGCAAAACTGCTGTAAGGGGTGTTTTGATCTTCAGCTGGCAGAGTTGCCAAGCAGACAAGTTGATTTGGAAGCTTAGAACTGATGTTGCTGTGAATCTAGCAATGTTTTGTTGGCAGCCAACCAGAGTGTCTGGGGAAACCCAGTAAGATGGGTGGCATATAAACAATAAAACCAATAAAACTATTACAGTGGTACCTCGGGTTAAGAACTTAATTCGTTCTGGAGGTCTGTTCTTAACCTGAAACTGTTCTTAACCTGAGGTATCACTTTAGCTAATAGTGCCTCACGCTGCCGTTGCACAATTTCTGTTCTCATCCTGAAGCAAAGTTCTTAACCCGAGGTACTATTTCTGGGTTAGTGGAGTCTGTAACCTGAAGCGTCTGTAACCTGAAGCATCTGTAACCTGAGGTACCACTGTATTATTATTATTATTATAGGGAGCGCATAGGGAGCGGCCGCCGAGTCCACAAAACACCGGTCTTGAAAGACCTACATTGGCTCCCAGTACGTTTCCAAGCATAATTCAAAGTCTTGGTGCTGACCTTTAAAGCCCTAAATGGCCTCGGCCCAGTATACCTGAAGGAGCATCTCCACCCTCATCGTTCAGCCCACACACTGAGGTCCAGCTCCGAGGGCCTTCTGGCGGTTCCTTCATTGCAAGAAGCAAAGTTATAGGGAACCAGGCAGAGGGCCTTCTCAGTAGTGGCGCCTGCCCTGTGGAATGCCCTCCCATCAGATGTCAAAGAAATAAACAACTATCTGACATTTAGAAGACACCTTAGAAGGCAGCCTTGTTTAGGGAAGTTTTTAATAACTGATGTTTTAATGTATTTTTAACCTTCTGTTGGAAGCCACCAAGAGTGCCTGGGGAGACACAGCTGGATGGGCAGGGTAGAAATAATAAATTATTATTATTATTATTATTATTATTATTATTATTATTAACAGCCTTTGAATGATCAGGAGGCAGCTAGCAACATACAACAAACCTTCCTCCCTTCACTTCCTTTTCCCTCATCTGTCCTCACATGAAGAAGGAAAGAAGAGGGGTGGCAAGTATCTTTTGCCCTGATAGACAACTGGTTAGTCCGTCTGCAATTTCTGAAGCACCTTGTTTGAATTCAGAGTCAAGAAATTCTGCATAATTCCTGCAAGAAGACACCTTTAACCCTGCAGATGTTGCTGAACTACAATTCCCACCATCCCCAGACCAACTGCCAGGTATGATGGGAGTTGTAGCTCCACAGCAGGAGGGTCAGCAATTCCCCACATCTGCTTTAACAGATCCTCATAGTGTCTAAATGCAGTTTTCCATATATATGGTCCCTTGATATGGCTAGTTCAGCATGGAGCCTTGTGTGGATTCTGGGTAACATCTTGTCAGATCTCATACATTATTTCAATGCGGCAGAGTAAAAACCTGGGAACTTGTACAATCTGCACCTTCGCCTTTTGGGAGCTCAGGGACCATTCCTCTTTAGAGAGCCGAGTGTGTGAACGGCATCAGCATTTCTAATTACAAAACACCGAAAAATTATAGATTCAGTCGGGCTTTAAGCTTAGGAAATGTAGGCCTGCTTAGTTTCTATGGCAAACGTACATACATGCATGCCAGATCCTGAGAGTTTATTAAATGTGAAAGAACACTGAACAAAGAAGGAGTACGTCAGTAAGCATTTCAAAATCTCGACAGGGCAATCAATCATTCCAATCAATCTTGTTCAGAGCTTGTTCGGAGGATGGATTTTAGTTGCATGCCTTTGCTTAATTCAACAATGTAACCTTTATTGGGAGAAAAGAAAAGGTTAATTCAGTACCAGAACATTAAACTCGGTCACTTCTTTGGATATTACTCTGTTGTTGACAAAGATGCAAAGAGAGAGAGAGAGAAGAAAAAAAAGTACTAGCAAAATATGTTAGTAATTCACAGTAAGTGGTGTTGCCTTGGCACTCGTAAATGGTTGCACTTCATTCAGGCTGCTGTATAGTAACATACATAAACATAGGTCCTCAGCTTGTTTTTCTAGGTCGGAAATATCCTCCGGTCAGCCTTTAGGTCACTCCTTTTTTTTTTTTCTTGTGCTACTACTAAAAGTCAATATTGTTATGTTTTGGAGCTGAAAGAGACAAGGACAAACAAATGCACACTTAACCTCACTACTTACCTCCATTTTACCTGTTGCTGCTGTTTTTCTGCCTTAAGGGTCTAGGAGAAAGTGAGAATATCCAAATAATGAATAGCAGGGACTATCTTCAACCATCTTTGACTTAACTGTCTGCAAAGTCAGAGCCCAAAGAGCAGGCTGTCTCTGCGAGGAACTGAATAGCTTTCATTTCAGGAAATGCTAGGTATTTTATATATAGGAGAGATGGTGTAATGGTTATGCTGTGGCACATCAAACTGTTTTTTTGTTGCTAATATGCATAATACATTGGGCAGAATATGTTCAACATCAATGTGGAGGCATTTGCTGTTCCTGGCCAACTGAGTTCCAATAGTTACTATATTCACTTCTTAATGTAGCCTGACACTTTACTTGCATTGATGTGTGTTTTTGCACACCGAACAAGCACATTGACAGATCTGTCTGTCCTCAGTAATGCCTCAGCTATCTTTTCACTGGGGAGAAAAAATGTAGCCATGCACACAAGACGATTATAAATGTTGCATGCGTTCCAGAGAACCTGCCTATTTTGTATGTTGAATTCATTTGCTATCATGGAAGTCTAGTTACTGGAGTTTTTCACAGTCTCCACAAGGCTGTACTAGCTTACAAGAAATATGGGATTTGCAGTTTGATCCAATTAACCAAACTACAGCTCTTTTTAAAAAATCCCTTTACCATATGTGTTGGGGAATCAATTTGCTTTTTTTATAGAAACCTATTGTGTAGAGGCTCTCAGAGGTACACTATCATTTTTTAAAGTATATACCCACAAGTGTTAAGAATGAATATCACCATCTAACATTCGAAAATGTCTACATAACACAGGTACGCTTTTCAAGCCACAGGGACTAAATGAGTCTCATGATTTAATAAACACTTGCGCTTACCTTGGAGCTGTTGCTGTGGGATGTGTTTTGAGGTCGCCAACCTTTTTGAGCTTGTGGGCACATTTGCAGACTGAAGAAACTGCCATGGGGGTCACACACCCAAACACACTTCAGTCAAGCTCAAACCGCAGTGGACTCTATTTGTTACTGTCAGGGAACTGCCATCGGAGCCAGAGGCGGAGGGAAGGCTCCAGAGGGATGCCGGAGAGGGTCCCAGTAGGGAGAGAGGCAGCCCATCTGCTGGGGAAGGAAATCAGCGTAGCACCAGTGGAGGAGGGGGGCAGATGGGGGAATCAGAGAGAAGGCTCCAGGACTCCTCGCAGGAGACCAGCAGGGAGAGCACGGGTCCTCCGCTGCCCACACCCTCCCTGCGCAGAAGACTTCCGCGCAGGGAGAGTAGGAGGAGACTGGGCGTCAAAGAACTTCTTTGCTGGAAGAAGTTCAAGAAACGCCCACTGACGGATTCTGCCAGCGATTGAGACAGCCACGGATGGGTGGCTGTCCGGACAGAAAGGGTTCACCCAGGTAACCCAGCCAGGTGTGGCGCCAACTTACGCACAAGCAACCCCCGAGAACCTTTACAGTTACTAAAAAAATTGCTGCTTCCAAGCCTAATTTCAGCAGGTTGGGGGGGGGGGTGATCCCTGCAAGAGCCAGGGAACCCTCTGTGGGCACGTGGGGACTTGTGGGCGCCGCAATTGTGACTCCTGCCTTAACTGATTAATTCCAGTTCACACTTTCACAGCAAAACCTCCAAGTTTGTAATAAGTATATACTCAACAGGGAAACTCATTCTGTCTTCATGGTGCTTTGATTCAAGTTTGTTGGAGACCATGGCATCAATGGTTGCCAGAGTCTCATTGCCTAAACAATAGTACTCTATGGCGGGGGTCGGAAAAACTTTTTCAGCAGGGGACCGGGCCACTGTCCCTCAGACCTTGTGGAGGGCCGGACTATATTTTGAAAATAAAAATAAAAATGAACGAATTCCTATGCCCCACAAATAACCCAGAGATGCATTTTAAATAAAAGCACACATTCTACTCATGTAAAAACACCAGGCAGCCTCCACAAATAATCTGGAGATCATTTTAAATAAAAGGACACACTCTACTCATGTAAAAACATTCCTGGACCGTCTGCAGGCCGGATTTAGAAGGCGATTGGGCTGGATCCTGCCCCTGGGACTTAGTTTTCCTACCCATGCTCTGTGGACTAGATCCAGACTGATAGAGCATTTTTAACTCCAGTTGGGAAGCAGCAAAACAGAGAATCCATCACCACATCTCACTCCTCTGTGTGCATTGCCAAAATGCTGACATAAAATTCAGCCATCACTGTAGTATTAATGGAAAATAAGGTTAAAAATATGTTAAGACATTCATAATGATAAAAATAGAGAAAGATGGAAAGGATTTGCTGAAACAAGTAACAGAAGTGGAATACAAAAAGGGAGGTGAGAGGAAGTCGATGAAATAAGGGAATGAAAGATAGACTAATGAAATGAAATGCTATATGTTTTTTTTAAAAAAATTGTTGTTGTTTTGTTTTGTTTAATTTAGTGTTAAGGTTGTGTTTTGTATTGTTCATTGTATTGTTTCTTCTTTTGTTCTTTTTTCTGTCTGTTGTAAGTTTGAAAAGTAATAAAGATTATTTAAATAAAATAAAATAAAATTCAGTCATCACTGATTTAACACATCCACTTATTCTTCTGTTGCTAAACCTGCAAAGGACCATGCCACATGCCAGGTTCTGTTACGTATTATTAACAAAAATGCAACCAATGTCAGGGACTGGCTGGATGAAGGGGAATGGTGGGAGGAACCTCCAAGAGAAACCCCAGAGGAGGAAGGCTCAGAGACTGGTGGTGGGACAATGTGGAGAGCTCAGAGGGAGAAGATTGGGGCTGGATACTGAAGGGGCAACAGGGTTTAATGAACAGGTAGAGCCTGTTATAATGATTCCATTCTATTTGTGATGGGTATCTGTTTAATACATACCTGTGAACGATACTTCTAATAAGCTCTCCTCATGTTGCACCAAATGGTTGGAAGCCTCATAAGAGGGAAGAAACAAATTATGTCTGGATTCGATCAGACATATAATCCTCTCTCACTCCCTCTCTCAAGTTCAGTGAAATAAATCAGTTGAGACTGACATGTCTTTCAGAATTCATATATTCAGCTATGGTTTCCTTTTGGACTCCATAATAAAGATAAAGAATACTTACCACTGTGAGTATAACAAATGCCATTAGTGGGATTGAATTAAACAGCTGTGGTAGTAAATTAATATTTAAAATAATGGTTTTAAAAATCCAGCTTGTTCAGAAAAACTAAGAGCTTCCAAAGCCATCTTGTTGGCTGCTATTGAAACACAATACTATATTATATGGGTCTTGATCTTATCCAGCAAGTCGGTTCTTAAAAGTTGCATTGACTAAGTGCTACATTTACTCACATTCATTTTTGTTTGAGCTGCCATATGATTTCCCATTGCCTGCTGTTTAAAACACAATCATTTCAAAGGCATAATGGCAGATTAGACACCAATTTCCCAGCCAAGAAAAGGGAGTATGACTAGTAATATGTTTTTTAACTGCCTGTGTGTCTTTGACCATTTTCAAAAGGTAAGGCTATCTAAAGGGAGACATTTCTGAAGCAAAAATATGTGCTTCATTGTACAGAATAGGAAATAAATACTTTCATTCCCATTACAACACTAAGTGCACATTTCAGTTCATACAGCCAAGCAAATATTGGCTGAGCATTCAAAATTCTGCATTTTGGAAAGACAGTTTGGAAGGAGCTGCCTCTGGAACTTGCCTGAGGCTGCTGTCATATAAAACTAGGCAGAAATTCATTTCTAATTAGAGCACATTGGGTTGCTTCTTAGCCTATTTTTTGGAGTCAGAGAACATCAGTCTTGCAAGGATGGAAGAATTGTGGTTCATTGCAAGAATCAGTCAGGATTACCCACATTATAAAGTACAGTGTTACCTCGGGTTAAGTACTTAATTAGTTCCGGAGGTCTGTTCTTAACCTGAAACTGTTCTTAACCTGAAGCACCACTTTAGCTAATGGGGCCTCCTGCTGCTGCCATGCCTCCAGAGCACGATTTCTGTTCTCATCCTGAAGCAAAGTTCTTAACCTGAGGTAATATTTTTGGCTTAGCGGAGTCTGTAACCTGAAGTGCATGTAACCTGAAGTGTATGTAACCCGAGGTAACACTGTACAAGAGCAAGGAGAACCAGATAGTACCAAGGAAGAGCTCCATTCAGCTCAATGAACGAATTCAGCCAATTACAAAAATTAAGCCAATTACAACAGGTACTACATACACAGTGGGTGGCACTGTTGTCTAAACCACTGAGCCTAGGGCTTGCCAATCGGAAGGTTGGCGGTTCGAATCCTCGTAACTGGTGAGCTCCCGTTGTTCGGTCCCTGCTCCTGCCAACTTAGCAGTTCGAAAGCACGTCAAAGGGCAAGTAGATAAATAGGTACTGCTCGGGTGGTAAGGTAAACAGCGTTTCCATACGTTGGTCTGATTTTGCCAGAAGCGGCCTAGTCATGCTGGTCACATGACCTGGAAAAACTGTCTGCGGACAAATGTCGGCTCCCTCGGCCAGTAAAGCGAGATGAGCGCCGCAACCCCAGAGTCATTCGCGACTAGACATAACTGTCAGGGGTCCTTTACCTTTACTACATAAAAAAGTAATATTGAGTTCAAATGATAAAGTAAAGAAGTATTGCTAACTAACAATGCAATCATATGCACTTTTACTCTCAGGTAATGCTTACTCTGAGGGGACGCAGGTGGCGCTGTGGGTTAAAGCCTCAGCGCCTAGGGCTTGCCGATCGAAAGGTCGGCGGTTCGAATCCCTGCGGCAGGGTGCGCTCCCGCTGCTCGGTCCCAGCGCCTGCCAACCTAGCAGTTCGAAAGCACCTCCGGGTGCAAGTAGATAAATAGGGACCGCTTACCAGCGGGAAGGTAAACGGCGTTTCCGTGTGCGGCTCTGGCTCGCCAGAGCAGCGATGTCACGCTGGCCACGTGACCCGGAAGTGTCTCCGGACAGTGCTGGCCCCTGGCCTCTTAAGTGAGATGGGCGCACAACCCCAGAGTCTGTCAAGACTGGCCCGTACGGGCAGGGGTACCTTTACCTTTACCTTTAATGCTTACTCTCAGGTAAAGTATGCATAGATTTGCAACCTAAATTAACCCTTCTATGGTGAAGATCCAAATGCTTTAAAAGGGCATTATCTTTCAGCCTAGTGCTAAGTTTCTGGGCAGGGTCCATGTAAACTAAAATTTTATTTTCAGAGCCTACAAGGTAAGTAAAGTAAGTAAGTAAGTAAGTAAGTAAAGCCCCTAATCTATCCTGTTCGCACACTGAAATGACTAGCTGGCTCTACTAAGGCATTCCCACAAGCCAAAGAATGGTACACACCTTGATTCATACAGTCATGTTTTTCATTCAAATCCTTGGGACTTTCATGGGATGTGCAGGGAAAAAAAATTCTCCATAGATAAGTGTGAGAAAACCATGCATTTGAATGCCTGAAACTGTAGTCATTAGGTAAAAAAGGTAAAGGACCCCTGACTGTTAAGCCCAGTCACAGACGACTCTGGGATTGCGGTACTCATCTCGCTGTACAGGCTGAGGGAGCTGGCATTTGTCCGCAGACAGCTTTTCTGGGTCATGTTACCAGCATGACTAAGCCACTTCTGGCACAATGGAACACCGTGACGGAAAACAGAGCGCATGGAAACATTACCTTCCCACCGGATTGGTACCTATTTATCTACTTGCACTTTTGGGGGGCGTGCTTTTGAACTGCTAGGTTGGCAGGAGCTGGAACCGAGCAATGGGAGCTCACCCCGTCGCAGGAATTCGAACCGCCAACCTTCTGATCAGCAAGCCCAAAAGGTTCAGTGGTTTAGACCACAGCGCCACCCACATCCCTAGTCATTAGGTAATGCATAGCAATTTTCCCCTTCTCCAGCATCCCCCATCCTACATTGTCCAGAAAGCTCCCCATGCCTCCTGGAGAGGCTTCAGTGAGTTTCTTTGATCTCATGTAGCCAACAATTTCTAATCACCATTATAATCAAAGTTAACTTTCATGCACCTAATTGTCAGTTTGATTAGAACCTAAACAGCTGGTAGTTCACTTTAGAAAGCAGAAAACTAGTTATCTTCCTGTGTTTTCCAAATCCTTCTGTCTTGAGAGCCATTTCAAGGAGATGGTTACAAGTCTCCACTTCAGCACAGTCCAGAAATGGTCCTGACCCAACTACCATTTTCCAAATAAAATAATGATTCGTTCACCTCACATACCCAGCTCCTCCCTCCCTCCTGAGAAAGTTGTCTCATGTCATAAGCAGTGAACAAAAGTCTCACTTATAAAAGGGTTTTCTTTATTTTTTTCATAATTTAGCTGAACCAACACAAAACTGAATACTGTAAAGCAACAAAAATGTTGAAACATTTTAATTTTTTGTTCAGTATTTACTAAATAAGGCTGCTACACTCCCTTGAAAAATAAAAATGAAACCATAACAGAAGAGAAAATCAGCGGAGTGGGGGATCTGGCTTTCCAGTTCTTGTAATACAGGTGAAGTATCTGCGATCATTTATTGCATGACACTTTGAATCAGACATTGGTCATTTATAGTGCAGTCAGTTCATAATGCTTTTCAAGTGGCTGGGCTTTAATTGCTACTTGGACACTGATCAAAACCCTTAGGATGAAATAAGACCGTCCATGTACATGTTTTATTCATAGACACTATCACCTACAATTCATGGTTTCTTCAACCTGTGCATTAAAATAATCCTGAAAATTGGAAGAGGTCTTAAATAAACGAACTTCTTTTTCATACCTCTCATCTATGGTTGCTTGAACAATCCCTATATATTTTTTTTCTTTAGTAGCATAGAACTAGCATAACACTAAAAGTTAATTGGAGTATTTAGGTAGTATACTACAGTGGACACTGGGGGGAAAGTTTAATATCGGCAAATATTTGGGGGGAAGGAGGAAAGCTCATTTGTTGACCTTGTCATATCACTGTGAGCAATACTTGTAATAGACAAAAAGGTACCATGTTTGGAGGTTATTGGTCTAGACTCTATCTTCTTTCCTTCTCTCATTTCTTAAATAGCACTCTTCACTGCCCTATATAATATTGGACAAGGGGACTTTCTAAAGTATGAGATAAAACAAACAGACCACCTATATCTTGTCAAGGAGCAAGCTGACCCTTATACCAAATTGGAAAGGAGGGGGAGAGAAGAGAGAGAGAAAAAACTTAACTCAGTATGGGAAGTAAATGATTAAAATATTTTACACTGTTTTTGACTGGTATACAAAAGACCACCCCCCTCAAAGAAAAAAGGGAGAAAATGAAAGGGGGGGGGGAGAGAGAGAAAGCCTTCTAACAGTGCAATGGTTGAATGCATTTATGTAATATAAACAACATTATTCTTTGCTTTTTCTACAGAGTCCTCTCTGGTCATGCTTTACATCCAGAATGTCCCAATGGAAGAAAGCAAACTACACCAGTCACTTCAGAGACAACTGAAGTAATAAAACAACAACTCAACTCTGATCCATATTTTTTTCTTTTTTGTCATGACTGTCAGAGTTACCACGTTAATTGTTAAATAGGATTTTCTACAAATATACAACATATAAAAACTGTTAAATATATAACTTTAGGCTTTTCAAAATACATTTAATGATCTCTTTCAAACAAGTGTTACTTCCCCCCCACCCCACCCCTTGGATTTTGCTTTCTGGTGCTAAATGGTGTATCAGATGAGACATAGGCCACAGATGACCAAACATGCTCTTTGCAAATACTGTATTATCCAACTTTTAACGATCAAAAAATGGAACCATAGAAGAGGCATGTTGAACTGGTTAAACTCAAAATGATTTTTAGTACGAGAAGTCAATCTAAGCACAGAGGAGTAAAGGTGGTGCGTTGACAGTTTGTGTTGTTTTTGATCAAAGTTCTGCTTTCTTGTTGAAGAACAGCCGTTTCCCCTCCTTGTTCCCTCGTGTTTTTCCGTGTACCTTTCCCCAAGAGCAGTTCCAGCCTTTTCTGCAGTGTTCCACAAGGACTTTGGCTGGACGGCAATATTGCAGCACTGGGCGAGTTGAATCCGTGCAAGGTGTTCCCCATACTACTGAACCCAAATAACCTTGTTAACAGTAACATTGTGTCCACTTTAAAATAGATTTTGCTCTTTGGTCTATTGTATATACTGAAACATAAGAAAATAAAAGCAATTAGGCAGTCTAGGGCACAAGAAGAAATTGCCTTCTGCACCTTAGTGTCCTCCTGTAGACAAAACAGTCTTCTCTAAGGCTGATTGGGATGAATACTCTCCAGTGTAGTTGACTCGTCCCGTTGAAACATGACCACAGATCAAGTTCAGCAGTGGCGCAAAACGCAGATGAGACGTTAACTGTGAACTGGTGTTTTGTTTTGTTTTCGTATTGCTAATGCCCAAGCATTTCTCTCTCTCTCTTCCTTAGTCCAGTGCTCTTTAGTATGGTAGAACAGACTTTAGCTCATAACGTAGAATTATGCTGTCTTTGATGAAATACAGAGAAACAGACATTTGAGTTGATGACATATAATGGATGATCCACAGCCGTGAAACTTGACTAGGGAATGTAGCCCACGCAGAGCTTAAAAACTCCTACAAGGCTTCTCTGTTGCTGCATCTGTCAGGAGACCTGCAAGTCAATAAGAACAAATGAGTACATATCTTAACTGCAAACTTGAACGACAGACGTTTTAGACTAGCGCCGGCTATTTACTGATCCCCACTGCCATCACCTCCAAAAATATAAAATATTTGTCTTGGCCTTAACTGGGTAAAGAAAGTTCAATAAACATTTTCAGAAAAAAAGAATGGAAGCTCTTAACATATTGTACATACAACACTCTGAAATGCAGCCTCATTTGGACACAGTATAGTACAGCGCAGTGAAAAAATATGATTTATAACAGGTGTTTTCTGCTTAAGATGCAAGGTCATGTTCTGATTATTCAGTAGACTAATTTAATCAATACTGCCCTCTAGTGATACCATCACTAAACAGGTATTTATGATCAATATAATTAGATATCGATTTTTTAAAAGGAGGAAGCTAATAAATAAAAAAATAACAATAGAAATTACTGTAAAATAAGGGCAAAATATAACCTATTTTATTAAAAATGGATAAAAGATTGTAGAGAAGCAGAGAAAAAAAATTATAGCAAGAAACATTTTAAAATGCATATACACAAGGTAGAACCAAAAAAAACCATATAAATTAAAAGAACTGATTTCTGGAATATTAATGAAGCAAGCCTTGCTTTTTTAAAAAAGCATTCCCCTCAGTTTATAGAATCTACCTCAGCATAATGGTATATTACAGCTGTGTCATGCAAACCCGAATTCTAAACAGTAAAGCAATAATTCCTTTGGTATTATCTTGTTTCCTCAATATTTAGAATGTTTACTATTGACGGACAAGAAAATATAAAGCAGCAAACGCTAGCAAGCAAAACAGAGAACAACAGGATTACTTTCACTTCACTCAAGCAGAGCATGAAATTTATATGCTTTTTAACCTACCAATTTGAGAGGTAAATGAAAAGAACATCTGCCTCCAGCAGCTAAACAAAAGGCATAGCTGTCAACTTACAGATTTGAAAATAAGGGACCAGCAGCCTTGAAAATAAGGGACCAGCAGCCAAAATAAGGGACCTGCAGCCTCACCTGTTCCAGGCACTCCAGTCTTCCTGTCCTCCTGCTGTCTGGTCAAACTCATGCTGGTAGCTTCGAGAACACTGTCCAACCAACTTTGTAACCAGAGGTTCAACTGAATACAATCTGAATCACATGCACATGCACCTTGGCCTATGCAGCCTCAACTTAAGATGGCTCCCCGGCCTGGCTTTGCACTGCAAAGTTTGCAGCAGCACGTGCAACAAAATGGCGTCCAGCATTCAAAAACCCCCTCAGCTTGCATTAACTAGCCACACACAAGGCATGCAAGCTCCACCCCCCAGTCATTCTTAAACTTCTTATTGGGTGAGCAACACAGCCAAGTGACACTGTTGGAGCCTCCCTCCTCCCTGGCCGGCAGGGAGGGAGGGAGAGGAGCTGCTTCCTTTGAAATTTAAGGGACATCATTTAAGGGACATTTAAGGGACATCTATCAATAAGGGACAGCAGCGGGACATGGCACTGGAATAAGGGACTGTCCCTTCAAATAAGGGACACTTGACAGCTATGCAAAAGGTCCATGTATAAAGTCTCACATAAGGCACAAGGTTTATTTGAGAGTTCTGTTTTTATCCTCTCACCTTTTCCAGGAAAACACACCCCAGAACTCTTGCAAACAGCCTTTCCTTTTCGGACTAGTGGTCAGACTCCAACCCACATGACCTCAGATAGGCTGAAGGCAAAAAACTGGGTTGGTTATTGTGATATTTTCCTGTTTGACGTATTTAGCATTTAGCAAGAAAACATCATTTGTAGCTGCCCCCTCCCCAACCTTTCTATTTCGGCTTCTCTCGCTTGATCTTTTGAATCAGTATAACATTACAGCAACACTACACAAATCCTGTAGCTTACAATCAAAGGGTTGCTAGATTTAGAAACCTTAAGCTGCTGGGATTGCAAGATCATTGTTTATATGGAAAAAATAATATCTGCACTAACAAGTGCATAAAAATCTGTATTTTTGTTCTGTCTCTGCTTGTACAGCAAACCAATACTGCAAAAGAATCGTCAACGTCAATAGTTTCTGCCTCGAGTTACCAGAAGGTTCACCCATTTCCCCTTTTTAGAAAACAAAGAACTTATCCATGAAGAATTGTCTAAATATTTTATGGTGCCCATGCCAGATGGATAAGATCTTTCTATGCAGACTGGGGTATCGTTTAGGAGGGACAGGTGTTGCTGTTCCTTTTTTTATCTTTATTTTAGATTTTGTTGTGATTCATGTGGAAATTGTCCAGCATGGTTTTGTACTTTTTTAATGTTTAATTTACTGTCTGTGTCCACTTTTGCTATGTTGTAGTTATGTATTCTTTTTACGCTATCAGCTGCCTTGAGAAGTGTTTGAACTGTGGAGAGGCAAATAAATTGAAGTATGTATGTATGTATGTATGTATGTATGTATGTGTTTTGTTAAGATTACAAACCAACTGAAATAAATAAACTGCTACCATTATATTCTTCTCACATGACGCTGGTGGCTTCATGTTTAACAACTGCTGAAACGATCCATTTATTGTGACCCTCTCTGTTAAGTTGTGGGTGAACATATCAGACAACACAGCGATTCTTCAAACAGCTCTTGTTTATTCACAGGCCAGAACAGAGCAGAACTGAAGGGTTCAGCCAGCCTGCTTATATAGAGCTCCACTAGAACGCAACAGTAACCATTTTCTGTAACTATCCAATCACCGAACGTCACTTTCAATCCCTTATTTGCATATGTGAACCTGAGTGAAAACTATCTACAGTATTCCCCTGCTGGCCCAGGGT
Organism: Podarcis cretensis; assembly: GCF_951804945.1. Taxonomy (NCBI): domain Eukaryota; kingdom Metazoa; phylum Chordata; class Lepidosauria; order Squamata; family Lacertidae; genus Podarcis; species Podarcis cretensis. The sequence goes on from NC_137179.1 coordinate 65,115,772, forward strand.
GAGAACTTCAGTACATAACACTCCCCTTCCTCTTTCTGTCCAGGGTAAGAGCTGTCTTCTTGAGCAATTACAGCATTCCATTTTTATTTTTTTATTTTTTGGTGATCCCCACATCTCTAAATCTGGTTTGGAGAATTGAGGGACTGCTTTGAGATGGAGCTGCAAGATGCTGTAGGAGGGATGGTGTGTGTGTGTGTGTGTGTGTGTGTGTGTGGCAATAATTACCTCCTTCCCTGTTCCTCTGACAGATTCCCTTCTGTCAGCAGTCAGTCACCACCAGATACCTTCAAAAGCCAACATCATCCCTCAGGAAATATCAAATTCCCCAGGTGCTGAGCTTTACACCCCAAACATTAGACAATAAAACCTCTGAGGGACCCATGTAAAGAGAGGAATGACGGCTACACCACTATCTGCAGTGAAGCTAGATATCCCACGAAAACATCAACAGCAGCTTTCCCTAAAACTAACCATGTATTTTAAAGCAGCAAATCAGTTATTTGTTGTACTGCAGTATTTACACCATGATCCTGAATGGAAGAAAGACCCGATGCAATTCAGTAAACTTATTTCCAAGCAATGGATATAGGTTTGGTAGCTAGGATCTTTCACTCAGACACCCTTCACATACCACACAGTAGGAAACTGAACAGCACTGCACACACACAGACACAGACACAGACACAGACACACACACACACACACACACACACACACACAGGCGCTCCACATCCCTGGCCCAGGTATTATATCACGTATGTATTGGAACCAATTTTGGGGTGGCTTTGCAGGTCAAACCTGCAGGTTTTCATTTCTCTTTAATGGTTAAAAAGAATCTCAAAAAATAAATATTTTACGACATGTGCTAGCATTTGTTTAAAGGTATGTTGGCACTTTCAAAAGATAAGGTACACATGTTCATTGGATGGTTGTTGTTTTTTCATTTTAAAACTTGCTATTATAGCAAGTCATGCAGTAACTAACCCCTGCTAAACAAGTTACCATGCCCCCCCCCCGCCTTTTAAAATAGAGCTAAAAAGCATAAATATTAATGCATATTCTGATGCACACAAACATGCCCATATGATAAAGCATTTCTCGTATACTGAGGGCAAGACAACAGCAAAGCGAGATTCTTGTTTATCTGTAGATTTTCTTAAATGCTTGCTAAATAACACTTCTCTTTCTCTTGATTAAAACATTTCAAATTAAACTTGTGTTGTACTGCATTTTGTTTCAGATTATAATAACCCAAAGAAATGAAGAATGCAGTTTTGACGAAGCCCCACTTTGTATTACACAAACAGTAATGTATTTCCGCAATACAAAAATAGGGTTTTCAAAAGAACGAATTTGTTTTCAAAACCAGCTGCATACCAATTGGTGATTTTGAAGCCACCGGGGGATCTCATAGCTATTTCTGAAACCTGCTAGGAACATTTTTATTAAAATCAAAGTATTTAATTGAAGCAATTTCCACAGGGTTGCTAGAACATGTGTAGGTGGTTCTAAGGTGTCTCTTTTACAGGGTATTCTCTATTGTATGATGCCTGTACAGAATATTTGTATATAGGGAGTTCACACTAATATTCTCAGTTATATTCACTGTTTGAACTGTTAAATATATATTCCATAGAATCTTACATTGTGATTCGAGGACCCCATCCCCGCTTGGGGGAATGAAGACACGTGGACACAGTATATTAGGTTAATGGGCAAGAAAAGGCCACAATTTTATTGATTACAGCATGTGAGAAGGTATTGGTTTAGGCACTGGACCACAGACAATTTGACTCCACCCACTCGGAGAGGGGTGAGTCTGATGAGGAGTTAACCACCAGTAGGGGGAGCCTGTTGATGCAAATACAACTATAAGCTCTCCCCTGATGTCACCGGGGGGGGGGTCGTGCCATGGCCCCCCGCCTCACAGGGCATCGGACAGGATCCATGACTGCCGGATTCCTTTAACAGAATACCCATAAGTGAAGGGGTAGGCAATGGCCACACCTTGCCCTTCCATACACCAACAGCACATTCCAATGCCTAACCGCCAATACCGAGAAAGTTGTGACGATTGCTACAAGGTAGGCGAAGAAAAACCAAGAGGCCGGTGCCAATTTGCCAATTGGAAAAAACTCCTACCAGGCCCCTGGGCAACCAGGGTGACCAACCATGGGTCCATAGCAAGGTCAAGTGAGAAGCTACGCCCTAAAGGGAGTGGTGGGTGGGTGACTCGTGGAAAATCTGAAGGGGGGGGAGAGCTGGCACAGCCACATTTGAGCAGCTAAACCATGCCCCCCGCGGTGGCACCCGGTTGGGTGCCCAACTGGGAGGTATGGCGCGCCACCGATGATGAGAGGGCAGGGGGCAGAATGCCCCCTGCATGACGCGGGAATCGTCTCCTGCTCACAATCCCTCCCCTCCGGAAGGAGGAGAGGCTTAAGCAACCATTTTGGGGGCGCAAAGGTCATAAAAGTGTCATGCAAGTTTAGATAATGACTGAGAAGAAATCAACCTCCTCTGGCTCACCCATCAGCCTCTAAGCCCCCTTTCTCCAACCTGCTTATCCAGCCAACCACTATTTCATGGACTAGGCTGATGGAGAGCAGCAATGGGGAGATGGATCAGACCCTATCAAGTGCCCAATATCAACAAGGCAAAATATGTTTCCATTTGGTTCATAGCTAGGCTTGGAATAATTCCTGCTGTTTCTCTGTTATGGATTAAACTCCTGTTGCGAATTACAATACACTGGTACCTCTGGTTACGTACTTAATTCGTTCCGGAGGTCTGTTCTTAACCTGAAACTGTTCTTAACCTGAAGCACCACTTTAGCTAATGGGGCCTCCCGCTGCTGCCACGCAATTTCTGTTCTCATCCTGAAGCAAAGTTCTTAACTCGAGGTATCCTTTATGCTTTGTTGGCTGTTGCTATCTGCAGTACATTTGCAAAACAATTACTGACAGGAATGTTAATCGCAAAAGGGAGTGCTGGACAAACAAAAATTAATTCTGCTCTGTTTAGATTTCAGCACAGAGGGACTAAGGGCAGGACCACACACACACACACACACACACACACACACACAAACATACTGAACTTTGATTTCTTATGAGGAATCTCGCAAGGAACAGCTCAGAAATGTTCTAAACAAATATGACAACGATAAAATGCCTCTACCCTTTCTTATATAATGGGACTAATGCAAAACCAAGTTGCCTATGGAAATTTCACTACCACCTCACAGCATGGCTTCTTGCTCTCCTCAGTTGTCGCCACTGGATCTCAGGCCCTCTCCCAGCAGGGTTCTTTCACTCTCTAAGTCCAATTTACTTCCTCGCACCTACGGGACCTCCTGGTATGTCCCACGGAGGACCTTACGGTCTTCAAACAAAAACATCTTGAGGTTAGGCTGGCCTCAACCAGAGTCATACCTTTTTTGGCTGTGGCCCCAATCTGGTGGAACGCTCTGTCACAAGAGACTAGGACCCTGTGGGACTTGACATCTTTCTGCAGGGCCTGCAAGACAGAGCTGTTCCACCAGGCCTTTGGCCAGGGCACAGCCTGACCCCCTCCTTTGGCAATCCGCACAGAACTCTAGCCCAATGGTTGCCATTAATCTGATTTGAACTGATTTTATAATGAAATGATTTTAGAATGTTGTATCATTTTAGTGTTGTTAGCCGCTCTGTGCCCAGCTTCGTCTCGGGAGGGCAGGATATAAATAAATTATTATTATTATTATTATTATTATTATTATTATTATTTGCCTCCTGGTCAGAACATTTGACCAATCATGCTTTTACTCCTTGTAGGACTCTTACCTTTGGTTTTCTTCTAGCAACCAATCACTGGTTTTATAAAGATAGTCAACTTACCAATCATCAACAACAATTCGTTGAACTCTTGATGAATCCAAATTACCTCTAGTCCATTTAAAAAAAATAATCAAAAAAATCAGGCTGTTTATTTGTCCCAGTTGCCTGGAATTTGTATTCTTTGTAGTAAACATAGTTGTCTGGGCAAAGATCTTTTGACTGGATGTGTGCCCATACTCCGCAGTAAAGTTAAATCTCCTTCAAGTTGTTCGACTACTAATAGTGTATGAACCAAGGCTAGATCTACACAGATATAAAGAACGCTCTGAAAACGATTTGCAAAAAAAGTTGTAAAGCTGACAACTGAAAGCTGACAGTTGCGATTTCAACTCTACAGCGCCATCTGATGTCACAGTGTTATAACACATTTATAACGCTGTCTTTTGACTAATGTAGCAGAGTCCCATGAATGCACAACTCGGCAATCACTGTATATTCCCCCCCTCCCAAATAGTTAATCTCAGCATTAGTAAATACTGAAATCAAAATGGACTTCCAGCTTAAATTAACACTATAGTTTGCATTCTCTTCTTTACTCCTTCTAATAACAGGTATCACACTGACCTTAGGGGGTCATAAAACTGCTACACAGAAGAAATGTAATGAACTGGAAAAGCAAACAAGCCTGATGTGAAGAGAGAAGCCAGTGTACTGCAGTGGCAATGTCATTAGTCAAATCCAGTGAGATACACGATCTGCTATTTATCATTGTGCCATTTCTGAACTGATAATCACATGCAGCAGTTCAACAAGAACCTATTAGCATTAAACTTGTCCTCCACTTCAGAACTTTGCTTTCTAAAAGCAAAGCTCTGCTTCTTGGTCAGGGGTTCACAGTTGTGTTTGTGAGTACAGTGTTTACTCTCCCTACAACATTTCAACTTGAGAGAGTCCCATTTTCTGGAGCCTAGAGAAGGATTGGGCTTTACTTGACATTGTACCAGGTTTTGAAATCAATCAGAGCGCAGTGAGATTTCTAGCCATCAGGCCATTCCGAAACAAAGTTTAACAGCGTAAAAGTGAAATAAGGTAGCATAAATAGAAAATAATGCAGACATAAATAAACTGCAGCAGAGATAAACCGAGCCATGCTTAATTTCCTTGACAAATCACAACTTGCGCTTAAAAAGAGAATGCAATATTTCACTGCCTTCTGAGTGTCTCAGAATAGCATGACAAGGATGAAGACAGTCATAACTGAACTGGAGACATCTCAAGAACTTCTAAAGGTTGTATAACGGGGCTAGGAGAGAGACAAGTCCACATTCCCCACATTTGTGCTAGGACTCAAAGTACAGTGTGATATGTAAGAGACAAAACCCTTGTCCTTTGAAGGGGCAGAGATTTTGGCAAACACAAATGTTAGCCTGGCTACCAAGGCTACCTGAAGATTTTGGAATCCTGTTCTTAGTGCTAAGTGCATACAAGGTTTTCCTTTTCCTTTTTCCAGCTTTGGCCATACTTAAGAAAACTAGAATAAATTTAATGTTTAAAGTTGTTGAGAAACTACAAGGCATTTAATCTTCTCCCCCCTTTTTTGAAGCTATGAGCAAAGAGAGAATCTCTTGGGAACTATAGAAGCACCGAGTATTAGCAGTTATAAAATACACTACCAAATTAAATGGCTAGGGTCTGAAGAAATAATTGCAGTCCAGATGGCATGGGAAGGTGAAAACCCAGATCTCTCTGTACACATGGCAGTGACAAAGATTTCCCTCAAGAAAAGACACATGCTTGGAATGCCTGAAGTTTTGCCTACAGAAACGAATGCACACAGAGACACGCACCCACACCCCAGAAGCAGAAAATAGCCACACCCAATGTCTGTGTTCCATGATAAAAGAACAGACACACTATTCTGATGCTATGAGAAAACTGAAGAAGGCACTTGATTGGGGGCTGTATTCTACTGTGCTGTTTTTTTCAAAAACATTTTGCAAGAAATAACATTATCAACATACAGACAAAAACAGTACCTTTCAGGAAAATATTTACAGTAATACAGCGGTACCTTGGTTCTCAAACACCTTGGTACTCAAACAACTTGGAACCCAAACACTGCAAACCTGGAAGTAAGTGTTCTGGTTTGTGAACTTTTTTCAGAAGTCAAACGTGCTCTGTTTTGAGTATTACACTTTTCATTTGAGTGCCACCCTTCTGTTTTGAGTGTTACGCTGAGGTCTGTCTGTTTTTGCTATTTATTTTGTGTTTTTGTTTTTGTGTATCTTTTCGTTTGTTTTTGTGACTGTGTGGAACCCAGTTCAGCTACTGATTGGTGGACTGTGTGACTGCAGTACATTGTTTATTGCTTTCATTTTGTGGATCGCTGGTCTCGTTAGATAGTAAAATTCATGTTAAATTGCTGTTTTAGGGGTTGTTTTTGAAAGTCTGTAATGGATTAATCCGTATTGCATTACTTTCTGTGACCAAGTGTGCCTTGGTTTTGGAACGCTTTGGTTTTGGAACACTTTGGTTTTGGAATGGATTAAGTTTGAGAACCAAGGTACCACTGTACAAGCAATGTGTCATGATGCAATGCAAGAAAGATAATCTAATTGTTCTCAACATACACGGTTACAACAGTGGGGTGGACTACTGTATGATATAAACCACCCTGGGATCTTTGGATGAAGAGTGGTATATAAATGTAATGAGTAATGATAACAACAAGAACACCACTTGACATTAGAATGCTTTGAAGGGTCTACCACCTTTCTTTTCCTTCTCATCTAATTAAATCATCCCAGAGTCTTCCATGTATATTCGGTGTGCGTATTCAGTTTCTGGCTCATTCGTGTATTCAATGCATTTATACCAGATTGCATGAAAATGGTCTAGATTTCTAATTGCTCTGGCTACATATAACAGAACAAGAAAGTTTCTCAGCCACTTGGGATGGAGACACTCCTTCAGGTTTACAGGGCCAGACCCATTAAGGGTTCGAACCTGCACCAATTTGGACAGGTCTGAAGATGTTCCCCTGTTTGGTGGGGGTAGTTCCAACCTGCTCCAATTTGGATGCCTCTCAAGAAATGGTTGCCAAACTTGGCACAAATGTTCCTGAAGAAGAGGTGATGGACTTCATCTATGTTTGGATGCTGGGCATCATTTTGAATAAAGATGGCGGACCAAATTTTCCCTAATTAAACATTAGCTCTCTCTTCGCAGATTGATTTGGAGCTGGGTCAGGTCAGAGTCCTGGGTTGGTGTGTACATGCATATACAACAGGCACATGGCCCTAAAACTCATAAATTACACTATTATATATATATAGCCAACGACATACTTTTTTGTTTCTTCAAATTCTCATCACTGAAAAATTCCTGCTGATAAAAGGCTAAAACCACAGTAATTGTAAGCTATTAACAGTAATTATGCCTGAATGCAATAGTTAACAGATCATGCTAAGTGTAAGCGTGTGGTTTCTTGGATATGAGATCATGGTCACTTTGCTCCTTCTCATTCATTCTGCAGCAGTACAGATCTAAGAAATTGTTTGGTTTAACTGTAGCTCATGGTTTAACTTTCCCCAGACAAATAATAATAATAATAATAATAATAATAATAATAATAATAAATTATTTATACCTTGCCCATCTGGCTGAGTTTCCCCAGCCACTCTGGGCGGCTCCCAACAGAATATTAAAAACACAGTACAGCATCAAACATTAAAAACTTCCCTAAACAGGGCTGCCTTCAGATGTCTTCTAAAAGTCTGGTAGTTATTGTTCTCTTTGACATCTGATGGGAGGGTGTTCCACAGGGCGGGTGCCACTACCGAGATGGCCCTCTGCCTGGTTCCCTGTAACCTCACTTCTCGCAGTGAGGGAACCCCCAGAAGGCCCTCAGCACTGGACCTCAGTGTCTGGGTAGAACGATGGAGGTGGAGACACTCCTTCAGGTATACTGGGCCGAGGTCATTTAGGGCTTTAAAGGTCAGCACCAACACTTTGAATTGTGCTTGGAAACGTACTGGGAGCCAATGTAGGTCTTTCAAGCGTGGTGTTATGTGGTCTTGGCGGCCACTCCCAGTCACCAGTCTAGCTGCCGCATTCTGGATTAGTTGCAACCAAGGTTCAGCTTATGGTTTATGGCTTGTGGTTTGTCTGGTAGAGCTAAACCATGACCCTGGATTCAGACGACAAACTAACTCAGGCCATCCCTTGGCACTGTGTGGCAGTGGAAAGGCCAGGGAGCAGCCACGCAGCTGCAACATTCTCTCCTAGAGCCTGTGGATTCACACTAAACAATGGTTTGGCAAGTATGCAGTGCAAACCAGACTACTGTCTTAAAGTCCAAAACACAATGTATTAGCAGCACCTGATTCCTACAAGTTAACTGCTCTTATCTAGTAAACAGTTTCGGCCTTCTTCTTTCAAAAAAACAATTTCCACACCTAGACTAGGTCTATGTGCATAAATGCTATGATTTCAGGGCTATAGTCATAATAACTATCTTACTCATTGCCATGGACTTACAGAATGAAGTCAATCAACAGGGGAGATCATATCTTGAGAGACACTTTCACGTGATAATAAACTGGATTCCTAGCTTGCAAATCCAGATTAAAGGCAATCCTGGATAACACTAGCTATGATTAGCATCAGTGCAGATATTATGCTACACTATGATATCCTGAAAAGGAGGGGAGATTTTCATGGGATGGAGAATGCAAGAGATGGGGTTATGCCTACAATATTGCAGCAGCGATGCCAATTTTCATATTTTATAATCCAACTGCATACCTTCTTCTCCCCATTCAATCCAGTATTCTTACACAATATTTATACACAAATAGTAACCGGATAATAACAAGAGTCTCTCTCTTTTATAACATTTTTTAAAAAGTTCATAAAGGTGCACACACACAGACACACACACACACAATTTGTTAATTTCTTGAACAGCAACATTCTGCCCATTCTACTCTTGGGACTTTTGTTAAAACCTGGCAGCGCAATGAGCCAAAAATTCTGACACCTGGAATTTCCTGGGCTGTCTCCAAAGGGAAGGTGGGGGGAAATCTTCCAACAAACCCAATGCTTTGCCAGAGGTCATCTTTTCTCTGTGCTGGGAGTGGCATTTATGGCAAATAACCCAGACTGCAGCGAAACATTCAGCTATTCAGATTCAGCAGCACCTTCAGAAAGCAATGCTATCACAAACTGTTACAATGTCATCTGTCCTTATAGAACATATCGAGCTTTAGAAACAAGTTCACAATAGCTACTATGTCTGTAATAAAAAGAAAAGAACAGGAGACTATTCATACTAATACATAAGCTAAATAATTTCTCTCCCTCTTCTAGCCATTAAGTCCAATTCTCCTTAGAAAAATGAGTCATAATGCAAAGTTGTTCTAGGTTCCCAAAATTAAAGCAAGACAAAGAAAACTCAGCAGCAAAAAAATATCCGAGGAGGTTGTTTTTATTTGTTGATCTTGCAGTAACTTCAAAGGAACATGTAAAAACAGGACTACACTTGTAATAAGGTTCTTTCACTGATGTTTCCCTTCATATACAGAGGATGTGGGAGTTTCTTCACGGGAATTCCTTAAGTCTTTTTATTTAACTTTTGCAAGGAAATAAACACAATTTTTTTCAAAACCTGGGATGCATCACATTAACGAAAAATGTATAATACAATTGCAACGGTAATTTTCATGCATACTGGATGCAGGTGCAAACACAGATATATGTATACCTGATTCAATACTACTAAGTCCCTTTGAAATCTCCTTCTTAACACATGTCCAAAGTGTCAGGAGATCATGTTCAAGGACTAGCAAATACCTGGGGCAAACAGGGAGCTCACATTGTCTGGCAACTCAGGAATAGCCTGCTAGCTCAGCAATTCATTGCCCATAGTAAGTGCTTATGAACACTTACCTTTCCTCTGTAATTTCTAGAATCACTGAAAACCCAAAGTGCTGTTTGCTCCGATTCAGCTTTAAGAACCGGGTTTTGCGAGGAAAACTCCAGAGGGGAAAAAGGCACTCAGGGATGGAGCTTTAAAGTGTGGACCTGTGTCTGCAAACAGCGGAGCAAAAGGTATGTATGGGTAAGCCCTACAGGAAAGCAGTATACTGTATTTTTTGCTCTATAAGACTCGCATTTTCCCTGCTAAAAAGTAAGGGGAAATGTGTGTGCATCTTATGGAACGAATGCAGGCTGTGCAGCTATCCCAGAAGCCAGAACAGCAAGAGGGATCGCTGCTTTCACTGCGCAGTGATCCCTCTTACTGTTCTGGCTTCTGGGATTCAGAATTTTTTTTTTCTTGTTTTCCTCCTCCAAAAACTAGGTGCATCTTATGGTCTGGTGCGTCTTATAGAGCGAAAAATACAGCCTGCAAGAACATGGTACAGAATGCCAGTTATGCATTACCAAAAAAGAGGAAATGAGTCAATACAGAAGAGGGCAAAAGAGGGCACAAGCTTGCATAAAAATTCTATGTGTTGATTTTTATGTATAGACACTTACTTGGAAATAACTACTAAAACTTAAATAGAAATACAGGGCATCTCACCATAGTAGCGAAGATTGTGACCGGGTGACCTGTGTTTCTGTTCAGTCTGCTGTCCGGGTGCTAACTGTTGATGAGTAGCTTCAAGGCCCCTCCTGCTCTCCCTTCTTAGGATTCTTTATCTTTAATTCAGACTTGGACCAGACACCTCTTCAGACAGTGAACACCTTTAAACAGAAGACTAACCTATGATATCCCTTCAAAAAGAGGACTGTCGTCTGTAAAGTAGGACACCTGGCTATGCAGCAGGGATGGGTAAATGTGTCCATTTCAGTTTTGCTTCGTTTCTCTCCCCCCACCCCCAGTTTTAAGTTAACCGTATTTCCACATTAGTTTGCATTTTTAAAAAAAATGGTCTCATGTAAATTCATTAGCATTTTCTTGCAGATTTCTCCTAATACAGTCGTACCTCGGAAGTCGGACGGAATCCATTCCGGAAGTCCGTTCAACTTCCAAAACGTTCGGAAACCAAGGTTTGGCTTCCGCTTGGCTGCAGGAAGCTCCTGCAGCCAATCAGAAGCCGCAAAACCCGTGTTGGACGTTTGGGTTCCAAAGAACATTCACAAACCGGAGCACTCACTTCCAGGGTTTGCGGCGTTCGGGAGCCAAATCGTTTGACTCGCAAGGCGTTCGACTTCCGAGGTACAACTGTACAAACATTTGTATGCAATATTGTCTAATATACACACTTTCCCCAAGCAATTTTCCCCAAAACAATGCATTTTGTATGTTTTTCCCCACTTATATGTGCACACTGTACTCTGGTGTGTGCATATTCAGTGCATATACACTGGTGGGCTGGCATATTTCACTGCAAAATTTGAAGAAGAATGGCTGTGCTTCAGTTCTCATATTGTTATGGAAAGTGCAAATTAAGTAGGCTTGACTGTAAATGTGAAATGAATCGAATTTCTCCCTCCTCCCTACTTGTCAGGATGGGATCTGGTTTTGTTATCAACTGATGGCCAGCAGGAGCAAGAGGTAGTGGGAATGTGGGAATAGAGTTCTGCCTGGTACTGCCTTTACTTCCATCCCCTGGTCATCAACCTCAGTGGCACAAGAATCGAGGGCTAAAGCACAATGCTCCCAGTTCAAACCCCACAGTAGAGGGCAACTTCTTACCAAACCTTCATCCAAATAAATATCCATAAATAGGTACAATCTAGTTAACAAGTATTAACATAGATGGGTCCCAAAAGCACTTTTATTCATGAGCTGGGAGTGAGATAAAAGCCATATGGAAATACCGTATTTTTCGCTCTATAGGACGCACCGGGCCATAGGACGGACCATAGGAGGGGGAGAACGGGGGGGGGGGGAATTCTCCCCCTCTCTGCTCAGTGCCCCTTCAGCGAAGTGGCAGGAGAAATGGAGCCCCTTCCATTTCTCCTCCTGCTTCGCTGAAGGGGCGCTGCGCAGCTCTCCCTCTCTTCTAATGCCAGGAGAGTCTTGCTCTCCCGGCTTCAGCACAAGGAACCCAAAGCCTTCGGAGCGCAGTGCAAGGTCCCGCGGCGCTCCAAAGGCTTCAGGCAGCTATCCCTGAATCCTGGAGAGTGAGAGGGGTCGGTGCGCACTGACCCCTCTCGCTCTCCAGGCTTCAGTGAAAGGAACGCGAAGCCTCCGGAGGGCGGAGGGAGCGCTCCCTCTGCGCTTCGGAGGCTTCGTGTTGCTATCGCTGAAGCCAAGGAGTCTGCAATTGCTCCATAGGACGCAAACACATTTCCCCTTAATATTTGGAGGGGGAAAAGTGCGTCCTATAGAGCGAAAAATATGGTAACCTTCCATTTCCCCTACAATTTCATCTGTTTTCTTGAGCAGAATATTATTTTCCCTGACCATTTATTGAAACAGGCTGTGGAACTATGGAAGCATACCTCCCTGTTTAACTATAGGCTGTCTACAAGTTAACAGCTGGTAAGAATGTTACTGATGTCTCATTCATTCAGAAGCAGTCTACAGGGTAAGCTGAAATCTTGTTGGGGGAAATTCAAGCATTTTCATTATTTGGGCTTTAAGAAACACACAGTGTCAAAGCATATCAACATGTTGTAGTTAACTGAGGAGGTAAAACTCTGGTCAAGCCATATTCCCAGACAAGTTCATTTTCTTATGTGGGTGCGGTGCCCCCACTCCATGTATGGAAAAATATCCAATCCTTTAAAGACTCAACTGCAGTCTGAAATAGTACAACTTTGCACAGAATTTTCAACTAACAAGAAGCATAAACCATGAACCAGGGTGGATAAAAATCAGGTGTTTTTTATTTAAATCAGATTTTTTTAAAATTTTAAATTGGATTTTTAAAATAAAATGCTTTTGGAGGAAAAATCTTTCTAAAGACAGTCTTCTATTTAAGTTACGGTACATTATAGTCCAAAGGCTATTCATCAGAAAATGATTTGTGTGCTAAAACTCTAAGTTTTTTTTTTTAAAAAAAAAAACTGTTTAAACACATCAGTTAACAAACATGGATACATATGCTATAATGTTATTGTTTTAGTTAAATAGATTGTTTAAATTGTTATTAAGGAAATGATTATTTTTCACCTTCCAATAAAGTACAGCAGAAAAGTTGTCCAAATATAAACAGTTAACTTATTAAACCTCACAATAATTTCATCATTATCTATGTATTTCTAATATTATAACCAAATCAGTAATTTTTGATATAACTGAAAAAACTACTCTGAAAATTTATTATTCCAAAAATGAAACCTTCCTCTGGCTGTAAATATTAAGATTATATCAGCAAGAATTAGTCTTTCTGTTAAAAAAAATTGATTTAAATCAAGTCTTACTGAAAAGTAATTTAAATTGTGATTTAAATCATGATTTAAATCAATTTGACTTTAATGAAATCCACCCTGCCATGAACAAATAAAATGCTGAAAAGTTACCAATATATATTGATATCAGGACTATCCAGCAGCATCTCTCCATCCATACAACATTTGTTCTATCTACAAATCCATATGAGAGTTTTAAGTTTTGAGCGACAGAAGGAAATGAAACTAATCAGCATTAAATAAACTCAGTTAGAATTCACGATGTCCGGAAAGGTGATAGAAACTATCATCACAGTGTAGGCTATTATTGGCTTTGTGAAATTAATTGTGAACTTGGGGTAGGGCAATACAAATTAAATTCTTTACTGTTCTAAATAGGATTGACAATTAATTTCAGCTATGAAGAATGCAAATGAGAATAATTTGGAAATCACCATGTTCAAAACAGAATCAGAGTTTTGCTCAGACCTTCTGCTTCCCTGCACCTTACGATACGCAAAATGGCACAGATGCTTGGACAACCCTTTGACACAGTTCCAAATGAGGCACAGCAAAGTATCCTGGGTGTGCTTTACAAAGTGCATTCTAGTTCAATGCAGGCCCAGACGGGGGGGGGGGGGGGGGCATATGGGCCACTTGGCCCGGGCCTCTGATTCCAAAGGGGGCCTCGGTCAGCATATTCACAATCGCAGGGGATGCACTGGGGCGAACGCGGGGGTGCAAAGGCGTTGGCGGGAGGATTCCCTGGGGCCATGGCTGGCAGTGTGAGAGAAAAGCTTCCCCGGCGTCCGGGGCCTGTGATTGGCTCCACAGAGGAGCGTGGAACGGGCGCCGGGTGGGTGGAGGCGACCAAGGCTCCAGCAGCCAGCGTGCAGCGAATGTGATGGTGGACCATGTTTTTCAGGCTGTTAAAGGTTGGTGAGTTTTTGTTTCAAATCTTGTTTGCCAAAAATTAAAACCACATGTACCTTAAAGATAAGCGTGTTGGCTTTCTTATCGCTAATTTTTTTTTTTGAAAATGATGAAAAATTGATGAAGATGCGGCCATTTGTTAAAAATTTTGTTGACTTGGCCAGGAATATTACTTACACCCGAGGAGTACATATAGCTCAATGAGGATAAAATTTGGTGGAAACTTCATTTATCCCCAGGGTAAAAAAGAAAGAAAGCGGGGGCCACATTATCTACCTGGCCCGGGCCTCTGTCTGGCTCTGCAAGACCCTGGTTCAATGACCTCGTGTGTTGCATGTTAATTCACAATGGGCACAAATATCATCTTCAGATGCAAGATATGGAACCCAGGATGTTGTACGCATGCCATTTTACAGTGTTTCAATGATATATCTCAGGGATGTACAATGGGTAGATCATGATCTACTGGTAGATCACGGGGCCGTCACAGGTAGATCACCGGGGTGCCGCAGGTAGATCGCAGGATGGGAGAAAGCGATCACTCCCCTCCCCCAAGAAAATTGTGGCTTCTCCCCCCCCCCAAAAAAAAAGCTCAACATTTTGGGCAGCTAGCCACCATCTTGGGTATATCACTGCCAGTTTTTTCTTTTAGTGGGAGTAGATTGCAGTCTCTTGGGAGTTGGATGTGCCTGATATAGCTAAAATGAATATTTGTGTAGCTTTTGCATTTATAGAAGACAAACATTAAAAGCCATGTTTCATCAATCATACACACTTTTGCTAAATTAAAAAGATGAGCTCTTCAAAGGCAAACATGCACTTGACTGGTAATGCCAATGAGGATAAACTACATCTTTTGCAAGTCCTTAGCAGCATCCAATACACCATACCCACCAAAAAGCAAACTATGCATAGTATAGAAACACAGAATCATAGATTTGGAAGGGGCCCTGAAGGACATCTAGTCCAACCCATCTCTTCTAGATCATACATGACAGATGACTACCTAACCTCTGCTTATAAACCTTCAAGGAAGGAGAGTCCACCACCTCTCATGGGAGTCTGTTCCACTGTCGAACAGCTCTTCCTGTCAAAAGGTTCTTCCTGATGTTTTGTTGGAATCTCCTTTCTTCTACCTTGAAGCAACTGGCTTGGGTCCTACCCTCCAGAGCAGGAGAAAACAAGCTTGCTCCACTCTCCATGTGACAGCCCTTTAGTTACTTCAAGATGGTTATCATATTACCTCTCAGTCTTCTCTTTACGCGGCTAAACATTCCCAATTCCCTCCACCATTCCTCATAAGGCTTGGTTTCCAGACCTTTGATCATCTTGGTCAACCTCCTTGGCACACATTCCAGCTTGTTAATATCCTTCTTAAACTGTGGTGCCCACACAGTACTCCAGGTGTGCTCTGATCAAGGCAGAATAGAGTGTGACTATTACTGGAGGAGACTCTTGAGAGTCCCATGGACTGCAAGAAGATCAAACCTATCCATTCTTAAGGAAATCAGCCCTGAGTGCTCACTGGAAGGACAGATCCTGAAGCTGAGGCTCCAGTACTTTGGCCACCTCATGAGAAGAGAAGACTCCCTGGAAAAGACCCTGATGTTGGGAAAGATGGAGGGCACAAGGAGAAGGGGACAACAGAGGACGAGATGGTTGGACAGTGTTCTCGAAACTACAAACATGAGTCTGACCAAACTGCGGGAGGCAGTGGAAGACAGGAGTGCCTGGCGTGCTCTGGTCCATGGGGTCATGAAGAGTCGGACACGACTAAACGACTAAACAACAACAACAACAACATTACTTCCCTTGACCTGGAAACTATACTTCTGTTGATGCAGCCTAGAATAGCGTTAGCTCCCCCCCCCCACACACACACTCTTGATGACTCATATTAAGCTTGTGGTCTACTAAGACCCCTAGGTGCTTTTCACATGTACTATGGCAAGCCAGATATCCCCCATCTTATATTGATGCAGCTGGTTCTTCCTGCCTGAGTGTAGAACCTTACATTTGTTCCTAATGAAATTCATTTTCTTAGTATGGACCCAGTTCTCCAGTCTATTAAGATCATCTTGAATCTCAATTCTGTCTTAAGCAACATTGGCTACCCCTCCCTCTCTCCCCCTTCCTTCCTTCCTTCCTTCCTTCCTTCCTTCCTTCAACTATTTTTGGTGCCTTTGATCTTTGAACAAAAGGCAACATGTGACTGGATTAAAGCACCTCTTCAGTAGCGGTGGCACTACCCAGAGACCATATGGTACCCATATCCTGCTTATGCAAGGTGCCTGCAGCTGATTTTTGCCAGTTCTCTTCTCCCACTTAATGGCACTCCTCTCTCTTCATGAAATTCCCCACACCATTCAGAAGGGTCACCCAGGCTTTTCATTTTGCACAGGGAGCTTAAGTGGAAAATCTAACTTCGTACTGAACATCTGGATAGAATGACCCCTTCATGTCTCCACATCTACCCTCACCATTCCTCCCAAAGCAAAAAGGAGGGTCTTTAGAAAGAGAGAGAGAGAGCGCTGAAAATTCAGGTAGGCGTCTGGTATATCTCTGATGGGCTGGGCTCTGAAGAGGACCTCCAATGGCTACAGCCATACCCACCAAGCATTGCTTTTTGTTCTACATCCACTCTTCCGCCTGCTTCAAACATATTTTCCCCATCTCATTTCTCTCAGCATACTGTGAAATCCAATCCTATTTTAGTAGTTCACACATCTCTCATCCTACCTTTTGGAAGTACAATTCAGAAGGCTTCCCGCCCCAAGTCTTCTACTTCTTGTAATTCCCAAAGTATTTCTGTGATATGTTTCCAAGAGACGGGCGGGTATGGGTAATACGCTTGCCAAGTATAGCTAAATGCTTTTTTTTTTTTTTTACCATACTCCAGTGAATTTATCTTGATCAACAATGAAATTCTCACATGAATTCTATACTTTGAAGTCTAACATCTCACGAAGGCAACATCACACATGGGTTCTTCACAAATTTACACCTTATTTATTTCCTTACATATATTGTTATTGCTAGACAACAGAACTTGTACGTGTGTGTGTGTGTGTTTGAGGCTGCACAAGTGATAGAAAGCATCGTTAATAGTCAAAGGATGACCAAGCTAGTAGCTGAGTGGTCAAAGAAGAAAGAGGCCAACAACAAGCTCTAATAAATTAATCAGCATGGATAATCATGGATAAAACTAAGATTTTTAATCAGCTATCCTACGAACATGTGCTGCCGATTTAAGCTTTTGCACATCTGTTAATTTGAAAATTTTGAGTAATAATTCTTCCAAAGACTAAAATCTTGAT